>NC_136061.1:524206798-524806798 GCF_964261635.1 Lissotriton helveticus
ACTTTATTGTGCCACCATGGGTGTTCCGAGTAAAAATATGTCTGCAGGCCTGCCATTGCAGCCCTACATGAGCAGCCTGTCTGCTTGAGGGTGACTCTGCACACACCATGTGCTGCAAAGCTAGACCACAACTTTAATGTACATTCACTCTTAAGGTTTCTCTCCTAAGCCCAGGAGTTAGAGTGCATTATATTAACTCCACCTAAACTAGGATTTAAGGGGCTTCCCTGGCACCAGTTCTTCAGATCTGTTTTGAAATCCGTGACAAGACACCAAGATGACAACGTCACTAAAGATAGGACTTTGGACTCTGCAGCAGCACTAAGAGAGGAAACTTCAGTTCCCTGAAGAGACCATATGCTGAACACGAGTGTTGACGAATGCCCATGGTGAAAGTTCACTGCTCCCAGCAAGAGGGACTTCAATGAACACCAGAAATCCATAGCAGACTTCTCTGACTAGTGGAACCATTCCCCTGCAACCTGCAGAAGGATCGATGTGCTGTTTCACAAGAATTGCCACAAGCTGGGCCAGTCGAAAGTGAGCCCAAAGAGAGGTAGTGTACTGCAAGCCTGGAGTGGAGGCCAAGCTGACGTCAAGTTTTGAGCCGCTAGTCCACTCCTGCCGACCTCCTGTCACCAAAGTATCTGAAGACTACATGTGCCGCAGCCAAGACTTGGTGATTGCCAGTCAGGTGATCAACCCCTTGTGTGACAAGTCCAGCAAATAAGCAACTCACAGCGACAGCGTCCGACGTTGAAAACGATCCCACCGCTGTGTCCCTGAATCCTAAATTTGGTGTTGTTGAGTGTGGGACAAAACATATTTGGCGAGACCAACCCCTAGTGATTGACAGCTATCAGCTACCTCTGCACCCGGAGCCATTGAGCAAGGTAGAAGAAATCCAACTGCTCCATCTGGGTCAGCGGACCCCAAAGGCCATGACTTGCTGAGGGTAGAGTGTACCTTCATTGCAAAGTTTAATTTTGCCAAGTGCTGCATTTTTATAAATTCTGCGGATCCCGTCAGCACCAAACACAGCCAAGTAACCTCTCCACCCAAGCTCCCTGGGCAAGTAGTTGCTGTTGAGTCTTGCACTAGGGCCCCTCAGAATCTTAACCACAAGGGGGTTTTGTTTGAACTCGCCCTGCATCTATCATTTTGCTAAGTGTGCATTTACCCCATTGACTTTAATGGTGAACATTTGACAGGTGACTAAAATGGTGAATATTTGACAGCTTTCATTGCATTTATTGTTAGTACTTTGAAAATCAATAATTCTGGGTATCTGCAATGCATTAAGTTTGTTTTGGTGTCAATATTTATATAGGAAGAGAATCTATTTGTATAAATTGGTATCAAGGTATCTTTTTGAGTCACTTACTTCTTGTCAATGCCGGTACTGTGAAATACTTAACACATGCTCCTCTAAGTATGCCTGACTGCTCGGTGCCCGTCCACCAGGACTGAGCTATTGTGTTATTGTGTTATTATTACATGATGAAGCCCTCAAGCCATATCACATAATACTTCCATCTTGCAGCAGAATGTTATACTTCTGTCCTGCAGGACAGCAAATAAGAGTCATGTGGGGGCTAGGGGTTAATGTGTTTGACTCTCACTCTAGAGGCTAAGCGTTTGAGTCTTGGGTTCCCAATGGTCATGTGCATTTTGAAATTCTGGGCAGCTACCAAAAGTAAACATTTAAAATTATATAATGAATGGTGATATCGTTCTTTTTGATTGGCAATTACATATTTCTTTTCTCTTTGCCCAAAAATGTCTCATTTCAAAAAACAAATTAATCAAAGGCTAAAGTATGTTTAATTTTCTCTTTTGCCTCTCTCTCTTTCTCTCTACATCTTTATCACTCTTTGAATCTCGTTCACTGAGAGAGATAGAATCCCAATGCAATGATTTCTAAAATCAAGGATTTGAAACTATCAATAGATACACTGTTTGGTGGAAATGTTAAAGTTTAGTTTGAGGCTCAAAAGGCAAGAATCTTGTGAGGCCTAGTGGTTGAGGTCCTAGATTCTTCCCCTGAAGATTAAGTGTCCCATTACGAATCCATAGGAAACGGCTCCGTACCTTAATCGGAGCAGTTCCTACGGCATCATAATCTCCTGTTTGGATTCATTTCTGTCCAACCCATTTTTATGGAGTCAGTCAGAAATTAATCTAAATAGGAGAGCCCGTATGCCATTCGGGAAGCCTCCTGTAATTCCAAGGGTGGCTCTTTCCGCCATGGAGATTACAATGCCGGATTCGACAGCCTTTCTATGCCGGCCTTCTAACACAGAAAGGCTGTGGGAAGTCAACTTTGGAGGCCCCCAGTAGGGCCCCCATGGAGACAAGGCCTCCGTATTGCGGCTAAGGGTACACCTATGATACCCCCTCTTGATCCCTGCACCCAGTGGCAGGCCCCTTCGAGGTACCTGCAATGGTTGCCTGGATGAACTGCACCTCAGGTCTTTACAAAGAGAACATGCATTCTGGTTGGAATGGATGCTCACATTGCACAGAATAGGAGTGCAGCCGAACAGTGTTTATTCTCATCCTACTTGCTGGTTTGAGACCGCCGATAGGAGGTTGGTCAGTCCCAGTTCCATATCCATGTCGGACGGACTCAGGTCGATCCAACATCGAAATCAGCCCCTAAGAGTTTGTGTTTCAATGGCAATGTCTCTGCTCAAATATCTTTGTCTGAAAATATCTAATTTTAAGTATCTCATTCACCGAAGAAGAATAACAACTTTTGTTCACTCTCTCTCTTCCTCTCTCTCACCCTCTTTTTCTCTTTAAATGTTCTTTTCTTGTCTCTTTCTCTTTTTGTCTTCTATCCTATTCTGTGATGGCAGACAGAGAGAGAGACTCAATGCAATGGTTTCTTCAATAAAGGATTTCAAACTATTGATGTATCAGAATGTTTGGTGCAAATGTTATACTTATTCATCGAGCAGCAGCAGACAAAGCCATCCGTGAGTTAGTGGTTAAGGGCATTACCACTCACTCTGAAGGTTACGGGCTTGAGCACCTGGATCACAGTGGTCATGTACCCTTTCAAAATTAGGGCAGCTACACAAAGCTGTGTAATATATGGTGATCTCATTCCTTTTGATTGGCAAATACATTTTTCTTTTTACTTTGTCCAAAAGATCTCATTTTAATTATATCATTCACCAAAGGCTAAAAAAAAGTTTAGTTTATTCTCTCTCTCCTCTCTCGCCCTCTTTCTCTCTTTTCTTCGAAATCTCTCTTTATTCTGGTCTCTCAGTTTTCTATCCTATTCTGCAATGGAAGACAGAGAGAGAGAGCTTCACAATGCAATGGTTTCTCAAAACAAGGATTTCAAACTGTCAATATATGCAATATTTGGTTTGTATATTATAGTTATGTTTTGAGGCACAAGAGTTAGGAGTCATGTGTGGTGTAGTGGTCAAGGTCTTATACTCTTCTGAGGATTAAGAGTTGCAGGTTTGTGCTAATTTCAATGGTCATGTGTGTGCTCAAGTGTCTGGGCAGCTACAAAGCTAAAAATCTGTAGGTTTTATACTGAAATATGATCTTGTTTTTTTTTGTTAACAAATACATTTTTCTTTCCACTTAGTTAAAATATATCTAATGTTGAGTATTTCATTCACTAAAGGCTAAAAAACATTTGTTTTCTCTCCTCTCTCTCTCAAACTCTTCATCTCTCTCTCAATTGTTTTTTTCTGTATCTCTCTCTGTCTTCCTTCCCAGTCAGAGAGAGAGATTCAAAATTGTTTCAGAAATCTAGGATTTCAAACTGTCAATATATGCACCAATTGGTGCAAATGTTACAGTTATGTTTTGAGACACAAGAGTCAGGGGTCATGTGTGACCATGTGGTTAATGTTCCAGTCTCTACCTTGGATGTTTAAGCATTCAAATTTCGTGGTCTCAATGGCAGTGTGTGCTCTAATGCTTGGGCAGGCACAAAAAGTAAAATGTTTACTCTATATACCAAAAGGAGATTTTGTTTTTCTTTTATTTGCAAATAAACTTTTCTTTTGACATTGTCCAAAAATATCTCATTTCAATGATATCATCCACTAAAGGTTGAAAAAAGTTTCTTCTCTCCAGAAATCCGTCTCTCTTCCTGTCTTTCTCTCGACATCTTCCATCCCATTCTGGGATGAAAAACAGAGAGAGGGAGAGATCAACAATGCAATGGTTTCTTAAACCAAGGATTTCGAACTATCAATGTATCAGAATGTTTGGTGCAAATGTTATACTTTTGCTTTGAGGGACAGCAGTCAACGGCCATGTGTGGGCTGGTGGTTGTCATTGACTATCAATCTGAAGGTTAAGGGTTCAAGTTATGGGCATTTTCAAATTCTGGCAGCAACAAAAAGTAAGTTGTAAAATGAATGGCGATCTCATTTGTTTTGATTGGCAATTACATTTTCTTTTCACTTTGTCCAAACATATCTCATTTTAAGTATATCACTCACCAAAGGCTAAAAAATGTTTGTCTCTCTCTCGCTCTCTCTCTCTTTCTTTCTCTCTCTCAACCCCTTTCTCTCTTTCACACTCTCTTTCAATGGCTCTCTTCGTGTCTCTCTCTCTTTCTGTTTTCCATCCCAGAATAGGAGGGAAGAGATAGAGAGAGAGAGTCAGAATGCAATGGTTTCTTGAATCCAAGGCTTCAAACCCTTGGTATATCATAATCTTTGACACTCATGCTATACAAATGTTTTGGTGATCAGTAGTCATGCGTCAGACCATTTCCCAACCCCCGAAACATATAAAAAAATCACAAAACTCTCAAGTAACATTTCAATGGTTTATAACTGGAATTAAGGGCTCAAATAACTGATGCACTGGACACTGTATCAGTAATTTGATAGGACACCCACATGCATGTCCTTTTTAAATATCGAATATGTACCCAGTCCCAATCCCATTTTAGAATAAACTTTTTGTCCCATTGCAAAGTTTTATTAAGAATATTTGCAACCATTGAACAGGTTTGTACATATGGCCTCAAATATCTACAATGCTTACGTTATAAGGGTACCCAAATGTACAATAGCAGACAAAATACAACAATTGTTGACAGTAAGCCACGTGTCTGATTTAACATCAGGTACCTTGGTATACTAATCTTGGCTTTTCTTTTACACTGCATAAAAAAGTTTTTTTTAAGTTGTAACAATGAGATCTCTTCAGAGACAATATTTTATTACACACTGGTAAGTCTGCAGAGGATACTCACCAAAAGCAGCACCATGCTCATGGGGCACATGAAGGATGCAGCATATATCTGGAACAAGTGCTCAGCATTTCCACAAGTCTTCCGATAAAAATTGTAATACACTTATGTGGGAGGGCCTAGTGCCCTCAACAGGAACCGGCCTATAGTATACTGTGTAGAAATCAAAATTATTGAATACAAAAGACCTTGTTTTTGAGGCAGTCACAAGCACCTATCTAGGGAATCGTACCAATCCCAGATATTTCACAAAGCTATACACCAAAAGGAGTCAAGGGAGGTGGGACTTGTGTGGACCCCAAATGTTTTCCTACCCAGAATACCAGGCAAACCTCAATTAGCTGAAAAAAAAACCACATTTTTCTCACATTTCTGTGTGCGAAAGTTATGGGATCACCAGGTTGACACTGATTTCTTACCACCCAGCATTCCTCCTGGTCTCCCACTAAAAATTGTACCTCACTTGTGGGTGTGCAAAGTACCCGCGAAATGCCCAATGCATTGTGGAGACATAAAATGTATCTATCACAAAACAACCTGGTTTTGCAAGGGGACACCTGTATTTTAAGTCCCAGGCTTGGCAGCCATCTGATGAATCCTACCAAACCCAAACATTTCTTAAAACTAGACACCTGGGGGAGTGCAGGGAGGCATGGTTTGTGTGGATCCCCCAACATTGTCCTACCCAGAACCCCCTGCAAACCTCACATATAGCTAAGAAAATAACATTTTCCTTACATTTCCGTGTGAGATCACTGCTCCGGCACAAAAAACCCTGCCACCCAGCATTCCCCTTGGTCTCCTGATAAAAATTATACCTCATTTGTGTGGGTGTCCAATGCAAAATAGCCAAAAAATGTATTTAAAGTAATGTAGCAC
This sequence comes from Lissotriton helveticus, assembly GCF_964261635.1. Lineage (NCBI taxonomy): Eukaryota > Metazoa > Chordata > Amphibia > Caudata > Salamandridae > Lissotriton > Lissotriton helveticus. The sequence goes on from NC_136061.1 coordinate 524,212,917, forward strand.
TTAGAGTTTGCTGTGCTAGCCCCTCAATCCTTAGGTTTTTGGCCCTTCCAAGTCGCAGGCCATTGGCCCACAAGCACAAGTGAGGTATAATTTTACTCTGGAGATTTAGGGGAATGCTGAGTGGTAGGACATTTGTGCCGGCACAGTGATCCCAGACAGAAATTAGCTAAATTTAAGGTCTACAGGGGATTGGGGGTAAGAAAACGTTCAGGGAATCCATGCAGGCCATACCTCCCTGAACTGCCCTGGGTGTCTAGTTTTTCAGTTTTTGGTCCCAGGCTCAGCGGCCATCTAGAAAAACCTACCAATCCCAGACATTTATAACAACTAGACACCTGGGGTGACAAAGTAGGTATGCCTTGTGTGGATTCCCAAACATTTTCTTACCCTGAATCCCCTGTAAACCTTAAATTGAGCTAATTTCTGTCTGGGATCACTGTGCTGGCACAAATGTCCTACCACTCAAACCTCAAATGCCTGTGTGGAAAAGTACCCAGGGAGGCGGAGAGATTGTGGCTGATATTTTTAGGGGGTGGGGGCATTGGCATGCCCATTCTGGGCAGTCCACATGCCTATGTATATTAAAAACAATACCTGTGCCTAGTGGGCTCATATGCCCCTCCAGTGGGGCAGATAAGGCGCTTATGCCACCATCTTCCTCTCTGGGGGGAGAAAGACTGTGGCAATTTATTTTGGGTTGGGTGTATTAGTATGCTCATTCTGGACAGCCACAACCCTACGTTTAAATATAATACTGATCCCTGGTGCTTAGTGGGCTTTATGCCCTCATGGGACAGATATGAGGTTATTGCCCAATCTATCTCTTGGTTGGGGCAGAAAAACTGTGGCATTTTGGGGTATCTGGGGGCATTGACATGCCCATTCTGGGCAGCACCCTACCCCTGAACTTTAAAAAATTTTACCCCTGGTGCCTAGTAGGCTTTCTGTCCCACCCCCTGGGTACAGATCAGGGGCTATTAGCCCCTCTGCCTACTGAGAGGGGCAGAAAGTCTTTTACAATTTTGAGTTGGAGGGAGGAGGCATTGGCATTCTCATTCTGGGCAGCCCCCTACCCTGGCCTATAAAAAGAATCCCTGGTGTCTAGGGTGCTTTCTGCCCCGCCGCGTGGGTATATTGGGGGCTACTGCCCCCATACGCCCCCCAGGGGGAGCAGAAGGACGGTTTATGTCACACTTGTATTGCAGCAGCAAAGACCATTGCAAGGGGCCGGCCCACTCTCCACTGTGCCTTGTGGGTGGATCCCTGCTTGGAGATCACACTCCTGGGGCGATCCCCTAGCATTTGAAGGGTACCATTGGAAAGTGTAGGCTCTCCCGTTTCCAACATTACCCCTCCAATGTGATTCGGTGCTAAGGGGGCTGAGATAGCCCCACAAGCACCGTCATGAGCACCAAAGGCGTTAAACCTATGCCTTTCAAAATTGGTTGTTGTTTTTTGTCTAATGTCAGGATGGTGTCACCTCTTTCGTGTAAATTCATTTACTTCCTGGACGATATGCAAGGAGGCTTTGCCTTGCCAGTGAAGACTTGCAACACATTTGCTCCCTTATTTTTTGTCACCTTAATCACCCTGATTTTGTATCTATTGTTCTTAATTTAGATTTTCTCTTTCTGAATAATTTGTGCCCGAGTCTTTGTCCACCATGGTTCATGGTAGTTTTGGTGCCTTGCTTATAAACCCTTGTATCTTCCATCATTTACAATATTAAATATCCAAAATTAGCAAGTAGGTTTTTTGCCCTTGTGCTTTTTTCCCTCCTAGCTAACACTTCACACATTTCACCCTCATCGCTCCCAACCCAGGACGAACCCCCGCGTGCTGCAGAGCCACCCCGAAGCGCACCCATGGCCCCTTCGCTTGCTAGAACTGCTGCTTCTCCTACATCGAAGATGCAATGACGCCCACCATGACAAAACACAACCAGCTCCGATGCATCCTGATCAACACCCGCTCCATACGCAAACATGCCGTCGAGCTCTGGGACCTACTCGACACCACATCTTCAGACGTCGCCTTCCTAACCGAGACATGGATGAACAAAGCCTCCTCCCCAGACATCACCATAGCCATCCCCGACATATATAAGATCGCCCACAGAGACCGCACCAACGGAGTCGGAGGAGGAATCGCCATCGTCCACAGGAAAACCATCAGGGTCTCAACAAACACGGACTACACTCTCAGCACCGCCAAACACATGCACTTCCAGATCCACACGGACCCCAAGACCACCCTAAGAAGCACCCATGTCTACAGACCACCCGGACCCCGACCGCAATTCTGCGACGCCATGGCCGACTACATCAGCATGCATGCACTGACCTCCACCGACTACATCCTCCTCGGAGACCTGAACTTCCACCTGGAGAACAACAATGACAGCAACTCCGCCAACCTGATAGACAACCTCGCCAACCTCGGACTGGAACAGCTCGTCACATCGCCAACCCACATTGCCGGACACACGCTCAAAGCCATCTTCTCCTCCAGCCCACACGTCTCCTTCAGCCACATCCCTGAACCCATCTGGACTAACCACCACTGCATCCACTTCACCTTCCACAAACCCATCGCACATCGCCGCACCCTACAGATCCCCTGTCACTGCTGGGGCAAAATCACTGAAGTACAACTAGAGACAATCCTCGCACTCAACCCACCGACCAACCCGTCCAACTCTGAAGAGGGTGCGTGCACCTTTAAACGATGGATAGATGGGTGCGCCAACACCTTAGCCCCACTGAAAAAAAAAAACCCTCAAAGACACCAGCAAGAGAGCCAACTGGTTCAACCCGGAACTCCTAGCGTCAACGCGCACCTGTCGGAAGTTGGAGAACATATGGCTCAGCGAGAAGTCGCCCGACAGCCACGCAGCCCACAAAGACGCCATCCGCAACCACCACCACCTCATCAGAACTGCCAAGAGGACCACCTACAAAGACCGCCTCAACAACAACGCACACAACAGCAAGGAGCTATTCAACGTCGTGAAGGAACTCTCCAACCCCAGCTCCAAAGCCATTGACATCCCACCATCGCAAGCCCTATGTGACTCCCTCACCTCCTTCTTCCACCGCAAGATTGCCGACATCCACGATAGCTTCAACCCCCGGATGTCCCTAACAGGCCCCAACATGCCGGATCCACCTCACCCCTCCGACGACGACCCCCTGACAACCTGGGCCAACGTGAGCATCAAAGACACAATCAAGACCATGGGCACAGTCCACTCCAGTTCACCGTCTGACCCTTTCCCACACCACATCTTCAACAAAGCTGGCAGCTCCATCGCACCCCACCTATGCAACATCATCATCCTCTTCTTCGAGACCGCAACCTTCCCTGAAAGCTGGAAGCAAGCCGAGATCAACGCCCTACTGAAGAAACCCAAGGTGGACCCAAGCGAACTGAAAAACTTCTGGCCCATCTCCCTGCTTCCATTCCCAGCTAAGGTCATCGAGAAGATATTCAGCATCCAACTCACCCGCTACCTCGAAGACACCAGCAACCTGGACCCATCCCAGTCAGGTTTCTGCAGCAACCACAGAACCGAGACCGCCCTCATTGCCGCCACAGCCGACATAAGGATACTACTGGACAATTGCCAGACGGCGGCCCTCATCCTCCTTCACCTCTCTGCCACCTTCGACAACGTCTGCCACTGCACACTACGCACACGACACCACGATGCAGGGATCCGAGACACGGCCCTGGATTGGACCACCTCCTTTCTCTCTGGCAGAACCCAGAGAGCCCACCTCCCCCTGTTCAGTTCCGAAGCCTCCGAGATCATCTATGGCATCCCACAGGGATCCTCCCTCAGCCCGACTCAGTTCAACGTCTACATGGCGCCTCTCGCACGCATCGCCCAACATCACGACCTTAACATAATCTCCTACGCCGACGACACGCTACTGATCCTCTCCCTCACCAAGGACCCCATCACCGCCAAATCCAACCTCCAGCAGGTATTGAAGGCCGTCGCCGCCTGGCTGGAGGATAGCCGCCTTAAACTGAACACAGACAAAACAAAGATCCTCATCCTTTGGCCCAACACCTCAGCTTGGGATGATTCCTGGTAGCCAGCATCCCTGGGGACACCCCCGCACCCACCAACCACGCACGCAATCTGGGAGTCATCCTCGACTCGAAACTCACCATGACTAAACAAGTCAACGCTGTCTCCTCCTCCTGCTTCAACACCCTCCGTATGCGCCGCAAAATGTACAAATGGATCCTGACAGACCCAAGGAAAACAGTCACCCAGGCACTAGTCAGCAGCAGACTCGACTACGGAAACGCCCTCTACGCCGGAGCCCCAACCAAGCTCATCAAAGATTCCAGAATGCCTCGGCACGCCTGATACTCGTAGTCCCGCGACCACATCACCCCACACCTGAGGAACCTGCACTGGCTCCCTGTCGACAAAATAATCTCCTTCAAGCTCCTGGTCCACGCACACAAGGCACTCCAATAGACCGGCCCAGCCTATCTCAACAGTCGACTCTCCGTCTACGTATCCAACAGGAAACTCTGCTCCGCAGACCTCTTCCCAGCTGCCGTCCTGCGCATCCGTAGAACCACAGCCCGAGGCAAATCCTTCTCCCACCGCACCACCAAGAACTGGAATACCCTCCCCCTCATCCTACGACAAACCGAAGACCTTCTAACCTTCAGGAGACAACTCAAGACCTGGCTGTTCGACCAGTAGCGACAGCAGCCCCTTCCTCCCTACCCCTCAGCGCCTTGAAGCCCTTGCGGGTATGGAGTGCGCTTTACAAATTATATGATTGATTTCACTTGTATATTTAGGGAGGAGTGGCACCCTGGCAACTGGGAGGAGTCACCCATTCTTCAGGAAATTAACAATGAAACTTAGGAGACCTTCACAATGCCTAGTCCTTAACACACACACATACAAATTTGTGCTGGGATGCATTTGTGTCAGGGCACATTTGGGTCTGGCCCTTTCTGAATGGTCTGCTGTATCTGGACCTGCCTGAGCTCTTATGGCCTCTGCTAGAGTGAGCCCATGATCCCCAAAATTCTGCCTCCCCACGTCCTGGACCCTTGACTGGTGCCAGAACAGCCGCTGCCTGTGCAGGTAAGAGTGGTGGGGCAATGGGGCCGGGTGGGGGGTGATTTTGATGGACGATGATGAGGGAAAATGTAATAAATAATTAATTTTCCCTCATCATCATCCTTCGAAATATCCCCAACCCAGCCCCACCGCCCCACCGCTCTTACCTGCAGGGGCCTCGGCTGTATCAGAATGTGCTCCCCTGTAAAGAAAGGGCAAGTCCAGAAGTTTTGTACTATTCACAACTGCAAACAGGCCTGTTCTCATTGAGACTTTGCTACCCATGACAACCACCAACGTGATGCTCTGGTTAACCACTAGAGCAACTGCCAGTGACATGTACTCTATTCTCAAATGGGTAATTGATTTGTGTTGCTGTGCCAGTGATAAAGTAAAAACATCACTCTGTGTGAGCTGCATACATACTTAACACAGTGCCTCTAAGTTAAGCTTAACCATGTTCATACCAACCTACGTGAAGGTAAGCCACAGGTTAATTGAGTGACTTATGTGGTTCACCCTCATAAGGATTGTGGTTGTTGCCTGAGTGTGATTTTGCCCCCTTAATCAATAACCCAATTTCTTACAACGCATATAATGCAAGTGGCTTACGTTGATGCTTTGAAAAGCCAGCTCATTTTCCACTGTAATGGAGTGTAAAGATTTAAGAAGGGCAGTGAACTGAGAATAGCTATTCAATTCAAGCATCAGTTTGAATATGCTTAGGTTTAAAAAACAAATGGTCTTGAATGCTTCAATACATCGAGTCGCATTAGTCCAGATTAAAATAATGAGTGCCTGGACTACTAATCTACAGAAGTTAGAGGGAAAACATGGCAGAACTTTGTGAGGGATACTTAGCAGAAAAAACATATTGCTATTAATTTGCAAGGCAAGAGTATCTGGGGGAATTTGGGTTGTAGGTTGACTAGGGTGTGAGCCCTCACCAAGAAGCAACCACAATTCTTGTCAGGGTGAGGCACAAGCCAACACTAATTTAACCTCTGCTAAACCCTCTGGTTACTTGGTAAAGAGCAGTCAGGCTTAACTTAGAGGCATATTGCACAGTATTTGTGTAACACTTCAAACAGTAATAAAGTGAAAACAACACACAAAAAGATCCCTCACCATGTTAGAAAAATCAAAAAACGTAAATATTTAAAACAAAACCATAATGATAAAAATCCAGTCAATGCAACTAAAGATATTAATTTTTTATCGTTTTTGTGAAAATAGGGACGAAAAGCACAAAGGGCCAACCATGGATATCTGGACATGCTGGATCAGGACAAAATCACCAGTTCAATCTGATCATGATGGAGTGCAGGCCGGCTACATGGACCTATTTTATCCCACTGAACAGAGTGCCTCAAATCCTGTTCTGCGGAGTGTTGAGACCAATCCGTGTCAAAGTTGTGTTGCACAGCCAAAGCGATGTGTGGGTCCCAAGATGCAGCTAGGCTGCGATGCAAGGACCTGCAAAGTCAAGGATCTCACACTCAGGGCTTGCAATGTAAAGTCTGGCATCATGGAGGTGATGCACAGCCAGGGTCCTGGAGTGTTTTGAAACAACACTACGGAATTCAGCGTCATTGTTGACTGCTATCAACGATGGATGTGAGGGCCTGCACTAAGGATGCCCTGCGCAGTTGAGGCAATGAGACAGTTCTGAAGGGTGCAATGCGGGTCTATGTGATTGGTCCATTCCACAGAGCAGCTGCAATGTGGTGTCTCTGGTAGTGTTTGTGCCGCACAGCAGAGGTAATATGTTGGTTCCACTGACTGCATAGAGACTGGTAGAACACCTTGAACCCACTACTAGGGATCCAGAATTGGGGTGTCACCACTTGACAAGTTAGTCCCACAGAAGGCATAGTACAGGCGCAGTTGCAAGGTGGTTGGAAGCCTACTGTGTCCCTGAGGTTTCAGATCAGGAGACCAGCCAACGAGCCCTTGGAGTCAATCTGGGTTATGGGTTCAAATGATGCAGGTCTAGTCCTTCTCATCTAGGCAAGAGGGCGGCAGGTCAGCACAGCAGGGTAGCAGTTACTTTAGAGCAGCAGTCCAGCAGAGTGACAGTCTGTGCAGCAGCACAGCAGTCCTTCTTTCTGGAAGAGTATCCACAGGACCATACATGTACTGAGGTAGTGGTGTCTGAGGTCAAGTGTTTAAATACAGGTCTGCCTTTGAAGTGGAGACAAGCTTCTAGAGGCTTGCCTTTGAAGTGCACAGGTGACTATCTACAAGGGGTATTTCACCCTTTATGTGGACGCAGGACTATTCAAGAGTAAGTGATCCTGCCAGTGATGGCCCGTGCAGTCACATCTAAGCTCCGAATTGTGTGTGGCTGTCCCTGAGGAATACGCAAATCCCAACTGTCTTCCACACTTAGCCATGTGACCCAAAGATAGGTTGTAGGCGCCAAGTGGCTGTAGTATGAGAGAGACTGCTGTTTTTTGTGGTTTTTTGAGTAATAAATGCCGAAAGAGTTCTCTGTATCTTTGGTTGGTTTTTATTAAAAGTATCAGGATTTAGAGCCTAATGTGAAAGGAAACACAGCCGACATGTAATTTGCCCCAAAGCAGCTTGCATGTCAAGGGCTTCCTCAAGGCAAGGAATCAGAATAGACAATGTTCAGTCTTGTTTTTGTAGTGTACATCTCCGCTGCAATGAAGAAAAACCAACCTAAGATACAGAAAACTCTTGGGGCATTTATGCCTAAAAAAACCACACAAAAAAACATGTACTATCTGTTTCTCTTGTACTATTTCTACAATTAACTGCTGGCCTTGGGTGTGTTGCCACCTGACAAACACTCCTACTTCTGGAACACTGAATATTGGGTCCTGTCCAGGTCATGTATTCCATTAAGTTTTAGTCATGCTCTTTGCTAAGCAATACCAAATGGCTGTGGGAAGAAAATGACAACGATCTAAAAGTGGCATCATCAAAATTGCGATTTAAAATTAGACTTCTCCATAGGTAAGGACTTAAATAGCGATTACAGAGACACCAAACATAAACTAGTTAAATGTTCATATTTGGAAATTACACTTATAAAATGTGATAAGGTAACTCTAATGTTATTCTATGAGAAAGGTGGGTCTTGTAGTAATAAAAAATGATATTTAAGAATTTTTCACTTCTGAAACATGTAGAACCTAAAAGTACATTTTAAATACATTGCAACTTGTGAACAGGGCTGTCCATGGCCTACCCTAGGGGAAACTTATATGTAAGAGGAAAGTTGGTACCTGGCAAATGTCTCATTTTGCTACGTTGAAATGGCAGTTTGAAACTGCAAACACACACACAGGCTGCAATGACAGCCCTGAGGCATGTTTAGAGAGCTTCTTAAGCGAGTGGCACAATCAGAGCTGCAGGTCCACTAGTAGCATTTAATATACAAGCAGACACACCTTAATAGAGACTTGCAATGAAATTACCTATGTCAACTGAGTATATGCCAACACTACCAAAATAAAATAAAATAACAAATACATGGAAAAAAGAATAGCTGATATGGTCCCAGAGGGGGCGGACTCCTATATTTACACATTCGTCAAAGCTGTCTGCCCGCCTGTGATACCTACTGCAGTCCCGCCCGGACTCATATTTTAACCAGATGGTAGGAACTGTAAGTACGGCTATACTACTGCCCGCACAGCACACCTTAGGTAGTGTGCTGAATAATTCACATGGCCACATACTTTCTTGCCACACTTCACCTCACGTCGGTCCTGAAGAAAGCTACATAACCTTAGTCGAGGCTGAAACATGTCAACCTTTTAATGGGGATAATGAAGACCAATTTTATCTTCACAGTATTCCTGCTTTGTTTTTAACGGTGTCCTAGGACCTCAGGACTAAAAACGACCTTTGGAGGGTCCCAGAGGAATTTTTAAATCACACTTTTGAGCACCTGTCTCTCCCAACAAAAACCAACCTGCTCCGCTGTAACTCAGGCGTCGTAGCACAGCTGGGTTGCATTCGTCAGCCCAGCTGGGAACCCAATGATGAATCATGCCACCAGGGTTCTTCTTAAAAAAACATTGTTTTTTTTCATTCCAGTGTGTGACATCGAGTCATCCCTGTATGAGGATTCCATATTGGCACCGTCCACATTGTTCTTTTTCTACAAAATCTAGGGGGAAAGGACATCCCCCCTTTTTTCACTACTTCCTTGCTCTCTCTTTGTTGTTCTCTCACAGAAACAGCCATTTTGAAATGAGATGACCCGGTGCTGGAATATTGGTTTTCTCGCTTGCTGGAAGTCCAAATAGAAAGGGGCACAGTGGCAAATTTTGCAGTGCAGTGCCGTGTCATTTTATAGATGCAGGGATATTCTGAATTTAAAAGAATACAGCACATCCCTGTTTTTTCCCTTGTGCTGGTGGTAAAAATAGCTGCCTAGCACAAACACTGACACCTTTGGGCCCTAGCACACACTTACCTGACCGAAAAATATTGTGTTTTGCTTTTTCTATGTGTTTTGCAGAAAAACGCACCCACAGAAAAAGCCATAAAGATGAGAAATTAAAGTATTTCTCCTTGTTGTGCCCATGTAACGCCTACTTTTGCATGGCATTAGTTTTTGGCACTGCCTCAGAGATACAAATCCTTGTAAATCTGGGGCAGTGTCAAAAAGCAATGAGTGTTGCAGTGGAAAGCCCACAGCAAGACCCATTGCATGCTCCTTTCACTGCTTGGAAGGGTGTCATATTTACAGAGCATTACGCCACCGGAACGTTAGAAAAAGTTACTTCAAGTCCCTTGTAAATATGCCCCAAAGTTTTTCTGGCAATTAATTAATTCAGTTACTTAGAGCTTCCTGTGGGAATACTACTTTAAAGAAGAACTGCAGCTGCCATTTTATATGTTATTCTGTTTCAGGGACTCTGCTCATGCACAGAACTATGCGCATGAAACCAGGACCTCAGTGAATTGTGGTGTACCCAAAAACCAACCTCAGTGCCCAGAACCCCTATCCGACTAGCATCAGTGTCTCATTCGTTCTCCGTACTACAGCGAAGCTACCAATGATTAGACAACCCAGAACAAGTGACTTAGTGAACTCTCAGGAATGGTGGGAATCAAGAACACTCTTTTGTGTTTATTCTCAGACAAGTCCACAACATGAGTATTCAGAGACACAGTAAAATTAAAAATGATTATTTTACCTACTGCTCTAAGATGCCGTATTTCGGCTAACAAAAGCAGGCAAATGATTAGAAATAAAACAATCAGCATTGTTACAATTCCATAAAACACAAAGGGAGAAATCATGTTATAATGATAGTAGAAACAGGTCTTATAGCGCCTTCTATACTACCCTCCCCTGGCTAGGAGCTAGGTTTTATAATAATAGAAGATCTCTAGGTTTAAACGGGGAACCCCATACCTCCAAGATCAGCTGAGGTGAATCACATCACAGGATCAGCAACGCTCTTTTTAGATGGAAAGGTTTTCTCCAAGTGCCTGAAAACATGCATGCAATGCCAAATTGAAGGCACTTGAGTTTCCGATATATGCAGCTGTGTGCATATTGTGTCTAGAGCATGGGCCGATCAACCTGAATCAACAGCATACATTGTTATTTAACGTTGAAGACTTCTGTACAAAGTGTACAGACTGAGGTCGCGCTGTAAGTCTAGGGATGTGAAAAACAGACTGTTCTCACGTGAAGAAAATAAAGCAGTTTAACTTACAACAACAGATACATGTAGTGTTGTGTGCAAAAGCGGCATAGAGGCAAAATGGCGTATCACTTCTAATATGCCGATGCCAACATAACAAAGTGTGCAAGCAGAGCCTGGTCCTCACTACAATTCTAGCATCCAGACAATGCATATCTGCTAAGTGGTCAGTATTAGCACTACTTCAACAATCTTACTCACAGAGGCCAGTCATTGACACTTATTCTGGGTTGTATATTCAAGAATGGATCTACAAGGCAAACTAGTCTTAAACTAGTTTGCGCTCAGGTAGTAAAAGGTACATATTTAAAAGTCAGTTTTCCACTACACTTATTTTCCTTAAAATGTATCATGTACCACTTTTGTATAGGCTCATATTCTCACATTTAGGAATGACACATCTAATATAAAAAAAGTAGGTTGTGTGCATGACAAAGAACTTTGGTAGTGTTTTTAAAACTGCAGCCCAGGGAGAGCGCAATGGTATGCGCTAAAGTCACACATGTGACATGTAACATTCAACTCCCACAACACTAGTTAATTTCCTGCACCAAATTACCATGGCCTTAGTGGAAATATGAATAAGTTAATTAGTTGTAACCAACTTAAAAGTACATGATTTAGGGGAAAAGCACAAGCACTGGCACACAATAGTGTAATTGTGCGAGATGTACCACAGCTTCATCGGCCTTATCTAATAAAATCCACGTCCCCAAGGAAAGGAAAGAACAAAGGTCTCATAGGTACCTTTAAGTTCTAGAATGATCCCAGTGCACAATACTTCGAACACCAATGATTCACAGCCATACGAGCCAATGTAAGAATGTATCATTCGAAAAAAATTGGCCGGGCACCGATCGAATCGGAATAGAATGTTTCCTTTCAGCATGAATAGCAGGACTTGGCTCTCAGAGGCAGGTCCCTGGGGCCTCATTTATGAAAAGTGACGCATCGCTGCGTGAAAACAGCGATGCATCACTTTTCACTGCGCTCTCCCTGCGACATGATTGATGCGTCATATTTATAATATGACACATCATGTCGCAAGGAGTTACAGATACGTCAGTATTTCTGACGTATCTGTAGGCGCAAAAGTGACGCATTGCTGGAGTGTGTCACAAAAGTTACGCAACTCCAGCAATGCTACCTTTCACATGGGGAAAGCCCCATGTGAAAGGGCCTGCGTCAGTCTTACGCCTGCTGTGAGGCAGGCGCAAGATTTTGACGCAACAGCATCCTAAAAGTGACGCAGTGAAATCTCATAGATTTCACTGCGTCACTATTACGAGGCTTTTTGCGGGTGAACGCCCCCTCTGCATACATTATACCTGACGCAGGTATAATGTAGCGCAGGGGTTTACAAAGTGACGCATCTGCTTAGATGCGTCACTTTGTAAATAGTGCGCATTAGGAGGCATGTTTTACGCCGCCGATGAGTCACAAAAAGTGACGCATCGGAAGCGCAAAACTCACGCAAGGCCTCATAAATGAGGCCCCTAGTTTGCAACAGATGTTGACGGTTTTTGGCACGGCGTGTAGCATTGCTTGATAGAACGAACAAGCTTGTCAAAGCAACTGGTGATACAAACAATGACGATTATAGGTGTTGAAGCTGAACCGGAACTGTAAGGACGAGATACCAATTAACCCCTCTAGCAAAAAAGTATAGGATAAACTGTTTTTTTTTTTTTACTTTGAACCATTTTTAATTATTCCGCTCTAAAATGCAAACAGAGAGATTCTTAGTCTGCGAGAAAACATTAGGGCAAATATTTTCGTTTGCAATGCAAGAATTTTTACGTGACTGCATTAAAAATAAGTATCGATAAAATATCACGGAAGTTAAAAATTTCTTTTTTTTTACAAATAGCACTTTGCATGGAAAAGTTGAATGCCTATCAACTTTTAGGAAAGCGATCTGCACAGGATGCAAACTGTTATTGCTTTCTAAGTAGCATTCTTCAGCTTTTAAAAGCCACTTAAATCTTCTCACAAACTATTACTTTTGGTATTATGGGATGGAGCAGCCACCATTCAGCCACATCATTTTATTTCTGCAGATAATTCACAGCATAAACGTGCTTTACGCTTAATGGAAAGATGCAAAAGGATGAAGCAGGAGAGTGGAAGGGAGGGGGAGAGATGTTTACTGGCAGAGGTAATGCTGGTATCAGGTGCAACGTTCATCTAACAGTGGGAAGACTTGTTACATTAACAAGATTTACTGACAAGTTCCATCTGTGCTTCCTCACCAAACAAGGTCGCTCAGTCAGATCCAGAGCAGCCTAATGAGGAAAGAGCCAAGTCTCGGGGGTGATAATGGAGGGTTAGTCTGACTTACGCCCAAGGCATTGGCAGTACTTTACAGCCTAAAAATAAAGTAGGGTAGGAAGAACAGTGTCATCGTATTTTATCAAACCTGTCCACTGCGAGGAATTTCTGGCTGCACGCTTAGGATACATGCTCTGAGTTATTGGTCCACAATGGGTGACATCACCGCTTTTAAGTTGTTCCTTTCCTGGGCTTACGAAAAGTTGAGTGCTTTTCCACAGAAATTATTTTTATAACTGAATGTTAGTGGAAGGAGACTTCCGTGGTGGCACCAGGCACATTTAATTTTATAGTGCATGAAATCTTAGTGGACGTAGCAGGCAAACTTAGACCTGCTTCTGGAGCTGGCATAATACGGATATCATGCTAGTCGGCGCCCATTGAACTTACAGTTTAAAAAAAGCTAATCAAAAGGTATAAAAAAACATAAAAACCCTCTGGAACGTTAAGGTTATCATTGGCCGCAATTATTCGTTAACTCCTAAAGCTGAAATGCATGAAAAAAGTATAGGAACTATGATGGCCGTGCGTGTGTGTGTGTTTTTAATTGAATACTGGTTGGTGGTGTGGTGACTTGTGTATTTCTAGTTCTATAAGTTCCTGTGACAGAAAGCACTGTGACTATGTTCATCATTAATTTAAAATTGCACAACACACAGTATGGCGGGACCCACAAAACTAAAGTGGTGGGTGGGTCAGGTGTGCGGCGGATCGGGGGAATAATAACAAAAAAAATCGTACCTGTCCTGTTACCTGTTGTGCGGCACAATTCGTCGCTAACCTGTACTCACACAAAGCTCACGCACACAGTGCCCGTGTCAGAGTGTGACACTGAGCGGTCTTCTCCCTTTTGTTTACCCTCCTCTGGCCACGCCTGGCAGCATGTGGTGCAATTACATCCGGGCAGTGCATGAAATAGTAGAACCGCTAACCCGCTACATCCCTCCCTAACTCAGTTCTTGATGACCAAATTGCAGTTAAGATGACGAACATAGTCCTGGAGTCTCTGGCTGGGTTGTGGATTTCGTCAGAGGTTATATCTAAGGCATTTTCTCCGTGCTGGCAGGTTACATATGGGAGAGCTGGTTCATGAGTTTTCTTGCTGACCTTCCTTAGGGTTTCATGGGCCTGGACTCCCAAGCACATTCGATTCTGGATCATTTCCACCATCCTACAGCCAGCTGGTGTCATCTACATGTGAGGATTGAGCAGGGGTGATCAAAATTTCATCTTGCTTGACCCACGAGATGTTTCTTGCTATTACTTCTTGTCCCTTTGTAGCTGTTACCAGGATCCCCTCACTTCTAACAATGGTCCAAGTCCCTGGTTCAATCGGCGTTCGGTACTTCCACTCTAGCTTTCAGTCTTTAATGATTACCTTGTCACCAGGTAGAAGGGAACTTTCCTTTGCTCTTCTGCTCTGGCTGGCGAGAGTGTTGCACCACTTGTGACGTGTTTGAGGTCCCTGAATGTCATATGGTGGAGGCGTCCATCCAGGGCATGTAGGAATATTGTCTCAACGGGGCCTATTGAACATCAGGGTCCACAGTACTTGGTGAGTCGTACAATGCGGGGTGCCCTGATACTCCCTGAGAAATGATTGCAGAAAGCATTCAGGATTGACCTGTTCAGCAGTAGTGATGCGCAGAGACTTGTTCATGTGCACATGAATTGTTTGACTTCCCCGTTGGCCTGTGGCCACTGGGGTGTAATGCAGTGGTGGTGTATTCCCAGTTGGTCAAAGAAGTCTCACAATTCTGCATCATGGAATGGCCGTCCATTACCTCTCCAAATCTCACTGGACAGGACAAAGATGGCGAATGTCTTTTCAAGGAAGGGGTCTACTTGTACGAATACTGGTGATTTGATTATCTCCACCAGAGGGTACTTAGAATAAGTGCCCATTAGGACAAGGGCAGTACGTCCATCAGGAAGCTCCCAAAGTCCATGCTGAGTTTGTACAAAGAAGTGGCTCAAAGAGGTCCTCCGTAATCACTGGCGCTGTTGTTTCTGGCACACCCGTTATCTGGCATACCTGGCATTTCCATAGAAGATCTTCCACCAACTCCTCTAGGCCAAGAAACTAAAGCTTCTCCTGCTTCCTCACCTTCCTCTTCATGGCACCCTGGTGTACTCCATGTGCTAACTCCGTCACATGGTGTCTCAGTGCTTTCGAAATTACAATGTGGGACCCATGCAGGAGTACGCGCTCTGGGGTGGTGCTGAACTCATCTCGCACTCTCCACATCTTTGCCAGACTCTCTTTATCTTCTCCCGGCTGGTCATTGGCATCCTGAAGGAAGTCTGGCCATGTGCCACGTAAGACCGCGGATCGTTGTACCTGCATGATAACAGGGTCTGCTTCCACAGCCTCCTTGATGTCTTCCAAGTGTAATGCTTGGGGCAGGTGGCTGCTGCTATTATTCCCATGTAATCTTCCACATCCTCACAGCTGCCTGAAATTTCAGGGGTTTTAGGATGGTGTGATAGGAAGTCAGAGGGGTTCTTTGATCCCGGACTGTAAACTACCTCCATCCGGTAGTGTTGTAACTGAATGGCCCACTTCTCTCTCAATCCATGTAGGTAGGTGAGGGGCTAATCCTTGAAACTGTGGAACCAGAGACTGGTGGTCTGTGATGACCTTAAAAGGCTGTCTGATTAGATATACGTGGAAGTGTCCACAGGCCCGCTTGATTGCAAGGGCCTCCCTCTCAATTTAGACATATCTTGTCTCCCTTGGCTTCAATGCTTTACTGGCAAACACCAGCATGCCCCAATGACTTGGCTCCTGTTCTTGGGTGACAATACCTTCCAGCCCGACTGGGCTGGTAAAGACCAACATTTCTGTCTGTTTCTCGGGGTCGGAATAGACAAGTGTGGTGGGTGCTGGCGCATGCTTCATCATTATGTATTTTCGGGGGTCGACTTGTATTCACTCTTCATTGAAGATATACCCAAAAGAATTCAATGGATGGCTGAAACAAATAAAATGTGTCCTTATGCAGCATCACCCTGTGTTCTTGGAGGCATTTTAGCATGGCCTTTAGATGCTTATGGTGTTCAGCAGCTGTGGATGAATAGATCAGGATGTCATCGCTGACATTCAGGACACCAGGTAGTCCAGACAGGGTCTTGTGTATTGCAATTTGAAGTACTTCTGCAGCCGATGAGATGCAAAAGTTGAGGCGCTTGTACTAGCATAGGCCCAGTGTGTGTGCTAAAGGTAATATTATACCAGCTTTCTTCTGCTAGTAGTAGCTCGTGATACCCGGCATTGAGGTCCAGCTTTTTAAAACCAGCAGGGGCCGCTAACATCTACCACAATTTTGTCCATGATTCACTGATATGCCGCTCCTGTTTGATAGCACGGTTTGGCAATGCATATCAATGCATAGGTGGATTTTTCTGGGTTCTTTGGCTTTTCTACAATGACCATTGGGGAGACCCAGGGGGTATGCCCTGAGACCTTTTCTATCACTCCTTTTTCCTATAGTCTCTTGAGTTCCTTTACCCACAAGGGACATAGATGGGACTAGACACTGTGATGTGGATGCGCCACCGGCACCATCGATGGGTCAATGTGTAACTTTACTATAGGACGTTTGAGGCAGCCTAGTCCTCAGAACAACTCTGGAAACTAGTCCAACAGTTCTTCGACTTGGTGTGACTTTACCCTCTTGGCAAATTACACAAGGCCAAGGTCCTTTGCTGTGTAGCTTCTGATGAATGTATCTGCTTCATGGTCAATGACATAGAAGGTGATCGAGACATCCCGATCTTTGGATTGGACCGGCACTGACATCCGTCCGTGGAGAGGTAGGAGCATCTGACTCCCATACGTGAAGATTTTGGTGTCGGATGTTTCTAGGAGGGGCTTGGGTATCATGTGGTTGTACTGTTGTACTCCCATCACATTGACTAAGGCTCCTGTGCGGATTTCTGCTTTCACTTCTGAACCTGCTATTCTGATGATACATGTGGGCTGCAGCCTCCTGTGACGCTTCACTTCCCTTGTGAATGATATAAAAAATGTTTCCCCTTCATCCTCTTCTTCTGGGGAGGAATCTTCCGAGCAGCGACTCTGTGATGCTTATGTCTTGGCATCACCTTAATGCGACAAGAGTGTGAGCGATAGTTGGCGCACCATTCTTGTAAACAGTTTATTGTCTATGGGGGCCTTTCCTGCAAACTGTCATGAAGTGGTTATGGAATCCGCAGCTTGAACAGGTGCAGCTTTTTGGCGGGCAATCGTTGAGTGTGTTTTCTTCACAGCCGCAGTATCCGCACCTTGTTTTGGTAGGCTGGGTCTTACCTCCTTTGGTCATGTTGCCTTGGCTCCTGGTCTGGATAGCATGAGCTCATTCCGTTTTGACACATGCAGACTTTTCTGGGGTCTGTGTGATGCCTAGATCTATTTCATGAGCCCAGGCAGTGGACAGGTCATACGATTGCGTTTGGATCAGGATGTCATCGAGGCTGATGTTCGGTTGGCGCAGGATTAGGCCCCTCTTGGTCTTGCATCAAAATCCTTGTATGAGTTAAGCATGAATTTCTTTTAGCTGGTCATCGCTGTGCAAGCGCTCACTAGTACGTGTTATGTAGCGTAAAAAGTGCCCATAGATTCCCCTACTTTTGGCGAGCTTGACGTAGTTTAAATCTTTCAAAGTCGGAGTTTAACTGGAGATCAAAGTGGGCGTTGAGTGCCCGTACCGCTGATTCAAAGTCTGTGTTTGGTCCTGTGTTAGGAAGCTGTATGAACAACTTGCAAATTTCTTCCCCCGCATGGTGGAGGAGCAGTGACCTTTTAATAGCACCATCTATCTCCCTCAAGGCAACAAAGTACTTCTTCAACCGCCAAGCCATATTTTCCATCTCAGGGATGCAGTTGCAGGATCAGCCAATTCACTAAATGGTGGCATTACCCCTGTGATGGCATGTTGCATGGGGTTTCTGAGTTTTAGTTTGGCGAGGTAGGCATTGGATGATCGCTGGGGGGTTGCCTCGTACTGCGTTTTCCTGCGGCCTTTCCGTGTAATGATGCGCTGTTTGACTGGGAGTCGCTTAGTAGCCTGTATCACTTTCCTTGCACCTGGGTGTTCTTGTGGGTATTTGTACATTATTGTCCTGGGAAATGTCTGTCTCCCTTTCCTTGATTTTGGATGCTATTTCTTTATTTATGTCTCTTTATTCTCTTCCTGTTTTTTTTCTTGCTTGCATTACCCATTGCTCGTTTGTGTGGCCATATAGCAGAGTAATTAGCAGAGCGTTTGGGGATGGCACTGTGTTGTGGGGGCCTTTTAGCTCATTCCGACTGTTAGATCTGGGGGTCTCTAGTTGGCAGAGGTAGGTACCACTGTCCAAATAGGGACCCTTGCTTCTAGTCAGGGTAAGGAGGATTCTTGTGATAACCCCTGCTCACCCCCTTGGTAGCTTGGCACGAGCAGTCAGGCTTATCAAAGGCAATGTGTAAAGTGTTTGTACCAACACTCACGATAACACAGTGAAAACACCACAAATGGACTCCACAACAGTTTAGAAAAATAGAAGTATTTAATCTAAACTAAACAAGACCAAAACGGCAAAAATCCAACATACACAGTTAAAGAATATGGTTTCAAATGAGTTCTTAAGGTTGCGTTAAAATAATCCACAGTTGCTTCACGTTTTAGCCAACAGTACCTTCAGATGCGACAAAAGTTCCAAGTGAAATCTGTAGCATTAAAAAACGAGCAATGCGTCACTCCTGAGAAACTGGAGAGGCGATGCCTCCGTTCTGTATGGGGAGGGATGCGATACCTTGTATGGATTCCGGTGCGTAGGTTTCGTAGGAAGCGGCTCGCAAAAAGTACGATGCGACGATCTCCCGGGCGGCGACGATCTCCAGTGCGGCGACGATGCACAGCGATCTTCTCCTCTCGCGGCCCCTTGATGCGATGGCTCTGCGACGATTCTCGCAGTGACGTGATGCGGTCCGCAAGCAAGCAGTGTGATGATCTCACCCAGTGACGACAGGCTTTATGACAATTCTCGCAGAGATGGAAATCTTCCCGCAATGGACTGGTCCCGCAAACAAAGGTTGCGAAGACTCTGGCAGCGGCAACAGGCGCTGCGACGATCTCGGCCTTCGCTGCTGTGGGAATTTCCTCGCACTGACGGGGATGCGCTCCGCAAGCGAGCAATGCGTTAAAACTTGCAGAAAGTCTTTAAAATCTTGGTTTCCAGCTTCCCAACACAGGTACAACTTCCAGAGCAACTACAACTGGCCCAAGCCCTCTAGGAAGGGAGCCAGCTCTTCTTCAGGCCCTTGGAGATTCCTTCAAGCAAGGGGACACAGCCCAAAACAAAGTCCTTCCCCTCTCTTTGGCAGCAAAGCAACTGCAGGTCGGTCCAGCAAACACACAGCAGGACAGACCTTCCTCTTCAATCTTCCAGCTTTCTCCTTGGCAGAGGTTCCTTCTTGATTCCAGGATGATCTAATTTTCTGTAGTCTGGGGTCCTGTACTTATTCCCAAAAAAGTCTTTGTTCCCTTTGTGCAGGAGGGCTATGAGCCCGGTCTGAACCAGTTCTGGGTGTTCCTTGAACACTTTGTTTTCATGGCTTTTCCTTTCCTTTCAGAGAGAGGGGCAGGGTCGTTAGCCACCCAGCAGGAGGTGGAGCCAGCATTGTGGAAGGCAAGCATAGCCCTATTCAGGCCCAGGTGCTATCCCCTCTCACCACTCAAGATACCGATGCAGTCATTCAGCCTAGGGCTAAGTCAGCCTCCTGGGCGCTCCCTAGCCCCTGTCACTCTCAAACCATACAGTCAATTCACAAACAGGCCAGGGCACACAGAAAGGTCAGACAAGAGAACAGCAACTTTCTAAAAGTGCTGTTTTCCAACACAGGATTTAAAAAACACCTTTTCTAAAAGATGTGTTATTAAATTCTTAGTTCAGGGTTACCAGACTTTTATGTCTTACCTTGCTCCTATGGGAAGATATGCTGGTAGCCACTGTAGCCAGCATTCCCGATGATAGCCTATTGGCAAGGTAGCCTTACAATAGTGAAAAACAAAAATGGCTGTCATTCACTACCAGAGCATGTCACCTGCACTAGTACATGCTCTACCTCTCACATACACGGCACCCTGCCCAAGGGGGTACCTTGGGCCTTTCATAGGGGTGACCAATGTGTACATAAAGGGAAGGGTTAGGCCTGGTCAGTAGGGACACTGACCAGGAGGACATGGCAGTTCACAGACTGCACACAGGCACTGCGGTGGCAGGCCTGAGACACCATTTTAGGGCTACTCGTGTGGGTGGCACAATCAGTGCTGCAGGCCCACTAGTAGCATTTGTATCACCAGCCCTGGCACACTCAGTACACTTTACTAGGGTCTTGTTGGTGATAGAAATATGCCAATCATGGATAACCCATCACAATAACAATTTACACAGGGAGCACTTGCACTTTGGCACTGATCAGCAGTGGCAAAGTGCCCAAAGCATCTAAACAAGCAAAAACTAAATCCAACACAGGGTCAAAAATAAAGGAGGCAGAGGCAAAAAGACAGGGTAAACCACGCCAAAGATGCCAGGTCTAACACCGAAGCTGCCTGAAAACGTGTGTTGAGGTGTGACGGCCGTGCCAAGATCGGCCCGGTACTCTGGGAGCACACAGTGCATGGTGGTGAAGGATGAGCAACAGCCTCAGAAGCAACTGTCAAGGTAGGTTGTGGAGTAGGAGGCGTGGGCTCGGCCGCATCCTCGTCACCAGTGTCATACCACACAATACCTGCTACCCTGGATGAACAATGCTCACACACACAGTGCATGTGTCAGAGTGTAAAGAGAGCGGTCCTCTCCTTACTATTTACTCCCCTCTGGCCATGCCTGGGCAGAGGATGTGGTGCAATTACATCTAACCTGCTACACTACCGATGCTTCTGGCCGCCTCGGTGCTTCTCTCCTCTCGTCAGTCACTGGGGCACAAAGCAAACGCTTCTGTTTAGTATGAGATCAGCGTGGGGATTGGCCTAAGCGGGCTGGTCTGATACTCGCTCAGGCAAGGGAGTCTGTGGCTTTTCTCCATCGGGCTATCAATTCAGCTGGGTTAGGAAAGCATAAGTGCACATGCCTGTTTGGCTGGCCTAAGATGGCCGGCCAAACCGACATGCGCACGTTACACTGCCTATCACTGCTCATCCCTGCCATGGCCTGGCCCCTCACAAGACTCCTTGGCTCAGTCTGTCAGTGGAAAATAGAATGAAAAATATTTTATTATGATTTTATCTTTCGTTGACTGATTCTGACCAGTGGTGGCACCACTCCTCAGCCTTACAGAGTTTCCGCCCCTGGTTGCCACAAAAGGCTTGAAAATATTTAGGTGAAGGTAAAACAAGTGGTTTCTAAATATAATATTCAAGAATTTAGTAATACGAATCAGACTGTTGCTAGTAGAAATATTTCTCAAAGGTATCCATTAAAATCATGTTTCAAGATCTCAGCTGGTAACACCCTTAGATAACTTTTCAAAACTAATAAGCATTTGCCATCATGAAGCTTCTCCATCAATAAAAGTCTTGACTGTCTCTAATGCAGGCTTTAAATTTGCTGATTAACCATTTGCATGCATTTACATTTCTTTCAGGCAGCAGGTATCCTGGAGAGAGGCATGTTCCTTATTTAGCTCTCAGTACCTCTCTTGGCTCCACAGAAATATTCATCAGGAAGGTGCAAGAAATTTAGGAAAAAAATGAGAATTTGTGCACATGCACTGATTCTTCGAACATCCCGATGTATGAAAATTTTGCAACCAGATATTACCATACCTCACAATGCTGGTAATTATTGTTGTGGTAATACCAAGGGCAATTAAACAGAAACCCTGTAATGAACACCTTCATACTCAATATTCTTTCATGATGAAAATGTGGGCATTTTTGTGAGGTGCAGGTATCATGCTTCTGAAAGTTGCGTTAGTGTTTCTGAAAGTTGTTTCAAACAAAGGGGCATAAATACACAGAATTGGTGTAGGTGAGCGCCACAAGTCATTTTGCAGCATAGCCCAATGCCAATTTGAAAGGACCGAAATGCACCATATTTAAAATATACGATGCATTCCTAACTTTTCAGCCAGTGCGGGGCAAATAAGGAATAACAGAGGCTGTAAAAGGCAGTTAGTTCATGCACATTACCTGAAAGCCATAGGAGCAACCTCTTGGATCAAAAACAAAACGCAAAAAAACGTATTAGCAAACTCTTCAGCTTCACAGAGGCGGGCTGGGTGAGGGCAAAGTCCATTACCTAGCAAGCTGATACATTCAAATACTGTCAGTCTTGCTGGAACACTTCTACTGGTCTCTTGCCATGCCTCTAAGTAGAGACAAACTTCTTTACTCCTGTTTCTTACTGTAGCCAAGAGCCCCAATGTCTTCAGATGCTGTATACATTTCTCCTGGTCACTCCTACAAGTCTTAGGGCCTTATTTACAAAAATAAACGTACACTTTTGTCTACATTTACTACTTTTATGTTTTCACAAACTTCAAGTTTATGGATCTGCACAAACCACAAGTTTACGGATCTGCACTCTCTATACTTATGTGTGCAGAGTTCTCCACACCCGGGGAATACGCAGGCAGGATGAAGAAAACCACACACGTAAGCATAGGGGCTGTGCAGTCATAAAACTCTGCTCACAGATTGTGAATATCGAAAAGCAGCAAATGTACACAAAAGTGTACTTTTACCTTTGCAAACAGGCCATCAGGCTGCCATTGGCTGGGTGCTTTAATGCTCTGTGGTTTCTCCTTCTACACAACTTGAATATAGGTCTACTCCTCTTGACAGACCTGGAGCCATTCTGCACAGAATAGTATAGATGAAAGGTATCAAGCGTATCCTTACGATGGTTCATATGAGAGAAAAAACACAAGGCGAAAAAAAACCTGACCAAGTTTCTACTTAGGAGTAGGAAAGTCGAAAGAACCAGGCCACATTCTAGAAGTATAATCGAATAGAAAGTTTCAGCTGCAAGGATAAAATATCAATGACAAAAACTAAAGCAAAGGGACAAAGAACAGCTGGTAAATTAAGTGAATTAATGAGCCTCCATGTATCTTTCACTTAGAAATGTCTCTTCATATATAGCTTGAGTAAGAACTGACATCATAAGAAAAAGACATTACTTCATCTTAGTTTTGGGATCCTCAGATAACATTGGAAGGTCACATCAGCATTTTAGAAAGGGCATGCATTAACACCACATCGATCTTGAAATCATGGTATTCACTTAGCTAGGAAAGAACCATCCATAGCATGACATCTTTTACCCAGTGCTGCAACAAGGGATAACACTCCTTCCATTTCCATCCAATATTCTGACCAGGCATCCATAAGCACAGAGGCACCAGGGAGGAAGCAACAACATGGGCCCTTGGTCACGTGGTGAGCATGGAGGCTTAGGACATGGTACATGACAATATGAACAATGTTCCTTCTTCTTCAACCCACACAGGTCATTCAGTTAACACTCATATGTAACACAAGCAGTAAGAGGAGCCACCTATGGTCTAGGCCAGAGTTCAGTACTGAGACAAAGGCTCGACCACTAATTCCAACCAGGGCTGCAACAGAGTTCCCATTTCCAAAGGGTCTGCTCGTTCTTCTTCCAAGATATCCATCTTCAGCTGTGTTTCTTCAGGAGTCCACATACTGCCATTTGTTCTAACCCTTGCAAGCACTTTCATTGGAAAGCTGTTCCAAGGTAAACTAGACAGTGATTAGTAAAAATGTCTATTCCAATCCTTAGACAAATCCCAGGCTCAAACTTCCTCAGGCACGATTACCATCTAATTCAGAAAACCAAGCTCACTGCTTTCGCAAACCACATCAACATCAGTACTAGCAACAATAAGGAACTCTTCACCATCATCAAAATAGTTCACCTCAGGGCCCGCCTGACCTTAGGGGGGTGGCTTGATCGCCCGTGGCAGTCTCGAGTCCCTGAGGCCTTCTCCCCCACCCAGGCACCAATTGGCATGCAGCCATGCAGGTGAGCAGAGTCTTGGATCTTTGAACTGGCCAATGAGGATTCAATGGTGATGGGGGGGCTCCGCTTTGAGTGATCGGTTTGCTCCTGGGTATCAGTGGCATTCTGGTGACTTGCCTGACGTGCCTGACATTAATATGGTGTCCGGGAGCTCTTTCACATCACTAATCCCGGTGCTACTCATTCAGATGCAGGCGTGTTTCAGCCGTAGGACCCTCTCGAGCGAAAGTTTAAAAATGGTTACCGGCTGTCTCCACGGTCAGAATAGCTACCACAGTTTTCCCTACCACCGAACTCCGAATAGACCTTTATCACATCTCCCATCAGCCTACGTGTTAGCCCCAGCTCTGGCTTGTTTTTCGCTCCCCCCCACCCCCTTCTTTTACCTCATTCCTCGTTGCCTACGTATCTATTCATAATTGTTTCCCGTGCGTGGAGACCTGAGCTACATGGCCAATGCCCGGTGGAGTTGTTAGACAACTAATGAGGAGATTGACCCTGGTTTCCCCCTCGACCGTCACCTACCCTGCCGGACATTGGACACAATTCTTCCCCGTCTCCTTGCATTTGCTCCTTCCTCCCCTCCTCTCCTACAAATTCTCTCCACCTTGTTGTTTGTTTACTTTTCTCTATTACACTATTGTAACGGATGTAATTTGTAATGCAATGTTCCTCTGTTTATAGCGCTCTGATACCTTCCGGTCTAGCCAGCGCTACATAATCCTTTTGATGTACCTTGTAATGCAACAATCCCCTAGTTAAGCGCTCTGATACCTCTAGGTTTAGACAGCGCTATATAGCCTTCTCAAATCAAATGGACTAAAAACTGGCTTTCCTGATCGTTGAGACTTGAGCAACATGGCTGATGACCGGTGGAGCTGCTAGACAGCTAATGAGGAGATTGGCCCTTGGTTTCCCACTTAACCGTCACCTACCCAGCCGGACATCGGGCACAGTTCCTCCTCGTCTCCCTGCTTTTACTCCTTCCTCCCCTCCCTCCTACGAATTCTTGAAAGATTGTTCATGTGTATGGTAACTTACTATATTCTTGAATCTGATGTAACTTCTAACGCAACAATTCTAAATGTAAAGCGCTCTGATACCCTCTTGGGTCAAGTTTGCGCTATATAAAACTTTATAAATAAATAAATAACTAAATGCCTGTAGTCATGTCAAACACCATCATCTCCTCTCAAGACCTCTGCAACAACTGATCAGATGTTTTCTGCAGTATGATCATATCCATATACAACAACTGCAACCCTCAGTTGGATCACATTACCCTCAAAACAATTTTCTACATCTTGGACAAAGAACAGACCGTGACCACGTGGTCTGACATCTCTGTAAATGAAACTACTGACACCATGAAGTCCATCCACTCTGGAGTCCTGTCAACTCTGTGCCCCCACCATGCCTTCAGCAAGGGACTCATCTTGATCAGAGAAGCCCTCCCTCCAAATCTCAACTCCTCCATCAGACACCATCCTGGGAACCTGGAAACATGCCTCAGTTAATGCCCTTCTCAAGAAACCCTTGACTGAACCTACCAAGCAGACCAATTACAGACCGATATCCCTCTTAGCATACCCAGCAAATGTTCAAGCAAATTCCTAAACCTGGGGTTGCTCTTAGCGAAGAGAGATATTACAGCTCACTGGAAGTCGAGGGGAGGGCCCAGCTTTGTGAGGTGGAAGGCAGATCTTGTTAAGTGGTCAGCGAGCAAAAGTACGGTTCAATTCCAGCAGGCGAGGCGCACTGATAATGAGAAGGCGCTTATGACTGCGAGGGCATGGAAGCCTTGGTTCAGGCCCTGCAGGATCAAGAGGTGGATGTAGAAGTTACGCTGCCCTGAAGGTGTAAATGGGACCACCCAGAGGTATGAGAATAGTTGAAACCCCCGATGCAGACATGGTAGATTATCATTGTGGCAAAATGTATACAGGTTAAGGCATACAATATTTTTGTTAATATGAATAGAGTTAACGAGAAGGGGTTGCTCTAGAATGTATGGAAGCTAGATGGTTGAGGCACATCGGAGGCGGCGTGGGGGGTATCAAGTTAACTGTTATCTTCGTTAGCTTGGAGGGCATTTACTTCCTGATGGCTACTGCAACTCAGTATCCTGTTGGTGTGTTGCAAGCTGTAAGGGAATAGAATTATTGGGTGATAACCCAGAGTGTATACGTGAGAAACTTATGGAACTGTACTGATAAACATGCTCTGAGGATTAAGACTAAAGGAGTAGTTGCAATGCGCAGAGTCAAGTACATATATTATTGTAATTATTGATTGTAGATGAATGTGTTTTAAATAAAAAAACAATAAAAACGAGGTGATCCTCACGGGTAACAGAATGAAATGCAAATAGGCATAACATACTATAGCAAACCAGTCTACATATGCACCAAGTCTTGTAATTTCTGAAGAAAAAAACCCAGCTTTAAACTGTGTTGTGAGGGGCCTTTCAAAATATGAGGACCAGAGAGCAAGAGATTTTATCTCTACACAAAGGTTGTCTTATTCAAGACTCCAGGAAAAAAAGCTTCTGGGGTCTCGTTTCTTTCAGCAGTTAGGGTTTGGCTGTGAACAGGCCACTGTAAAAGACTCTCCTCATAGAAGAACTCAGTTAATCATCTATATGCCAATATCCAGTCCCCAGGTTGGTCTTTCTATCACCATCTGCTTTTCCAGTCCACCACCTTCTCCCACATTACACAGCAACTAACTACTAATTTCTTTTTTTCCAGCAAGCCATCTCTATTATCTTCTTCCAGGAAGGGTTTTTACACCTCATCAAACCTGATCAATGTAGCAAGAGAAAGGAGCGCTTGGTTAGTACGTACTCGTTGAACTACTACCCAATCTTTCAGAAAGGGCTAAACAACCTTTAATAAAATCAACTTTGCAGACTGTTTTTAAAAAAGTCCATGTTTATCACTGACATTGATTTTTAATAAACTATATGATGGTGTGGTACTAAAGTCTATAGCTTTTGCCTCTAACGACTTGGTTTCAAAGTAGGGTTTCTCTCAAGGAATTGTTATTTTAGTGCATGCTGTTAAAAGAACATTTGCATCCGGTCAGTGCAGAGACACACCAATACCATTATTTGGCATGGTTCACTTTTTGGTGAGCACTGTCTAAGTACAAGTAGAGTTGGCTACTCTAATATGGAAGCCATCTTCAATGTATGTCGCCCCAGGCTCGTATAGTGCTACATAGGGATAGACATAGCCAGAAAAGGTGGCTTTTCTACAGGCCTTCTCAACATTCCAGTCCTCTTTCTCCCCATCTGCCTAAACAAAAATAGTATTGTAGGTTTAGTCATGAATTCACATACCTTTATATGTAACAAGAAAGTTTCCCTGTGCTCACCTTCTCTGGATCAAGCAAAGTTCCATCAGCTCAGACTGTGAACTCAGAGAGAAACATATAAGTGAAGGACAGTGACAAGTGAAATGCTATTTCTAAAACAACTTCTCAAAGAAGGTGGGTTGGCTTCCCAGTGTGGGGTTCAACAACAGATACTGTTTAGCTGCAGGATTTGCTTGAGTCAGTATAGACAAACCCAGTGGACAGTATGGGATCCCTGTGATCATTAAGTGTGATAGGAGGTACTGTGCACATTCAAGATTTCTGTGAAACAGAGCTACCCTTTCTGTATGATGCAAGTGGTGCTCTTTGGATCCCTCCCAATCTTTAACTTCAACTTTACTTCGAAGCAGCCAGTTGGCTTGTCCTCAACTGCCACTAATCTGTATTTAACATGTGAGCTATGAATGTGCTTTTACATTTTCACTTCAAAGAGTTCTGTGACCCAGCTAAGGCAGGAAAGTTGGATGCCTCAAATGAAGGAATAGGGAACATAATTGTGGACTAAGTAACATTTCTGTCATTGCTGAGATCCAAATGAAACAGACTGTCTAATGTGCTGACAACACACCTTTTCAGCTGGGCCCAACTAACTCTGGCTTTCAAGAGGACCATGGTTTACAAACCTTTGGTGAGATTGGATACCTGTTACCTCTGCCCAACCTGATCAAATCTCACAATATTCAAGAGCACAGTTCTCAGAAGTCTCTTCATATCTGCCTGAGAGAGGACTCAGCCACCAAATGAGAGTATAGAAAATTCAGGAGGCCTTTGGGGATTACCACTGCTGAATTGTGGATTTCCTATGGAACATATCTCCATCACATGTGACTAGAGGTGTACAAAGTTCATGTAGCTTGCTGTTGCAAAATTTATGCATAGTTATGCATAATACAAAGCATAAAATGCATAAAACATCCTTTACCACGAAACCATTACAACGCAGTATGGTTACATCGTGGTTTTAACAACGCAAGTCGTTACATCGACTTGCACTGGAGGGCGCTCTAGACTAAGGAATAGCATTTATTACTATTTCAACACCTTCCCTACTGTACGTAGACTGGAGTTGGAATAGTAATTCATACTATTCCTAAGTCCAGCACCCTCCAGCATTGTGATGGTATCATCATACATCCAAATTTCAATGGAGGTCATATTCATTGTAACAAGTCTTCATCATTTAAGCATAGGTCATATTATTTCTTGCAATTGTCATATTTATTTTAAAGCGGTTCATACAATTTCAATTCATATTTTGTTTATTTCAATACGTGCTGTACTATTTTCAATGCATGGCATTTTCCTCTCAATTATTAATTTAATGCACATCATAGTCCTCTGAAAATAGGCCAGATTTATTTTCGCAAATATCCTGGTTATTTAAATGTATGTCACAATCATTCTCATACTCATTTCATTGAAGGATATATAAATTTAAGTACATCATATTCATTTCAACATGTGTCATATTCTTCCTAACACATGGCAGTCACTCCGGCAAGTATCAATTTTTTTTTATGCATGACATTCATTTCAGCGCTTGTTATATTCTTTTCAGTAATAGCCATATTCATTTCAGTACGATTGACATATAATTTAGTGCTTTTTCCAATTAGCATAGCTGGTTCTCATTTCATTCACTAAGCAGGCCTAAAAACATATTTAAAATGTTAAAAGACCTGCCGGACTAGTGACTATCTATTCCATCTGACTGGAATGCACTCTATCCACAAACTGGTTTCACACAGAGCAAAGTGTGCTGCCAGCAGCAATGGAAAGGTGGGCAGTTGATTGCCAAGACTATTACATTTATCTTTAGAAAACAATTAAATCTTAAGAAATAAGAGTGTCACTTCCAGCTCAAAACACATTATCGTTGGTTAGTCAGGGATGGAGGAGGGCAAACCGCTGAACCGTGGCCACGTCATGTCGAATCAGAGGCCAAGGGACATAATTTCAGATGGCATACAGTGTCAGTTAGTATTAACTTAGTCAGACCACCCACCTGGGCAAGTCTGGTGGTGGGATGTGTGCAGTGACTCAAATGCTGGCTCCTGACTGCCCAGATGCCCACTAGGCCCGAACATGAAGTTCACAGGATGAGTGTGAGAATGCTAATTGGTACCACCAACTTAAAGAGCACATGTGGGATAGATGTGAGAAAGCCAGTGAAAGTTCAAGGAAGGCTCAAGTCAGATACCTGTTTATGACTCGCTCAAGATCCTTTTGGGCCCCAAACCTAAAATGAGCCAACTTCTGCCTGTCACCCACACTCTAACTTCATGTCCCAAGAATTAAAAATAGAGCATAAATATTTGCGGTAAAACAGGAAACATAAAGAGATACCCATCAGGTGGTAAACTGCAACATGTGAAATAAGAAAATCCATGATCAATCCCAGTTTCACTGCTTGACCAAATTGAGTGATCCTAGGCAAACGTTGTATTTCAACCAGCTTCCGTTGCCCTTATTATCACGCATGAACATCCCTCCAAATACGTGGGTTGAGAATGCGAGCCAGATTCCTTTGTCCTTATTATCACACATGGACATCCCTTCAAATTGAGTTGAGAATACGCACTGTAGAATAAACATGTGTTTTATTTATAAGTCTATCATGTTTGTCCATGAATAAAAACAATCTAGGCTAGTGTACATTACAACTAACTTGCTTCTTAGTTCACTAATGGCATTGTAGACAGTGTGGAGGGAGCTAGGCACAGCCACTATTTATATTGCCTCACCTGATTAAATGTCAGCAAGAAGTTTAAAAGGCATCATTGTACAGAGACAGAAAACAAAATGACAAGAAAAATTACAAACTCAGCAGCACAAACATGTACACAGAATAGCTTTATTTTATGTTTTTATTTATGGTAGCAGACTTTCAAGTTACCTGGATTAAACAATATACATCACATATAGTGCCTGCGGACGTCATGCTATGTCATTTCGAGAGATTGGAGCATCTCCCTTCAGTACAACGCCCCCCGGTTGTATTCAGCTGTGCCTCGGTTAGTGTTAGCTTCCTCTGATTCCTCCTAGTGCGACCACCGAAAGCAACATAATCGAGATAACACAGTGGTTATTTGCTTAAAGAAATTGTGACTACTGCTTGGTACAAAGCCATCATAGCCTCAATTTACAGCATTCAATTAGCTACAGTATGCTGGCTATATTTAAGGCAGCAATTAAGCTATTTGCTCCATCATCAGGTCAGACCACAAAGCAGGAAAACTGGAGCAACCTAAAAAAATTGATTAGCCATGGTGAGTTGGTGAGTACATTTTTCAAGGCATTTAGTTAACGTATTCATTATGCTCTCTATCATATTTGGTTTGCTGCATGGCATAATGATTTTGCCATGCATCATATTTGGTTTGAGACACGTTATATTAGTTTTGGTACATGTTAAAATAATGTTGCAGTATGTTATGCATTTCATAAGGCTTTATATTTGTAGAGCTATAATTGTCACGTGGGCGGTTTCCCATAATGTAGTCACTGTTTGACTCTCCTTATTCAACCACATTATTGCATTCGTGTCAGCATTCCGATATAGTCAAGTCTTACGTGTTACATAAACATTGCTGGTCATCCCTGGCTCCCCACTGGCTCTTTGAATTCATGGAGCACAAAACAGCAGTAGACTTGGTGCAACACTGCCACTTCAAAACATGCAACATATCTTGCCTCGTCCGATTCGAATCTTTACTAAAACGTTTTACCTGATGTGTGCAGGGTGGCTTGGGCATCTTGTTGTTTAATTTCTATGTATTTATGGCTGCATATAGAGTCTAATTGTTTATTTGAGTTTTTAAATGTCATAACCTACTGCTATGATGTAGCAAAAGTTGGTAACAATTAATCATTACCCACTGTTGCTAAGTCATGAATGCCTTCCAGGCCATCTGACAGATCCATCTGAGAGGCTATCAGTGCAGCTCTCCTTCTCTGCTTTGACTGAAAGCAGAAAGCACACCTGCAGGTTGGGGAAGAAAGGCAAGGAATGTGGTCAGGGTTGGTTAGAGATTTCAGGTAAGTTTTTTCAATTTTATTTGGGACAAGGCATAGAGGCTGTGTTAAGTGTGGCTCCCCCACTATCTCTCTTCTCCTGCAAAGGAGTTGAAAGCAGGGGAAGATGATTGTGTAGGCCATGCATAACGTAAAATATGGATGGGTAAAAAGTGAATTATGCAGTGTTTATTCACCTCGAGTTTTGAGAGACATCATAGACAACTTAAGCTTTGCTCTCATTGATTCAATGTCACTCAAAACCCCTTGGTGAAAAACATTTCCATAATTCTATATTTTATATGCAGACGTTGAACAAACTCCTACACTGCTTTTCAGTTTATGCCTTCATGTACTCTTGTGATAACCAGTTTCTCCCTTAGTGGGTAGTTATTGAGTTATTTAATTTATAAGTACATTCTCAGTAATCTCCTGTATACGCATGGTCAGAATGTGTATAACAAACTTCTTTCTAAAACTGAATCTCAGTAATTCTGAGATTATTTTAGTTAATTAATACTCATAATTTCATAGACATGCGTTCTCAGAAGAAACCTTTACTGCCCTAAAATAAGTGCAAGTTGATGATGTCTTCATTTTTTTTTGTTTTTGATAACCAATTTTATTGATTTTAGGTTGCAACAAAGATGGCAGCACCATTCAGGAGTACAATGTGAAAGATAAGGCAAGGACGAAAACATATCACAGTGGCGTATAGAGGCAGGCATACATTTGGAAGATATCGGCATACCCACTCCAGTTCCGGACAGTACATCAATCCCCTCTAGTCATCTATCACTCCGACCCACTTTCCCCAAATTCGACTAAACTTCTTGGGACAACCTCTGGCCGCATATAGAGGCCGTTCCGAAACCCATCTCTTCCAACAACAGTCCACTCCCCTGCGCCAGCGAGCCAATGTAGGTGCAGTAGTGTTCAGCCAGTGAGCTGCAATGTCCCTCTTGGCCACCGCCAGCTCTGTATTGAGAAAGGGTTTCTCAACCTTGGTGCCATCCAACCCCTTGGTGATGCCCAAAGGTACGTTCATAGGGTCAAGGGGAACCTCCCAGCCCAGGACCTCGGTGAGCTCTCCAGTCACAGATTCCCAATACCTCTAGATCGCAGGACAAAGCCATGCCATGTGATAAAAATCTGCCTGGTGGTGAAGGCAGTGGGGACAGGAAGCATCAGGCCTCAGCCCCATGTGGTGGAGGCAGATTGGTGTAAGATAGGCAGCGTGAAGGAAGTATATTTGGACTAGTCAAAGCCTTGCTGAGACTGCTAATTTTTTGGGAGCCATCAAGGCGTCTCTCTAGTTAGCGTCCTCCAGGGCCCCAATCCAACCCTCCCATTTGTCCCAGAGTCAAGATAGTGAGTTGGGGTTGTTGTTTGTAGGAGAGCAATAGATGCGGGAGATTCCTCCTTTCCCCAGGTTACCAGTCGTGACCTGAGCTTCGGGTGGGCTATATTCAGATAAGGGGGTGCCCTCCGGTATAGAGGAACGGAGGGCATGGCATAGCTGCAGGTATCTGAAGAACTGGGAAGAGTGGAGGGAGTACGGGGCCTGTAAGTCCTGGAAGGAGAGTAAGTGGGTCCCACTCCAGACATCACCCAGTAGGGAAATCCCAATGAGATCCCAGGGTCGGAATCCCGAAAGAGCAGCAACCTCCCGGAGTCTGGTGCCGCACCACATGGGCGTATACTGGGTCAATTTGCCCGACCAGTGGGTATGGCGCAAGGAGGTCCATCAGGCCAAGAGTACTCTGTGTGTGACCTGTGGGAGAACTTGGGAAACAGCGTTTCTGTATAGCATCCCCTGGATATTAGACAGATCCTGGGTGTGCAGTTCCAGACACTACGCCGGGTCGGACCAGCCTCCATTAAACCAGCCGTGCACGGTAAGGAGGAGCCAAGTCCCTAAATAATAAAGAAATAGGCTTGTCATCCCAAGACCTCTGTCAAAGGACGGAATCCAGCATTGGGCCAATGCTGGCCTGGGCATCCGCCCTCCCCATAAAAACTTGATGGCCAAACTGTTCATCTCACGAAACCAAGATCTGGAGAAGGAGAAGTGCGTTTTCTGGAGCATGTATAGAAATCTGGGCAAAATCATCATTTTAAAAAGGGCTATTCTACCCAGAGGTTTCAGTGGTAGTGTTCGCCATTTAAGGAGGTCAGCGCGGACTCGCTTAACCAACAGGGGGTACATTAAGTGACCAGGTGAGGTCAGAGAGAAGGGTCAACCAGATCCCCAAGTACTTGAAGGACTGCCGCCGGAGAGGGATCATTGACTGCAAGTCAAAGCTCTCCCATGAAAGGTGGAGGGGAACCAGAAAGGACGCTCAAAGAGATCCAAGGTACAAAGGCATCGGATTCCCACCTGAGCAGGGTCCGCCAAAAATAGCAGCAAGTTGTCTGCATAGAGGGTGATCTTGTCGTCCTCAAAGCCGGGCCATCTCCACCCCGTGAGAGAGTGGTCCGAACGAATTAGGCAAGCAAAGGGCTCCATTGCCAAAGCAAATAAAAGTGGTGAGAGGCGGCACCCCTACCTCATGCCCCTTCTGATAGTAAATGGACAGGTAGGAGCTCCATTGACTAAGTCCTGCACCCAGGGTTGACAATACAACGTCTTAACCAGTTTGCGGCAGGGGATTACGAAGCCCATCTCTTCCAACACCGCCTCTAGGTAACCCCAATCTATCAAATCGAAGGTGTTCTCAAAGTCTACGAGAAGGAGAGACAAATAGGGGGACAGCAGGTGCCGATTTGCGAGGGCAAGGTGAAGGCGTCTGAGGCAAAGTCCACATTTGTAAAGCGCACAATCACCCGTAAGGGTCTCTAGGCGCTGGGGGCCGTCGGGAAGATTAAGCGAGCTATTGCCCAGAGTCACATGGTGCTGGGCTAATCTGCCGCCGGAGCCGGGGATCGAACCGTGATCCCCAGATTCCAGCGTCAGTCGCCCTGGCCGCGGCGCCACACCTCTCCCCGGCAATGCCTGGTCCCTCTGAAAGGCATTAAACCGCATTGGTCGAGGTGAACCAGACTGGCCAAGTGCGGTTGTATGCGGTTGGCCAAGACAGAGGCAAAGATTTTAGGCTCAGTATTAATAAGGGCGATGGGACGGTAGTCCGAGCAGCAGTTTGTGGGGGGCTGAGACTTAGGGATCTCCACAATGGTGGCTAAGTCCATCCCTGGACGGAAGGAGTCGCAATCCACCGCCTCATGGAACATCACCAAAAGAGGCGAAACCAGGGTGTCCCGGTAGGACGCATAACACTCCTGAGGGAGCCCATCTGGTCCTGGTGTCTTACCGGCCACCATTCACGATATGGCATCTAGAACCTCCTTGGGGATGATCAGGAGGTCCAGTGCCTCCGCCTCAGATTTGCTAAGGTATGAAAGGGGGAACCGTTCGCGTCGGAGAAGCTCCGGGAGCGAAGGGCTAGGTGTCTGTGCCGAATAGAGATTGGCATAGTAAGTGGCGAAGCATTCGGCCACTGCTGCCGGGGCATGGTGGGTCTCACCACCTGTATCGATCACCTCTGGTATTATACGGTTGGCCATAGGATAGATAGATGGCCAGGCGATGGAGGAGCTTCCCCTTTTTATCTCCCCATCCATATACTTGGGCTACAGAAGATCTCCAAAGAAGTTTGGCAGCCACCAGGGAGGTCTGTCTGATTTCATCTCTCAGAAATGTAAGCCTCCTGTCCCGAGCCTCGGTTCTGTCCTCAGGGGGCAGAATTTCAAGCTGGGCAGCCTGCGCCTCCAGAAGTGTGAGCTGGGAATCACGTGCAGTACGGGTAAGTTTGAGTTGGACTTTGACAAAGCACCGAATGGTGGCCTTTCCGGCATACAAAAAGGGTAGGAAAGGAGGACACTGAACCTTGATTATTGGTGAGATAGAGGCAAAGCTCGACACCTACTTGCTCTGTGAATCCCTCATCCTGGAGTAACCAGGAGGGAGAGAACCTACCTGCAGCGTCATCGGAGAATGTTCCGGTAAGCTCTTGGGGAGGATAGTGTTAGCTTGGATCGCTTGGTAGTCCTGAGCAGGCAGAAAAACATAGTCTATTCGCCAATGCGTGTGGTAGGCGGCTGAGGTATGGGTGTATTGTTGAGCTGTCGGGGGCCAAAGTCTCCAGGCATCCACAAGACCCAGGCTGGCAGCCCAGGGCAAGAGGAGGCCGGACTGGGCAATCCTAGAGGTGGAGGGGGGTGAGGCAGTGTCAAGGCCGGGATCCATAACCACGTTAAAATCTCCCCCAATAACGGTCATCCCCAAGGGCAAGGCAGGGACAGTGGAAGTGAGTCATTGGAGTGTAGAGGCCAACTAGGTGGGAGGATAATAGGCGGCCAACAGGTTAAGAGGTCGATCCCCAAGATCACCTCCAGGAGGATGAAGCAGCCCTGAGGGATGTGTGTCACTCTACATGCCATCAGTGGAAGAGTGCGACACACCAGAATAGCCAACCCCCTCGATCATCTACTGAATCCAGATTGCCAGACTCCGCCATAGCCATGTCGTGCCAGGAAGGGGTAGTGGTTACCTATCAGATGGGTCTCCTGAAGCAGGAGTATGTATGTGGCGTGATGCTGGGCATATCGCAGGTCCGCTGCGCGCTTAACCCTATCTAACAGGCCATTAACATTCCAGGACATTATATGGAGCAACGTTGCCCCACTATAATTGCTAGGCAGGGGGAAGGAGTGAATGGGGCCAGACAGCTGGAAGGATGGCAGAGATGGCCGGAGTAGGGCTGCGTCCAGAGGTAGTGAATATGTTGCCATAGTTTTGAATGGCACACATTTGCCTTGATGCAGAAAAGGGATTCTAGTGCAAAAAACAATAAGAACAAAAAACAAAACAAACCAGGGCCTCAGCCCCATTCCTCCCCAAGTCCCCTCCCCACCCTATACTTCAGGAACAGAAGCATCTGTCGGCCAAACAATAAACAGTGAAGAGAAAAAAAAAACTAAAACGCTTGGGAACAGGGAATTGTGGAGGACCCCTCCTCATATTAGGATGTTGATATCTGTAGCCATCAGGTAACAAAGTTAGCAACTATGCAAAGTGTAAGCTTTGGGCGAAACCGGTCACCATCTGAGGAGACATGTAAGTTCAAGTGGCCCTGGAAGAAGCATTGGGCTGCTGGAAAGGTCAGTGTCTGGCAAGTCCAGCAATGATGGATGAGATGATGCAGTCCCTGGATCGGAGCGGCATGAGGAGCCTGAACACCGCCTGTCATGGAGAGCCCCACTGGGCAGCTCGGGCGTAAGCCGCAGAGAAGGGCCCAACGGAGAATCTTAGCGTGCACGCCTCTGACCTCTGCACCTACCAGAGCGCCTATATCTGGGTCGGAGAACCGGCATGTCTTGCTGGGTACCTCCAATGCCTCTGGACGGGGCTGGATTAGGGGCGCCAAGTTTCAGCGGGCGGGTCTCTGTCACCCATGTCCATGCTTCATCGGGGGTGTCAAAGAAGAGAGTCTTGTCCTGAAACACCACTCGCAGACTGGCCGGCGAAAGGAGTCTGTACTGTATTTTAAGAGAGCGAAGTTTCTGCTTAACTTCTCCAAATGAACAGCACTGGCTCTGGACCTCCCGGGTGTAGTCAGGAAAGATCATGATTGTCTGCTTCTCGTTCTTAAGAGGTTGCGTTTTACGGGAATCAGCCAGGATAGCGTCACGATTTTTGAAGTTGAGGATCCGCAGGATGATCGGTCTAAGGGGTGCTCCCAGTTGTGAATGGGTAGCAAGTGAACAGTGTGCCCCTCAACCATGAACCAGGGGGAGATTGAACCTTCTGGCATCCATGAGCTCAACCAGCATCCGACAAAGTCAGCCGTCCAACCCTGTTCCACAACCTCCGAAAATCCGACCAGGCGAAGTTGTTACAAAGGGACCTGTTTTCGGCATCCTCGGCCTGCTGATGCAGCTCCTGGGTACGAGACTGGAGTTGAGTAACTTGGATCTTGAGTTGGTGGACGTCATCTTCCACATTGGATACGCGGGACTCAGTTTCCTTAATCCAAGCTGTAGCGTTGCGGAGATCCTGCCGGATCAGAGTCATCTCAACCCCGACTTCCGCAATCTTGCTTTCAATAGAAGATTGTGATACGTGGATAGCCTGGAGGGTGGTAGAAAGGTCCCCTGTGGCAGGGGCTTCCCTGTCTGTGGACCCTCCAGTCAGCCCGGAGTCTGTGGTGGTGAACCGGTCCATATTAGTTTGGGTGGCGGGGGTCTTGGGTGCCCTGTCCCTCCCCATGACTACCAATCAGCAGAGGAGAGATGCAGCTTGGGCTCTGGGTGTCCAGGCAGGCAAGAGGAGGAGAAGGGAGGGCAGTCAAGGGGCAAAGGGAGCAAGGCCCAGCCACACCACACCACTCCTCGAACCATCGCCAACGTCCTTCAGCAGTGAACCCACGCGGGTCACCGGGCAGAGCCCCAGGCGTGCAAGTCTACAAGGGGTCAAACTTGGTGCTGGGCCAGGGCTCCTGTGTCAGCGTGAGCAGAGGGATAGAAGTAAGCCACCAGCTGGTGAGGGGTGAGGCCAGGGTCTCAGGAAGGGACAAGGATGAGGCCAGGACCAACTGAGCACCGCCACCAGATGCAGTGGCTGAAACCCTCCAGCGGGGGCTTCAATCAACTGCCACCGCCCAGCATGGATCTGCCCAGGAGGAGACCCAGTCACAGGTGAGGCCACCACTGCCTGAACTGGCAGTCGTGGTGCCCCTCCCATCCCACCAGAGCCCCAGGGGGGATTTCCGTGGCAGGTCGGGCCACCTCACCAAGTCACTTCAGCACAGGATCAGGTCAGGTGCGGGGTGCTCCACGGTACAGGGTTCCAGCACTTCTCAGTGGTGGTAGGGAGAGGGGAAGGCCCCATCAGTGAATAGATCACCTCCACAGTCCAATCGACGGCCAAATCTCCACTACCCAGGACAGGCACAGCAGCAGGCCAGCTTCAGTATGCAAGCACTTCGGCTCCTCACCTCCACGACGGATCTGTGCCAGGTCCCAGATCTCCAGGTCTCGTCCTTAGGCCCATGGCATGACAGGGGCTCACAACAGGCGCTGGTAGGGCCCTTGGGGGGACACAGCCACCGATGAGGTTGCCACTGCCCAAAATGGCAGTCGAGGTACCTCCTGCATCCCACCAAAGCGTCAGGGGGGCTTTAGCCCTGGGCCGGACCGCCCAGCCACACCACCATAGCCCAGGGCCAAGCAATGTTTTCACTATTATGTTATGTTATGTTATGTTATGAAAGCTCTTCTATAGCGCACGGCAACTCCGAAGAGTGTCCCGGCGCTTTGGCAAAGAGAGAAGTAAGTACATAACACAGTGCCCTCCATGTGGGAGCAAGGAAATTACTGGGCGAAAAGCCACGTCTTCAGGTCCTTTCGAAAAGCAAGCAGATTAGACATAGTTCTTAATGCAATGGGGAGCTCATTCCAACAACATGGGGCCAGATACCGAAAAGAGCGGCCTCCAGTGCGAGCACGTTTAATGATGGGGACAATTGCTTTGGCCTGTCGTGCGGACCTCAGGGCCCTCTTTGGAGCATAAAAAAAATCAGTTTCCGGAGGTACTTAGGGCCGGTTAGATGGAGAGCTTTAAAGGCCAGAGTCAAGATCTTAAAGGTGACTCTTTTGGCAATTGGAAGCCAATGGAGTCTCTCTAGCAACTCTGACGCGCGGGCCCTTCGCGGCAGTCCAAAGATGGCTCTAGCGGCCGAGTTTTGCACGACCTGCAAACGACCTAAAAGATATTTGGGGAGGCCTAGATAGAGAGCATTCGCGTAATCAAGACGCGAACCTATCAAGGCCTGAACTATAATTTTTTTATGTTGGAGGGATATTAGTGGGAGGAATTTCCGCAGCATTTTCAAAATGCCATAGCACTTTCCGGTCAGCCCAATAATCTGGGGTCTAAAAGAAAGATCTACATCACACAAGATGCCCAGATTTTTGGCTTTATGCGAGGTATCCTCAGGCGGTGCCATATGCTGCGGCCACCAAGACTTCCACTCGGGGTTAGGAGGACTTCCAAAGAAGAGCAGCTCCGACTTATCTGAGTTGCATTTCAGACTATGTCTCTGAAACCATTCAAACACGGCTTCCAGACATTCCCTAATCTGATTGCTGTCAAAATCTTCACCCTTGTTACACGTGAAAAGAAGCTGGGTGTCATCAGCATAGGATATGATCTGGGCACCAAAAGATTCCGCTACCTCCGCCACAGGAGCCATATACATATTGAAAAGGCTGGGGCTCAGGATGGACCCTTGCGGAACCCCTACCTCCAGTGGAGGCATTTCAGTGGAAAACGGGGGTGCCCAGACCACTTGTCGGCGGTTGGTGAGAAATGATTTAAACCATTTCCACACCGTCCCCCGAAAACCGATCTCCCATAGTCTTGAAAGGAGACCGACATGGGGGACGGTGTCGAACGCCGCCGACAAATCCAACATGACCAGGATAGCTTTCCCTCCACCATCCAGAGTCTCTCGAATGGCATCGGTAATCTCTAAGAGGGCTGTCTCCGTGCTGTAATTCGCACGAAAACCCGATTGAGAATCGTGTAGCAAGTTGTTATTCTCTATGAAGCTGGAGATAGAGAGGTGCACGTGTTTCTCAATCACCTTAGCCATGGATGGAAGGAGGGAGATTGGTCTATTATTCGCGTGTACAAGGGGATCTGATGTTGTTTTTTTTAACAGCGGCAGAATTAGGGCGTGCTTCCAGGCCGAGGGTACTTCACTAGATGTAAGGGAGGCATTAAGCAATGAATTAAGCAAGATGTTAATTGCCGGCGCAACCCTTCCAAGGCAAGTAGCAGGACATGGGTCAAGCGGCGAGCCTGACTTAAGTCGGGTTAGAAGGTCAAGGGAGGAGGCAAGAGGTATGGACGGAAAGTCCAGAAGCAGGGGTCCTGTTTCCTTTAAAAGTGAAGGCATAGGAATCAGATGACAAGCTCCTGGGCTAAGGCCTGCATTAGGAAAGGAATCTTGGATAAGCTTGATTTTGTTAACAAAGAATTAACTAAGTTGGCAGATCCAAGCTTCCGTGTGAGAATGATTAGGAGAACTCGCAGCAGGAGGAATAAACTCTTGTACAATTCTGAAAATTTCTTTACTCCTGCTATCTGCTACGTCAATTCTATGTTCCAGATAGAGTTTTTTTGCATCCAAGATTTGTGTATGGTAGAAACAAATTAATCCCCTGTATTTGATTTTATCTTCTGGATCATACCGTCGCCTCCAAACTCTTTCCGCCCTCTTACACTCCTGCCATAGCTTGCCGAGAAGAGGAGTGAACCAGGGGGCCGAGAAGTGTTTACTCCCTGAATTACCTGTCTTACCAGGGGCTAATTCCTCAAACCTAATTTCGAGCCATTTCTGGACCAATTCTATATCTTGCTCCAGATCCCCTGATAGGGGTCAGGGGTGTTGGCAGAGAGCGGCAGAAAGCATTTCTGCCGTGACTCGGTGAAAAGGCCGCGACAACCTCTTGGTGTCTTTCGCTCCTCTAACACTGGACATGGCCATGATGGAGATTCAGAATTCTACCAAAAGATGGTCTGACCAAAGAACAGGAAGCGGAGGAGAGGCTTATATAGATCTAGTGGAGAAGATCTGATCGATCGTATGGCCTTTAATATGAGTCGGGCTAAAAATGAAAGGGGACAGCCCAAGCGGACATACTGTGTCTAGGAGCTTAATGGTGTCAGAGTCAGCCGTGTTATCCATATGGAGATTGAAATCTCCCAATAGGAGACAGTGCTCCGATCTCAAACACGGTACAGATAGTGCCGCCTGTAGGTCCTCAAAAAAAGAGCCTAAAGGGCCAGGTGCTCTGTAAATAATAATCCCTGTGCAAGTTTGACGGGGGGATAGTTTGAGGGTGAAGCCTAAGGCTTCACTCCCCTTGATGTTATCCACAGGGAATGTCGAACAGGACAGACTCTTGTCGACAATTATTGCCACACCTCCACCACGACCCACCACTCTGTCCTTCCTGTAGATGGTATAATTTGGAGGGACAGCAGTGGCAATATCGGGGCCAGAGAACTCACTAAGCCAAGTCTCTGTAAGAAACAGACAGGAGGTTTTTGAATCAGAAATCAAATTCCAGATATTGGTGAAATGCTTACTAAGGGATCTGGTATTGAGCAGATGACAAAAAATATGTGATGATGGGGATACGGGCAATACATCTTCCCGCCTCGGCATAGTCCAGCCACACTCAGCGCAACCCTTCCTAAGCACGCGGCCTGCTGGAAAAACATGATGACATAAAGTGAAAGATCCTCAAAGCGCTAAGAGCCCCGAGGAAGAATAAGAAAGCATCAGAGCTACTGAGACGTCTTAACCATCAAACGACAAACGGCTGACCGGCAGATAATAACCGAGGCGCGGACGAGCACAGACGGGCGGGACTCTGGCGCGACTCAGGCGCAGAGAAGGCACTTCCACTGCGCGTCACCGCTGCGCGTTGAGAGAAGACCATTAAATAGGCAGGTCCCAGTGTCCCTGAGCGCTAGAACACTCAAAGATGGCGCCCACAGTTCTCCTCCCACACAAAAATGGCGCTCACTGCCCCCTGCCTCCCCGGAGACCGGACCCGCAAAACAGCGGTGGGGTGACACAATTATCGTCCAGGTGAGTGGCCAGAGACCCTGTAACTAAAACCAGGGGAAAGTAAACAATATGCAAATAAAATGGAAAACGGGGGGTTTAAAAATAGCCTGAAACGCTATATACGCTAGAACAGCGCGCACATCCAGTAGCAAGGCGCTGCTGCAGTACTGATCTTCAAATTTCCAATGCCAGAGTGTCCAGGTAGAGACTCCGCCTTAAATAGGCAGGTCCCAGTGTCCCTGAGCGCTAGAACCCTCAAAGAAGGCGCCCACAGTTCTCCTCCCACACAGAAATGGCGCTCACTGCCCCCTGCCTCCCCGGAGACCGGACCCACTAAACAGCGGTGGGGTGACACAATTATCGTGCAGGTGAGTGGCCAGAGACCCTGTAACTAAAACTAGGGGAAAGTAAACAATATGCAAAT
The DNA here is from genome assembly GCF_964261635.1 of Lissotriton helveticus. Taxonomy (NCBI): domain Eukaryota; kingdom Metazoa; phylum Chordata; class Amphibia; order Caudata; family Salamandridae; genus Lissotriton; species Lissotriton helveticus. The sequence goes on from NC_136061.1 coordinate 524,255,535, forward strand.
AAAATGGAAAACGGGGGTTTTAAAAATAGCCTGAAACGCTATAGACGCTAGAACAGCGCGCACATCCAGCAGCAAGGCGCTGCTGCAGTACTGATCTTCAAATTTCCAATGCCAGAGTGTCCAGGTAGAGATTCCGCCTTAAATAGGCAGGTCCCAGTGTCCCTGAGCGCTAGAACGCTCAAAGATGGCGCCCACAGTTCTCCCACACAAAAATGGCGCTCACTGCCCCCTGCCTCCCCGGAGACCGGACCCGCTAAACAGCGGTGGGGTGACACAATTATCGTGCAGGTGAGTGGCCAGAGACCCTGTAACTAAAACCAGGGGAAAGTAAACAATATGCAAATAAAATGGAAAACGGGGGTTTTAAAAATAGCTTGAAACGCTATAGATGCTAGAACAGCGCGCACATCCAGCAGCAAGGCACTGCTGCAGTACTGATCTTCAAATTTCCAATGCCAGAGTGTCCAGGTAGAGACTCCGCCTGAAATAGGCAGGTCCCAGTGTCCCTGAGCGCTAGAACGCTCAAAGATGGCGCCCACAGTTCTCCTCCCACACAAAAATGGCGCTCACTGCCCCCTGCCTCCCCGGAGACCGGACCCGCTAAACAGCGGTGGGGTGACACAATTATCGTGCAGGTGAGTGGCCAGAGACCCTGTAACTAAAACCAGTAACTATTACCAGTATATATTCACCAAAAGTCATCCGATTTATTGTCAATATTCATATTATTAACAGTGGGGGGCACAGTAGTAACACATATGTGTAGATATTAAAAAAGAATATTAGAAGCAACCCTTCAGGGGGTTGTAAACTAATACAAGTGAAAACAGGTGAACACCCTAAATATCGATTCCAAAATATAGAATAGACAGAATATCGAATTATCAAAATATAGATAGGAAAGAATATCAAAATTGGGGTAGGAAATATCGAATTCCACAATATCGAATTTTATAATATAGATTCCCATAATATTGAATTTCATAATATAGATTCCCATATTATCGAAGTTTTTTTAGTATTATGTATGGTAGTATATTTGTTAAAATGATGTATTACTTTTCTAATGTATGTTTAATTTTTTTTTAAGTATTGAATGTTATGTAATTTAATATTTGTGTAATTTATTTCTGCAGCGGGTTGTGGTTTTATAGGGGAATAGGGTGGGAAGTAATTCAATTATATTAATTTAAATATTAATTTTTATTTATATGTATTGATATTTAATTGATTGATAATTATTTATTAAATGGTAATTCAATTTTATTAATTGCTTAATTGATAATTCTGTTAATTACATTTTTTATTATTAGGAGCGGGTTGGGATTTATAGGGGAATAGGGTGGGAAGTAATTTAATTATTGTAAATTAAATATTATATTTTATTTATATGTATTGATAATTAATTAATTGATAATTCATTATTAATTGGTAATTTTTTATAAATTGGTAATTAATAGTTATTAATTGATTAAGTGATAATTATGTTAATTGTATATTTTATTATTAGGAGCGGGTTGTGGGTTTATAGGAGAATTGTTTGGGAAGTAACTTAATTGTAATAAAGTTAATATTTATTTGTATTTATATGTATTGATAATTAATTATGTATTGGTATTTAATTTATTAATTGGTAATACATTTTTTTAATTGGTAATTAATTGGTAATTGGTCATTAGTTTTTCATACATTTTTTATTGGAATTAATAATTAATGTAATCTTATTTTAATATTAAATCATTTCTGACCCTACTGTTGCACTCTCTGGAGTGGGAATAGTAATTTTTACCCCTATGCTATCCAATGTTTTCCCTACTGTTGCACTCTCTGGAGTGGGAATAGTAATTTTTACCCCTATGCTATCCAACGCTTTCCCTTCTGTTGCACTCTCTGGAGTGTGAATTGTAAATTTTATCCCCCCCGCTATCCAACGCTTTCCCTACCCGTTGCACTCTCTGGAGTGGGAATAGTAACTTTTACCCCTACGCTATTCAACGCTTTCCCTACTGTTGCACTCTCTGGAGTGGGAATAGTAATTTTAACCCCCCCCGCTATCCAACGCTTTCAAGACTGATGCACTCTCTGGAGTGGGAATAGTAATTTTCACCCCTACGCTATCCAACGTTTTCCCTACTGTTGCACTCTCTGGAGTGGGAATAGTAATTTGTATCCCCCCGCTATCCAACACTTTCCCTACTGCTGCACTCTCTGTAGTGGGAATAGTAATTTTTACCCCCGCTATCCAACGCATTCCCTATTGTTGCACTCTCTTGAGTGGGAATAGTAATTTGTACCCCTACGCTATCCGACGTTTTCCCTACTGCTGCACTCTCTGGAGTGGGAATAGTAATTTTAACCCCCCCGCTATCCAACGCTTTCAATACTGGTGCACTCTCTGGAGTGGGAATAGTAATTTTTACCCCTACGCTATCCAACGTTTTCCCTACTGTTGCACTCTCTGGAGTGGGAATAGTAATTTGTATCCCCCCGCTATCCAACACTTTCCCTACTGCTGCACTCTCTGTGGTGGGAATAGTAATTTTTACCCCCGCTATCCAACGCATTCCCTATTGTTGCACTCTCTTGAGTGGGAATTGTAATTTGTACCCCTACGCTATCCAACGTTTTCCCTACTGCTGCACTCTCTGGAGTGGGAATAGTAATTTTTACCCCCCGCTATCCAACGCTTTCCCTACTGTTGCACTCTCTGGAGTGGGAATAGTGATTTTTAACCCTACGCTATCCAACGCTTTCCCTACTGTTGCACTCTCAGGAGTGGGAATAGTAATTTGTACCCCTACGCTATTCAATGTTTTCGCTACTGCTGCACTCTCTGGAGTGGGAATAGTAATTTTTACCCCCCGCTATCCAACGCTTTCCCTACTGTTGCACTCTCTGGAGTGTGAATAGTGATTTTTAACCCTACGCTATCCAACGCTTTCCCTACTGTTGCACTCTCTGGAGTGGGAATAGTAATTTGTACCCCTTCGCTACCCAACGTTTTCCCTACTGTTGCACTCTCTGGAGTGAGAATAGTAATTTTTACCCCTACTCTATCCAATGCTTTCTATACTGTTGCACTCTCTGGAGTGGGAATAGTAATTTTTACACCCCCGCTATCCAACGCTTTCCCTACTGTTGGACTCACTGGAGTGGGAATAGTAATTTTTACCTCTACGCTATCCAACATTTTCCCTACTGTTGCACTCTGCACTCTCAGTATTGGGAATAGTAATTTTTATCCCCCCGCTATCCAACGCTTTCCCTACTGTTGCACTCTCTGGAGTGGAAATAGCAATTTTTACCCCCCCGCTATCCAACGCTTTCCCTACTGTTGCACTTACTGGAGTGGGAATAGTAATTTTTACCCCTACGCTATCCAACTTTTTCACTACTGTTACACTTATTATTTTTGATTACCATAAAATATGCTATTTTAATTATTTTAATTATTATATTTTATTTATTTTTATATGTATATAATATGTTTATTTATATATTTATGTCAATATATTTTTGTTAATGTTCTAAATATTTTATAATTACAATTAATAATAATGTTATATTATTAAGTAAATTTACATTTAAAAACATTTTTTTACATTTCATTTTTACATTATTTTAATTATGTTTTTTTAATTATGTTTATTATTTCATTAAATTTCTAGTATTTTTAATACATTTAAAAAATTCGATATTTTAGTTAACTATATTTTAACATTCTATATTTTGGAATAGATATTTTAATACTTACCTGTATGTAGATAGACATTCTATATTCTGTCCCTCGATATTTTGGCGTCGACATTTTAATAATTCAATATTTTGTCCCTCGATATTTCAATACTGAACCGTGAAAACAGTCCTACCTTTGTGACAAGGTGTGCTCAGCCAGTTCATCTCCTACTTCTCTTCTTATTTATTAGCTGCAAGTTTTTCTGTCATCCATACGGATTCAAGTATTCTATGGTACTATGGGGAATGACATTCTGCCTATGGCAAATGTGCCATCACATAAGTGTCACAAGTTTTGAACATTATATAGATGGTGCTGTTGCATCCGAACTTTGAAATTATACCTGCAGCAGATTTCAATGAGATTATCCTGCTTGCCCCTTTGATTTTCAGCTGAATGCTACATTAAATGGTCTTATTGCGTGAGAGAAAACTTGAAATCCCTCATTTTTTTGGATATCCACTAAATGCACTTTAGATTATAAATGTATAAGGTATTACCTCTCACACCAAATCAGATTGCTAGAGGTACATCCTGATAATCAAGGAAGTGCCCTCGTACCTGACAACGTAGGGTGTGCCTGGAGACTTCCTAGTGTTGGACTAAGCTCCTTAACCTTGTGTTATAGCTGTGTGCAGATTTCCAAATGCCTGGACAATATTTGGAACTTGCTTTTCATTTTGGATTTGAGTCAGACTTTATGGAAGCTAGAATGCTTTTCTTCTAAAAAAAACTAGATTTCCCTAGAAGGCTTGATTTGGAAACAATAAGGATTTGCATCTTCCTGGAAAAGCGTCATAACTTGAATTGCATTCTGTTAGACCTGCCACCCTTAGCATGGTCTACCCCTAAATGTTTTGACTACTTACCACCACTTTCTACTGAAATTTGATGTTGTTGGCCTTAGAGCTCTGTGCACTTTACCACTGCTAACCAGTGCTAAAGTGCTTGTGTCCACTCCCCTAACCATGGTTTGATTAGCATGTACTTAATAGGGATATTTAATTTACTTACATGTCTCTTGTAGAGAAGTATGCCATACCCAGAGTCTGTAAATTAAACGTTACCAGTGGTTTTGCAGCACTCTTTGTGCAACCCACTTAAGTAGCACTCTAAGCACATGCCATTGCAGCCTGAATGCAGTGTTACACTGTCATGTTGACTTGGCATTAAAACCCCATTGCCAAGCCTTATAGTCTCCTTTTATTACATATAGGGCATCACTAATGTAGGCCCTAGATAGCCCGTAAGGCAGGGTGCTGTGTAATTAAGATGTGGGACATGTACTTTTGAGTTTTACATGTACTGGTAGTTCTACATTATTTTTTTCACTACTGGATCCTCCCATAGGATAACGTTGGGATTCCTTATAACATTTAATAAGCTATAATTCCTAATTGAGAGCAGGTAGATATATCAAGTTTGGTGCATATGTAATGTTTGTTGCCTATGAAATTTTAAAGATAAACCATCTTTAATTGTAAAGCCGGAGCTGAGCACAGCCCCACTTACAACAGAATAGCCTGTGCTCTGCCTTCACACAAAGGGACTACTGTCCCTGTATTGTCAGTACAGCCAGCTTGGAACCAGGGCAGCGGGGATTCAGGAAATTCCATGCACTTCAAAGAACCTTTCCAGAAGAAGGGCATCAGCATATAAAAATAGGACCTTCAGTCCCACTCTTCAGTTAACTACTGGATCTGCGAAAGGACTTTAAGAGGACTGTCTGCTGTTGTGTACTACTGTGCACTCTGCATGACTACTGTTGTAGTACCTGGACTGCTTTGCTGCCTGGAGCCTGCCTTGAACCCTCAGCGGTCAACCCTGCTGTTGACCCCAGCATCTTCACATGCATCTTCACATGTGCATCTTCACATCTTCACAATCCACCTTTGGCAAATGTATTATCACTAAGGGGCCCATTAGGATGTCGGGCGAATTGCCCCCGCCAGGCTGTCGGTAGCCACCGCCAGCCTGGCGGGGGCAATCCACCCGACATCCACACTCGTTTTCCCCCCGCCATATTAGTATGGCGGAGGGGACTTCGGCGGACGGAAAAACCGCCTGCCGCTTTTCCGCCCCGGTCGCCTTGCGGCCGGGGCAGAAAAGGAATAATATGGTGGCGGTGTCTGTCAGACACCGCCAGCCATATTATGATGGTTGTTTTAAGGGGCCTTTCCGCGGCGGCGGTGCCGCCATGGAAAGGAATGCAGTCATCACTCTGTGGGCCCCCTGTGGGCCCCAGAGTGAAGGAGCGGTGGGGGGGTGCACACGGGGGGTACCTGTGGTACCCCCCTTCATTTGCATTTACAAAGTGGCAGGCACCGCGCGGTGCCTGCCGCTTTGTAAATGCAAATGCTGAAATGCATTTTTAGCATTGTGGCGGGCGGTGCAGAGAGCACCGCCAGCCACAATGCCAAAAATACAGGATGTGCCCACCACTGTGGCGGGCACATCCTAATACCCCCCACGGGACTCCCGCCCTTATGGCGGGCGGTCCCGAATACCGACAGGATGGCAGGCGGACAAAGTCTGCCCGTCATCCTAATGACCCCCTAAGTGTCACAAGTCTTGCTCTTTCTATAAAACTAAACCCAGAAATTATGCATGTAGAAGATCTCAATGCCTTCCTTTCATCTATTTGTTGTACAAGTTCCATGTCAATGTATCAGGTTTCATCCCGTTTGCCCCTTTGATTTTCATCTGAATTCTGCATTATTAAATGGTGCTAAAGGTGCCTGATGGCCAATTTCCAAAACTGAGGACTTAGACAAAATTTGTCCAAAAAGTGCTCTGAGGAAGAGGAGGAGATAGGGTCCAGTCTGTTTGCCTATCTGCCCAAGGTAGATCACCATTTGGAATATCTTTGCGACTTCTCCGGAACATTCTTTACCACAGCAGTACATCAATATCTGCGGTCCTTTACCAAATGGGTACCAGAACTCGTAGAACTGTGTTTGACTCCAGCCCTTTGCTTCATCTCGCTGAAGTTTTTTTACTTCCATTTCGGCAACTAAGTCTGAACATAGAATTTCTAACTGCAGCTTCGACCATACGTACCCAAACACCGAAGCCACAACATCGACAGGTTAGGCAGAGCAGATTGTCTCCTGCCAGAATTTTAATTCTTTTAATTGCGCCACTCACCTGCTCAGTCTGTGCTCACCTGGTCCACTGCGGCTTGAGCCGATTGCGCGGAGGTAACAAGCACCACCAATTTAGCCAACATTCACTTTGATGCTGAGGTCAGCGCTCTACACACTGCTGCAATCCTGCCCACTTCCTGTCTCTCAAAAGGATGTGCGCAGCCGCAGAGCAAACGCTCAGCTAACCCAAAACAACAAAGCCACAACAATGATAGGTTAGGCTTAGCAGATCATCTCCTGCCAGAATTTCAATTCTATTAATTGCGCCGCTCACCTGCTCACTCTGTGCTCCCCTGCCCGCTGTGACTTGTGCCGTTTGCGCGGAGGGGACAAGCACCACCATTTTAGCCCACATTCACTTCGACACCGAGGTCAGCGCTCTACAGGCTGCTGCAGTCCAGCCCACTTCCTGTCTCTCAAAAGGAGGTGCACAGAGAGGACAAGCAGAGGCACACCAGTGGAGCGCCAAAGGCAAGCCCATCCATGCCTTAACGTCGCCAGCTGTCTGTTTCACACACAGATCTCCCTCCTCAAGTCCATGATGACTATCCTTTAGTATACCAGTCAGGAGCTCCACTCGTTCAATAAAGTATCCCCCCATGATGAAGGTAAAATCCCCTTTCAATCGATCATGAGTCTCACAACCCATGAGCTGTAGCACTAAACACTGCTAACTAAATCCCACAACACCAAATATAAGCACCTGACAAGTCTATACTGCAATGCACGTTCCCTTCCAAAGCACACCTTAGAAATTTGGTCCCTACTGGACTCAGAGAAACCTGACTTTTCCTTCATTGCAGAGACATGGCTCCACGAATCTTCTCGACCTGACCTCTCCGTAGCCCTCCCTCACGATTACCAGCTGACTAGACTAGGTAGAAAGGATAAACGGGGTGGCTGGATAGCTATTGCCTTCACAGCAAACACTAAAATACACACCGTAGAGTCCTTTCAGGCAGAATGGGGCAAAATCTGTATTTTCACAATAGAGAACACCAGCAAGGAGTCCTAGAGAAGTGCACTTTTCTACGGGTCCCCTGGAAAGAAAGCCCACTTCTCCAGCAATCTAATAGAGATAATTTTGCTGCATGTCCTGGCCGCTGTTAACTTCCTCCAATTAGGGGATTTTAACTATCACGCAGAACTCCTATCTATTCCACACACAATTGATCTTACCACCAGCCTAAACACATTGGGCCTAAAACAACCGGTGATAGGTCCCACCGACATCGCTGTTCACACCTTAGACCTGCTATTCACAAACTCCCCCCAAATAAAGATCGACCAACTACTTCCAGTCCTATGGTCTGACCACTATGTAATAAGGTTCCATATACATGGAATACCGACTCAACTACATTCTACGAATGAATCTAAACTAAGTAGGCCTTGGAAGTAATAAGATAAATTTAAAGTCCTTTTCACTTTGTCCCCCTTTTCCCTTCGGAGGTGGTGCACCCCAACAAGGCAGCCTAATGTCTTGAACTAGCCATTAGCTCAACCCTTGACACAATCGCTCCTACGAAGAAAAAAAAACATCCAAACAAACTCTCCCCCTGGTTCACACAAGACCTAAAAACAGACAAACTCGCCGTTAGGAAGGCAGAATGTAAATGGAGGCATACTAAAAATGAAACAGACAGATAGCACTACAAAACAACACACCACCATTGTATGGATCATATAGCCACAGCTAAAAAAGTTTCTTTAGGAAATAGAAAAATCAGGCCTCCAATTCTCACAAAGAGCTGTACATGATCATGAAGGAATTCTCCAACCCCCCCTCCTGCCAACTAACGCATAACGCTTCCCAGGAATGGGTCGACTCCCTCTTTTTCTTTTTAATAACGAAGATGTATGACATTCACAAACTCTTTTCCCAACCAACCGATACACCACTAAAACTGAGACACACTGAGGACCCTCCCTCCCAAGCAAACTCTCTCAGAGAATGTCACGTAGTCACAGAGGAAGAAGTATCTTCCACTCTAAGCAGGATTAAATCCGGTTTACCAACCGACCCTGCCTCTTCTCAGTTCTATGTAAAATTGGACCTGCCTTTCTCCCCAACCTGACCAGAATTTTCATTCCTTCGCTATCGCAATCCACCGTACCTTTACTCTGGAAAGAGGCCATACTCAGACCCCTCCTAAAAAAAATGACAGCCGACCCTAAACAGCTTTCTAATTATCGACCAATCTCTCTCCTACCCCTGTTTGGGAAAATCATGGAATCATTGGTCAACAGCCAACTATCTAAACACTTAGAAAGCAATAACCTGCTGGACCCATCTCAAATGGGGTTTCGGGCTTTCCACAGCACCAAAACTGCCTTATTAGAGATGGTCGAGAACATCAGGCTCTCTCTTGATGACAGACAATCTGCCATCTGATCTTACTTGACCTGTTGGCTGCTTTCGACACCATCTCTCATGGCATCCTTTTGGAGCTTTTATGGAAGTTTGGTGTCGAGGGCTCCGCACTGAACTGGCTCAAGAGCTACCTGACAGGTCGGTCATCCAAGGTCGCAAATTCGCTCGCGTGCGGATTTGTTTTTTTTTATGGCCAGCTCACTCAAGGGACCAAAGTTACAGGCACACACGGTCACTGGAGGCAAATCTTCTGGCCCTTTACGCAACTGCAGTGTAGGAAAAGCACTATACATTACCCAACTAGATAGCACTTACTGATTGATTAGCCAATAGAAAGTACTCCAGTTAAGTAGAGGTATTGCACAAAACGGTGACATCTTCGTGGATAACTATGCAGGGCAGGATTCATTCTGGCACAAGGCTCCTGTCACAAAAATTAAACCTCAACAGGAAGCACTTACAGATATAAATAAAGCAGGTGCCCAAGTTGAAGCTCAAATTCAGTAACGTTTTAATCAGCCGAAAACATTAGTGAGCATGGTTGAGGTTGGGCAAGTGTGCTTTAACCCCATATCTGCCGTCGAAAATTTGCTTTAATACTCGAGGTAGGTCTTTGAATCCATGAGTTTCTCGAGCGCAACTCCTGTGTAGTTCCTGTGACCAGGATGCTGCTTTCTCCTCACCTGCTGCCCTGCTCGCTCTCTGACCCTTTATACACAAGTGGCATGTTGACACGCATAGAAGCCCCGCTCGTTTGGCCCCACACCACACACTAGCGGTATCAAACGTCTTCCCGCCCTTTCCCAACTATGATGGACAGCTCACTCAAGGGACCTGGGCGCCTTTTGGCGCGGTGGCAAAGTTACAGGCACACATGGTCAGTGGAGACACAACTTCTGACCCTTTACGCAGTTGCAGTGTAGGAAAAGCACTATACATTTACCCAACAAGGTAGCACTCACTGGATTAGCCCGTAGAAAGTACTGCAGTGCAAATTGCAAAAAAATCGGCAAGTTCGCGGGAAAATGTGCGAATTTGCGGATTTTTTTGCGATTTCGCGTGAATTCGAGGACCGCAGATCCGCAAAATTCGCCCATACTTACCAAGAAGATATCTAGGGGGACTCTAAAAAGAGGGGTCAGGGTTCACACCAGAAGAAGTAGGCGGGAGTTAAATTGAAGGAGTTCTCTCAAGGCCCCCAAAATTGTTCTTAAGGTAAAGGGTCCAAGTCCCAATCTGGCTACCAGAAGAAATGTTTCTCTAATAAGAATCATAGCAAATCTGTCCCCAAGTGGTATGAGTATGAGCACATCAGGGGTGATCACAAGTGTTCTAAGAGGACCCAGCCTCCCAGTGGAGGGAAACCCCTGTGGTTGGCTAGTATACGGCTTGGGGAGGAGATGGTCCCAGGTAGTAGGGTTAAGTCAATGAGGTTACCCTAGTATTCCTGGGTCACAAGGAGATGGAGTCCAAAACCTGCATGCCCTCTATTGCATCCATGTATAGGTAGTGTATCACCATCAATGGGTAGATGGTGGAGACTCTGAGGGACACAGGAGCCAGTATTTCCACTTTAAAGTGTCATCTGGTGTCCACAGAACAATAAATTCCCAATACATTCCACCAGGTTGTATTAGCAGACAAACTGTAGAGCCACTACCCAGTGGCTGTGAATATCTTCCAGGTCTTCTGATAAGTTCTGTGAGCCCTGCCATGCTTGTGAACTGTCTATTAAGTAAGGATCTTGGGAAAACTGCTTGGAAGGAAGTGGAGCTCAAGTCACACCTATAAATGTTGGGTTGCCTGAGTCGGTTTCTGTGACCACCAGGTCCATCACTGCCTAGAAGGGAAGTCATGGAGGTTTGGGTCCTGGAAACATGGAACAGACAGCTCCCACAAGAGGGACGGGCTAGGGGTGTGGGAAACCTGTCCATGAATATCCCACCATGAAAGTGGATAGGGCGCTGGAAGAAGCCACCCTAGAGCCTCATTGGGAGGACAATGCCACACCTGGTGACCTGTCTGAGCTTGCTGGATGGCAAGCAGAAGAAGGATCAATTATTGAGGAGTTCTGTAAGGCACAGAGGATGTGGACAACCCTGGAGGGCATAACGCAGCAAGCCAAAGCTCGGCAGCTGATGATACCGTTGGAGATCACCTAATATATTGGGAGAATGAAGTACTCTATGGTGAGAATAAGGTACCTGTGCATGGGGTAATGCATGCACTGGCAGTTCCCCAATGCTACAGGGCCTTCCTAATCGGTTTGCTCATGAACTATTCCTGACAGTACACCTGAAGCAGGACAAGAGCTTTGCCCGACTTATCTCCCACTTTTATTGGCCCTGGATGATTATTTGCTCAGAAGTATTCTGTAAGACCTGCTTAATCTGCCATGCCAGTGGAAAGACAGGCAAAAAGCTGAAAGTTCCCCTGAATCACTTGTCTGTCATTATCACCACCTGTGAAAGGGTGGGCATCAACATTGTAGGACCCTTGGACCTCAAGACTGCCTTTAGGAACAGGTTTACACTGTTCTTGTTGGACCAGAGGCTAAACATCTGAGATCTGCAACTGCACCTGCAGTGTCTATGGCCCTGATGAGGATTTTCACAAGAGTGGGTTTCATCTAGGAAGTGGTATCTGAAAGGACACCAACTTCATTTCTGTGTACATTAAATCAATGTGGAAGTAGAGTTACTTACACGTTTTTCACACCCTACCATCCACAAATAAAATGGGTTTGTTGAAAGATTCAATTAGACCCAGAAGGGCATGATTATGGTCCTACCTGAGCCCATGAGACAGAAGTGGGCCATACTCTTACCATGCCTACTCTTTGCCGAGTGAGGGGTACCACAGAAGGGGGTTGGAATCAGGCCCTTCATACTTCTGTATGTTAGCCCTGTTAGGGGACCTCTCAGCCTGTTTAAGGAGGCGTGGGAGCAATCTCCCAAGAACCCACCCAAGAGCTGGTTAGCTACATGCATAACTGCAGAAACCAGATTGCCAAGTACTGGAAGAATGCTTTTGAGAACTTTGAGGCTAGCCAGGAGGTTATCAAGCAATTATAAGACCAGCCAGTTACTCATGTAGAATTTCAGTATGGGTAAAAAGTGTGGGTTATGTAGCCTGTAGTGCACAGGGTCCTTTGAAGCTGGTGTACTGGGCCTTATGAGATAGTTCAGAGGAAGGGGAAGCACCTGCCTGATGGTCCTCAAGACCCCCAGACACCCCTTAAGGGTCTTCCAGATGAATGGAGTCAAGCCATAGTATGAGAGGCCTGAGATTACCAGGTTTTGGTGACAGGTGAGGAAGAGGAGGAGAGTAAACATCTCCTGGATCTCCGACTAACCAACGAGAAAGATGTGTTAGTGGAGGGTGTCACTCTTTTCCCTACCCTGACCCCAGAACAGGAAAGGGACTTTCGCCAATTTCTGGAAGAGCTTCTTCTATGTTTTTCCTAACTCTTGGGCTCACACATCTGTGTACTCATGAAATTCATACCCGAGACAGCCCCCTATCAAAAATAAAATCTGTAGGCTGTCCGATAAAGTTTTGAAACTAGGGGTGATTGAGTACTCCAGTAGCCCAAAGGTCCAGCCCAGTGGTGCTGGTAACCAAAGCTGCCTGGGCCTCACAGGATATTACAGAAGGTTTGCAACGGGCGTTACACCATTGTTACCCGCCTGACTGAGCTGAACTCCAAAAAGCAGCCAAGAAAGGTGATCTGTACAAAGGCTTGCTGGGAAGACTTAGACTCCCTCAAACAGGTCATGTCCTTAGCCCCTGTGCCCAAGGCTCCTGACTTTACCAAGGAATTTGCAGTACAAACAGATGACTCTGACCATTGAATATGGGCATTTCATTGATGAGGGCCTTGACCAACCTGGCACTTTCATCTCTAGAAGGTTATTTCCAGGGAACAGAGTTGGAGTGCTATTGGAAGAGAAGCCTTTGCTTTGGTCTGATTAGTGAAGAAGCTGAGAAGATACTAGTTTGGGACTCACTTCCAGGTTCAGACAGACCACAGGCCCCTCAGGTGGCAAATGCATATGACGGGTAACAATGCACAATTGTTGAGGTACTCCATCTTCCTACATGGAGTGGAACACAGACCTGGGTAAGATCACTCCAATGCAGAGTGTGTCTCCAGGTTCTTCTGCCTTAGTGAGGAGAACTACTAGGAGTTTGGGTAGTTCTCCTCACTTTTAGCTGGAGGGACACATGCTAGACCTGTCAGCCGTAGAGTGGTCTTCCTCCAAACATTTTGCCTACTTGTCACCAATTCTTGCTGAAATTTCTTTTTATTGGCCTTAGGACTCTGTGCTCTTTACCACTGTTATCTAGCTCCAGGTGTAATCATCATTCCACTTTTTGAACTGGTGGGATTTGGTAAGTCCGAGTTACGCTTGTAACGAGAAGCTCCTGCTAAATTCCAACAGTCAGGGCGTGGGGAAGTTAATCTGCAAATCGAGTCTTGTGATGTCCACAGAAACAAAGTGATGCTCCATCAATGCACATTTGCAAACACTTGTGTGATTTGCCAACCCTTGAGATGCTTTACGGTCACCACAGTGCCCTCCAGTGACATTTAGCAATAAAAATAAAGAACATAATGGATTTTAGCCCAGATCTCTGTACTGGGGGTGAAATTTTCACAATATTAAGCATTAGGACCATCATCATTTTGTGTTCTTATGGTCATATCAAGTTGGAAGGGTATACCCAGATGTAGGTTTCATGCTCACTATGCCATTGGATTCAAGCTAGCTTGCTGATGAGGGATGATACCCTGAAATTGGTCCCAGGATGCTTGTTTCCGGTCTTAGGATGACTTGGCCTGGCAATTCGGGCGGTATTGTTCCCCTGGGGAACAGGGTGAAAAACTGATTCTCGTATGGCTAGGACCAAACTGGAGTGGCATGGTGAGCAAAAAAATGAAAGATTTAGGCCCAGATCTCTGTACTAGGGGTGAATGTTTGAAAATGTTCGGCATTCTGCCCGTCATGTTTTTGTGTTGTTATAGTCACCCAAATTTGGAAGGGTATGCACGGCCTTGGGTCTCGTGCTCACTATGCCATTGGAATCAAGCTAACCTGGCTGATGAAGGGTGATACTCTAAATCCCGCCCCAGGAGGCTTCCAGTCCAGGGAGGACCTGGCTTGGCAGCTTGTGGTGGACTCCTCCAATGGGATGCAGGGTGAAAACTGATTGCATATGGCTGGGTCCAAACTACAGTGTAATGGTGTGCAAAAAACACTGTGGATTTAGGCCAAGATCTCTGAACTGGGGGCGAATTCCTTTAATCATTTTTTTGTGTTTTTAGTTACCCCAAGTAGGAAGGGTTTGCACAGATGTGGCTCCTGTGCTCACGATGCATTTGGATTTAAGCATGCCTGGCTGATGAAGGGTGATACCCTAAAACTGGTCCGATGATTCTTGATTCCAGTCAATGGAGTACCTGGCTTTGCATTTTGGGATGGACTGTTCCCATTGGGAGCAGGGTTAGGACTGATTTGCATGTGGCTGGGTCCAAATTGGAATGGCATTTTGAGCAAAAAAAACAATGGATTTAGTCCCATGTCCCGGTACAGGGGATCTATGTTTGAAAATGTTCAGCATTCCATACATCATCTTTTTATGTTGTTATAGACACTCTAAGTGGTAAGGGTATGCCAAGTTGTGGGTCCTGTGCTCGCTATACCTCTGGATTCAAGGTAGCCTGGCTGATGAGGGGTGGTAACCTAATCTGGTTATAATAATGCTTATTTTCGGTCCAGGGAGGTCTTGACCTGGCATTTTGGGCTTGGCTATTCCCATGGGGAGAAGGGTCAAGAAATTGGAATGGCATGGTGTTAAAAAATGACAGATTTAGGCCCAGATTTATGTACAGTGGGGAATGTTTGACATCAATTGTTCTTTTTGCATTTGTTGCCCTATGTTGGAAGAGTATGCCCAAACATGCTCCCCATGCCACTGAAGTCAAGTTAGCCTGTCTTAATTGTTCTTTTTGCAATGGGAAACACACCTTTTTTTGGTTGTAAATGCATTGCAAACATTGTAATGCTGCACTGTTAACTATAGCAAATGCACATTGCGTAGCCTAAATTGCAGAACTGAAATGCACCGTGTGGCAGTTTGGTCATGGGTGGCAAAATGCCATCGGCAGGGAGATGATGATGGGTGGGATATCAGCCTCACTTAACAAATAATTTATTGTCAATAAGCAAGCATTCTTTACCACAGCAGTACATCAATATCTGCGGTCCTTTACCAAATGGGTACCAGAACTCGTAGAACTGTGTTTGACTCCAGCCCTTTGCTTCATCTCGCTGAAGTTTTTTTACTTCCATTTCGGCAACTAAGTCTGAACATAGAATTTCTAACTGCAGCTTCGACCATACGTACCCAAACACCGAAGCCACAACATCGACAGGTTAGGCAGAGCAGATTGTCTCCTGCCAGAATTTTAATTCTTTTAATTGCGCCACTCACCTGCTCAGTCTGTGCTCACCTGGTCCACTGCGGCTTGAGCCGATTGCGCGGAGGTAACAAGCACCACCAATTTAGCCAACATTCACTTTGATGCTGAGGTCAGCGCTCTACACACTGCTGCAATCCTGCCCACTTCCTGTCTCTCAAAAGGATGTGCGCAGCCGCAGAGCAAACGCTCAGCTAACCCAAAACAACAAAGCCACAACAATGATAGGTTAGGCTTAGCAGATCATCTCCTGCCAGAATTTCAATTCTATTAATTGCGCCGCTCACCTGCTCACTCTGTGCTCCCCTGCCCGCTGTGACTTGTGCCGTTTGCGCGGAGGGGACAAGCACCACCATTTTAGCCCACATTCACTTCGACACCGAGGTCAGCGCTCTACAGGCTGCTGCAGTCCAGCCCACTTCCTGTCTCTCAAAAGGAGGTGCACAGAGAGGACAAGCAGAGGCACACCAGTGGAGCGCCAAAGGCAAGCCCATCCATGCCTTAACGTCGCCAGCTGTCTGTTTCACACACAGATCTCCCTCCTCAAGTCCATGATGACTATCCTTTAGTATACCAGTCAGGAGCTCCACTCGTTCAATAAAGTATCCCCCCATGATGAAGGTAAAATCCCCTTTCAATCGATCATGAGTCTCACAACCCATGAGCTGTAGCACTAAACACTGCTAACTAAATCCCACAACACCAAATATAAGCACCTGACAAGTCTATACTGCAATGCACGTTCCCTTCCAAAGCACACCTTAGAAATTTGGTCCCTACTGGACTCAGAGAAACCTGACTTTTCCTTCATTGCAGAGACATGGCTCCACGAATCTTCTCGACCTGACCTCTCCGTAGCCCTCCCTCACGATTACCAGCTGACTAGACTAGGTAGAAAGGATAAACGGGGTGGCTGGATAGCTATTGCCTTCACAGCAAACACTAAAATACACACCGTAGAGTCCTTTCAGGCAGAATGGGGCAAAATCTGTATTTTCACAATAGAGAACACCAGCAAGGAGTCCTAGAGAAGTGCACTTTTCTACGGGTCCCCTGGAAAGAAAGCCCACTTCTCCAGCAATCTAATAGAGATAATTTTGCTGCATGTCCTGGCCGCTGTTAACTTCCTCCAATTAGGGGATTTTAACTATCACGCAGAACTCCTATCTATTCCACACACAATTGATCTTACCACCAGCCTAAACACATTGGGCCTAAAACAACCGGTGATAGGTCCCACCGACATCGCTGTTCACACCTTAGACCTGCTATTCACAAACTCCCCCCAAATAAAGATCGACCAACTACTTCCAGTCCTATGGTCTGACCACTATGTAATAAGGTTCCATATACATGGAATACCGACTCAACTACATTCTACGAATGAATCTAAACTAAGTAGGCCTTGGAAGTAATAAGATAAATTTAAAGTCCTTTTCACTTTGTCCCCCTTTTCCCTTCGGAGGTGGTGCACCCCAACAAGGCAGCCTAATGTCTTGAACTAGCCATTAGCTCAACCCTTGACACAATCGCTCCTACGAAGAAAAAAAAACATCCAAACAAACTCTCCCCCTGGTTCACACAAGACCTAAAAACAGACAAACTCGCCGTTAGGAAGGCAGAATGTAAATGGAGGCATACTAAAAATGAAACAGACAGATAGCACTACAAAACAACACACCACCATTGTATGGATCATATAGCCACAGCTAAAAAAGTTTATTTAGGAAATAGAAAAATCAGGCCTCCAATTCTCACAAAGAGCTGTACATGATCATGAAGGAATTCTCCAACCCCCCCTCCTGCCAACTAACGCATAACGCTTCCCAGGAATGGGTCGACTCCCTCTTTTTCTTTTTAATAACGAAGATGTATGACATTCACAAACTCTTTTCCCAACCAACCGATACACCACTAAAACTGAGACACACTGAGGACCCTCCCTCCCAAGCAAACTCTCTCAGAGAATGTCACGTAGTCACAGAGGAAGAAGTATCTTCCACTCTAAGCAGGATTAAATCCGGTTTACCAACCGACCCTGCCTCTTCTCAGTTCTATGTAAAATTGGACCTGCCTTTCTCCCCAACCTGACCAGAATTTTCATTCCTTCGCTATCGCAATCCACCGTACCTTTACTCTGGAAAGAGGCCATACTCAGACCCCTCCTAAAAAAAATGACAGCCGACCCTAAACAGCTTTCTAATTATCGACCAATCTCTCTCCTACCCCTGTTTGGGAAAATCATGGAATCATTGGTCAACAGCCAACTATCTAAACACTTAGAAAGCAATAACCTGCTGGACCCATCTCAAATGGGGTTTCGGGCTTTCCACAGCACCAAAACTGCCTTATTAGAGATGGTCGAGAACATCAGGCTCTCTCTTGATGACAGACAATCTGCCATCTGATCTTACTTGACCTGTTGGCTGCTTTCGACACCATCTCTCATGGCATCCTTTTGGAGCTTTTATGGAAGTTTGGTGTCGAGGGCTCCGCACTGAACTGGCTCAAGAGCTACCTGACAGGTCGGTCATCCAAGGTCGCAAATTCGCTCGCGTGCGGATTTGTTTTTTTTTATGGCCAGCTCACTCAAGGGACCAAAGTTACAGGCACACACGGTCACTGGAGGCAAATCTTCTGGCCCTTTACGCAACTGCAGTGTAGGAAAAGCACTATACATTACCCAACTAGATAGCACTTACTGATTGATTAGCCAATAGAAAGTACTCCAGTTAAGTAGAGGTATTGCACAAAACGGTGACATCTTCGTGGATAACTATGCAGGGCAGGATTCATTCCGGCACAAGGCTCCTGTCACAAAAATTAAACCTCAACAGGAAGCACTTACAGATATAAATAAAGCAGGTGCCCAAGTTGAAGCTCAAATTCAGTAACGTTTTAATCAGCCGAAAACATTAGTGAGCATGGTTGAGGTTGGGCAAGTGTGCTTTAACCCCATATCTGCCGTCGAAAATTTGCTTTAATACTCGAGGTAGGTCTTTGAATCCATGAGTTTCTCGAGCGCAACTCCTGTGTAGTTCCTGTGACCAGGATGCTGCTTTCTCCTCACCTGCTGCCCTGCTCGCTCTCTGACCCTTTATACACAAGTGGCATGTTGACACGCATAGAAGCCCCGCTCGTTTGGCCCCACACCACACACTAGCGGTATCAAACGTCTTCCCGCCCTTTCCCAACTATGATGGACAGCTCACTCAAGGGACCTGGGCGCCTTTTGGCGCGGTGGCAAAGTTACAGGCACACATGGTCAGTGGAGACACAACTTCTGACCCTTTACGCAGTTGCAGTGTAGGAAAAGCACTATACATTTACCCAACAAGGTAGCACTCACTGGATTAGCCCGTAGAAAGTACTGCAGTGCAAATCGCAAAAAAATCGGCAAGTTCGCGGGAAAATGTGCGAATTTGCGGATTTTTTTGCGATTTCGCGTGAATTCGAGGACCGCAGATCCGCAAAATTCGCCCATACTTACCAAGAAGATATCTAGGGGGACTCTAAAAAGAGGGGTCAGGGTTCACACCAGAAGAAGTAGGCGGGAGTTAAATTGAAGGAGTTCTCTCAAGGCCCCCAAAATTGTTCTTAAGGTAAAGGGTCCAAGTCCCAATCTGGCTACCAGAAGAAATGTTTCTCTAATAAGAATCATAGCAAATCTGTCCCCAAGTGGTATGAGTATGAGCACATCAGGGGTGATCACAAGTGTTCTAAGAGGACCCAGCCTCCCAGTGGAGGGAAACCCCTGTGGTTGGCTAGTATACGGCTTGGGGAGGAGATGGTCCCAGGTAGTAGGGTTAAGTCAATGAGGTTACCCTAGTATTCCTGGGTCACAAGGAGATGGAGTCCAAAACCTGCATGCCCTCTATTGCATCCATGTATAGGTAGTGTATCACCATCAATGGGTAGATGGTGGAGACTCTGAGGGACACAGGAGCCAGTATTTCCACTTTAAAGTGTCATCTGGTGTCCACAGAACAATAAATTCCCAATACATTCCACCAGGTTGTATTAGCAGACAAACTGTAGAGCCACTACCCAGTGGCTGTGAATATCTTCCAGGTCTTCTGATAAGTTCTGTGAGCCCTGCCATGCTTGTGAACTGTCTATTAAGTAAGGATCTTGGGAAAACTGCTTGGAAGGAAGTGGAGCTCAAGTCACACCTATAAATGTTGGGTTGCCTGAGTCGGTTTCTGTGACCACCAGGTCCATCACTGCCTAGAAGGGAAGTCATGGAGGTTTGGGTCCTGGAAACATGGAACAGACAGCTCCCACAAGAGGGACGGGCTAGGGGTGTGGGAAACCTGTCCATGAATATCCCACCATGAAAGTGGATAGGGCGCTGGAAGAAGCCACCCTAGAGCCTCATTGGGAGGACAATGCCACACCTGGTGACCTGTCTGAGCTTGCTGGATGGCAAGCAGAAGAAGGATCAATTATTGAGGAGTTCTGTAAGGCACAGAGGATGTGGACAACCCTGGAGGGCATAACGCAGCAAGCCAAAGCTCGGCAGCTGATGATACCGTTGGAGATCACCTAATATATTGGGAGAATGAAGTACTCTATGGTGAGAATAAGGTACCTGTGCATGGGGTAATGCATGCACTGGCAGTTCCCCAATGCTACAGGGCCTTCCTAATCGGTTTGCTCATGAACTATTCCTGACAGTACACCTGAAGCAGGACAAGAGCTTTGCCAGACTTATCTCCCACTTTTATTGGCCCTGGATGATTATTTGCTCAGAAGTATTCTGTAAGACCTGCTTAATCTGCCATGCCAGTGGAAAGACAGGCAAAAAGCTGAAAGTTCCCCTGAATCACTTGTCTGTCATTATCACCACCTGTGAAAGGGTGGGCATCAACATTGTAGGACCCTTGGACCTCAAGACTGCCTTTAGGAACAGGTTTACACTGTTCTTGTTGGACCAGAGGCTAAACATCTGAGATCTGCAACTGCACCTGCAGTGTCTATGGCCCTGATGAGGATTTTCACAAGAGTGGGTTTCTTCTAGGAAGTGGTATCTGAAAGGACACCAACTTCATTTCTGCGTACATTAAATCAATGTGGAAGTAGAGTTACTTACACGTTTATCACACCCTACCATCCACAAATAAAATGGGTTTGTTGAAAGATTCAATTAGACCCAGAAGGGCATGATTATGGTCCTACCTGAGCCCATGAGACAGAAGTGGGCCATACTCTTACCATGCCTACTCTTTGCCGAGTGAGGGGTACCACAGAAGGGGGTTGGAATCAGGCCCTTCATACTTCTGTATGTTAGCCCTGTTAGGGGACCTCTCAGCCTGTTTAAGGAGGCGTGGGAGCAATCTCCCAAGAACCCACCCAAGAGCTGGTTAGCTACATGCATAACTGCAGAAACCAGATTGCCAAGTACTGGAAGAATGCTTTTGAGAACTTTGAGGCTAGCCAGGAGGTTATCAAGCAATTATAAGACCAGCCAGTTACTCATGTAGAATTTCAGCATGGGTAAAAAGTGTGGGTTATGTAGCCTGTAGTGCACAGGGTCCTTTGAAGCTGGTGTACTGGGCCTTATGAGATAGTTCAGAGGAAGGGGAAGCACCTGCCTGATGGTCCTCAAGACCCCCAGACACCCCTTAAGGGTCTTCCAGATGAATGGAGTCAAGCCATAGTATGAGAGGCCTGAGATTACCAGGTTTTGGTGACAGGTGAGGAAGAGGAGGAGAGTAAACATCTCCTGGATCTCCGACTAACCAACGAGAAAGATGTGTTAGTGGAGGGTGTCACTCTTTTCCCTACCCTGACCCCAGAACAGGAAAGGGACTTTCGCCAATTTCTGGAAGAGCTTCTTCTATGTTTTTCCTAACTCTTGGGCTCACACATCTGTGTACTCATGAAATTCATACCCGAGACAGCCCCCTATCAAAAATAAAATCTGTAGGCTGTCCGATAAAGTTTTGAAACTAGGGGTGATTGAGTACTCCAGTAGCCCAAAGGTCCAGCCCAGTGGTGCTGGTAACCAAAGCTGCCTGGGCCTCACAGGATATTACAGAAGGTTTGCAACGGGCGTTACACCATTGTTACCCGCCTGACTGAGCTGAACTCCAAAAAGCAGCCAAGAAAGGTGATCTGTACAAAGGCTTGCTGGGAAGACTTGGACTCCCTCAAACAGGTCATGTCCTTAGCCCCTGTGCCCAAGGCTCCTGACTTTACCAAGGAATTTGCAGTACAAACAGATGACTCTGACCATTGACTATGGGCATTTCATTGATGAGGGCCTTGACCAACCTGGCACTTTCATCTCTAGAAGGTTATTTCCAGGGAACAGAGTTGGAGTGCTATTGGAAGAGAAGCCTTTGCTTTGGTCTGATTAGTGAAGAAGCTGAGAAGATACTAGTTTGGGACTCACTTCCAGGTTCAGACAGACCACAGGCCCCTCAGGTGGCAAATGCATATGACGGGTAACAATGCACAATTGTTGAGGTACTCCATCTTCCTACATGGAGTGGAACACAGACCTGGGTAAGATCACTCCAATGCAGAGTGTGTCTCCAGGTTCTTCTGCCTTAGTGAGGAGAACTACTAGGAGTTTGGGTAGTTCTCCTCACTTTTAGCTGGAGGGACACATGTTAGACCTGTCAGCCGTAGAGTGGTCTTCCTCCAAACATTTTGCCTACTTGTCACCAATTCTTGCTGAAATTTCTTTTTATTGGCCTTAGGACTCTGTGCTCTTTACCACTGTTATCTAGCTCCAGGTGTAATCATCATTCCACTTTTTGAACTGGTGGGATTTGGTAAGTCCGAGTTATGCTTGTAACGAGAAGCTCCTGCTAAATTCCAACAGTCAGGGCGTGGGGAAGTTAATCTGCAAATCGAGTCTTGTGATGTCCACAGAAACAAAGTGATGCTCCATCAATGCACATTTGCAAACACTTGTGTGATTTGCCAACCCATGAGATGCTTTACGGTCACCACAGTGCCCTCCAGTGACATTTAGCAATAAAAATAAAGAACATAATGGATTTTAGCCCAGATCTCTGTACTGGGGGTGAAATTTTCACAATATTAAGCATTAGGACCATCATCATTTTGTGTTCTTATGGTCATATCAAGTTGGAAGGGTATACCCAGATGTAGGTTTCATGCTCACTATGCCATTGGATTCAAGCTAGCTTGCTGATGAGGGATGATACCCTGAAATTGGTCCCAGGATGCTTGTTTCCGGTCTTAGGATGACTTGGCCTGGCAATTCGGGCGGTATTGTTCCCCTGGGGAACAGGGTGAAAAACTGATTCTCGTATGGCTAGGACCAAACTGGAGTGGCATGGTGAGCAAAAAAATGAAAGATTTAGGCCCAGATCTCTGTACTAGGGGTGAATGTTTGAAAATGTTCGGCATTCTGCCCGTCATGTTTTTGTGTTGTTATAGTCACCCAAATTTGGAAGGGTATGCACGGCCTTGGGTCTCGTACTCACTATGCCATTGGAATCAAGCTAACCTGGCTGATGAAGGGTGATACTCTAAATCCCGCCCCAGGAGGCTTCCAGTCCAGGGAGGACCTGGCTTGGCAGCTTGTGGTGGACTCCTCCAATGGGAAGCAGGGTGAAAACTGATTGCATATGGCTGGGTCCAAACTACAGTGTAATGGTGTGCAAAAAACACTGTGGATTTAGGCCAAGATCTCTGAACTGGGGGCGAATTCCTTTAATCATTTTTTTGTGTTTTTAGTTACCCCAAGTAGGAAGGGTTTGCACAGATATGGCTCCTGTGCTCACGATGCATTTGGATTTAAGCATGCCTGGCTGATGAAGGGTGATACCCTAAAACTGGTCCGATGATTCTTGATTCCAGTCAATGGAGTACCTGGCTTTGCATTTTGGGATGGACTGTTCCCATTGGGAGCAGGGTTAGGACTGATTTGCATGTGGCTGGGTCCAAATTGGAATGGCATTTTGAGCAAAAAAAACAATGGATTTAGTCCCATGTCCCGGTACAGGGGATCTATGTTTGAAAATGTTCAGCATTCCATACATCATCTTTTTATGTTGTTATAGACACTCTAAGTGGTAAGGGTATGCCAAGTTGTGGGTCCTGTGCTCGCTATACCTCTGGATTCAAGGTAGCCTGGCTGATGAGGGGTGGTAACCTAATCTGGTTATAATAATGCTTATTTTCGGTCCAGGGAGGTCTTAACCTGGCATTTTGGGCTTGGCTATTCCCATGGGGAGAAGGGTCAAGAAATTGGAATGGCATGGTGTTAAAAAATGACAGATTTAGGCCCAGATTTATGTACAGTGGGGAATGTTTGACATCAATTGTTCTTTTTGCATTTGTTGCCCTATGTTGGAAGAGTATGCCCAAACATGCTCCCCATGCCACTGAAGTCAAGTTAGCCTGTCTTAATTGTTCTTTTTGCAATGGGAAACACACCTTTTTTTGGTTGTAAATGCATTGCAAACATTGTAATGCTGCACTGTTAACTATAGCAAATGCACATTGCGTAGCCTAAATTGCAGAACTGAAATGCACCGTGTGGCAGTTTGGTCATGGGTGGCAAAATGCCATCGGCAGGGAGATGATGATGGGTGGGATATCAGCCTCACTTAACAAATAATTTATTGTCAATAAGCAAGCAAGGTGACTTGCCTCTTGTACCTGCCACCGCTATGATTGCTCCAGCATGAACGACCGGGGCCTACTCCACCCACTCCCTGCCTGTAAGCCGGCACTGGCTGCAGCACTAGTGGTATGTGCAGCTAAAAAGGAAAGCATGCATTACCTATTTTAGATTTCAGATTTACCACCTAATTAATTATTTTGTATAAAGTACAACAGCTATACCTCAACAGTTTGGTTAGCATTTTCTTCTGCCAAAACTATCACTTTGTGAGGTTTGTTTGTTGACAACATGTTAAAAAAGCCAGATAGTCATATCAGTCAAAAACATTTCTCTCTTGATGGAGCAACCACGCTAAGAAAGGATGAGAGCGAAGAGCGCAATGAAGGGGTGGAAAGGAATGGACAATGAAGAGCAAATTATTTTGGTTGATCATGGGATCTCATTCTATTCCTGCTATGCTGCACAGTCATGGAAACTGCTGATATATTGTACAAAAGGATTAGCACAGTGTCATGCACGCCATCCTGAAACTTTTTTTTTAAACTTTCTTTTCATTTTTACCTCAACAGCAATTTCAGTTACATTCAGATCACGTACACGTTCACATTTGGAAGTTAAATGCAGCATATATACATTTGGCAGCAGCATTTTCCCTGTTCGTCTTTTGACACCATGCAATCGTGAAAAGAGACCATACCTTATTGTTATAACACCATAGAAAGAAAAAAGCAAAAAGAATAATAGCAACACAAATAATATAAAAATCCCCATAAAACAGAGTCCACAGGCCCTTAGTATATTCCAAGGTGTCCGACTTTCCACATATATAATCCAGCAGACTGATATAGCATGGAGATGCAAATTAGCAAACAGTTCATTCTGCTTAAATTCACCCCACTCCAATTATATCCAACTCTTCCTGGGGATCTGTGGCTCCAGCTTTGCTCAACAAATATTGATGGTACGGGACCCATATGTCTTTAGGTACGCATTGGGCAGGCCTGAGTGCATTATAATTGTCAAACTGAGTGGAGCAATATGCCAAATCTTTTTCCCAATCTTCGATCATAAGCAAAGGGCCCCTCATCCATCTCATGGCAACTCTTCTCTTTGCTAGTAATAGGCTGACAGCTGCGATATTTTGTAACCCCTTTGGGATCTCCTTCACATACCCCAACAGAGCAACAAGAGGCACTTCCGGCAACTCAACCGAAAGTATGTCTGAAAGGATCTGGAATACTTTGTGCCAAAAGGTACGAATAGCCGGACAAGTCCACACCAGATGAAGAAATGTAGCGTGGCTAGCAGAGCATCTTTGGCAAGCATCATCATCAGGTAGCCATCTATAAATACTGGTAACCATGTATACGATTAGGCGCTCTACTGTATGTAAGGGCAAGTTATAAGGAGCATGTAATATGTGCCACTCCGTGCCCTGATTCTGAGGATACAACACAACACAGGAACCAATACACGTACTCATGGATCTCCCGTTATTTCGAATCTTCACCTACGGTACTAAGGATTATTAACCTGTATTTACATATTTGGACGATTACTGAATGGAAGTCGTGATGGCATGAGGACATTTATTTGAGTTTGGAATTACTAAATCTTGAGAGACTGAGAGTCATTATATAGAGAAAACTTTACTTTTGGATCTTTAAAAACACTTGAACAGACTTGGAGGGATTTTTCTGGTCTTTTGGACGCAAGCAGATATTTTGATTTGGATATTGAGGTTTATTTCAATTTGCAATTATTTGTTATACATCTACGAATGAATTTGAGTTTGAGCCCTGAGGAAGTCAAGGATGCATTTGATTTTGCATGACGAAACACGTGTTGGCTGCGTATGCTGCTTTCTGTGACAACAACAATTAAAGTCTTGGAGCTACTGAATGGACATACTCACTTCTTGATAAATACTATTTGATTCTGGAACTTTACAATTGATTATGGTGGTAAGTGAAGATTCCTCTGAACTTTAAGAGGATTACGGTGTGAAGTGAAGATCCCTCTGGACTATGAGAGGATTACTTTTGGAATTTGCAAGGAAATCGTCAATACTTGGACATTGCAGTTAATACATCTGTACTGTTTGCACGTTTATTGATATATTTTTAAATGTGAATTTTGTATATGTACTTCAGTTATTATTCATTTTGAAGTGCTCAGGGGGAATTTATTGTTAATCATCAGGTAGCCCATATTGATGCAACCTAACTGGTGTATAGTATGTTCTGTGTATATATTGAAATTGTATTAGCTGATGTCTGCCGTTTAAAGAAATGGACCTCACCGAGGCAAAACACTATTCCCACTGTACGTCAGATAGTGTTGTGTTCAGCTCAGCCTCCAAATCTGTTTGGAATTTGAATTTGGGGTACTTACTAGACAAGTGAAATGATACATACAATCCAGTTATACCATGCTGAGTCTTAGGGGTTTGTAATAGTTACATCAATGAGGGCATCTCTGTCGTTTCTGCCATGCCATCTGTCAACAATTCCGTAAAGCGCAGCGGAATCTGTGGTATTGCAAAATGTCTAAAGTTGTGACCCCTGCCACTTGACATGACACTTGCACTCAGGTTTTGACCCCCCCTTAGTGAAACAAATCACCCAAATAATGAATATTTAACTTTGCTAGTGTACCCATTAATGTTTTGTCATCCCTATGCGGGAGCCAGCTACACCATGGAATGGGCAGTTTGGAGGAGTATATGAGCATTAGATGTTGCTGTTTTGTAGTCTTGGAGAACTGCAAACCTGTACTGTTTACCGGATCTATCCTACCACAAGTAACGCATGCTGCACCTGTCGCCAGTCCAGGAAGTGAAGAAGGGGACACCACGTTCCATTCGAGGAGATATTGTGGCATACTGGGGGGGCCGTGAAACCAGACGTGCTCATGCAGGCTTGTCCAGCCCTCTAATACCGTTCCATGTCAGGAGCATTGAGCCCTCCCCTAGCATATGGGAATGTAAGTACTTTACATTTAACCTGTGGTTGCTTCTCTGTCCATACTAGGCGGCTTAGCGAGCTACGTAGTGTATTAAAAAACAATTGAGGTAGACCTATGGGAATATTGTCAAACAAGAATAAAAAACACAGGAGCACCACCATTTTTGCCAGCGCCAGGGGTAATTTAATCCACCTGTCCACTGATTCGGATAGTTTCTGTAGTGCTCGGCCATAATTTTCGGACAAAACCAGGTCAGCATCCGTGTGAAATTTGATACCCAAATATCTGACTGGGTCCTTGGTCCATTCTAATGGGTAGGGGTATCTATCTGCACTGTGTCGGAAGTACGTTGGAATATAAGTGATTTATGCCAATTGATATGTAGCACAGAGTGTTGGCTAAATCTCCCTACTTCTTGAGGAATGGGAAACACATTTTGCTCCAGGTTGCAGACATAGAGTAGAGTGTCATCGGTGTAGGCCGCAATCACAGTATTGTAATGTGGAGAACGTATGCCTCTGCAGGAATAGTATTCCCTCATTGTGCACGTTAGGGGTTCGGCCACCAGTGGGTATAATAGGGAGAAGAGGGCTTACCCCTGCCTCGTCCCTCTAGTGATTGCTATTGCCCGAGAGAGTGCCCGCTACCGGGGCTGTGTATAATACCTGAATCAGCTGCACAAAAATATCCTCATCGCCCCCTTCCTGAGAACTGCATATAAAAATCGCCATTCTACTGAATCAAAGGCTTTTTCGATATCAATAAAAAGGGCCGCTACCTTTGTCCGAGGCAGAATACCTGCTATGGTTCCAAACAGCGTACGGAGATTATTAGAGAGAGAGAGCGGCCCGGGACAAAGCCAGTCTGCTCCGGACCTACCATCTTAGGCAGTAAAGGGGCCAATCTGTTAGCTAACACTTTTGCAAACAGCTTTGTATTGGTATTAAACAATGAAATCAGCCTATACGAAGAGCAGAGGCCTGGAGCTTTCCCAGGCTTGAGTAATGTAACTATGGTGGCTTCTAGCATAGATGGTGGCATGGTGCCTCTTTTAACCATTTCCTCAAACAAATTAACCACATGAGGTAGGAGCTTGTTAAGGAAAGCCTTGTAAAATGCCACAGTTAGGCCATCAGCCCCTGGGGTCTTTTCGCCATGCATGCTCTTCAGCGCAGCTGTGATTTCTGTGGGTCTCAAGGGACCTATCAACAGTTCTCTGTCTCCATTAGTCAGCCAAGACATGGATATATACTCTAAATATTCCTCATCTGACACAGAGGACATATTGGGCCGTGAAGTGTATAGTGTTGTGTAGTAATCTGCAAAAGCTTCTAAAATGGCTGGCATGTCATGTACCAGAGTCTGCTCTGAGCTATATATCTGCGATATGTGATTATCCCCCATTGGAGGTCTCACCTGGCAGTGAGCGTGGCGCTCGGCCTATCCCTTTCTGCATACGATCTGGCCACGGCATACTTTCACAGATGCTTAACTTCATCCTCCACTAGATCCTGAAATTTACTTCGTTGAGTGCGGATCTGAGCCAAAACTTGCGGATCACCTGTCTCTACGTGGACATGTTCCAACAATCTCAGAGTATCTTCTGTAGATGCCAACTGAGCACGAATTGACATGAGAACCTCAGTGTGTTTGGAGATTGTTATCCCTCTTATATACAACTTAAAACCTTCCCACACCACCCCCATGGAGTCCACACTCCCCACATTTGTTAAAAAGTACTCATCTATGGCAGTTCCGAGCTCTGTACTAAAGACCGAATCCGGGAGAGAATATTGTGGGAAATGCCAAGATCTATAAGTAGAGCCTCTTACTGGCAGCTCCATTGTGAGGCATAGTGGGGAATGATCCGATAAAGTCCTGGACATATGTATGCAATCTCTAACTGAAGTGAGCAGTGTCAGCGAGGAGAACCTACAATCTATACACGTATGAATGTCAAGCGCTGTTGAATAATGCTTATACTCCCTTCCAAAGGGATTGTGCTGGCGCCACACATCATACATGCCCTCAGCCCGAACAATGGAAGCTATAGTGCAGTCCGCACGTGTGAGAGGTCAATAGGACCCCTAGACGGTCCAATTCCAAGTCTTGTGTACAATTGAAATCCCCTCCATACAATATGGGCATGTCTGCATAGTTTGAAATCTTGGAATTTAGGATGTGGTAGAACTGTGGATCATCGTGGTTGGGACCATACGCCCCTGCCAGCTGAAATGTGATATGCTCCTTGCAGCATTTTGCTATTACATATCTGCCATTGGGATTCAAATCAATAGTCAGTACCTGTACACCAGAGTTCTTGCGTGTCCACACGAGTACACCTTCAGTTTGTGATGTATACCCGTGGCTATACACTGCCCCTTCATTCTATGTTGTGTTAGCAGGTCTGTCTTTGGGGGAAGATGGGTCTCCTGAACAGCTACATCAACCTGGTGTCTATGCAATTACACTCCCACTTTGCGTATTTTCCATTGGTCATTTAGGCCTCGGACGTTCCACAAAAGGAAATGTATCACTACAGGACGATTGCTAGTGCCTGGGAACGTTGCAGTTACCTGGACTTGAGAGTACATGCACTGCGTATCTGAATGCAATTAGAGAATAATGATTTTGCCAATATAACAGTTGCACCTTCTTGATATCCCAAACACCCACCCTCCAAACCCCCCCACCCACACCATATCAAAATAAGTAGATATAGCATTCCCCTAGCCCACCCACCCCAATACCAATTTGTTTCTTTGCCTTCCAACAGGGCAGTAAACCGCAACATGAAACCTTTGTGAGATACACTTGGTGGCGATGGCCGCTGGCCCCCAGTATGTGATAGGGCAGGTCAGTGCCTCCCAAATCATACAGAACCTTTGAGACATATTCGTTTTTGAAAGATCTGTAGGCAAGCCATAGTCAGTGACATTGTGTTACTACTAATATTATTTTGTCAGTCGCATCCCCATAGACAACACAACAAACAGCGGTCAATGTGAGGAACATTCAAGACGGTGAGGAAGACGAGGAGGTAGCTTCCGGGTCACCATTAGTATCTGCAAGTGTTCTGTCCCCCTCCACTGTCACAGGTGGGGGGGACCCCGCCTGCCTTTTCTGTACCATCCTTCTAGAGGTCTTTTTGCAGTGCACTTGGGTCCGTATAAAGTCTAGTTTTTCTATCAAAGGAGACCTTTAAGCAAGCAGGATAGAGAATCGCGTAGTCCAACTGAAGCTCTCTGTTAACCGGTCCAAACTTCTTCCTAGCCTCTTGGACCGTGGGGGTGAAATCCGGAAAGAAGGACAGTTCTGATCTTTCATATGGGAGCGATTTTAGCTCTCTTGCGCGCCTTAGATCAGCATCCCTGTCTCTATAATTTAACAGGTGAATAAGTACCAGTCTTAGAGGGGCTCCTAGTAGTGGACGTGGGCCCAGCGAGTGGTGTGCCTGCTCCACAATGAACACCTTGGAGAATGTATCACGTCCCAACAACTACACTAGCAGCTTCTCCATAAACTGCTCCATGGGACCCGTAGCAGTCGACTCCGCCAAGCCAAACAAGTGTACATTACTTCTTCACGAGTGCACCTCCAAGTCTTCATCCTTATCCTTCAGAGACGTTACCAACTTCTCCATCTGACGCTGCGTGGCCCCCATTTCGGTCTGTGTATCCCTCCGCATTGGAGAACCTGCGCTCCGCAAGATCAATTCGCTCAGAGTATTTATCCACTCTTTCAGACATCCTCTAGTCGGTATGCCAGAGTCTATTTTAGCATCTATAGAGGTTAAGCTACGCTACATTGCCCCAAGAATCTGGCGTATATCCCCCTCCGGTACAGCGGCATCATCAGAACCAACAGAATTGCTCTGTTCTTGCTCATCCTCCCTGAGTCTCGTGGACTTACGGTGTTCAAATGAAATTTTAAGCTGCGTTTTGTCTGTGCGGCCCATGGCTGCTTCAAAGTAAAGGTGGGTAGCTGTGTCCTTATATCGCGCTGTGGCACTCAGTACTGAAGCACAAGATGGGCGCCGCTTTTGACTACTGTAGGCAGACGAGAGAAGTTCCACCATGCAGGCCCCAAGGATGATATATACCGTGCCTTTACCGTAGTGAGACAGGCTTACATAGCTCCCAGCTACCGCTACACCTCTCACACTGCCAGTTCATATGCAGATTCCCCCGTGGGGCCTACGCAGATGCCAGTAAAAGACCACCACTCTTGGAAGCACTGTCGATATTCTCAGGCACCCCCAACTGGTCGTTAAGGCTCCTGGGGCCCTCTGATGTCAGTGTACAGTTGCAGCGCACACTGCGTGATCCACAGCACGGCCTCACCTCATGCAGGTCACAAAGTCAGCGTCCCGGCTGGAGCGGGTCAAGGCAGGTGGGGACTCCCGTGCAGGCGCCAGTCCACTCTTTTAGAACTTCCCATGTACAACAGAACTTACTTTTACCTTTTTTTCAACATTTTGTGATGGTTCGTCAATGAGTGCCAAAGATAAAGGCAAAATAAAACTATTTTCCTATGGAAACTAGATCCTAACTATAACCCACTTTGGGACCCATCATTCCAAATTACATTTTTTGAAATTATTTTACCCTGAAGTCGCAATGAATTCGTGAAAGTGCTGTAAACAGTTTATTTTTTTAAACATAGGTGCAGGCTTCAAGACTGTGTTCATTATTGACCCCTGGGTGGGCCAGGTCCCAGGGGCACTTTTTTAATAATGGAGGGGGCGCATGGACCTAGATCCTGGAGCTGAATATTGCCAGGGAGATCACCAACTCCATGGAGCTTATTTTCTTTTTTTTTACATGGGGTCCTATTGGTCCATGACAGACATGGGGACAGCGACCTCCCCAGGGCTTAATCTGACATTATTGCCGGGGGTGTGTGGACCCCCGGCAGCCCAGGTGGTGCTTCCTCCCCGGAGCATTAACTTTATCTAATAGGGGCAGCGTGGACCACCCAGCCACCTCCTCTGTGCTTTTGCAAATTTGAATACAGGGGCCAATTGGCCCCCCTGCAGCCCTGGGGAACACCACCTCATTGGGGCTATACAAAACAAAGGAGAGGGGCTGTGTGGCCCCCTACCTGAAGCCAATATTGGCCCTGGGGACCACCCCCCCCCCAAGGGTCAGCTCCTGCAATGTCAGTGAGTGCCCACCCCTGGGACATTGCAGTTTGCTATGGCTGGCAGGAACAACCACTCCAGTTACATTCAGTAAGTTCCTCACTGCTGGCTTGCTAGGAGGTCTTCAGAGGCCATGTCTCTTTTCACCCCACTCTGAAAACATGCCTTCTGGCACCCTACTGATTGTGTTATGAAGTCCTCTTTGATGCTATGGGTCCTTGGGGGCCAAGAAGTCCTCCTGGCACCTCCTGTAAGTCCTAAACAGTGGGATTCCTGGGAGCTGATCAGAGGCCCTGCCCCCTTTCTCCACCACTCTGCTAGCATGATTGCTACATAAAAAAACATAGAAATTCACACAAAAAACTAAGGTCACAGGGATTTTATAGTTTGGAATGAGCATTTAAAAAAATCTTAGAAATTCACTGAAAAAAACAAAGGTTACATGGACATTATAGTTAGGAAATGGAATTTAAAAAAAACCTTAGACATGCAAAGAAAAAAACAAGCTATGCTCAGGTTTACTTGTACAAAACCAGTGAAATTCAACAGTTATAATTAGCTGAGCTAATTATAATTCGCACCATCAGTGATGTCGTTTGAGATGTCATCAGTGTTGTAATCAGTGATGTCACTAACCATGCTCCGCTAACTATTAAATTTCACTGGTTTTGATCGAGTGAAACCTGAGCCTAACTAAAACATCCCTGTAACCTTTGATCATTTTAATGAATTAAAAAAAAGAAATAATGCTAAATACCGACTATAAAGTCCTTTTTTTCCATTGAATTTCTACGTTATTTTAATTAGTAGAAGCCTTTGCACTGTGGTGGAGAAAGGGAGCGGGTCTCCGACCAGCTCTCAGCAATCTGCTGTCTGGTACCTACTGGAGATAACAGAAGGTGCTCCTAGCCCCCAAGGACCCTCATCATCCAAGGGCATTTCATACCTCAAGCAGCAGTGCACCAAGAGGTACGTTTACTGAGTGTTGGAAAAAGGGGACATGGCCTCTGAAAACCTCTCAACATTCCCACTGTTTGGGAGTTACTCGAGGTAGCAGGAGTGGTAACTGGCCTCCAAGCACCCTCAGCAGCCAAGGGAACTTCATCCCCCAACCAGCAGGAGGCATATTTACGGAGTGGTGGAGAGAGGGGGAGTGGCCTCCAAAGATCTCTCAGCAATCCCGCTGTTTGGGACTTAAAGTAACAGGAGGGCTTGTTGGCCCCAAGGACCCCCAGCATTCAACGGGACTTCATCCCCCAACTAGTAATGTGTCAGGAGGTGTTTTTGCAGAGTGGTGGGAAAAGTGGGTATGGCCTCTGACAACTTCTCATCAATCCTGGTGTGGGACTCACTGGAGGTAACAGGACAGGTTTCCGGCACCCAAGGACCCTCAGGAGGCAATGGCTCTTCGTCCCCCAATAAATAGTGCTCCAGGAGGCACATTCGTACAGTGGTGGAGAAAGAGGACGTGGCCTCCGAAGACCTCTCCTCAATCCTGCTGTGTGTAACTTACTGTAGGTAACAGGAGGGCTTGTTCGTCCTCAAGGATCCTCTGGAGACATGGAGACTTCAACCCCCAACCAGCAGTGCACCAGGAGGTGTGTTTGCAGAGTGTTGGAGAAAGGCTTTGGGGCTTCCGGTGAGTTGCCGGACATTTTTTATTTTGTTTAAGTTTTTTTAGGGAAGGGGGCTACATAGCCCCCTTCCCTAAGGCCAATTTTAGCCCCAAGTACCCCATCCCCCGGAGCAAGGCATTTTTAGAATGGGGAGGGGGCAACATGGCCCCTCTCCCTAGGCAGATTTGGGCCCCAGAGACCACATTTTTCAGGGTCTGGTGTTTCTTTTTTTATAAATAAATGAAGGGGCAGCTCGGTCACCCTCACGGGCCCCAGGGACTGCATCCACCGGAGCCTGCTTATTTTTTCAGTTAGTAAAATGGAGGGGGCCACACTGGTGCCCTCCCAAGCTGATTTCAGCCCTGGGACCCCCGGGACCCGGGCTCTAGTCTGGGTGCCCTGATCCCACGCAGGGCACTCAGAAACTTGGTTGGGGACGACCGGGGAGCCTGAAGGCCTCAGCAGTCCTTGCTGGCTCCCCAAGTTCTGCGGGAGCCAGCATTGCTTTTGTGCAGAGGGAGCTGCTGAACATGCAGCTCCCTCTGTCCAAAAGCAATTCTTCTCTGCTTTTAGAAAGTGATAGTATTTTTTAGACTTGCTGAAAGCAGAGCAGCATTTGCTATGCCAAACAGCTACCTCCTGAGGGTGAGCACCTTGGGAGATAGCAGGAGACAGCCCTAGGAGGTGGTGGTCCCCAGGGCCATCTCTGGCTCCAGGAGGGGGGCCACATTGCCCCTCTCCTTGCTTCAATTCTGCCCCAGGGAGGTGGTGGTCCCTAGGCTGTAAGGGGGGCCATGCAGCCCCTGCATTCCTTTTGGCTAAAGCCTCAGGGAGTTGGTGGTCCCCAGGGCTGAGGTGTCCAAGAGGCTCATTGTTCTTAAGAATATAAGCCACGGAGAGGTGGGGGTCACCGGGGCATTAGTAAGCCCCAAGAGGGAGGCCCATGTGCCCCCTCCTGTAATATGCAAAGGCCCCCGGCGTTTGATTAATAATAAAACAGGGGAGACCGTGCTTCCTTTATTTATTTTTTTCAACTGGAGTCACGGAACAAGCATAACTCCTGCCAAATTTATTTTTTACAAAAAGTTTTTGGGGACCTGGGATATCCCTGTGGGATCCCCCCTCCCCCCAAGAGGCCTATGGGATCAGGGTATTTCGATAACTCAGTGGAATTCTGCAGAGTGCAACTCCATAAGTTCATCCCAGGCCTAGCAGAAAGAGGACAAATAAAGGTCAGCAACTAGCTGAAAGGCACTCATGCACCCACTCCAAAAACAACTCATACACTCACACAGCCACTCAGACACTTATGCACCTACTCACAGACCCATTTAGAGACTCTTTCACCCTCTCACAGACCTACTCAAACTCTCATGCACCCACTCACTCATTCACTCAGAGGCTCACGCACTTACTCACAGACCCACTCAGACACTTATGCACCCACTCACTAAGGGACTCACATTCATACAGCCACTCACATACCCAGTTAGATACTCATGCATCCACTCACACACCCACTGAGACACTCATGCACTGATTCACACATTCACTCTCAAAGTTTACAAGTTACAGCTAGGAAATAACACTAAAAACCATAGAAGTTCACTGAAAAAGCAAAGATTACAGGAAGCTCATAGTTCAGAAATAGAATTAAAAAATCCTTAGAAATTCAGTGAAAGTTAGGCTGAGATTTCCCTCGTAGAAATAGTCCTAGAAATCCAGCAGTAATAGTCTCCTGAACTAACTATAACTTACGCCCTCGCAATGCACTGCTTATGACCTCACATATTACACTACTCATGACATTGTCAGTGACAACACTGATGACATGACTTGGTGAATTTGTCAAAGAATATTACATAATATTTGAGAACAGTAGGTAACTAATGTAGTGTTTAAGTTTCTATTTCTGTAATTGTTTTGAATGTAAAGCATTTTTAAATTGTGCTTCACGTATTCATGATGATCCCAGTTTTCACGATGATATCAGCGTTTGCGAAGATAATGTGACTATGTAACAGTTTTCATTATTCTACAAAGGAAGTTTCCATCCATGTCTTTCTTCTTGAAGCTTCCAATTGATATTTGGAACATTCTCTATAGTTTTCCTGTACTATTAATGCAGAACTCTGTTTCAGCATTAGTTTATCAAATTTTAAGTATAAAATGGCAACAGGAAAAAGTGTGGAGCTGGAGGTACCATAACAAACAGAAGAGCAGAAGGCACAGAGACATCATAGCACCTACAGTGAGAAACCAGCCCGAAAAAGGCAAAGTATTCTCTGGTACTTTTTTTACTATCTTGCCTGGTGAAATAAAAACAGTTGCCAAATTTGTAAAGTGCACCATGTGTGACAAAACACTTTCAAGGTGCACTGCTAAGAAATATTCTGTTGGTACAACACGCATTTGTACCATTAAACAACATTCAATAAGAACAATCTGAAGAGGGCACAGAAGTTGAGAGCTGGAGAGAAGGGACATCAACTTCAAGGCCTACACAACCTGCTCCTGGAGAGAAGGTAGCTTAGGAAGTGGAGAGGCAGCTGCCACAAATATCTCTAAATTTAAAGAGGGTTGGCACATTTTGTCTCAACTACAACACCAACCTCATGTCCAACAAGCAGCCTGTTGATGTTATTTTGGAAAAAGCAAGAAAATATGGCTGTTGATATTTTTTTTATTTAAACCAGTTTTTCCATTTTTTTGTGTTTGGGAGTAGAATGCTTTTTTTCCTCATTGCCATATTCATTAAGGAAAAAGAAAAAATGAAAAAATGTCAGAAAACAAAAGAAAATCTTGAAAAACTGTGTGTCCGTTTGTATATATAAAGAAGAGTGGATATTTAAGTGAATGCCTGAGTGTATTAAGTGCGGCATGGGTGAGTGATTGGGTACGTTAGTGGCTGCATGAGTGATACTGTATGTGCTAGTATGGGTGAGTGAAAGGCTGTGTAAGTGCCTGGATAATTGAGTGAGTGTTTGTCTTAGTGGCTGTATAGATAAGTGACTGTGTGTTACTGCCTGTATGAAGGACTGACTGGGTGGGGGAGTGTCTGGATAAGTGAGTGACTGGGTGTGTCAGTGGCTGTAGGGATGAGTGAGTCAATGGGTAGGAATGTGTATAAGTTAATCACTGTATATGTAAATGGTGGTATATGCGACTGAAGGGGGATGTAAATGACTATATCATTGATGACTTGCAGTGTGAGCAGTTGTGTGGGTGAATAAGTAAATGTATGAGTGTCTATATGGGTGAGTGAATGTGTGTGTAAGTGCCTCTGTGAGTGTGTCAATGGATATATCAGTGTTGTAATATTGTGTGTATGGGTGTAATTGTGTACTGAACAGTATGTTCCTGTTTGTATCAGTGTAAACACAAGAGTGTATCTAGGTGTATCATTAAATGCCTGGGTATTTTATTGTATGTATCAGTGTGTACCTGGTTGTATTAGTGTATGAATAATTGTGTTCATGAGTGTGTGCATGCATCTGTCTTGGTGTAGTACTACTACAGCATTGTGTGAATGGGTGTGTTACAGTCAATTTCTGTCTGTAAATGGGTGCATGAGTATCTTCATAGATAAATAAGCGGCTATAGCTGAATCAAAGACTAAATTGTTGTGTGGGTGCCTATATAGGTATCGAAGTGACTTAGTCAGTGGCTGCATGTAATATTGAATATGAATGGCAGTAGCTGTACAAGCAACTGATTGGCTAAGTAGCTGTTTATGTAAGTACGTCTATGTATCACTGTTTACCTAGATGTGTTTCTAGCTGTGTGGGTAAGGCATTGTGTACATCAGCACTTACATGGGAAAGCGACTGAGTATGTTAAGGATTGTTTGTATACATAACTGGTTGTATAAGGTAATGTGTAGGTGACTTGGGGTCATATGTATAAAGCCCTTTTCCCATTTGCAATGCCTTTTGGGATGTGGGCATCACAAAATAGGGAATAGCAACATTTCCGATTCCCTATTTTGCGATTGCATTTAAGGAATCGCAAATTGTGAATTCCTTAACTGTGATGCAGGAAGCACCCAAGTTGTACGATTTTGGCATCAGAAATCGCAAATTACCACCAACTTGAAGTTGGTGGTAATTTGCGTGCACTTTTTTGCATTTTTCAAAGTTCCATGTATCGCACATACATGCCCTTAGGGCATGTATGTGCGCCACATATGCACACATACTTATTTCAGGGGTGCAACAGGGTGTCCTTTCAACACCCTTGGACCCTTGAAATTACATTCGCAATTTGGGAGTACCTAATGGGTACTCACAAATTGTGAATGTCATCCCATTCATGCCTATGGGCCTCTAGGCCCATAGGCATGAATGGGAAAGTAATCCTTAATTGTGAATCACAATTTCGATCCACAATTAAGGAATAATAAGGAATGGCAATTAATATTGTGATTACTACATACATTCCCTTTTGAGAGTACTTATTAGCGATTCGCAAAAAATCACTTTTAAGGACTCGCAAAACAGGTTTGCCATACACATGCCCCGAGGTGTATATTTTTGTACCTGTATTAGAAAGTAACTAAGTGTGTGAATATCTGTATGGGTACGTAAGATCATGTAGTAGCCGATGTGTTTGCAATCAGACAATGTGTTACTAACTGTATCAATGAATTAGTAAGTTATTGAATAGATGAGTGTCTTTGGGGCATTAGGTGTGTAATCAGTATATGTGTGAATGTGCCTGTGGCTGTACACGACTATATCTTGGTGTATAGATTTACAGTGTAGACTTTTTAAACTACACTTCATGTTATATTTACAAAATGGGTAAAACAAAGTGGTGGCAAGTTATGCCAAGTGCTCTTTGTGTATAGAAACACTCTCCACAGGCATGTCTAAGTAATATTTCTGTGGTAGAACACGTAGAGATCTAAACTTCAGCCTCTATTGCAAAAAGTGAAAGACCATAAATATATGTTATTATCTCCTTTTCAAAATTACAGAATCATAGCACTACATATTGGTTATACTGTAACACTATATAACAATTGAGTAAAACATTTAATTTCCCTTTTTTACTGTTCCTAGCTTTCATACTACTTTGCCATTAACAATGGTGTGTAAGAAGGGTTATCCTTGAACAGTGACAAAAAATAATGAACATATTGTAAAAAAAAAGTTGCACAGTAGTTCGCTATAAATAAGTGACACTATGCTCTGAGCTCACTACAATCCATTAATTAGTTGTTTTTTCTGGGGTTACTAAACTAATCTTAACAAACCTATGTAAGAAATATTTTTGAAATGATAATATCTGGTACAATATTACTACAATTAAATTTAAACCACTCTTTAATTTTGGGGTTTGTTAGACCTGGCATCTTTGGCGTGGTTTCCCCCTATCTTTTTGCCTTTACCTCCTGTATTTTAGATGCTGTGCTGGATTTTGTTTTTGCTGATTTAGATGCTTTGGGCACTTTGCCCCTGCTGTTCAGTGTCAAAGTGAAGCAAGTGAAGCTAAAAATGTTTAGTCAAAGGCCTTGGAAAACAGGTGAGCCTTGAGGTGTTTGCAAAAATCTAAGTACAGAGTGAGGGAACGAAGTTCAAGAGGGAGGGAATTCCACAGGGTTGGGGCAAGGGTCGCAAATTTGGAACCTCCCCACTTCTTTCTCCGATAGCGAGGGATAGTGAGGAGGGACTGAGAGGAAGAACGCAGTTCCCTGGTGGGAACATAGGGGGTAATCTCAGAAGAGATAAATGCGGGTGCCAAGCCCTGTCGAGCCAGGAAAGTAATGGAGGCGAGTTTGAATTGGACCCGGGCTCGCACAGGAAGCCAGTGTAGGGTTTTCAAGAGAGGGGAGGAATGGTGAAATTTCGGAAGGTTAAAGACCAGGCGGGCCGCCTGGTTTTGTATCTGCTGCAAACGCCGAAGACTATATGCAGGAATACCTGCATATAGGGCGTTGCCATAATCCAGGCGGGACACCACCATGGCCAAAATAATAAGTTTGAGAGCAGAAAAAGTAAAAAAGCGGGACACCCTACGAATAGTGCGCAATGAAAGGAAAGAAGAAGATACCACGGAGCTGACCTGAGAATGAAGGGTGAGTTGAGAATTGAGTTTTATACCCAGAGTTTTAACAGAGGTAGTGGGGACAGGGGAGGGGCCCAGTGCAGGGGGCCAAAAAAGAGAGGACCAGGGGCTGGATGAACCACCCGTCAACACCAGCTCGGTCTTATCGGGGTTGAGTTTCAAATGATTGTGGCTCATCCAGTCCCGGATATGAAGCATAACAGATTGAAAGTTAAGAAGAGAAGAAGGGGAAGAAGACAGATTGAAAACAAGCTGGAGGTCATCCGCATAATTAAATACGGCCACCTCCATTTGTTGAAGAGAAAAAATAAGAGGGGCAACATAAAGATTAAACAGGAGGGGGGAAAGGGAGGAACCCTGGGGAACCCCGCACTGAACTTTCCGGACGTCCGCTGTGAAATCACCCAGGCGAACAGCCTGGGTGCGGTCACTCAGGAAGGAGGATAACCAGACCAGAGCAGTGCCCCCGATCCCCGCCGCCTCGACACGGGAGAGTAGGATGGTATGATCCACCGTGTCAAAGGCGGCTGAGAGATCGAGAAGCACAAGAGCCTGGCGTTGGTTGGTATCCATACCCTCCCTGAGGTTGTCCAAGACCGAGATGACAACGGACTCCGTAGAGTGTGCGGGGCGGAAACCAGCCTGGCGGGGAGCAAGAGCTCCATGCATCTCCACAAAGGAGCTCAGGGCGCAGGTGACATGGCGCTCGAGCACCTTTGCCAAAAATGGCAAGAGGGAGATGGGGCGGAAATTGGCGGGGACGGAAGGGTCTGCCCCAGGTTTTTTAAGAATAGGCACAATAACCGCTGACTTCAAGGGGTTGGGAACTACGCCTTGGGCCAGGGAGCTGTTGAGAAGATGAAGGGTGGGATCAGGGCAGGTGACAAAAATCTGACGGAGGATATGGGCAGGACAGGGGTCCAGAGGAGAGCCAGATTTAACCAAGGATACTATGGACGTGAAAGCTTCCTTAGATATGGAAGGGAAAATAGTGAGTTCTCCCTTGGGAGAGGGGCATTGGGGATCAACAAAGGTAGAAGAAGGGGGCGGGATGTTGTCTTTAATGGTAATGATTTTATGTATAAAATAGTTATTGAGGGATTGGCAGAGTTCTTCGGACGGGGCGGGCTTAAGGGTTGTTCTGTCTGAGAGCGCCAGATTCTGAACAATCGAAAATATCTCCTTGGACTGGTTTGCAGCGGCAAGGATTTTAGAGGAGAAGTAGGTGGTTTTGGCCTCCAGGATCTTATTTTTATACTGGGCAAGGATGTTGGTATACTCCAGTCATAAAATGGGGCAATAACTTCTCCTCCAAGCCCGCTCTACGCGGCGTACTGTGAGTTTGGTGGCCTTTAGCTCAACATTGAACCACCGATTGGCATCCTTGTCGCGCTTAGAGGTGATGCATTTGAGCGGGGCAACAGAATCACTACCAGCGGAGAGCCACTGATCTATAGCCGCGACCTGAGAAAGGGTAGAAAGACCCTGCAGGGAAGGGAGGGTAGTGGTAAGAAGGGAAGAAAAATCTTCCAGGTTGGCTCGGCCCCAAGCTCGGGCCCAGATGTTCTTGGGACGAGAGGGCTTGGCTGGGGGGTGAGTGGGCAGAGAGAATGAAATCAAGTGGTGATCGGACCATGTACAGGGCAAGATAGAGAGAGATTCCACGGGACAATTCAGGGACCAGATCTGGTCGAGCATGTGACCTTTGACGTGGGTGGGGGAGTGAACGAAGGAAGTGAAATTGAGGGATTGAAGGGTTTCGGAAAATTCCTTAGAAGATGAACATTCAGCAGGGTCGGAGGGCCAGAAATTAAAATCACCAAGGAGTAGGATAGAGGTATTGTTAACTGTAATGGTAGCCAGGACTTCCAAGAAATCAGAAAGGAACTGTAAGGGAGATTGAGGAGGGCGGTAAGTGAGAAAGCAGGTCAAAGGAGGAGAGGTGGCGGCGGTGCGAATAACCAAGTATTCAGTGGTAGCAATGTCCGGCAAGGACAGGGTTTGAAAAGGGAGATCGGTGCGTGCGATGACTGCCACGCCGCCCCCCACTCTGCCGGTAGGGCGATCTGCCCGAAGGGCATAGTAAGTAGCCGGCAGGGTGGCCAGTAGGGCGGGGAGGGAGTCATCGCCGAACCAGGTCTCCGTTAAAAAAAGGAGATCGGGGGTATGAAGGTCCAACAGGACCGAAAGTTCGTGGGTATGGGCAACAGCAGACCGAGTGTTAAGATAGAGGACTGTTAAAGGTTTAAGGGGTATAGAGTGAGTGGGAGATGGGGGTAAGAGAGAAGGGCCAGACACAGGAAAGGGAATGTGCGAGGGAACCTCATGGGATAGACCAAGGGAGGAGATGCGAGAGCAAGTGGAAGTAGCAATGGGCCAGGGACCCTGGAGGCAGCGAAGTTGAACCGGGGAATAGGTGATAAGGGGGGCAGAGTAACGCGCCCCTAGCCCCGGTCGGCCGGGGACGGGCGCAGACGGGCTTAACGTAGGCGCAACTTCGGCGCGCCTTCGTCGCGCCCGCTGCGCCCGCCCGCCCGCTGCGCCGTCTATGAGGGGAAGTTGTGATATAGGGACACATGGAAAGGGTCTAAGAGGGGCGTGACAGGGGGTGGAGGGACAGAGAAGCAGCCCCGCCAACCACAGAGCAGCCCGAGATGGTGGGCACGCCCGTCCCCGCCCTCGTGTCCTGCCCGTCACAGGGTGAGGGAACGAGCAGCGTGGGGTGCTCTGGCGGCGGCCGGCAGGGAGGTCAGGAGGCGTCAGGGGGTGCGCGATGTCCAGGGCGCAGCCCCTGCAAGATGGAGGCAAGGTAGGTAAAAGTCTCGAAGTTTTAAAAGTTTTAGTTGCACCGCGCCTCAGCAGCGTTGTAGCTCCCTCGGGAGATCTAGACAGTGTCAGGGCCTGAACTCGCCCTGCTGAAATAGATTACCAGGGGGGGAGGGACAGAGAAGCAGCCCCGCCAACCACAGAGCAGCCCGAGATGGTGGGCACGCCCGTCCCCGCCCTTGTGACCTGCCCGTCACAGGGTGAGGGAACGAGCAGCGTGGGGCGCTCTGGCGGCGGCCGGCAGGGAGGTCAGGAGGCGTCAGGGGGTGCGCGATGTCCAGGGCGCAGCCCCTGCAAGATGGAGGCAAGGTAGGTAAAAGTCTCGAAGTTTTAAAAGTTTTAGTTGCGCCGCGCCCTAGGCCCAGATCTTTTCAGTTTTAGCGCCAAGAAACCGCTGGTGTATGTGCGCTGTACAAGTATTTTTAAACTCAAACTCAAACTCAAACTAAAAGTGCAAGTGCTCCCTGTGTAAATTGATATAGTGATTGGTTAACCATGATTGGCATATTTGTGTCACCAAGAAGTCCCTAGTAAAGTGCACTGAGTGTGCCAGGGCTGGTGATAACAAATGCTACTAGAGGGCCTGCAGCACTGATTGTGCCACCCACATGAGTAGCCCTAAAATGGTGTCTCAAGCCTGCCACTGCAGTGCCTGTGTGCAGTCTGTGAACTGCCATGTCCTCCTGGTCAGTGTCCCCACTGGCCAGGCCTAACCCTTCCCTTTCTGTACACATTGGTCACTCCTATGGAAGGCCCGAGGTACCCCCTTGGGCAGGGTGTAGTGTATGTGAAAGGTAGGGCATGTACTTGTGCAGGTGACATGCTCTGGTAGTGAATTACAGACATTTTCGTTTTTCACTATTGTAGGCTATCTTGCCCCATAGGCTATCATAGGGGGATGCTGGCTGCAGTGGCTACCAGCATATCTTCCCATAGGAGCAAGATAGGACATAAAAGTCTGGTATCCCTGAACTCAGAATTTAATGACACATCT
This sequence comes from Lissotriton helveticus, assembly GCF_964261635.1. Classification (NCBI taxonomy): domain Eukaryota; kingdom Metazoa; phylum Chordata; class Amphibia; order Caudata; family Salamandridae; genus Lissotriton; species Lissotriton helveticus. The sequence goes on from NC_136061.1 coordinate 524,299,498, forward strand.
TTTAGGAAAGTATGTTTTTAAATCCTGTGTTTGAGAACAGCACTTTTAGAAAGTTGCTGTTCTCTTGTCTGACCTTCTGTGTGCCTTGGCCTGTTTGTGAGTTGGCTGTCTGAATTGAGAGTGACATGGGGTGTCCCCTTGCTTGAAGGAATCTCCAAGGGCCTGAGAAGAGCTGGCTCCCTGTTTTTGAAGTCCCAGGAACAAAATGACTTCACCCCCATCTTCCCTGAACTCTGCTGAGAGAGTTCTGTCCTTCCTAGAGTTCTTGGGCCGGTTGTGGTGCCTCTGGAAGTTGTACCTGTGTTGGAAAGCTGGAAACCAAGCTTTTAAAGACTTTCTGCAAGTTTTATCGCATCGTTCGTTTGCGGAGTGCATCCCCGACAGTGTGAGGAAATTCCCGCCGCTACGAAGGTCGAGATCGTCGCAGCGCCGGTTGCCGCTGCCAGAGTCGTCACATCCTTTGTTTGCGGGATGCACCAGACCGGTGCGGGAAGATTACCATCACTGCGAGTGTCATCACAGAGCCTGTCATCGCTGGGTAAGATCGCCGCACCGCTTGCTTGCGGACCGCATCACGTTACTGCGAGTGTCATCGAGGAGCTGCGAGAGAGAGATCACCGCTGGTCCGCGCATCATCGCCCCGGAGATCGTCTCAACTCCAAATATCATCGCATCATGCCTTTGCGAGAGAAAACTTCCTACGGAACCTATGCACCGGAATCCATACAAGTCTGCCTTCCTCCCCATACAGACCGTATTCGTCGCAACACGCCCGCTGGTGCAGCGGGGTTGTCGCATTGCCTCCCCAGGGTCTCAGGAGCAACGCTTCGCTTGTTGTCCGCCGCACCAGCTTCTACTTTGGAACTTTGTTGCTTTTAAAAGGTACTGTTGGCAAAACTTGACACAACTATGAACTTTTCACGCACCTGTGAACTTTTCACGCAACTGTGGATTATTTTATTGCAACTGTAAGAACTCTTTTGCAACCATAATCTTGAAATGTGTATGTTAGATTTTTGTCATTTTGGGTCTTGTGTAGTTTAGATTAAATACCTTTATTTTTCTAAACTGATGTGGAGTCAGTTTGTGGTGTTTTCACTGTGTTACTGTGAGTGTTAGTACAAATACTTTACACATTGCTTTTGGATAAGCCTGACTGCTTGTGGCAAGTTACCAAGGGGGTTAGCAGAGGTTATCTAAAGAGTGTTTCCTCCTTACCCTGACTAGAAGCAAGGGTCCCTATTTGGACAGTGGTACCTACCTCTGCCAACTAGAGACCCCCAGTTCTAACAGGGATCCTCTTGAAAAACATTACCCATAGTAGGCCACTTGATGTGTACACTGCTTGTAATCCATATAGACAAAATACACAGAGTAGTTTGTTCCACAAATAGTACGTAGTGGTTGAAGAAACAGAATGGGCCATTTTTTTTTATCAAAGGCAGTTTTTGGTTTCAACTTCAGGCTGCTGTAATTGAGTTATGCCCATCCAGTTTCAGACTTTAAATAGAGAGTGTAGTATTTAGATGTTATATTAACGCCTTTCTGCAAGATATAAGGACTCTTGAATGTTGAACAGCATTTTAAAACATTACCCCCAATAGGCTGAATAATGTTTACAACCCAGATGAACCACATAGAAGGAACACATCACACCACTTTTGTATCCAGAATTCCTCCTTAGAACTTTGGTTGAAGAAACAAAAGATAAGAGTTTGTTAGTTTGAAAGGAAGCTTTGGTTTGGAATGTAGGTTGCATTCCATCCGTCCAGTTTCACTCTTTAAATATACAGGTCAGTTTCCAGAGATTGCATTACATCCTTTGTGAAAGATGATAGCCAGAGTAGTAAAAATCCTTCCTGGAATTGATATTTGTCCATCTTTGAAGTTTGTAATTTGAGTTTCCAATTTGGAACCATCTACTCTGCTTTGTTGTAGCGTTAATATAATGTGTTTTCCAGTTGTTCCTAGAAACAATGTAGACATAACATCTGATCAGCAGTTTGGGCAGGTCATATTTTGGTTAGCCTTTTTCAACAATATCCTAAAAGGCACAGTTTTGGAGACCATTAACGATCCAGAATTCAGCAGCTAGAATGATCCTCAATTGCCAAAGAGAGTCCACATCACCCAGCACCTGAAAGGCCTCCACTGGCTTCCCATCCAGAAAACATACCAATTCAAGCTCCTGACCCACATCTACAAAGTGCTTCATGATCAGAAACCCACCTGCATGAGCCATCGCCTGAATTTTCACCTACCTCCGAGAAACCTTTGCTTCGCTCACCTCGCCCTTGCACAGGTACCACACATATACCACTGCCACACCTGATGACATTCCTTGTATCTCCTCATTACCAAGTCATGTAACACCCTTTGCAACCACCGCTACCTCTGCACCTCACCCTCGTTGACTCACTTAAGGAAGGGACTCAAGACCAGGGTCTTCAACTGCCTCCCCAGCACAGCGCCTGTATTCCTTCGTGGGTGATAAGCAGCTCTTTCTAAGTACAGTATGCTTGACCTCATGACATGCATCACCAGATAATTTCTAATTTTTCAGTTAATTGTTATGTTCAACAGGTAGCATTAGTAGTCATTGTAGAGTAATTCCTTTAATGTTATGTGCAGCTAACCCGGTTGGTGCTGTTACAATGTATGACAAATTTGAATCTATAGTCTTCTGTAGGTAACCCCTGAGAACTTTATTTAGAAATGTGTTCCAGTGCCAGGTTGGCCACTGATGTATAGTGATATTGGTTATACAAAGAATGTTCACATTGTTATTTATTGTGGGGAAATCCATGCTCTGTTCTATCTTTAACTTTGTAGCATATCTATTACTGTTCATTGTTCAGTTGCTTTACTAACTGTTCAAAGTAACTTTCTTGCTTGCTGCATTGCATCTTCCACCTCATTTATGTCTATAACTGCTTCATTTTGAATAATTGGTTCTCCAAGAAGATCTTGACTCAGTGGTGCAGAACTTTGGCTGCTTTGCGTACTCTCCTTGTCTCTCTGAACAGCAATAGTTTCTGCCTGTTCAATTTCATCTTTCAACATTTGGAAATAGGTTGGAAAGACTGAACACTCAATACTGTCTTTCACAGCATTGAAAGAGTATTTCTAAAAGTCATGGTGTCCAGGAACATCTGCAAAAGAGCCAGGTAGAAAAGATATCTTCTCTTGGGAGTTTGGCAACTAAGCTTTTTGTGCTTAATTAGATTTCCTTTGTTGTGTCTCACCAAACAACCATCACATCGAAGTACTCTTTATCTCATATCTTCTATGTTTTCAGTTAAAATACTTCTATAGGTATAGTGCTGAAGTACTTCATCGAGAGAAATGTTTTGTAGATGTAGGCTCCTCCTTGGGTAGTATGTATTCAACATATTAGATTTCAGAACATCTCTACTTTCTGTATCAAGTTATGCTAGGTACTGTATTTCTGCATAAGACTTTAATTCTCTATTTAGACTGCTTGCAAGACCTAGGCTTACCCACACAATTCCTCTTGACTTTGAGAACAAACTAACCAAGCTCAACTGGTCCAAGCACACTTAGGATCCTATTTATCTATGGGGAAGCATTGTTAAGCTACAAATGAAATATTTCTTGGTAAGAACTCTGTTCTGCAACAAATTGTAAATCCATATTTGGAATCCACATCTTTAGAATCACAGGGTTGTAGTCATGCATCTACTGGGAAGCCTCTGTCTTCTGATGTTGTATTTATTTTTGGGGGATTTGTTGTCAATGTCAGTGTATGTATGACTGCAGACAAAAAGCTGTTCACTCTTCCTTCTGAGATGGGAATCCAAAATGATATCTTGTGTAAAATTTTCCTTTGCATCTCTATTTTTGATGACAGGACTTCCACATCTATGAGTTTAAAACCATGGAACTTGCTGTCTCATGCACTTGTCATCACCGTCTTTGTCTTATGAAAGACTAAAGAATCTCATCACTCTCTGCTCTGAATTTCAGGGCATTTCTTTACCCATAAAAGCATAGGAATATGTAGAGCAGCCTCTAGTTTAGTAGTCTTTAGCCAAAATAATTCAGTTACCTTACCAAGAGGAGTATTTGTGATTTGTTCCAGATGAAAGACATCATGGATTGAAACCTGGGGTTGAAATGTCTACAAACATTTGCAGGATCCAATGAGCAAAGTTCTCTGAGTGTCTTCAGATTGATGTCTTTTATGTGTGAGGGTGTTTCCCACAATTATTCAGCAGCAGTATCAAAGGTGGTTCCAGACATACTCACATGCCGCTCTATTCAACAACACAGGCACTGAAGTATTCATTCAGCTACCTACATATATATTTAGAGAGACATCGGCCTACTAAAACAGACAGTAGTAAACTGGCAGACTTACATGAACATCTGATGGCACTCCTACAGATGGACTTCTGCACTCACTCAGATATGTAGGCAGGTACTGATGCAACTTATTCATCCATTCACACAAATAGTCCCTTAAACTAAGCCTGGGTGGAGTATCCGGAGCAGCACTCCACGGAGTTCCACAAAGTTAATAAAAAAACTCAGTGGAACTATCTGGCATCTGCGGTCCCCCTCATCCTCACCCTGTTGTCTCCCCCTGTCTCCATCCTCCTCCTCGCGTTGCCAGTCCAAACCCCCTACATTTTACATCTTGCATAGACTGTGCATGCATATAAGTACAGATATAACTTAGTAAACTTAAAAATAACATTTAAATAGAAAGCACTCTTTCCTATATCCTACCTACAGCCTACTCTAGCATCAGCAATTACTGCTGTATACATAAATTCTCTGTAGGTATGTCACTGAATAACTATATACCTGTGACTCTCTCAAAACAAAATAGATTAGTAATAATTGTTTCCTACATTTGAATAAAATGTTGTACTTTATGTGAATCACTGCATATATAACCATGCCTTGCACTCTCATACTACATGTCACTCTGTATGTGTTAAAAGTGCATGTTTTACTATCTAAGCACATACAAACCAGCCCTACCCTACCTCCCCCTGCCCTATGTATTAGATTACCCTAAAGGGTAATCTAATACATAGGTGCCAAATGTCACGGTTTTATGCATTATTACAGTGCATGTTTTTACCTTACAATTCAATATCTTGAAAGAAAGAAGACAGCAAGTCCCAGAGTTCAAAGAAAAAGATTCTTTGAGCAGCACATAATGTACAGACCTGGAAAACTTTACAGAGCTTCCAATAAATTGTTAAGTATAATCACAGCAAGCCTTTTTTTAGCAATTTGAGCATGCAATAAAATAACACATGTACAATATACAGTTCCAGGGCAACAAATCGTAAACTAACTTCTCACACACCTAGTCTGCAACTCAGACAAATGGTTACATACTCACACAACCACAAACAGCCTTACTCACCAATTAATAAATTTATAATACACTCGTACTACCACTCATAGATCATCTGATAAAGTTTTAATACTTTTCAATATATTTCATACTCACTTTTATCAAACTCACATACACATGTACCTTTTCAATATAATTTTTGCACATACCTAATCAATGATGTTGTTGCTGAAATACCTTTTTTTCTCTCATTACATAGATTCAATGCTCTCAGGTAATATAAAAACTAAGTATACGAATGCACACCACCCTCATATGAAGCAACCATAATGGCAACCTTTTCAACTTTGCCTTCTCTTATAGTGCAGAAGGCACTAAATAAACCCATATCTTTATTATTTTTGTTTTATAACTACACTTCTGAATAGTTAGTATCTGTTTCATGCATTTTTATGCAGCAGTCCAATATGGAAGGGCATTTGTGCATATTTGCAACTTCTTCGCGAGCATCATGGCGAATCTTCAAAAAACTACGAGAGTCCAAAAATATCTTTCTCTTGGTAGTTTTATGACTTTAAAACTTCAGTACACTTTATTAGCAAGCCTCACTAGGAAATCAAACCCTTATTATGCAATGAGGCATTTAAACTCCTCTTCATTTCTAAAAAACAGACAACTCTCTGTGTAACAACCTTCCCCCTTACACTCTTAGAAGGATCCCCATAGCAACCCACTAGAAACAGTAGATAACACATTTGCAGTACTTTCCGTGTGGCAATACTGCTTATAAAATCAATTGCAGAAGGTGTGGTTGACTATTCAGAATTAAAAGCATATCCATGGTTGTATTACATGTTTTTTTAGGTCAATAAGAGATCTACTTAGTTATCCTCTAAAGACACTGCCTAATTTTATTAACCTGCATATTTACAGCAACCAATCAATTTCTTTTTTTTTTAGCCACCACCTGATATTTATATTAGTGCCTTTCATTTTGAAAAGTGCCTATTTCAGCCCCAGCCTTCTCCTGTCTGCTACTGCTGCTCGACATTAAAATACTAAGGGGCCCATTAGGATGGCGGGCGGATCGCCCCTGCCTGGGTGGTGGTAGCCACTGCTGGCCTGGCGGGGGTGATCCGCCCACCATCCTTGCTGCAATGACCCCCCGCCATATTAACATGGCTGTGGGGTCCGCGGCGGACGGAAAGACCGGCCGCCGCTTTTCCGCCCCGGCTGCCTTGCGACCGGGGCGGAAAAGGGTTTATATGGTAGCGGTGTCTATCAGACACCGCCAGCCATATCAGAATGGGCTTCATTAGATGCCTTTCCGTGGCGGTCCTCACTTTGGGGGCCCGTTGCAGGCCCCCATGGTGAAGGCGATGTGGGGGGTGCCCATTGGGAGTACCTGTGGAACACCCCTGCATTTGCATACACAATGAGGCAGGCACCGCACGGTGCCTGCCGCTTTGTGTATGCAAATGCATAACAAGCATTTTTAACATTGCGGTGGGTGCTGGTGTAAACACTGCCCGCCTCAATGTTAAACATGCATGATGCGCCCGCCACTGTGCCGGGCGCATCCTAGTACCCCCCACGGGACCCCTGCCCTTATGGCGGGCGGTCCCTTCCGCCAATGGGATGGCGGGTGGACTAAGTCCGCCCGTCATCCTAATGACCCCCTTCAAGTGTGGTGTATTGGCCACAGCTATGTCTTTTTGTGCTAAAGAGTCTGCTAGAAAGAGTGACATTGACAGGGCCTTGGGTTTGGCTCATGTGGACAATACTTGAATTGGCCAGAGAGACTTAAAGTGGCTTCTATTGCTGCCTTTGTTTGAAAGCATTGCAGGGTGTCAACCCCCTGACCTCATGATTGTACACTGTGGTGGCAATGACCTAGGCACAATGACTGGATAAGGACTGGAAATCCTCACACTGACTTGCTGTGCGCCAATATTTGTCAGAGGCAGAAATGGAAATGGCCTAATTAATTCTGAACACAGATTGACAAAGCCAGGAAACATCTTAATACACTATTTACTCAGTCTTCGGAGACCATACTGTTGGCTTTATCTACAAAAAACATCTTTCGTTTTGGCATCCATGGAATATATGTAAGTGATAAAGTTCACTTACCCGATGAAGGCAACAGGGTGTTTCTCAGCAACTTAAAACTCTGCATTCTGTCTTATGTGTAGCTGAACACAAAGACTCTTCTCAGAGCCACCCTATTTTCCAAAATATTGTTCATTTACTAAACAAATATTTTATTTTCCATTTTTTAAAATATTGTTGAATTTGTCTCGAATAATCAAAACAAAAGCAGACATTTAGGAGACACCGAAACATTCAAAATTCATACTATATTAGTGATTCTGTTCATCACACTGAGTACATCATTATCTAAATAACTCTATACAACATGTACGAGTCTGTGAGTGTGCATATGAGTGTTTGAGTGGGTCTGTCAGTGTGTGCATAACTGTCTGAGAAGCTCTGTCAGAGGGGGTGTGAGAGTCTGAGTTGGTTTACGAGACTGTGTCTGAGTGTCTGAATGAGTCGGTGACTGTTTGTCTGAGTCTCTCAGTGAATCTGAGACTGGTGCATGAGTGTCAGAGTAGATCTGTGAGTAGGTATGTGAGTTCCTGAGTGGGTCTGTGGGTGGGTGCATCACCCTCTGACTGGATTTTCTAAGTGGATGCATGAGTGTGTGGCAGAGTATCTGAGTAGTTGAATGAGTATCTCATTGGGTTTGATTGGTTGTGTCAGTGTCTCAGTGTGTCTATTAGTGCGTGCATCAGTATCTGAGTAAGTCTGAGAGTGAGTGCATGACTGTCTAACTTGATCTCTAAGTGGAAGCATGAGTGTTTCTGTGGGTCTGTAAGTGGATGCATGAGTGTCTGTCAGGATGTGTGGATGGATGCAAGAGTGAGTGAGTGCATGAGTGACACTGGATGTGTGAGTGAGTATGCTACTATCTCACTGTGTCTGTATGTGTCTGAGTGGATCTCTGAATGGGTATGTGAGTATCTGAGTGTTTCTGTGTGCAGGTGCATGAGTGAGTGGATACATGTGTGAGTACATGAGCCTTTGAGTGGATCTGTGAGTGGGTGCATGAGTATTTCAGTGGGTCAGTGGATAGATGCATCTGAGTCTGTCTGAGAGTGGGTGTAGGAGTCAGTGAGTGGGCACTAAAGTCTCTGAGCAGGTATCTGTGTGGGTGCATGAGTATCTGAATAGATCTGGGAGTGGCAGCTTTAGTGATTAATTGGGTCTGTGTAGTGCTAGAGGCACTCTTGTGGTCTGACACCACGTAATGACTTTCGACTACTATCATTTTAATTGGCTTTTACCCTAGTCTGAATGTATGATATCCTGCTTATGTCTTGTTTCTCTTAGAGGTTTCTTTCTTGTAATCTTGCAGTTTTACAGTAGGAGCTGGCACACAGTAGAAGAGCCTTGCCAAGAACAGAATATGTGGGATATGCATTTGAAAGCATGAAAGCGAGAGAGATGCAGAAGTACTTTTTGGTCTTGAAGTGCAGAGTTATGAGCAGATGGGAAAACAAATGTGCACTGTGTTGTACATTGAGAGATGAAGTATATGATGCTATAAGCAGTGGTGTACAAATGTGCATTATGTTTTACATTGGAAAGAATTATGAAGTTCTTACTATTAGCTTTGACACGGCCTCATGTAATCCTGAATTCTGAGTCTGCCTTGCTTGAACTTTTCTGCGTGCACAGACAGGCATGCAAGTTGTTTGGGATAATCACGTTCAAGGATTGTTTAGTGAGAGATTGTTTAATGTACCCTGGAAGGCTTTCATAATCTTTGTTAAGATAAAGGTTGCAATTTGCGAGAATGTAGAGGGAACGTGGAAACTCCTTCCTGCCGTGGAATGCTTGCCTCAAAGCAGGCCAGTTCCAGTAAGTTTCCTTTGTGCATAGGGAAGACTCTTGAACCTTCTAGTGCATGTTTTGTGATTATAAAGCTGAGGGCTGTTGACTTATTAACCAGGATTTGGAAACCGAATGAGGACGGATGCATATTCTTCAGCTCAGCGGAACCCTGGTTGCTGAAGCTCTTATCCCCTGCTGTTAAATCCCCGGTCAGGAGTGGGCTAAGATGCAGCGTTTGCACCCAGTGCAGTGTTGAGGTTTGATTATTGCCATTGTGATGTGCGGCCAGTGGCTTTGATCATTTGAGGTGTTTTCTTTGGGATGTTTGAATGAGTCAGAGTCCACATCCAGAGTAGTCATTTGATATATTTAGTGTATATATCTTCCTTATCTTTTGCAGGACAACCAATATATTTGCTTGAGTTTTGTCTCATATTATTTGCTGCCTGTATTTCATATCAATACATTTAACTGTTGCATTTACCAAATGTGTTACTATTGATTGCATATAAATATATATCTCTATAGATATATTTGAATGTGGTCCTTTGGCATCTGGGAATGCCTTTCTCTTAGAGAGCATTGCATATATAAAACCCCAAGCCTTATTCTAAAAAGAGAGTCTTTGCATTTTGTAAAGAGAAACCCTTTTCTAGGTGGTGGTGTGTTTTATTTCTTCTGCTCCGCCGTGTTTGAGCCACCGTGTGAAAGTGGAATTTGTAGAACTCTGTATTCTCTGAAAGGTTGAACAAGACTGGCTGTGAGTGGGAGCATGAGTTTCTCAGTGGGTTGGTAAGTGGGTGAAGGAATGTCAGACTGGGACTGGGAGTGAATGTTTGAGTAGGTTGCTGAGTGTGTGGGTGAGACTCAGAGTGGATTAGTGAGTGTGTGAATGGGTCTCTGAGTGTGTCTGTGACTGTGTGCATCAATCATACAGTGGGTCTTTGAGTAGGTGTGTGAGCCTCTAAGTGGGTTGGTGATTTGATGCATGAGTCTCTGAGTAGGTCTGTGAGTGGTACTGGAAGTGTCTGAGTGGGTCTGTAAGTGGGTGTGTTGGTGTTTGAGTGGGTTTGTGAGTAGGTGCATTAATCTCCCAGTTGGTGTCTAAGTGGGTGTAACAATGTCTACCTGGGACTGTGAGTGGGTACATGAGTGTCTGAGTAGGTCAGTGATTGTGTACAAGAGTCTCTCAGTGGATCAGTGAGTGTGTGCATGAGTCCCTGAGTAAGCCTGTGATTGCATTCATGAGTCTCTTAGTGGGTCTGTGAGTGGGTGCATCAGTGTCTGCTTGGGTCTGCGAGTATGTGCGCAAGTGTCTCAGTGGCTCAGGAAGTATGTGCATGAGTCTCTTAGTGGGTCTGGAAGCAGATGCATGAAGGTTAGTGGGTTTGTCAGTGTCTGACAGGATGTTTAAGTGATTGCATGAGCGCCACTGTTGACATGTGAGTGTGCTAGTGTCTCACTGAGTCTGTGAGGGGGTGCATGCATTTCTGAGTGGGTCTCATACTGGGTGCTTGAGTATCTGCGTAAGTCTTTGTCTGGGTGCATGAGTGCCTGAGATGATCTTTGAGTGGGTGTGTTAGTCTCTAAGTGGGTCTGTGAGTGGGCACATAAGTATCTATTTAGGTCCAAGTGTGAGAAGATGAGCTTTTGAGTGGATCTGTGAGTAGGTGCATGAGTTTTTGAGTGGATCTGAGAATGGGTGTATCAGTCTCTGAATGTGTCTGTGAGTGGGTGTAGAAGTCTGAGAGTCGGTCTGTAAGTGAGTGATTAAGTGCTGGAGTAGGTCTGTGAGTGGGTGTATGAATGTATTAATATATATCTGTGAGTGGATGGGTGAGTGCTTGAGTAGGGTGCATTATTCTCTTGGTGGGTCTGTAAGTGGGCATAAGAGTGTCCGATTAGGACAGTGAGTGGGTGTGTAAGTATGTGAGTGGGACATTGAGTGTGTACATGAGTCTTTGAGTGGATCAGTGAGTGTGTGCATGAGTGTCTCAGTATATCTGTGACTGTGCATGAGTCTCAGTGTGTCTGTGAGTGGGTGCTTGAGTGTTTGAATGAGATTGTGAGTAGATGCATGAGTGTCTGAGTGTGTCAGTGAGTATTTACATGAGTCTCTGAGTAGGTCTGTGAGTGTTTGCATGAATCTCTCAATAGGTCTGTGAGTGTCTGATTGAGTCTTTGAGTGGTTGCAGTGGGTTCCTGAATGGGTGTATGAGTATTTTTGGAGGGCTCTTAGTAGATGCAGAAGTGTCTGAGTGGATCTACCAGTGGGTGCATGAGTGCTTCATTGGTCTTGCATGTGAGTACATTAGTGTAAGTGTGTTAGTGTAAGTATGCAAATGATTTTATTTTTCATTTTTTGGCTTATATTTGTGAATTTCTCACAACAATACATAGGGGGGCTGCTGACGATGTTGAATTAGTGAATATTGCGCATAGTGCAGAAAAACATTTTCTTTTATGTTTTATACGCATAGTCTGTCTCAGAAACACCCTTAAATGCCAACCATGGTGCCAGGATACATCCAACCTGACACTTTATCTCATTTTCTCCCATTTTGCTTGCGCCCCCAGGTCTTTGAAAACAAACTAAAATGACATCTGCATCTTTCTGATCAAGTTGCGGCCAGCCAATCATGGCATTCCTGTTGGTGACTACCTTAGTGATTTATTGCAAAATCATCACAAATCTTCTTGGCCATAGATATACAAATTTGGATTTCCTTAAATTTCTAGACAACTACTGAACAGATATACAAAAAGCACAATCTGAGTAAGAAAATCTAGCATTCTGCCAAATTTGGTGTAATATTTCCAGTGGTTGGTGTTACAAGCGTGTCTAAAGAGTCTGTGAGAATTAACATGAGAAACTTCACATAAATATATATATATATATATGTATATATATATATATATAGATAGGACCTATTTTCCATTGGAAATCCGCAACATTCTATTTGGAATAACTTTGTCACCGGTTGAGGAATCTTCGCAAATCTTTCAAAACTGGTGGAGCGCTCCGGTCAGCTCCTATCCCCAAAGGCTTGGGGTTATTCGTGAAGCGGGGGCTGAGAAAAAAGAGGGGTCCCCAAATATGTTTTCACCATGCAATTTTCCATACGTACCTTTCATCGCGGCTACAGCCCGAACGGCTGAACGGAATTAAACCAAATTTGGCAAAGTTGTAGTCCTTGGTTCAGACTCTTACCTTTTGCTTATATTGTGTAAATCTGTTGAGTAGTTCTATTAGAAAATGTACAATTAAAAGTACCTATACATCTATGGCCTCAGTGGATGCGCAGAATATAAGCGCACCGTCCCAATCACGCGCAGAATGCTGATTGCCTTTCAAGTCGTTGTCAACATTTGAAACCAGGAAGTGTTGGCAGAAATTTTGTGCCTCGGTAAAAGCGAGGATCTAGAAATTAGTAGAACATGTGTTTAACACGTATAAAGGGGGCAGGCAAGAAATAGTTTTACCCTCTAGACCTGCTCAGGGGGTCCCACAAGACCCCTAGGGCCCCCCAAAAAATGTATATTTTTTTAAAACAGAGAAATTTGCGCTGGGTGAATGGATCCTCTGTAAAAAAAATAAAAACAAAGCGCGGGCTCCTGTGCTTGTTTAAAAATGAGCTACCTGGGAACGGCCAATACCGTGGTCTAAAATATTGCATTTGAAGCAGGGGCAGAGAAAAAAAGGCGTTCCCAAAACGTGTTTTCCATTTGCAATTTTCCATAGGAACAGTTCATTGCAGCTACAGCCCGAACGGTTGAACGTAATTATAACAAATTTGGCAAAGAGGTAGTCCTCGGTTCAGACTCGTGCCTTTTGCTTAAATTGTGTAAATACGTTCAGTAGTTTCTGAGAAAATTTCAAGTAAAAGTACATATATATCTGTAGGCTTGGTGAATGCACGTATCTTGCGCGCACACTAAGCGCACCGTCCCGATCACGTGCTGAATACTAATTGGTTGTCAAGTGGTTGTCAACATTCGAAACCAGGAAGTGTTGGCAGCCATTTTGTGCCTCGGTAGAAGCGAGGGTCTAGACATTAGTGGAACAAGTGTTCAAAATGTATAAAGAGGGCAGGTAAGACATATTTTGACCCTCTAGTCCTGCTCAGGGGGTCCCACTGGAATCCCTAGGGCCCAACATTTTTTTTATTTTTTATTTTTATTAAAATGGAGAAATGTGCATTGGGTGCATGGATCCATCGTAATAAAAATGAAAATACAGAGCGGGCTCCTGTGCTTGTTTAAAAATTAGATACCTGGGAATGGCAAATCCCGGGTTCTAAAATATTACATTTGATGGGGGTCCTGAGGGGCCCTGTAGCCCTGGGACCGCCATTCCTCGGTGTTGCAAAATGAATGGGTGAGGGAGCTCAAAGGTTTGTCTAAGACCCGGGGAATACTACCCTCCGGGGCTTTTTATATTTTGGGAGGGGGGGCGCGTGGTCTGCATTCTGGAGCAGTCAAAAGCCTTAGAGAACACCATCCCCCAGGAGTGGCTCCTGCTGTGTCTCGGGGTGTCTACCCCCGGGATACTGCTGTTTAGTATGGCAGGGCGGGAGTCGAGGTTCCTGCTGTGTCATAGGAAACTTGAGGGCATACTAACAAGTGCCATTTAGCCGCAATTTTTTTTAAAAATCCAAAAATGCGGTGAAAGTCATATCGCCCTTTTTACTAGGTGACGCTAAGATGCATTAATGCATGTTAGTGGCCGGTTTGCTAAGGGCTCGCCTCGCATCTCCAATGAGATGCAATGTAGGTGTTCTCAGTGGCAAGGTAGGTGTTTCTATGAGAATATAAAAAGGAAGAGGGAGGTATGATAATAGCGTTGTATTTACAAGGCGGCCCTGGATTTGAGGCCCGATAGGAAAGCTCTAGCTAATTGCAGTTTATGTCGGATCCTAACATCTGTTCTGAAGTAGACTTAAGCATGTTTAATATGCGCTGTGGCAGATTTACAAGTTCCTTGCATCACTATTGCATCACTTTTAACATGGGAAAAGTGACGTGAAAGTGGTGCAATAGGCTTGCAAATCTGCTACACAGTATTATGTCTTAGTTTGCTTTCCTTTCTGTTATGTAGAGAATCCTGGGTAAATATAACGGTTTCTGTATAGCCAGTACCTTTCAACCCTACCCCCAAACTACTTACTGCCTGTTACCATAGTAACAGGTCATGGAATAATTAAGTGAGCACACAGGCTACAAGTTTACCACACAATGTTGCTAATCCAAACAGTTATTTTGCTGGAGTTTTTAAAATTTTCCATAGGAACCGTTAGTCCCAGGTACAGACTTTGGTTAAGAGCTGGTAAAGAGTTAGCCTCAGTATTATACTTCTAGTTATAAACATCATGTCTATTTTAATTGTTAAATGTTTTGTAAGAATATGATTATCACACTAAATAATAGTGAAATGTTGTCAGAAAAAGAAGACGTATATACTTTTTTAATTAACTTTTATTAAAACAACAATAAATAACTAGAAACGTAACTTTGAAATAACAATATAATAAATAACAAGAAACATAACTTTAATATAATATAATAAACAAAATGTTCAATGGAGTGCAATGTAAGAAGGGTAGGTAATCTGCAAAACAAAAATGAAAATAAGTGTTTAAAATTAGATCGATGTGACTGAATGAGGTCAACGATCACAAATTAAGGTACCACTTGGCAATATTTCTTAATTTGCACGTCTGTAGTGTGCCTGATGCATTCCACCTCTCTTATAGCCCGCATTGAAGAGGTGTCTGTACGGAAGTGCCTACTGCGTCAGATTTACAGTATGGACCAACAGGTCTTTAAATGATTCAGAGATGACACAGAATTAGGTGAGAGATCACGTCATTATACAGGACAATATTATTTATTTGGAATGCATTTAATCTGAGGCATTGTGTATCTAGGCCGCTCTGCTTCCCTTGTGTAAACACTGAGGCGAACAGAGTTCACAACTTCAACTCAGCTTTGGTTCTACACTGCAGACTGTATTAAATTCAGCCTTAATTTTTTTATCGGCAGAGTGGACAGGAGCGTCCATAACTTTAAAAGGAAAAGAGAAACTATGTGAGAGAGAGCGAGAGAGAGAAAAAGAGAAAAAACATTGTTAAAAGTGTGAGAGAGAGAAAGTAATAGATGGAGCAGTTAATACTGGAGAAAATCTTTGTAGCTCACCGTTTTGCCTACGTGTGTGTTCAAGCACGTGCCGGTACATAGTGCACCCTCCAGTTTAGTGATCTAAAAGATAGTATAGAGTTAGTAATAGCATAGTACATACAACTGCATAAGTATATTTTTGCTTTATGTCTTTGTACACTCAGTATACCCAATGCACTCCCACTGTCCGAAGGTGAGTGCTTCTTCTTGTGCACTCAGGGGCAGATTCATAAGCTTCTTGTGACACATTTGCATCACTTTTCCCAGGTTAAAAGTGACTCACTCGTGCTCCCATCATCATCGCAGGTTCATCACCCGGTCAGTCCTTGCGGTACCACTAACTCAGTGACCAAAGAGGCCACAGACGTAGTGGTGGGCCCCTCTGCTCTGTGGTTCGGGCCTCCATGAGGCGTCGGAACCACTGGGACGGGCCATCAGAGCGCTTGCGATGGGAGTGACTCTAAAATGGCATAGAGCATATGCGCCCTGTCTTTTTTATTGGTAGGGTCACATGTGTAGTAACTCATGTGCTGGATGGATGGGTGTGGTGTGGGTGTATACCAGCCATGAGGGAGTTTGTGTGTGTGTGCCGTTTTGACAACTAGACTTGGAACTAAGAAATCACTACAATGGAAATCTGGGCCATGTAGCGTTGTTGTGTGGGCTGGACTGATGTATGCCAGTGCTACACGAGACTGTGAACGATGCCTCCGGAGCTATGGGTGTTGTTCCGTCTAAGTATGGGCAAGATTTGCAAATTTGCGCTCCGTGAATTCGTGCGAAATTGAAAAAAAAAGTCCCAGAGTTCGCGAATTTTCCCACGAACTCGTGGATTTTTGTGCTATTTGCACAAATATGTGACCACGCGTGCCTGTATCTTTTCCAGCACGCCAAAAGGCGCCGAGGTCCCTTGAGTGAGCTGGCCATCATAGTGGGGATGGGCGGGAAGACATTTCATACCGCTTGTGTGAGGTGGATGGGGCCAAACGGGCGGGGTTTCTATGCGAGTTCACATGCATCTTGTTTATAAAGGGTCAGAGACCGAGCAGAGCAGCAGATGAGGAGAAAGCAGCCTCCTGGTCACGGGAGCTCCACGGGGATGGCGCTCGGGAAACTCATGGATGCAAAAATACGTTTGGCACAGGACCCCAAAATCCTTCAGATGTCCAAGATAGCTCTTCTGCGCGTGTTGGTACATGCCAGAGTGTATGAAGTAAGTCTGAAGCATGCAGTACAAAGCCATTCTAATCCTGCTCAGTGGGTTCAGGCGCATGCAGCTGCTGCTGCTGGACAATGTCCCATCTCAAACTAAACTGCCCCATACAGGCATATGCTGGCGCTGGGCAGTAGGGTGCAGTGGCATGCGGGTGCTCCACGCCTGGTACATGCGCATACTGGTGCCAGGGGGGACACGTGTTTATTGGTGCTGTGTAGCAAGTTATGACTTTACATTTTGACTCCACCAGACGGTGGTACCACCTACATGGATCAGGAGCATCCAGGCACCAGACTTCATGGTGCAAGAGCATAATGGTGCTGTGTGGTATGGGTATATGTGTATAATAGCCGGATCCAGGCAAGGAAGATCGGGGGGAACCCCATACGCTGCATAACTGCAAATAAATAATCCCACTCCAGGGAATCAAATGCTTTGGTAGCATCTAGGAATAACGCCGCCATAGGCAGGTCTTCTGAGACATTATTTATTATCGTAAAAAAAGTCCTCAGGTTATGGGACGTTGCTCTACCAGGCACAAAGCCTGATTGGTCCGGTAGAATAAGGTTCTCCATAAGAAGATTGAGGCGCGTTGCTATAAGTTTAGCCAAGATCTTGACATCACAGTTAAGTAACGACAAGGGCCTGTAGGAATCACACTGTTGGGGTGGTTTCTCTGGTTTTAACAAGGAAGCAATAAGGGCCAGTCTCATGGAGGGGGCAGGTGTCCTACCTCAAGGGCATCCTCGTACACTTCCCGCAATATCGGGGCCATGAAGTCAATATAGGTCTTTTAGAATTCTATTGGAATGCCATCTGACCCAATGGCCTTGCCCGATTGCATGTTCATTATGGCAAGAATAGCTGTTGCGCTTCGCTTAACCATGCTAATGTTATATCCCCTAGGTAGTCGTTGAGGTCAAAATTATCTGCCCTAGTGGACGTATATAGCTCAGTGTAATGAGACGTGAAGGCGTTAAGGATGTTCATTGTATCTCTATAGACTAGCCCGGCTCGTTCCTCTATTTCAAGTATGACATTCACAGGGCGGGACAGTTTAAGCGTCGCTGCAAGCGCCTTCCCTGGACGTTCACCCTCACCGAATCTGCGCGCTGTCCAGTACTTGCCTCTAAATTTTAATTCTCTGAGAGCCTCTTCTTTATATTCTGTGATTTTCTCTCTGATAAGGGAGCGTGTTGCCGCCATTGGGTTAAGCGCCAATGAGTGTTCCAACTGTTTTAAGTCTCGTTCCAGGTTTGTAAGTGTAGTCATTATACTTTTTAGGACCCCAGACCCTTTCGCTATACAAATTCCTCGCAGCGTAACTTTAAAGGCCTCCCAGACTACCTTAACACTATCAACATAATCTTTATTGTGTTGGAAGAAGTCTAGGACTTCCGCTCGCAGTTCTTCTTGGAAGGACGCGTCAAGGAGCACAGTGGGTTGCAATCTCCAAGGAGTGCGTGGGGGTCCCAGGACTTCCGCAGCTAAGGTGAGCTGAACTGGGGCGTGGTCAGAGTTAGTTCTAGCTAGATGTTGCACTCTAGTGATCATAGGGCACAGTGTTCCGGTCAAACAAATTTAGTCTAGACGCGCCCAGGATGCTGCATGTGCAGTGACAAGTGTGCCTTCCCGCGCATCTGGGTGTAGATGTCTCCAGGTGTCCACTAGCCCATTTTCCTGTATTATCTCTCGTAGTTCAGCTTGGGATTTGGTGTAATGGTTTGGGGCTGGGTGTGATCGGTCCATTGCTGGGTCATATGACACATTGAAGTCACCTCCCCATAAGATGTTATCCGAATTCGTGGCTAGAGTTTCAGCCCAGAGTTCAAAGAAAAACTGAGGATCGTCCACATTTGGACCGTAGCAACAAACCAAGGTTATGGATACATGTCCCAATCTTCCCCACATCAAACAGTAACATCCCGCAGTGTCTGATTTGGAACCCACTAATTTAAAGTGCGTGCCCTTCTTTATTATTATTGCTGCACCCCTTGCGTAAGCAGAATAGGAGCTAAAGACTTTATGTTCTGCCCATCTACTTGCAAACGTGGTGTGCATGTCAGGGCGGAAATGAGTCTCCTGTAAGTACGCTATGTGTATGTGATGTCTGTCCAGATATGACAGAATTTGGCACCTCTTGCGTGCATCTCCCAATCCTCAGACATTCCATGTGATTGCATTTAATTCAGTCAAAGCCATCATGCAGGATAGAACAAACTGTTGAAATAATCATAAGTCGTGCTGCCTAGAAGTGCATCCCCCCTAGCATATATCGCTGAGCAAAATCTGTGCAATAGTAAGTAACAATCCTTTCCTCATTGTAGGAGAGGGTTTTCTGTGTGCGTGCAGCCCTCAAGGCTATGTCACGGTCTCTGTAATTCAGTAGGCGCGCTATAATGGGGCGTGGTGGTGCCCGGGGTTTCGGTTGTGGACCGAGTGAGCGGTGGGCTCTTTCGACTATAAATTGCGGCGAGAAAGCTTCTGCGCCGATAGAGGTGAGGAGCAGTTTTTCTATGTACTCTTCCATGCGTCCAGTATTTGTGGATTCTGGAATGTCCGTGACGCGGATGTTATTGCGCCGACTACGGGCTTCCAAGTCCTCATTTTTGGCTGCAATCCCCCACAAAAGGTTGTTCATCCTTGTAAGCTGGGACGTGTGAGATGCTGTGATGTCATCATTATCAGAAATACGCCTTTCAGTTTCTTTAATCCGTTCATCATGAAGGTCAAGTTTGTGGCGATAGCATCCATTCTAGAAGACATACGGTCTACTTTATCAACAACCGTAGCAAAACCCTGACGCATTTCTAAGATCATCTGTTGCATATCGATATCTGGCGGCGGTGGGCTCCCATCTGGTGCACTGATTCTATTAGGCCCGCCTGAACTTGATGCGGACTTAGGGTTCTTTTTGCTGGTGTTATCAAAGCTAAGCTTTGGTTGGCGCGTATCGGGCTTGCCCATGGCGATGGCACAGAGGACAGGAGGGATATAAGCGTTCCTTCTCCCACGCAGGTCCTATATCTCCTTGTGTAGGGGACTCACTGTAAGCACGCTCCCCACTTATCCTACTACACACTTCAGGGCTAGACACGCTGGGAAATCACCGTGATAGAGTGAGTCGAGGTGCCAGCGCTCGTCAGGGGTCTCAGAGAGGTATATGCTCACATCAGGATCACCTGTCCTCGGTATTCCTCGCACCCTGCACCCTCCTCGCCACAGACCAAGCAAATAGCTAGTGATCACAACGAGCAAAGGCCGGGACGTAGCTGTACTCGAAGGCCTCACTACCGCTATGCAACACAGCGCCACCCAGGCATGGCCGATCACCTTTCTCCCTTCAATATTTCGTCTGCCCACCGGCTGCTGAGCACACAAGGACTGCGGGGTCACGGCCCTCTGTTCCCGGTCAGCGGTGGCCGAATCAATACGTCATGCTCCCAGTAGCCCCGTGGAACGCGAAGCACACATGCACATGCAAGATTTCAATGCATACGCAGCGATCGTAGGGCAACAGTCCCCAAGCTCAGCGGGGTCGCATTCAGGCCGCTGAGTGCAGTCCAGGATCTAAGTCTAGGCGTTGGGCCCAGCCGTTCTGCTGAGTGGTAGGCACAGCAAGCGGTGGGGGCTGGTGCAGGCTCCGGGACCGGGAAGGCGTCCTAGAGTGTAGTAGGCGCCGCGCCAGGGACCGGCAATCGTGCTCACTCCGTTAAAGCCCAGCGTTTCTAATGTCCAGCAAATCAAGGACTCCAGAGTGCTACTTGCCACTGTAGGTGTGCTCGTGCTTGGGGGTGTCCATCAGCTGTACTCCAGAGGGCAGTGCTCAGTACAGGGTCGGGTCCGCTACGCTATGCAGTGTGGCCACGGCAGTGACGTCCACAGTAGGCCCTGGGGATGGCCTACCTCACACGAGGGAAGCCTCGGTCTGCCGTAGCTGTGGCTGCCGACGAACCCTCTCCGATCACCTCCGGCAGGAATTCGGCCGCAAGCTCCGGGTCTCACATCTCAGCCGCGCCTCAATGGAGCGCCGTGATTTTTTCACCGAGTCTGGAAACCGCCTGGAGGAGTTGCCTCAAGCAGTTACAGCGAGTGAGGTCGCCCTAAGGGTAGGATAAATGCAGGATGTAGTATTCCGGCAACAGGAGCCTCACGTATGTGCGGCCATACTGTGTGCGCGCCCTCTAGCGCCCCCTCAAGAAATGGGGTTGTTGGTTGGCTGGGGTATGACCCTGGTCAAGCAGCAACCACAATCTTTTTCAGGGTGAGGAACAAGCCAACCCTAAGTTTACCCGTGCTCAACCCTTTGGAAGCTTGGCACAGAACAGTCAAGCATAACTTAGAGGCAATGTGTAATATATTCATGAGCAAATCAAAAAGGAGAGAGAGGACTAGGTAAGCCAGTCCGGGTCCCCTGGTTATATGTAGAGATATCAATATAGGACTAGCTATGTTGTGTTAGAGGAGACTCAGAAGGTATATCTGTAGGCAAACCCTTAGGTTTGGACATGAAGCCCTCACACACCAACCTAGTTGGTGTCATGCTTCATCATCGGGCCCACCACAGTGACACCGAATGTGTCCCGGGTGTGCTGCGACTCCAGATTACTGAGGAGCAGGTATTCTTACTGAGTGTGCAGTGCTGGTGAGAATGGAGGTGAAAGGTTTAAAAGCTATCCAGGAGGTCCCAGTTCCCGAGGGTAAAGGTAAATTTAATACCTGGGCCCCTGTTAGCAAGATAAAAAGGCTGTGGACGTTGTGGAGTATATTAGGGGCTCCTACGTCCTTGTGGTCTACATGTTTCAGCCAGGCCTTTTGATTAAAACTGGCTTTCCTCAGGACCAAATGAGTATGTGTGAGTGAAAATAAACTATATTAAGTGAAAGTGTATGGTAAAAAAGTGTTGCACTCGCTAAGGTGCCGTACGTGTAAGAGGGGGATTCCCTCTGCTTTACTGTACATAAAACACAAAACAGTACAGACATACAAAGAGAGTCATTGAGAATGGTATTAACCAAAACACAACAATTGCCGGCTTCTGGTGTGCGTGAGCGACCTAGAGCGGCAAAGAACTTAGCCATGAGTGTGCCATGGCTATAGTGAACTATGGCGGTAAATTATTAAACGCAGTGGCAGTGGTGGGCTACACAGCGAAACAGGCATAGCGTGAGGTACAGGTAAGTGTAGTACATAATTCCTCACACTTGCTACTTGCTGTTAAAGCCTCATGGGTCACTTGGCAGGGAGGGAAAGGAGACCCTAAACATTTGTAGAGGATTACAGTTAGGATATCACCTGTGGAGAGAAATTGTTGCTTACCCAGAGCGTTGTGCAGAGATCAAGCTTACTCACGGTATTTCCGATCAGCGGTTCCTGCGACCTATCGTCCTGCTCCAGTGTCCCGAGTGAGCTTTGCCAGAGTCAGGTAAGGGCTTAAATAGCCGGTTTGATTGTTATCACCTGGAGAGGGGAGAGGGCGCGGTCGCGTTTTCTGTTTAGGGCGCAGGCGCTGGGAGCTAGCGGTTTTCACCTAGCGCATGCGCAATGTGAGGTTTCCAGCGCATGCGCGGTAGAGGTGAATGCGAGCGCTATGCAGTCGCGCATGCGCCATGGTACTGGGTTGGCAATGGTAGTGGCAAGTGCGCGCGGGTCCGTGCGCAACTGAAGGAAAAAGAAAGGAATAAAGTAAAAGGCCCAAGTGGGTCCCTTATTATTTAAAAAGCAACAACAGGGATTACAAGGTATATATAGGTCAAGGAGGCAATTACAGAATAGGGACAGACCACGAGTCTGAGCGCAGACAGGGATACTGACCAATATCTTACATATGAGTTTTTTATCTCGCCAGAGCATTCCACGGGATGGAATCATTGAGCCCCTCTATATGGGTAGAAAGGCGATAAATCCAGCGTTGCTCTTTGGTGAGCAGGGTCTTCTCATCACAACTTGAAAGTGCGAATTGTTCGATCACCGTCCAGGTGAAATCATTCGGGGTGTGATTTTGCACGATGAAATGCTGGGTCAGTTTGCTGATGTTTTTACCACAGCGCATGGTGCTTCTGTGTTCAGTCATCCTAGTTCTGACCTTCCTAGTCGTCATGCCTACGTATCTCAAGCCACAGCGACAGGTGATTAGGTATACTAGGTTAGATGAATTACAGTTTGTGAATTGTCGTTGTGTCCAGGTTTTCCCAACTTCCAACGACAATGTCTTTGAAGGGGTAGTCAGGTGGCAGACGCTACAGTTGTAACACGGTTGGTGGCCTGTTAGTTCTGGTAGGCCCCAGGTGTTTAAAATTGTCTGGCTGGTTTGGTGTGTTTTTCTGGGTCTCGTAGTGACCAGCTGATCCTTCAAATTTTGTGCCCTTTTGTATGCGAAGCGTGGGAGGTCCCAGTTCCTCGTGCCTGAATTGATGATTTTCCAATTTTTGCGAATTATACTGGAGACCTGATTGGAGGCGGTGTTATAGGTGGTCACACACGTCATGGTTGGTGTTACTGGTGGTCTGACCACGGCCTCCAGAAGGGCCTCCCTATTCTGGTTGCGTGCTCGTTTACAGGATTTTGTGATGATTCTGGACGGGTAGCCACGATCTTCCAACTTGTGGACCAAGGCTTTGGACTGGTGTTTGAAGTCATGGAGGTTGCTGCAGTTCCGGCGAATACGGAGGAACTGGCCAAATGGCAGATTCTCCCTCAAAGGTCTGGGGTGGAAACTGTCAAAACGCAACAATGAGTTCCTGGAAGTTGGTTTGTAATGAGTCGTTGTGGTCAGACCCCCCTGATCAGCTTTTATGTTGAGGTCCAGGAACGCCAGTTCAGTAGAACTGCTAGTGCAGGTGAACTTCAGAAAGGGATCAAGGCTATTGATCCAGGTGAGAAAATCTCTCAGTGTCTCCTCATTGCCTTCCCAGACAATGAGGATATCGTCAATGTATCGACGCCAGATTGTTATATTTGCTGAGTAGGGGTTCGTGGGGGCTTCGATGTTTGTCTGCTCAAAGTGGTGGACGTATAGCCCCGCCACGCTCGGCGCAAAGACACTGCCCATCGAGGTACCATTCGTTTGTAAGAAGAATGTGTCCTCGTATTGGAAATAATTCTCTTTTAATGCCAACGTGGCGCAATCCAAGATGAAATGACGGGGTGTGCGATGTTGCCAGTCAATCTCCATCAAGACATCATGGAGTACCTTCAGTGTGGCATCCTGAGGGAGGCTCGTATATAAGCTCTCCACGTCTAATCCCACCAGGAGGTGCTTGTCACTATCGAAACTGACATCCTTAATGATGTTAAGGAGGTGCTTCGTGTCTTTGACGTAGGATGGAGTTTTTTGAACCAATGGGTTGAGGTAGTGATCACAGAACCGCGATAGCGGTTCTAGGAGGGACTTTATCCCAGACACTATGGGTCTGCCCGGTGGTGGGGTGACCCCTTTGTGCACCTTGGGCATGATGTAAAAGTAAGGTACTTTTGCATCACGTGTGTTAAGATATTCAGCTTCTTGTTTTGAGATGTATTCCGCGTCAGAAGCCTCCTGTACTAGTTCTGTGATCTTTTTCTGTAGATCTTTGGATGGGTCTCTCAGTAATTTCCTATAGTTACGAGTGTCACTTAATAGCCTGCGGCATTCGGTGTCGTAGTCGATCTTGTTCATGATGACTATCCCTCCACCTTTATCTGCTGGTTTGATGATGCGGGTAGGGTCATTTTGGAGTTTTTTGATGATTTCCCTATCCTGAAATGACAGATTGTTGAAATGGTTTTGGGGTTGTAATTTCTCAACTTCTGAGTATACTGCCAATTCGAAAGTACTGATCTCTACTGGCACGGTAGCCGGTGGTGGAGTGAAGTTGGATTTAAGTTTCAGCCCTGTTTCATTGGTGTTTTCTGAGTCAAGGGGTTTCTCCTTGTTTTCGAAAAACGCTTTTAGCTTGAGTTTTCTAAAAAACTCGGCCAGCTCGACATGGAGTTTGAAAGTATCTAGTCTGATGGTCGGGACAAATGACAGTCCTTTATTCAGGACATTGGTTTCTTCATTGGTGAGGGGTACGTCGGCGAGGTTGAATACCAGGGTGCCGGTATTGGTTGGTTCAGCTACTTGCTGGGGCCCGCTTGCTCTTTGGCTTTGTTCCTGGTGTTGGCACTGACCGGGTCCTCTTCTGTGGACCACTGTGCTGGTTGAGGCGCCCACTGTACTTGCTGTGGTGGATTCCTTCTCTTGCCGCGGGGTCTGCGGCCTTGGCCTAAAAAAGGATACCGTTGATTTGGGTTGTTCTGGTAGTATGGTACCTGGCCAGGCGGAAATAAAGGTGGATATCCATAATATGGAGGTATTGGGCCGAATGGCGGAGGCCCGAAGTTTTGGAATTGCGGGGGGCCTTGCCATAGTTGTGCTTGTTGTTTTCCTCCACGGCCTCTCCCTCTGGCTTTGTAGGATCCATTACTGGAGCCGCTAGAGATTGAACTAGTATCACCTGAGCTGTCCGTGTTCTGGCCTCTTGTGGGTGCAGTATACGTGTCGTCAGCATAGGGATAGGTTTTTAGATAGCTAAAGTTTTTTAGATCCTTTTCGAATTTCTTTATCTTGGTTTGGGTTAGGTATTCTTTATAATCGTTCATCTCCCGATTTTGATCTTCCAATTTCTTCTTGTATCCTGTCAGAGTGGTTTTGAAATGGGTCTCAGTCGCCTGGATCTCTATCATCACTGCGTCTGAAAGGCGTTTGGCAGTTTTTATTATCAAGATGAGCCAGTCCCTGGTGCAATGCCAGGCTATCTGAGCCCAGTCTTTCCTGAAGGTGACATCGTCAAGGAATATTCTAGGAGCGTTAGTGACCAGTAAGCCTTTAGGCGCTGTGTTGGTCCTCAGGTATTGTGCGAGGATAACGCCATGCAAAATAGTGCGTATCCTGTTACGCTTTTTCTCAGTGAGAGTGTCCCAATCTGTAGTTTGCGCTACTGTTGTTGCTGTGTTAAAATCTGCCAAGAGTGTGGGGTCATCGAGGATCTCAGTGACGTCATCCTCGGTGAATGTTAGGCCTGTGTTTTGTGCCATCTTGCATCAGTTAGGTATCTCTCGCAGCTGCGCGCTGCCAATTATCAGCAAATCAAAAAGGAGAGAGAGGACTAGGTAAGCCAGTCCGGGTCCCCTGGTTATATGTAGAGATATCAATATAGGACTAGCTATGTTGTGTTAGAGGAGACTCAGAAGGTATATCTGTAGGCAAACCCTTAGGTTTGGACATGAAGCCCTCACACACCAACCTAGTTGGTGTCATGCTTCATCATCGGGCCCACCACAGTGACACCGAATGTGTCCCGGGTGTGCTGCGACTCCAGATTACTGAGGAGCAGGTATTCTTACTGAGTGTGCAGTGCTGGTGAGAATGGAGGTGAAAGGTTTAAAAGCTATCCAGGAGGTCCCAGTTCCCGAGGGTAAAGGTAAATTTAATACCTGGGCCCCTGTTAGCAAGATAAAAAGGCTGTGGACGTTGTGGAGTATATTAGGGGCTCCTACGTCCTTGTGGTCTACATGTTTCAGCCAGGCCTTTTGATTAAAACTGGCTTTCCTCAGGACCAAATGAGTATGTGTGAGTGAAAATAAACTATATTAAGTGAAAGTGTATGGTAAAAAAGTGTTGCACTCGCTAAGGTGCCGTACGTGTAAGAGGGGGATTCCCTCTGCTTTACTGTACATAAAACACAAAACAGTACAGACATACAAAGAGAGTCATTGAGAATGGTATTAACCAAAACACAACAATTGCCGGCTTCTGGTGTGCGTGAGCGACCTAGAGCGGCAAAGAACTTAGCCATGAGTGTGCCATGGCTATAGTGAACTATGGCGGTAAATTATTAAACGCAGTGGCAGTGGTGGGCTACACAGCGAAACAGGCATAGCGTGAGGTACAGGTAAGTGTAGTACATAATTCCTCACACTTGCTACTTGCTGTTAAAGCCTCATGGGTCACTTGGCAGGGAGGGAAAGGAGACCCTAAACATTTGTAGAGGATTACAGTTAGGATATCACCTGTGGAGAGAAATTGTTGCTTACCCAGAGCGTTGTGCAGAGATCAAGCTTACTCACGGTATTTCCGATCAGCGGTTCCTGCGACCTATCGTCCTGCTCCAGTGTCCCGAGTGAGCTTTGCCAGAGTCAGGTAAGGGCTTAAATAGCCGGTTTGATTGTTATCACCTGGAGACTGTCATTTCAGGATAGGGAAATCATCAAAAAACTCCAAAATGACCCTACCCGCATCATCAAACCAGCAGATAAAGGTGGAGGGATAGTCATCATGAACAAGATCGACTACGACACCGAATGCCGCAGGCTATTAAGTGACACTCGTAACTATAGGAAATTACTGAGAGACCCATCCAAAGATCTACAGAAAAAGATCACAGAACTAGTACAGGAGGCTTCTGACGCGGAATACATCTCAAAACAAGAAGCTGAATATCTTAACACACGTGATGCAAAAGTACCTTACTTTTACATCATGCCCAAGGTGCACAAAGGGGTCACCCCACCACCGGGCAGACCCATAGTGTCTGGGATAAAGTCCCTCCTAGAACCGCTATCGCGGTTCTGTGATCACTACCTCAACCCATTGGTTCAAAAAACTCCATCCTACGTCAAAGACACGAAGCACCTCCTTAACATCATTAAGGATGTCAGTTTCGATAGTGACAAGCACCTCCTGGTGGGATTAGACGTGGAGAGCTTATATACGAGCCTCCCTCAGGATGCCACACTGAAGGTACTCCATGATGTCTTGATGGAGATTGACTGGCAACATCGCACACCCCGTCATTTCATCTTGGATTGCGCCACGTTGGCATTAAAAGAGAATTATTTCCAATACGAGGACACATTCTTCTTACAAACGAATGGTACCTCGATGGGCAGTGTCTTTGCGCCGAGCGTGGCGGGGCTATACGTCCACCACTTTGAGCAGACAAACATCGAAGCCCCCACGAACCCCTACTCAGCAAATATAACAATCTGGCGTCGATACATTGACGATATCCTCATTGTCTGGGAAGGCAATGAGGAGACACTGAGAGATTTTCTCACCTGGATCAATAGCCTTGATCCCTTTCTGAAGTTCACCTGCACTAGCAGTTCTACTGAACTGGCGTTCCTGGACCTCAACATAAAAGCTGATCAGGGGGGTCTGACCACAACGACTCATTACAAACCAACTTCCAGGAACTCATTGTTGCGTTTTGACAGTTTCCACCCCAGACCTTTGAGGGAGAATCTGCCATTTGGCCAGTTCCTCCGTATTCGCCGGAACTGCAGCAACCTCCATGACTTCAAACACCAGTCCAAAGCCTTGGTCCACAAGTTGGAAGATCGTGGCTACCCGTCCAGAATCATCACAAAATCCTGTAAACGAGCACGCAACCAGAATAGGGAGGCCCTTCTGGAGGCCGTGGTCAGACCACCAGTAACACCAACCATGACGTGTGTGACCACCTATAACACCGCCTCCAATCAGGTCTCCAGTATAATTCGCAAAAATTGGAAAATCATCAATTCAGGCACGAGGAACTGGGACCTCCCACGCTTCGCATACAAAAGGGCACAAAATTTGAAGGATCAGCTGGTCACTACGAGACCCAGAAAAACACACCAAACCAGCCAGACAATTTTAAACACCTGGGGCCTACCAGAACTAACAGGCCACCAACCGTGTTACAACTGTAGCGTCTGCCACCTGACTACCCCTTCAAAGACATTGTCGTTGGAAGTTGGGAAAACCTGGACACAACGACAATTCACAAACTGTAATTCATCTAACCTAGTATACCTAATCACCTGTCGCTGTGGCTTGAGATACGTAGGCATGACGACTAGGAAGGTCAGAACTAGGATGACTGAACACAGAAGCACCATGCGCTGTGGTAAAAACATCAGCAAACTGACCCAGCATTTCATCGTGCAAAATCACACCCCGAATGATTTCACCTGGACGGTGATCGAACAATTCGCACTTTCAAGTTGTGATGAGAAGACCCTGCTCACCAAAGAGCAACGCTGGATTTATCGCCTTTCTACCCATATAGAGGGGCTCAATGATTCCATCCCGTGGAATGCTCTGGCGAGATAAAAAACTCATATGTAAGATATTGGTCAGTATCCCTGTCTGCGCTCAGACTCGTGGTCTGTCCCTATTCTGTAATTGCCTCCTTGACCTATATATACCTTGTAATCCCTGTTGTTGCTTTTTAAATAATAAGGGACCCACTTGGGCCTTTTACTTTATTCCTTTCTTTTTCCTTCAGTTGCGCACGGACCCGCGCGCACTTGCCACTACCATTGCCAACCCAGTACCATGGCGCATGCGCGACTGCATAGCGCTCGCATTCACCTCTACCGCGCATGCGCTGGAAACCTCACATTGCGCATGCGCTAGGTGAAAACCGCTAGCTCCCAGCGCCTGCGCCCTAAACAGAAAACGCGACCGCGCCCTCTCCCCTCTCCAGGTGATAACAATCAAACCGGCTATTTAAGCCCTTACCTGACTCTGGCAAAGCTCACTCGGGACACTGGAGCAGGACGATAGGTCGCAGGAACCGCTGATCGGAAATACCGTGAGTAAGCTTGATCTCTGCACAACGCTCTGGGTAAGCAACAATTTCTCTCCACAGGTGATATCCTAACTGTAATCCTCTACAAATGTTTAGGGTCTCCTTTCCCTCCCTGCCAAGTGACCCATGAGGCTTTAACAGCAAGTAGCAAGTGTGAGGAATTATGTACTACACTTACCTGTACCTCACGCTATGCCTGTTTCGCTGTGTAGCCCACCACTGCCACTGCGTTTAATAATTTACCGCCATAGTTCACTATAGCCATGGCACACTCATGGCTAAGTTCTTTGCCGCTCTAGGTCGCTCACGCACACCAGAAGCCGGCAATTGTTGTGTTTTGGTTAATACCATTCTCAATGACTCTCTTTGTATGTCTGTACTGTTTTGTGTTTTATGTACAGTAAAGCAGAGGGAATCCCCCTCTTACACGTACGGCACCTTAGCGAGTGCAACACTTTTTTACCATACACTTTCACTTAATATAGTTTATTTTCACTCACACATACTCATTTGGTCCTGAGGAAAGCCAGTTTTAATCAAAAGGCCTGGCTGAAACATGTAGACCACAAGGACGTAGGAGCCCCTAATATACTCCACAACGTCCACAGCCTTTTTATCTTGCTAACAGGGGCCCAGGTATTAAATTTACCTTTACCCTCGGGAACTGGGACCTCCTGGATAGCTTTTAAACCTTTCACCTCCATTCTCACCAGCACTGCACACTCAGTAAGAATACCTGCTCCTCAGTAATCTGGAGTCGCAGCACACCCGGGACACATTCGGTGTCACTGTGGTGGGCCCGATGATGAAGCATGACACCAACTAGGTTGGTGTGTGAGGGCTTCATGTCCAAACCTAAGGGTTTGCCTACAGATATACCTTCTGAGTCTCCTCTAACACAACATAGCTAGTCCTATATTGATAATATATTCATGAAACACTTCAAATAGTATGTGAGAACACCACACCAAAAGGATTCCACATCAAATAAAACAATATACCGTCTTTTAAAAAATGAAACAAGACCAAAACAACAAAAATCCAACCAGTAACTTTAGCTGTGTAATTTTAATGATTTTAAAGAAAATAGTACCAAAAAGCACAAAGTGCCAACTGTGAATAACTGTTCGTTCCAGACCGGGACAAAGACACAAGTTCAGGGTGACTGTGATGACCTGCAGGCCGGCTACAGGAGCCCAGTTAGCCCCGCTAAACAGAGTACCTTAATTACTGGTTTGTAGAGTGTTGAGTAGATACACGTTGAAGAGGCCTTATGCAGATGAAGGGATGTGCCGGTTCTGAGATGTGGTGAAGCTGTGATGTGAGATCCTCCGTTGTCATTGAGGATCCCATCGACAGTACTTGCAATGCATGGTCCAGCGACAAGGATGCAGCATGCAATTGAGGTAGAGTGTCAGTTCCGTAGAGCAGGGAGGCTGAGATGCTGAGTCTGGCTTCGTAGTCGAGGCTGCCATCGACAAGGGATGCAAGGGCCTGTGCTGAAGATGCATCTTCAGCTGTGAAGGAATTATGGGCTGCGATGGCGATGCAGATCTGTGCGATGGGCCCATTCCACACAGCAGGGGAGCAAGTCGCTTCTTCTATGGGTTGTGCCATGCAACAGAGGAGATACATCAGTTCTGCTGGTTTCAGAGAGACTGACAGAGAAACTTAAGCCCACTTTCAAGGGTCCAGGACTGGGATGGCACCACGTGGCAGAGTAGACTCACAGAAGACAGAATCCAGGTACAGGTGCCAAATTGTTGGATGCCTGTTGAGTCACTGGGGCTTCAGATAAGGAGGCCAGCAAACTAGCCCTTGGAGTCTCTCTAAAGTAGAACACAGGAGAGCAACTGACAGACTGTTACTGGTTTTGGAAGTGCATGTTTCACTCATGACAGACCCTTGTTCTGAAATTGATGATGGATATATTTAAAAATATGCAGATATAGAGGCATGTTTACTAGTAAAGTGGCAAAGCATGTCCTTAAGCAAAGGCAGCTAACAACATGCTACGTCACTTTATAAATGCAGTGCTGCACCATATTTACAAGAATATGGTGCAACCCTGCGTTTTCCCCTGCATTCGCACAAAATTTAGCTGCCTAGCTTCAACGCAGGTACCCTTGCAACACGCTGCCTTGTAAATAAGGTGAAGCCACTATCGCCACCAAAACATCCTGAAAAGTGACGTTTCAGTGGCCATAAGGGCTTGTAAATGTGCCCCATTGTGTGCTCATTTTATTTTCTGGAGTACTGTTCATAATGTCTATAAATACAACATGAGAGAAATCTATTTTCCCTCAAATATGGTCATCAAATCCCAGCAGAAGAGCAGTAATTCTCACAGTTTAAAATCATTCTAATACTAGCCA
The DNA here is from genome assembly GCF_964261635.1 of Lissotriton helveticus. NCBI lineage: Eukaryota > Metazoa > Chordata > Amphibia > Caudata > Salamandridae > Lissotriton > Lissotriton helveticus. The sequence goes on from NC_136061.1 coordinate 524,331,100, forward strand.
CTACTCCTAAAATTAATATGGTACACCATTCATTTTTTTTTCTATTTTCTTTATTATTCCACAGTGATATATTCCGACAATACATCTTTTAAACATTGACACCAAATCATGTATGGTCAGCAAAAGCACCCCAAATACTCAACCCAATCCTCTTTTTTTTTGCACCCTCTACAGAAAATAAGCTAATTTTTAAATTAAACAAATTATCCAATTTGGCCCGCCATGCTTCAAATGCTGGGGGGTCATTTTGATACAAAAGGGGATGATGGACGGAGCGTTTGAGCAAATCAAACACTCACCCCCAGTCAACTGATCTGGGTTTAATCCATCACCATTCTTTAGCCCACTCAGCCACCCCATTTCAGACCTGGCTATATGCAAATCAGTCTGACCCTGTGCCTCATGGGAACAGTCCAGCCCGAACCGCCAAGCCATGTCTTCCATGGACCGGAAACAAGCATCCTGGGACCGGTTTCGGATTCATAATCCTCATCAGCCAGGCTATCTTGAATCCAGTGGCCAAGTGAGCAAGGGACTCACGTCTGAGCATACCCTGCCACACTTAGAGCGAACAAAGCAATACAAAAGGGGATCATGGACGGAGCGTTTGAGCAAATCAAACACTCACCCCCAGTCAACTGATCTGGGTTTAATCCATCACCATTCTTTAGCCCACTCAGCCACCCCATTTCAGACATGGCTATATGCAAATCAGTCTGACCCTGTGCCTCATGGGTACAGTCCAGCCCGAACAGCCAAGCCATGTCTTCCATGGATCGGAAACAAGCATCTTGAGACCGGTTTCGGATTCATAATCCTCATCAGCCAGGCTATCTTGTATCCAGTGGCCAAGAGAGCAAGGGACTCACGTCTGAGCATACCCTGCCACACTTAGGGCGAACAAAGTGATACAAAAGGGGATGATGGACGGAGCATTTGAGCAAATCAAACACTCACCCCAAGTCAACTGATCTGGGTTTAATCCATCACCATTCTTTACCCCGCTCAGCCACCCCATTTCAGACATGGCTATATGCAAATCAGTCTGACCCTGTGCCTCATGCAACAGTCCAGCCCGAACCGCCAAGCCATGTCTTCCATGGACCGGAAACAAGCATCCTGGGACCGGTTTCGGATTCATAGTCCTCATCAGCCAGGCTATCTTGAATCCAGTGGCCAAGTGAGCAAGGGACTCACGTCTGAGCATACCCTGCCACACTTAGGGCGAACAAAGCGATACAAAAGGGGATGATGGACGGAGCGTTTGAGCAAATCAAACACTCACCCCCAGTCAACTGATCTGGGTTTAATCCATCACCTTTCTTTAGCCCACTCAGCCACCCTATTTCAGACATGGCTATATGCAAATCAGTCTGACCCTGTGCCTCATGGGAACAGTCCAGCCCGAACCGCCAAGCCATGTCTTCCATGGACCGGAAACAAGCATTCTGGGACCGGTTTCGGATTCATAATCCTCATCAGCCAGGCTATCTTGAATCCAGTGGCCAAGTGAGCAAGGGACTCACATCTGAGCATACCCTGCCACACTTAGGGCGAACAAAGCAATACAAAAGGGGATGATGGACGGAGCGTTTGAGAAAATCAAACACTCACCCCCAGTCAACTGATCTGGGTTTAATCCATCACCATTCTTTAGCCCACTCAGCCACCCCATTTCAGACATGGCTATATGCAAATCAGTCTGACCCTTTGCCTCATGGGAACAGTCCAGCCCGAACCGCCAATCCATGTCTTCCATGGACCGGAAACAAGCATCCTGGGACCGGTTTCAGATTCATAATCCTCATCAGCCAGGCTATCTTGAATCCAGTGGCCAAGTGCGAAAGGGACTCACGTCTGAGCATACCCTGCCACACTTAGGGCGAACAAAGCGATACAAAAGGGGATGATGGACGGAGCGTTTGAGCAAATCAAACACTCACCCCCAGTCAACTGATCTGGGTTTAATCCATCACCATTCTTTAGCCCACTGAGCCACCCCATTTCAGACACGGCTATATGCAAATCAGTGTGACCCGGTGCCTCATGGGAACAGTGCAGCCCGAACCGCCAAGCCATGTCTTCCATGGACCGGAAAAAAGCATCCTGGGACCGGTTTCGGATTCATAATCCTCATCAGCCAGGCTATCTTGAATCCAGTGGCCAAGTGAGCAAGGGTCTCACATCTGAGCATACCCTGCCACACTTAGGGCGAACAAAGCGATTCAAAAGGGGATGATGGACGGAGCGTTTGAGCAAATCAAACACTCACCCCCAGTCAACTGATCTGGGTTTAATCCATCACCATTCTTAAGCCCACTCAGCCACCCCATTTCAGACATGGCTATATGCAAATCAGTCTGACCCTGTGCCTCATGGGTACAGTCCAGCCCGAACCGCCAAGCCATGTCTTCCATGGACCGGAAACAAGCATCCTGGGACCGGTTTCGGATTCATAATCCTCATCAGCCTGGCTATCTTGAATCCAGTGGCCAAGTGAGCAAGGGACTCACGTCTGAGCATACCATGCCACACTTAGGGCGAACAAAGCGATACAAAAGGGGATGATGGACGGAGCGTTTGAGCAAATCAAACACTCACCCCCAGTCAACTGATCTGGGTTTAATCCATCACCATTCTTTAGCCCACTCAGCCACCCCATTTCAGACATGGCTATATGCAAATCAGTCTGACCCTGTGCCTCATGGGAACAGTCCAGCCCGAACCGCCAAGCCATGTCTTCCATGGACCGGAAACAAGCATCCTGGGACCGGTTGCGGATTCATAATCCTCATCAGCCCAGGTATCTTGAATCCAGTGGCCAAGTGAGCAAGGCACTCAGGTCTGAGCATACCCTGCCACACTTAGGGCGAACAAAGCGATACAAAAGGGGATGATGGTCGGAGCGTTTGAGCAAATCAAACACTCACCCCCAGACAACTGATCTGGGTTTAATCCATCACCATTTTTTAGCCCACTCAGCAACCCCATTTCAGACATGGCTATATGCAAATCAGTCTGACCCTGTGCCTCATGGGAACAGTCCAGCCCGAACCGCCAAGCCATGTCTTCCATGGACCGGAAACAAGCATCCTGGGACCGGTTTCGGATTCATAATCCTCATCATCCAGGCTATCTTGAATCCAGTGGCCAAGTGAGCAAGGGACTCACGTCTGAGCATACCCTGCCACACTTAGGGCGAACAAAGCGATACAAAAGGGGATGATGGATGGAGCGTTTGAGCAAATCAAACACTCACCCCCAGTCAACTGATCTGGGTTTAATCCATCACCATTCTTTAGCCCACTCAGCCACCCCATTTCAGACATGGCTATATGCAAATCAGTCTGACCCTGTGCCTCATGGGAACAGTCCAGCCCGAACCGCCAATCCATGTCTTCCATGGACCGGAAACAAGCATCCTGGGACCGGTTTCAGATTCATAATCCTCATCAGCCAGGCTATCTTGAATCCAGTGGCCAAGTGCGAAAGGGACTCACGTCTGAGCATACCCTGCCACACTTAGGGCGAACAAAGCGATACAAAAGGGGATGATGGACGGAGCGTTTGAGCAAATCAAACACTCACCCCCAGTCAACTGATCTGGGTTTAATCCATCACCATTCTTTAGCCCACTGAGCCACCCCATTTCAGACACGGCTATATGCAAATCAGTGTGACCCGGTGCCTCATGGGAACAGTGCAGCCCGAACCGCCAAGCCATGTCTTCCATGGACCGGAAAAAAGCATCCTGGGACCGGTTTCGGATTCATAATCCTCATCAGCCAGGCTATCTTGAATCCAGTGGCCAAGTGAGCAAGGGTCTCACATCTGAGCATACCCTGCCACACTTAGGGCGAACAAAGCGATTCAAAAGGGGATGATGGACGGAGCGTTTGAGCAAATCAAACACTCACCCCCAGTCAACTGATCTGGGTTTAATCCATCACCATTCTTAAGCCCACTCAGCCACCCCATTTCAGACATGGCTATATGCAAATCAGTCTGACCCTGTGCCTCATGGGTACAGTCCAGCCCGAACCGCCAAGCCATGTCTTCCATGGACCGGAAACAAGCATCCTGGGACCGGTTTCGGATTCATAATCCTCATCAGCCTGGCTATCTTGAATCCAGTGGCCAAGTGAGCAAGGGACTCACGTCTGAGCATACCATGCCACACTTAGGGCGAACAAAGCGATACAAAAGGGGATGATGGACGGAGCGTTTGAGCAAATCAAACACTCACCCCCAGTCAACTGATCTGGGTTTAATCCATCACCATTCTTTAGCCCACTCAGCCACCCCATTTCAGACATGGCTTTATGCAAATCAGTCTGACCCTGTGCCTCAAGGGAACAGTCCAGCCCGAACCGCCAAGCCATGTCTTCCATGGACCGGAAACAAGCATCCTGGGACCGGTTGCGGATTCATAATCCTCATCAGCCCAGGTATCTTGAATCCAGTGGCCAAGTGAGCAAGGCACTCAGGTCTGAGCATACCCTGCCACACTTAGGGCGAACAAAGCGATACAAAAGGGGATGATGGTCGGAGCGTTTGAGCAAATCAAACACTCACCCCCAGACAACTGATCTGGGTTTAATCCATCACCATTTTTTAGCCCACTCAGCAACCCCATTTCAGACATGGCTATATGCAAATCAGTCTGACCCTGTGCCTCATGGGAACAGTCCAGCCCGAACCGCCAAGCCATGTCTTCCATGGACCGGAAACAAGCATCCTGGGACCGGTTTCGGATTCATAATCCTCATCATCCAGGCTATGTTGAATCCAGTGGCCAAGTGAGCAAGGGACTCACGTCTGAGCATACCCTGCCACACTTAGGGCGAACAAAGCGATACAAAAGGGGATGATGGATGGAGCGTTTGAGCAAATCAAACACTCACCCCCAGTCAACTGATCTGGGTTTAATCCATCACCATTCTTTAGCCCACTCAGCCACCCCATTTCAGACATGGCTATATGCAAATCAGTCTGACCCTGTGCCTCATGGGTACAGTCCAGCCCGAACCGCCAAGCCATGTCTTCCATGGACCGGAAACAAGCATCCTGGGACCGGTTTCGGATTCATAATCCTCATCAGCCAGGCTATCTTGAATCCAGTGGCCAAGTGAGCAAGGGACTCACGTCTGAGCATACCCTGCCACACTTAGGGCGAACAAAGCGATACAAAGGGGATGATGGACGGAGCGTTTGAGCAAATCAAACACTCACCCCCAGTCAACTGATCTGGGTTTAATCCATCACCATTCTTTAGCCCACTCAGCCAGCCCATTTCAGACATGGCTATATGCAAATCAGTCTGACCCTGTGCCTCATGGGAACAGTCCAGCCCGAACCGCCAAGCCATGTCTTCCATGGACCGGAAGCAAGCATCCTGGGACCGGTTTCGGATTCATAATCCTCATCAGCCAGGCTATCTTGAATCCAGTGGCCAATTGAGCAAGGGACTCACGTCTGAGCATACCCTGCCACACTTAGGGCGAACAAAGCGATACAAAAGGGGATGATGGACGGAGCGTTTGAGCAAATCAAACACTCACCCCCAGTCAACTGATCTGGGTTTAGTCCATCACCATTCTTTAGCCCACTCAGCCACCCCATTTCAGACATGGCTATATGCAAATCAGTCTGACCCTGTTCCTCATGGGAACAGTCCAGCCTGAACCGCCAAGCCATGTCTTCCAAGGACCGGAAACAAGCATCCTGGGACATGTTTCGGATTCATAATCCTCATCATCCAGGCTATCTTGAATCCTGTGGCCAAGTGAGCAAGGGACTTACGTCTGAGCATACCCTGGCACACTTAGGGCGAACAAAGCGATACAAAAGGGGATGATGGACGGAGCGTTTGAGCAAATCAAACACTCACCCCCAGTCAACTGATCTGGGTTTAATCCATCACCTTTCTTTAGCCCACTCAGCCACCCTATTTCAGACATGGCTATATGCAAATCAGTCTGACCCTGTGCCTCATGGGAACAGTCCAGCCCGAACCGCCAAGCCATGTCTTCCATGGACCGGAAACAAGCATTCTGGGACCGGTTTCGGATTCATAATCCTCATCAGCCAGGCTATCTTGAATCCAGTGGCCAAGTGAGCAAGGGACTCACATCTGAGCATACCCTGCCACACTTAGGGCGAACAAAGCAATACAAAAGGGGATGATGGACGGAGCGTTTGAGAAAATCAAACACTCACCCCCAGTCAACTGATCTGGGTTTAATCCATCACCATTCTTTAGCCCACTCAGCCACCCCATTTCAGACATGGCTATATGCAAATCAGTCTGACCCTTTGCCTCATGGGAACAGTCCAGCCCGAACCGCCAAGCCATGTCTTCCATGGACCGGAAACAAGCATCCTGGGACCGGTTTCGGATTCATAATCCTCATCAGCCAGGCTATCTTGAATCCAGTGGCCAAGTGAGCAAGGGACTCACGTCTGAGCATACCCTGCCACACTTAGGGCGAACAAAGCGATACAAAAGGGGATGGTGGACGGAGCGTTTGAGCAAATCAAACACTCACCCCCAGTCAACTGATCTGGGTTTAATCCATCACCATTCTTTAGCCCACTCAGCCACCCCATTTCAGACATGGCTATATGCAAATCAGTCTGACCCTGTGCCTCATGGGAACAGTCCAGCCCGAACCGCCAAGCCATGTCTTCCATGGACCGGAAACAAGCATCCTGGGACCGGTTTTGGATTCATAATCCTCATCAGCCAGGCTAACTTGAATCCAGTGGCCAAGTGAGCAAGGGACAGACTGATTTGCATATAGCCATGTCTGAACTGGGGTGGCAGAGTGGGCTAAAGAACGGTGATGGATCAAACCCAGATCTTTTGACTGGGTGTGAGTGTTTGATTGGTTCAGATGCTCCGTCCATCACCACCCCCTTTTGTACCGCTTTGGCCGCCACAAGTGTGGCAGGGTATACTCAGACGTGAGTCCCTTGCTCACTTTGCCACTGGATTCAAGCAAGCCGGGCTGAAGATGGCTGTAATGCCAGAAACCGGTCCTCGGAAGCTTGTTTCCGGTCCAGGGAAGGCATGGCTTGGCAGTTCGGGCTGGACTGTTCCCATGAGGCACAGGGTCAGACTGATTTGCATATAGCCATGTCTGAACTTGGGTGGTAGAGTGGGCTAAAGAACGGTGATGGATCAAACCCAGATCTTTTGACTGGGTGTGAGTGTTTGATTGATTCAGATGCTCCGTCCATCACCACCCCCTTTTGTACCGCTTTTGGCCGCCATAAGTGAGGCAGGGTATACTCAGACGTGAGTCCCTTGCTCACTTTGCCACTGGATTCAAGCAAGCCGGGCTGAAGACGGCTGTAATGCCAGAAACCGGTCCTCGGAAGCTTGTTTCCGGTCCAGGGAAGGCATGGCTTGGCAGTTCGGGCTGGACTGTTCCCATGAGTCACAGGGTCAGACTGATTTGCATATAGCCATGTCTGAACTGGGGTGGCAGAGTGGGCTAAAGAAGGTGATGGATCAAACCCAGATCTTTTGACTGGGTGTGAGTGTTTGATTGGTTCAGATGCTCTGTCCATCACCACCCCCTTTTGTACCGCTTTTGGCCGCCATAAGTATGGCAGGGTATGCTCAGACGTGAGTCCCTTGCTCACTTTGCCACTGGATTCAAGCAAGCCGGGCTGAAGACGGCTGTAATGCCAGAAACCGGTCCTCGGAAGCTTGTTTCCGGTCCAAGGAAGGCATGGCTTGGCAGTTCGGGCTGGACTGTTCCCATGAGGCAAAGGGTCAGACTGATTTGCATATAGCCATGTCTAAACTGGGGTGGCAGAGTGGGCTAAAGAACGGTGATGGATCAAACCCAGATCTTTTGACTGGGTGTGAGTGTTTGATTGGTTCAGATGCTCCTGCCATCACCACCCCCTTTTGTACCGCGGGGGGTTATTTTGAAGCCATTTAGAAGCAATGCATAATCGAATAACAGTCATTGCAATAAAAATCAAGTAGTGATGTTTATATAGTGGAGTACCTTTATTACTTTCCGACCCCATCCCTAATAACATTATGGCAGGTGTAATTCGCTTCGGACTGTCACAAATTAAAGACATACATTTGTCTATATCCATAATAAATCTGGATAATTTACAACAACTGAAAAAGACATGTAAGCTGTCTGCATCATCTACTTGACAGCGAAGGCATTTACCATCATAAACTCCCCCCCATTTAAGCATGCGAGCCGGGGTATAAAACAGGTCAAAGACTGTCTTAACCCCTTCGACGCTGATGACGAGCTGGGCTCGTCATGAGGTAGCCTCCTCGCACGCTCATGACGAGCCCAGCTCGTCACGTAACATGCGATTTAAAAAAACTCAGCGTACGGGCGGAATTCCACCCGCACGCATGCGGTTAAAGAATTGTGCTTTTAAATTAGCTGACAATAACACAACCTTAGATCTGGCAATAGCATCTTCAATGGATATGTTCTGCTCTCCTAAAATTTCAGACCATTTAGCGTTGTGTTTCCCTAGATCATCAGATCTATAAGATAATATTAACTTATACAGCACCCCTATCTTTTCCTGCCGTCTTACTGCTTCCACAAGAAGATTGGGTACAAACGAAACTTTTTTGCGGACTAAGTAATTTCGAATTTGAAGAAATTTGAAAAACTGAAAATTCACACCTTTCAAATGATTTATAGTATGACAATTCTGAAATAACCCTTTCCATATGTTGCTTTTTGTGCCCTCAGTTACATTTATTTTTATACAATCCATTTCGATGACACAAAATTTTTGAAGCCTTATAACCCAATGAAATCAACAAGTATATATCTGGTAATCTTCCAACTAAATGGTCCCATAAAAACACACAATCTAACGAACAATATTGTGAATTTTACCCGAACTTTTAGGGCCTGATTTACAATGGAAATATCTTCCAACGTGGAGGGCACTCCTAGGTATTATTGACCAGGGTGGAGCAGGGCCCTAGGCTTTGCTTCAGGCTCTCTGGGTCCACTAGGGTCAGTAAGTACCTGGAAGTACCCTTCGTTTCGGATAATAATGCCAACTCCATAAAAAACATAAATAGCATATCTGCTTCTGAATAAATCGCACTCCATTCATATATCATAAATGTATCCACAAAAGCATATACAAATCTAAAACATTAGCTATGAGTCACAATTATGCATATATACATGTGGACATATGATAGCTGAGGGTTCGAAGTGGGTTCTATATATATGGGTGTTGCAGACAATCTAATGGACAATTCAATAAGATACACAGGATGTTGCGACCTGCAGGAAACAGAGGTGGAAAATGCATATATTATTTGGTTCTGTTTAAATCTAAGTCAATGCTCCTTGACTGAATAAAATACAGTAAACGACGCTGAGCCACACCAGGTAAGCACAGAATCTATTCCTTCTTTGATCACTACACAATGACTCAATACCTTCAACCAAAGCCTTATAACTTCTCTCACACCTCTCCCGTTTATGTTATCAGATTAAGGATGTTGCTTGAAACACTCAGCAACACATGATTCATTATTACAGGTTACATTTTGATCCTTGTTAAAGAAATCAACAACCCAAAAGCTATTAAATATAAATATCACCCAATGTGTAAACGTCAAAATTCTTCAGGGAAGTGTTATCTTAAATACTGTAATGACAGCTTGTGGGCAAAACCCTACTGCACAAGGTAAAAAGTGTATCTCAATTAAAATAGAGGACTGGAAAACTAAAATATGTTTTGGTATTCATTTAACATGGGCAGAAAAAAGATCAAATATTTTACACATGACCTTTTAGCTGTAAAGTTCCCTGATACATTTTGCAGAACATCCCTCTGTTCTTCTGGTTTTTTAATTGAACTGTTCCCTGCTGTGATGCATACTATTCCAAGGCACTGCGACCTTTTCATTGATTGTTCTGTCTCCCGAGATACTTCCTTTTTTGCTTGAACTGTGGGAACATGCACGAACAGGCTTCTCAGAACAGAAAAATAAACTGCAGGATTGCCACGGCTACCTTTATGACAGATAAAGGAATGGTTTTGCTGAAGGATTCCTGAACAGAATTTGAAAGAGTGTTGAAATTGAGATCAAAGTTCTGCTATGGTTTCCAAAGTTGTAGAGATTAAAAGAGCATTGACTTTAGGCTCGGAAGTGTGTTTTACAAGATAACACATACTATATGAGTATATCCATGAAAGCTCTATCACTATCAGTGCCTCCTCTATTGGTCAGCATTGTTCATCCAATTCTTTCTAAAGCTCACACATTGTACATGCCGCCGATAGGAGGTGTTATTCATAGGAGAAGTCATTATCATGAAATACCCACTCACCGATCTATGTTGAAGCTTAAAAGGCCACGTTATTAGGAAAGGTTTTGCAGTAATATAGAACTTCAATTTAACTTTAACGTGAATGTCCACTTCTAAAAAGGCACAACAACCTCCCTCACTCTTACATTTTCCTTACCAGTCTCTCTTTCACTTACCCCACCAGACATCCGCCAATGCACACTCCTTGTCCTGTTGTAAAGCCCCACCCACTGCCTTCCCCTCTTTTGTGCTCCATCCTTCCCCCAGAGGGGTGCCTCCATCTGCATCTGACTACTGTGATTTACATTTACCTTTTTTACATTCACTACCCATCCTCCCACACTACTGCCACCCATGAAGAACCCTGAAGGTTGTTCTCCAGCCCCCACCCCAGGGCAGGGTTTGCCTGACTGATAGACTCATTTGCAACAAATCTTCTCATTCCAAAGCTTCCGCATCATATTCCACTTTTCCAATAAGTGGTTTGCATTCCCAAACTGAGACAAATGCACCCCATTACGGCAAAACAAAAAGTGATTCTCCTCCTTAATGGCTACATGAGATATAACCATGATGTCTGTCACCATACAAAATCCCTCATCACTCTGTTGAGCATCCTCCTGGCTTATTCAATTACATGATGTTTCAAAGCTCCCCCGCAAGTGTCTCTTAGGCAGAAACCCCCACAGCAGGCATGTTCCTGCATATTGCCTCATAATCAGTTAGAGGTCCTACTTCATGTGTTGCAGCAATGTTAAACCGGACAACTTAACCAAATCGCTTTACCTCAATTGTATAAGCAGCATGTCTAGGCACCCCCTTTATAGAACCAGGCTTGCTAAGAAAGGCAAACGTTTTCCCCATTTCACCCCACTCCTTCCCCACCATATCACCTCATGCTCACCACTGGGAAGTCCAAGACTCCAACCATAGATATGCTCCTCGCATACTTAGCTGCCCTTTGCACAAAAGAATGACCTGCAATACATGTCACCAGTTTACTCGACCCTGGGTTGCTCATACACCCTACGGGAAAAACAAAATGTAATAGTGCTCCTGCCCCTAGCCTCCCGCCATACCCCTGCTGCACCCATTCCTCCCACATGTAGTGCTCACAGAATCTAGATCTTCAAGGACCTATTCTCCTAATGTGCTATCAAAATCACAAGAACAGTGTCCCCTCTCGGCAGCTCCTATTCTATATGGCTGCATTTCAAACCTCGAGAGGTCCACACCTATCTGCCACAGGGCCCAGCACAACACCAACTGAAGTTGAATAACTAAAACCCTCTGCTCTCCATTATGACAGAAAATCCGAAATGCATAGGGCGGGCATTGCAAATTGATTCTGATATGAATGTCATAATCATGAAATGAGAAATGTTAATGATGTTATTCAATGAAACTGAAAATTGTTTTCGTATTGTTTATTTTCTAAGTATGCACAGTAAATAATCATGAAAGTCAGCACAAAATGATGGTTTGTTGATTGTCAAAATTTAATATTGTTTAATGTAACTGCACCTTAAGTATAACACAAAAGTGTACTCCAGCTGGAAGTGCAACAGTGCGCGCTAGGTCAAGCGGTCTACGGTTGAATTGTTGCGTTTATAGTTTATGCACGAGAGGGACATCGTGCCTACCTACGCAGCACGCATAACTAAAACTAGAGCAACATAGTGTAATTATTTTGAAAATAAGGTGTGCCCAGCCCCTATCACATAATAGAAAATCTCAACCTGCCTTAGCCCAGGACACATTAAAACTGTTTACATTCTTGCAATGGACAAGACTCTTGCCTTACTTCTTTTGTCTTGATCCCAGTAACTCAGAAACCCAAAATGCCCCCAAAGAACATCCACAACATGTGTAGGAGAGTAGGATCTGCTTACTATGGTTATACCCACTTTTTGCTGGTGTTTCACTCTTTTTTTTCGACTTTACTCTGGCTGGGGCCCTGCTAACCAGGACCCCAGCCTAGCTGCTTCCTCTCTAAATTGATTGCATGTACATTATGTACACTCCAGATTGGTTACTGGGTTACCTTTGTGAGTCCCTAGTATATAGTACCGTAGATACTAAGGGCATAGGTACCCCAGAGGCCTGTCAAGGGCTGAAGCATGTATTATGCCACCCCTGGGAAGCCTTCAAAAATGGCACCACAGGTCTGCTACTGTAGCCTGGGTAAGGTGGTGCATGCACCCCTTACTAAGTTATAGATTACCTATATCTACCTTTAATCACTGACACATATGAACCTATAAGTCATTCCTATGGCAGCCTTGACAATCCTGAAGGCTTGCTTTTATGTGAGAGGGTGCACATGCATTAGCAGGACCTCTCTGCAGCTTTTGGAATGTATTCTCTGTAGCTGTTCTGTGATGCAGCCGGACTATATACTCTTAAGTGCGTTATAACCTCGCTGTAAATGCTAACTTTTGAATGGCTGCATGGAAACATGTTGTGTTTGGTGTCAAAAACTTTGGAATCCTACCCCCCTGCCAGTCCTGGCGGCGGGGGTAGAATTCCACCCTTCTAGAGGGAGAAGACATGTACACATTTACCTGACCGGTAATAGTTTCAAAGAGCCCCAGCATCATAAAATGGATGCTGCAGCCACAGATATGAGTCTGACCTCCTGCGGCTGGACGAAACTCCAGCAGGGGAGGCCTAGACAGTAGGTTTCCTGTCAAAGTGAGGTGTAACCACCTCCCAGACAGACTTTAGTGTATTGGGGCTGGGTGGGTGCATTCAGAGAATGTTTTTCAGACAGTGCTGGGAGCACACTTGGTGTCCCTGTGCTTACCCCAGTTCAAACCGGTCGCAGGGGCACTCAGCCCCTGCTCTGGCACAAAACTGGACAAAGGGAAAGGGGTGTAACCACTCCCAACCTGAACCCTCTCATAGATGGGTCCCTAGAGTAAGTCCAACCCCCATCTTAGTATAAGTATTGGTACCTAGTCCTTAGGACTTAAGATTACATCTGGACGAAACTCTGCAACATATACCCTGGAACTTCGACATTCTACATTGACTAGAAGATGGAAGATTCTGTCTTGGGGTCAAGGAGTGACTCCCTTGTTCAAACAAGCACCAAAGAAGCATCATCTTGCCAGTCTGCATTTCCGAGGCCACCGCTGGACCACAAAGTATTTGCGACTCAGGACATGGACTTTCAGGCTTCGCAGAGGCTGACAGGAGAGTCCAGCAAAGCTGGAACCTGCAGCCATCACTAGAGACGTGGGATTGGAACTCCTGGAAACCGTGCACATTTGCAAGTGCATAATCTTCGCGAGCTTTCCTGAAGTTGTGCATTGGGCTACATGTAGTCCAAGCCCCGAGCACCATCTGCTCTGAAGATTGTGGGCCTGCACTACACGAGTGTTCAGTGGGCCCACTTCTAGCATTTCCACTTGAGGCTCCTATGTGATCCCTTTTCCATCATCTGTTGGGTCCCCACAAAGGTAACTCTTCTGTTTCCAGGGATTCTCTGATTTCTCCGAATGTGCCTTGTTTTCCCTCCAAAGGGTAAATCCCTAAGAACTTGCTGGTCTGCACTGAAGCCAATCTTTGCTTTCTATCTTATTTTCTGTTGCCAAGGCTTGTTGGGTCCAATCCGGAAACCGACACTGCAGGACTCGACATCCTTTGTGGGACAGCTTGAGTCCAGCTCCTGGTTGTCCTCAATGCCTCCTGGTCCTCGTGGCTGAAGGGTCAAGCTTCACCTTCTTCACCTGAAATCACCGGACATCGGTGGGAAACTTCTCATCACCTTTCTGGTCACTGGCTAGTGATGCAGACTCTGTCCCCTCTGTTTTCAGGTTCTTCAGGTCTTCGATCTACCCTTGGATCCACCCAGACACTTTTGACTATGTTGCCTGCGGCACTTTTCTGCAGCTCGCCATTAAACTCGACGACGTAACCCGACACGAAAAGACACCTATGCACCCGGCTTCCCTGGGTGAGGTAACTCGAGTACTCCAGTGCTCCCGTGGGTGTTGACTCTAGAACCTCCTAGTTCTAAAGAGGTTTGCTCCAAGTCCTCTTCTAAGTGTCCTTAATTTGTAATTTTCCAACTGCGACTTTCCCCATAGAAGTTAGTGGTGATTTGCGGCTGTGTTCAGACACTGCACGAGTCCCCCTGTGGGTCCCCTATGTCACTACCTTGGGTGATTCCTGGTGGCCCCAGAGGTTCTAAAGGCCCTAGGCCCTGTATCTATGTCAGTTGTGGTTTTCATACCACTTTATTAGTATATGGTTTCGTACGCCCATTGGGCTAATCATATATTGTGCTAATTTAGTGTGTGTTAAATAAGTTTACTTTCTGTACTTTTTACTCTAGCCTCATAAAGAGACTAGAGGGATGTGTTTAGAATAAATACATATATTTTACATATATTTTGTATATATTCTTGGTGTGGTTCTCCTTTCATTTGGTCATTCACGAAATTATAGATTGGTAAAACAAGCTGCTTTACATTCCTTTAAGACGTAGCCTGAAGGCTGCTCTCCACAGCTACCACTAGGATAGCTTCCTATATAGGTTGTCTTTAAACTAAGCATGGGCGTAAAATCCGTTCCGATCGCGGATTTTTCGGATTTTCGGCAAATTTGCAATCCGCGAACTCTCGCGAATTTGTCGAAAATCCGTGAATCCGCACGCGGCGGATTTTTTGCTTGGTTGCGGCGCGCGGCGTGGTGCACGGCGTTCACTTTCATCATTTAGCGTTTGCCGAGTTGTTTTTCTTTGCGAGTGCCGCTCAATTTTGGATCTTGCTGCGTGATCCCGCGGGAGTTTGGCGCCCGCAAATACGTAATCGCGGCTTGCCACCTTGCACAGCACACCTCGCGAGAGTTCGCAATTGCGAACACGTAGTTGCGGCGGAAAGGAACAATCT
Source organism: Lissotriton helveticus (assembly GCF_964261635.1). NCBI lineage: Eukaryota > Metazoa > Chordata > Amphibia > Caudata > Salamandridae > Lissotriton > Lissotriton helveticus. The sequence continues at coordinate 524,346,335 of NC_136061.1, forward strand.
CGCACTCGCGAAATAGAGATTTTGCAATTCTGCACAAGAAAATCACCAGCAAACAGGATAAACCTTCAGAAAATTATGATTTTTATCAGAATCACTGGTCAGGTTGACATTTGCATGGCCTTTTTTTTTGCAAGGAGTCAATTTTGGGGGGGGGGGAAGGAAGTGACCCACAGTCTCCAACTTCCTGTTCCTGTCCAGCAGGCTCCTCCCAGTGCTTTGTCCATCTCCTGGTCACTTTCATTTGGATCTGGAGCTGGAAGGATTACTTTTTGTGGGTGCTGCTGGATATTTGGATTTGAGGCCTTTTTGACTGTCTTTGGATCACTTTTGGATTAGAAATCAACTTTCACAAGTAAGTTTGTTTGGGGCATTACAGTTGCTGCAAGTACAATTTTGGAACTTTTTCAGAACATTAAATACATTATATTGTGGGTAGCCACAGTATCCAGTAGGACCAGGGTTGGTTAGGGGTGCATGATACAACTGTTTTGTTGAATTTAAACACCATTGAGGCCATGGATGGGCTGGGATTGTGCTGATTTTATTGTTTTTTATCGTTTTTTGGGGGCTGCTGGTGTGGCCTTTTGCCCAGGGGTGGTGGTGCATGGACTGAGTGTGCCTGTGGTGTGGTCTCACTCTCTTTAATGTAAACATCATGGATGGCATTGGATTGTGGTGATTTCTGGCTGTTTTTCTGTTTTTTGGGGGTGTACTGTTGATGTGGACTGGCCATGTGGGTGGTGGTGGTGGCCATCTTGAGTGCTGCTGGCTGGTACAGGCAACATGTGCTTGGGGTGTAAGGGGCCATTTTGAGGAGAGGCAGTGTCTGAGGCCTGCACTTATTTTGCCTACTTTTCATCCATTATGCCCAGGGGTAGTGAGTGTTGCATGGGCCTAGTGTTTCTGAGGGGTGTCTTCTTGAATTTAAACACCATTGAGGCCATGGATGGGCTGGGATTGTGCTCATTTTATTGTTTTTTGTCGTTTTTTTGGGGCTGCTGGTGGGGCCCTTTGCACAGGGGTAGTGGTGCATGGACTGAGTGTGCCTGTAGTGTGGTCTCACTCTCTTTAATGTAAACATCCTAGATGGCATTGGATTGTGGTGATTTTTGGCTGTTTTTCTATGTTTTTTGGGGTGTACTGTTGATGTGGACTGGCCATGTGGGTGGTGGTGGTGGCCATCTTGAGTGCTGGCTGGTACAGGCAACATGTGCTTGGGGTGTAAGGGGCCATTTTGAGGAGAGGCAGTGTCTGAGGCCTGCACTTATTTTGCCTACTTTTCATCCATTATGCCCAGGGGTAGTGAGTGTTGCATGGGCCTAGTGTTTCTGAGGGGTGTCTTCTTGAATTTAAACACCATTGAGGCCATGGATGGGCTGGGATTGTGCTGATTTTATTGTTTTTTTGTCGTTTTTTTGGGGCTGCTGGTGGGGCCTTTTGCCAAGGGGTAGTAGTGGTGCATGGACTGAGTGTGCCTGTAGTGTGGTCTCACTCTCTTTAATGTAAACATCATGGATGGCATTGGATTGTGGTGATTTCTGGCTGTTTTTCTGTGTTTTTTGGGGTGTACTGTTGATGTGGACTGGCCATGTGGGTGGTGGTGGGTGGCCATCTTGAGTGCTGCTGGCTGGTACAGGCAACATGTGCTTGGGGTGTAAGGGGCCATTTTGAGGAGAGGCAGTGTCTGAGGCCTGCACCTATTTTGCCTACTTTTCATCCATTATGCCCAGGGGTAGTGAGTGTTGCATGGGCCTAGTGTTTCTGAGGGGTGTCTTCTTGAATTTAAACACCATTGAGGCCATGGATGGGCTGGGATTGTGCTGATTTTATTGTTTTTTGTCGTTTTTTTGGGGCTGCTGGTGGGGCCCTTTGCCCAGGGGTAGTGGTGCATGGACTGAGTGTGCCTGTAGTGTGGTCTCACTCTCTTTAATGTAAACATCCTGGATGGCATTGGATTGTGGTGATTTTTGGCTGTTTTTCTGTGTTTTTTGGGGTGTACTGTTGATGTGGACTGGCCATGTGGGTGGTGGTGGTGGCCATCTTGAGTGCTGGCTGGTACAGGCAACATGTGCTTGGGGTGTAAGGGGCCATTTTGAGGAGAGGCAGTGTCTGAGGCCTGCACTTATTTTGCCTACTTTTCATCCATTATGCCCAGGGGTAGTGAGTGTTGCATGGGCCTAGTGTTTCTGAGGGGTGTCTTCTTGAATTTAAACACCATTGAGGCCATGGATGGGCTGGGATTGTGCTGATTTTATTGTTTTTTTGTCGTTTTTTTGGGGCTGCTGGTGGGGCCTTTTGCCAAGGGGTAGTAGTGGTGCATGGACTGAGTGTGCCTGTAGTGTGGTCTCACTCTCTTTAATGTAAACATCATGGATGGCATTGGATTGTGGTGATTTCTGGCTGTTTTTCTGTGTTTTTTGGGGTGTACTGTTGATGTGGACTGGCCATGTGGGTGGTGGTGGTGGTGGCCATCTTGAGTGCTGCTGGCTGGTACAGGCAACATGTGCTTGGGGTGTAAGGGGCCATTTTGAGGAGAGGCAGTGTCTGAGGCCTGCACTTATTTTGCCTACTTTTCATCCATTATGCCCAGGGGTAGTGAGTGTTGCATGGGCCTAGTGTTTCTGAGGGGTGTCTTCTTGAATTTAAACACCATTGAGGCCATGGATGGGCTGAGATTGTGCTGATTTTATTGTTTTTTGTCGTTTTTTTGGGGCTGCTGGTGGGGCCCTTTGCCCAGGGGTAGTGGTGCATGGACTGAGTGTGCCTGTAGTGTGGTCTCACTCTCTTTAATGTAAACATCATGGATGGCATTGGATTGTGGTGATTTCTGGCTGTTTTTCTGTGTTTTTTGGGGTGTACTGTTGATGTGGACTGGCCATGTGGGTGGTGGTGGCCATCTTGAGTGCTGCTGGCTGGTACAGGCAACATGTGCTTGGGGTGTAAGGGGCCATTTTGAGGAGAGGCAGTGTCTGAGGCCTGCACTTATTTTGCCTACTTTTCATCCATTATGCCCAGGGGTAGTGAGTGTTGCATACTTGCATGTCCCTAGTCTTTCTGTGGGGTGTCTTCAATGTAAACATCATGGATGGCATGGGATTGTGCTCATTTTTCTGTGTTTTGTCGATTTTTTGGGGTGTATAACTGAACTGATGTTCCTCTGTCTTCCATTGCTTTTAGGTGCACAAGACTCAAGAGAACCACCAGTGCCAGGAAGAAGTCCTGCAGCGGTGTGTGTGTGCAGCATAACGTCACGCGACGTCACGTCTGGACACAGACAACTCTGCAACTCGTGCAACTGCTGCCTGCTGTTCTGACCTGCTCTGAAGAAGATGGCCCCAAAAAAAGTAACCCGTAGCTCCTCTAGCAAGAAAGGTGCCAGTAAGGAGCAGAAGAAGCAAGTTACCAAGGAGACTGGTGTGCCGCCCGCCCCTTTTTTTGGTGGTAAAAAAAAAAGTATGCCTGCAGCAGCAGCGGGATCTGCTGGGGACCAAGCTGGCAGCAGCACCCCCGCTCCATTGGGCTCAGTGCCACCACCACCACCACGCCAACTTAAGTCCAAGCCCTTGAGTGCTGCAGATGCAGCCAGTATAGTTGTTCAATCACCATCGACCAGTGATGTTGGCTCATCGCAAGAAAGCAGCAGCAATGTCCCTCAATCAACACAGGTTGTTGTAGCTCATCTGACAAGTGTTGAACAACCACAGCCGCAACAACAATCACATGTGCATGTACAAGCCCAAGTACATGTGGAAGGAGAGGCAGCGCAAGGAGATGCGCAAGCAGAGGTGCATGGAGGGTCACAAGTGCCCACAATAGTTGTCCCTCCCGAAGTAGGGGCACATCAGGAAATCGACAATCAAGGCGAGGTATCATTTGAGGAAGCCACTCCTCCTGATGATCCTTCATTGTCTTCCACACCCCTAGCAAGGAAGAGATCAAGGGTGGTGTCTACATCTTCTTCAAGCACACCTCCTTCTGATGATACGGATCAAACTTGGGAACCAGCACCACTGCCGTCTGAGAGTGAGGCACACCATGATCCGACAAAGGTAGTTAAGCATAAAAGGAAGCTCGTCCAAAGTCTCAGAGTTATGGAGTGTGATGAGGCTCAACAAGAAGTGGCGGATACTGCTGCTGATGAAGACTCTGCCAACGACGACCCAGTCATCATAAAGGTCACTGCAGCCCCAGCGGGCATGCAGCAAACAGACATTTTGACCCTAGCCCGAAGAGCTGCTGAGCGTGATGATGATGATGTTGTCGATGAGGAGGCAGTGGAAACACCACAATCATTGGAGTTAAGTAGTACACCAACTCGTCCCGCTTCCATATTTCTTTCTGGCAAGAAGAGACCTCCATCCACCTCGATCTTAATTAGTGGCGGTGAAAGTGCACAACGTACAAAAGTTGGGCAATCCAGATCCTCCACTTCATCTGGCATTAGCTTCATGACCACCACCACCAGTATCGCCGCCTCCTCCAGGTCCCACAGACACTTCAAGTCCCCAGTTTGGGACTTCTTTACTGTTTGTCAAAAAAATCCAAAGTTTGCCATTTGTACCCTTTGTAAGCTTGCAGTTAGTCGTGGTAAGCCAGGTACCAACTATGGTACCGGAGGCCAGAGAGGTCATCTTAGGAGACAGCACACTGTCCAATGGTTTGCGCACCTAGATGCGATCAAGAAAGGCCGAATTCAAGGAAACGTTGATGTTGCATCTGATGATGACGAGGAGGAAGAAGACGTGTCAAATACTTCCCTTACACCCAGTACCCCTGTCAGCAGCACACCCAATGTGAGGCACAATAAGAGTGTTGGAGCGAGTGAGACACCAACGCACAAAAGTTCACCAGCGAGCAAAATTGGGTCAACGAAGTCATTATCAGCCCGTAAATGCTTGGTCCATGGCAACATTAGAACAATGCTTACTTCAGACGTGCCATATGAACGCAACCACCCACTGACGCGTCTGTATAACACTAAGCTGGCTAAAATGCTAGCTGTGGACCTTCTCCCTTTTTCTTTTGTAGAAGCGGTAGGTTTTCTAGAATTAGTGGCAACGCTCTGCCCTAAATGGAAGGTTCCTAGCCGGTTCTATTTTGCCAGAGTTGCGGTCCCAGCACTACATGAAGATGTGCTGGAGGCGATTGGGGCAGCTTTGCAGAAGAGTGCTGTTCACACAATACATCTGACAACAGACATGTGGACCAGTGGCGCAGGCGCTGATTACATGTGCATCACTGCACACTGGGTCTCTTTTTCAGGTGTTAAAGCAAAGCTAAACGCAGGTGTTGACCCGGACAAAGTTTTCAAAGCAGCTCGGAAACATGCAACACTAGCCATGTTTGGCTTGGAGAAAAGTCACACATCCCAAAACATTTTGGACGAGTTTGACAAAAAGGTCTTGAAAATGCTATCTCCAATAAAACGCAAGATTGGTTATGTTTCCACGGATAATGGCGCCAATATAGTTAAGGCCATGTCGCTGGGTGACTATGTTAGAGTGCCGTGTTTGGCGCACTGTATCAACCTGGTAGGTCAAAAATTCTTGAGTGATAGAGACAGTGCAGCGTTCGCGGTAATGGCCACCTGCCGCAAAATGTGCATCCATTTCAGCCATTCTTTTAAGGCCCGGAAGCATCTGAGGAGGCTGCTACTTCAAAGTCGAATACCAGTGAAAGCACTCATCCAGGAGGTGGCAACACGTTGGAACTCAACCTTCTACATGCTTGAGCGTCTGTATGAGCAGTATACGATACTCGATCACTATTTCTTAACAGAGGGTACAACTCAGAAGGAGGACCTGCGGATGGCTGCGGCGCAATGGGACATAGTTAAAAGCCTGACAGACATGCTTCGTCCTTTTGAGTTCTTCACGCGTGCAGTCAGCCAGGAGGACTGTAATTTGGGAAAAGCTATCCCATTGTTGTGCATGCTGGAGCACCAACTGATGGCGGTGTCTTCTGAGTTTCAAAAAGATGTACAAAAAAAAGACCATTTTATTTTGTCTGAGAAATTATTAGAGCGCCTACGTGGTGATGAACGTCTTCAAAAGATCAAGTCAGATGTGCTACTATTCTGGATCCACGCTACAAAAAGGCGCTGGCAGGCGAAGCATTCTTTCCTTTTGCTGATGCAGATGTTCAAAAGTACAAACATTGGTTAGCCTGGTCAGCCAAGAGGTTTGAAAAAGAACGGCAGGTTATTGAAGGAGAAGACAGTACATCAGCATCAGCAGGCCATCCCCAGTCACAAGAATCCACTTCTGCACCTGTGGCTGGGGCACAAGTGACCTCTCAGCCGTTAAAGACACCGGCAACTGGATCATCTGCACCACACACAACACTAACAGTGGCTGCTGAGGAGGATAGGCTAAGTTTGCTTGGGTATGGTTCTCCAAAAAATGTCAAAGGCACAGCAAAAAAGTAAGCAAAGTGGAGGAACCGTTGATGACCTTGAGTCGATGGTGCAGGACTATATGAATGACTCAACAGAGGTCTTTCTTAATGATGAGCCATTGCAGCATTGGCATGGCAAAAACAATTGTGGCCACAGCTCTCCAACCTGGCTATAAACTATTTGTCTTGCCCACTCGCAAGTGTGTCTTCTGAACGTGTTTTCAGTGCTGCTGGTGGCATTGTAACTCCCAAACGGAGCCGCCTCTCGCCCAAAAATGTGGAGCGGCTGACAATGATCAAGATGAATCAGCACCTCATACCACCAGATTACAAAGTACGAGAAAGCACGCCGCATGAAGACGAGGAGGACGGCAACGTAGATGAGGGGATTTGTTCTCTGTTCGGTGGCACTGACCTCATCCTGCCTGAATTCGCAGAGTATGATGACGAAATCTTCTTCTTATTCCCTGACACCGAGCCCTGAAAATGAGACAATGAATAAAGAACTTTCTTTTTCGTCCTTATTCACTTTTATTCCTGTGTGTCTCTCTTTCTTTGTTTTGCACAGTTAATTTAATTCAAACTTTAATCACCTAATCCCAAAAACAAGACCATCAGCAGAACTGTCTTCACTTGTTTGCTTATTGATTTGAAGGTGCCGCAGTCTACATTCCTCAGGTTCACAAGTTCTGAAGAACATGCTCCTCTATCCTCCTCCTCCAGACTGCGATTTCCCTCAAAGCAGAGTGCTGGATTACGCCCAATGAAGAAAGACTCAGCACTTGTGGGGGTGTTGTACTTCTTTGCGGGTGAGTTGACGGATTTGGGCCCATTGCTGTGAAGCTCTAATAATGGACAAAAGTGTTTTGGACCAAATATGAGGTGGAAATTTCTTGCCATTTTTGCTGACTTGCTTGCCTTTGAGGTGCTCTGTGGCGGGGTTCCGGGTGTTTGTGGGTGTTTTTTGGTGTCTGGGAGCACTGCTGCGACAGTCTAATCTTGATTGCATTTTCTTTTCAGGAAATCCGTGGTGGAAAACAGGAGTTATGATGATTGATGATGATGACCTAGCTGCACAGCGCCGCGTTTGGACCGAAGGCCGAGAGATATTGTAAGTATGAGATTTAGCTTTTTCGCTGTTTGGGGGTGTTGCAGGTGGGTTGGCGGGTCTTGCCTGGGGCATTCCTAGGAAGGTCTAATACCGGATAGAAGTGTTTTGGACAAAATCCATAAGGAAACACCAGTTTTGGCACTTTTTGTAAGTTAGGGTTCGTTAGGGTTCGCCCTAGCAGCAGGATTGCATGTGTTTCGGGGGGTTCTATTGCAACGCAGTTCTGGGGTTTTAGAGCACTGTTGGAGCGATGCTGGCTATGGATACTTTTGCTTGCTTGCAAGTGGTTTGAATACAATCCACGGTCTGTATTTGGGCCTACTGTTACTTTCAAAGTACGTTTTGTCACCATTTTTCTGCTAGGCATCGTTTTTGGAGATCTGATTGGGGGTCTTCTACATTTTTGCGACTGGCCTAGTAAGGGTCTTGGTGGGAGCATTGCTGGGAAGGTCAAATTTTGTTCTAAAACACAGTTTACAGTACACCTACCTTGAGGGGAAAGATCCGCTATAATATTTTGGCCATACTTATTTATCCTTAAAAAGGTGACTCAGACAGAGCAGGCAATTTCAAAAATATTGTACTGTCTATTAGGGAAATCAAAGTGTCACATTTTGCACCACACAGCGTACATACCTTTCATTTATTTATCAGTGGTATTGTAATAGCACTTCCTGTTTTCCGTTCAATAATTACAGGCCGGGTTTCAGTCAACATCCGCCAGGCAGGCAGTGGACAGGGTGTCTCGTGTCAGTGGTCACCAACATTGATGGACGAAGCGTCAGCTGGAATGGAGGAGTGCCGCCAATAAGAGGAATTGTTTGCTGCATGCAACTTACTTACCAAATTCAACAGGACAACTCCAACAACATACGCAATACAGATACAGTATCCATTGTTTTATTCTATGAGTGTGACTGCATGTGCTTAGCTTTAGTTTGTACCCAAAGATTCTAATTATCTTCAATTATTGTTTGTCCATGCTGTGCTTTTTTTTTCTTCTCTCAACAAAACCTACCCAAAAAGAAACCCCCATTCCCATCCATTTTCCAAACCCTAACCCTCTTCCCCCGGGCTGTGTTGTTTTGCTTGATGTCTGACTAAAATGACATCAATAATTCCACACACTTGCTGGGGAGGATAAGGTCATAGCAACAGGCTGGTGAAGGAATACGAGGATATCTTCTAGACTTACTCAGCTTCAGTACTATATCTTCTAGTAGTAGGAGCCAATGTCAAATAAATTCAACGCAAGTACTAGTTATACTTGCAAGCAAATACTTTACCATTTGTTAGGCTACATTATGGCACTGTTCTAGTGTACTGTCACCTGCTATATTCTCGATTGTACCGTAACCGTTGTAATGCTACAGTAAGGACAAACCAGGTTTCGTTTTCTTTTTTTCCATAGGCATGCAACTGCCACTGTGTCACACCACTAGTACCACCGCAATGAGGAAATTTCACCCGCCCAGGATTGCCAACGTTAATCCCCATTTCACGTGGTAGCCCTAATTTCTAACACAAATTACAGGTAAGATAAGCGTTTGGTGGGAGGTAGTATAATGGAGTATTATTTAGGACTAGATGAGAGATTGACGGTAGTACTACTAAAGTCCTACGACTGTTCAGGAAAACAAACTTACTGTTACACCCCCGTCCCCCACCCACCAGACTGAAAAGCAGTAAAAAACAGGTATGGTCAGATAAAGTTTAAAAATGTATATTTATGTAGCCCTAACAAAATAATATCCCTCAAGACCCACCCTAACCCCAACGATTGTCTTTGAAAAGTCCCAAAACGATCCCAACTCCCAAATCCCACCCCCCAAAAGTCTATAAAAAAAGGGCAAGGGACACTCCACTACTGGAGGGTGCTGGACCTGGTGCATTTTGCGGCATGGGCATCATACTCCTTGCGGAGGGTGGCAAGCTCGAAGCGGAGGCCCTCTACCAAGTTCTTATAGTTCTGGACCTCCTGCTCCAGGTAGGACATTCGGACTCCTAGGCGGCGTTGGCGTGCCTTGCAGCTCCTGTGGGGGGCAGCTGGTCTTTCTGTTGCTTGGCGGTGGCGGTTGTCTTTGTTAGCCCGGCTCGGTCCCGCTGGAGCACTGCGCATGCTGGCGTCCCGTGGGGTCACGGAGGAGGATGCAGCGGTCCCAGTCGAGGATGTTGTTGTTGCACCGGTCGACTGCGTGTCCTCCTCCTCCTCCAGGGCCACCAGCCGCCGATATTCGGCGACAGTGGCATCCAGCCTCCGTTGCCGGGCCATTCGCGCCTGCTCCCTCCGTGATGTTGATTTGGAAGGAGCAACTATATGAAGAAAGAAAGACATAGTCTGTAACCAATGCTCCTTAGCATTAATAACACAAAGTGATTGAGCCGAAAGTTGGGTCACAGTACAAGTAGCAAATTGAAAGCACAGTACATAACTATTGAGGACAGTATCTATGTAACCTCCCACTTCTGCATCCTTGCTCTAACATTAGTGGTAGTTTAATGAACAAATTCTACGACCACTATAGACTTCCATTACAGTCGACTATGACAGTACACCAGTCTTATTCTTCTTCTTCTCTCTTGTTTAGGAAAATTGGTACGTTATCTTATGCAAGCCGGCAGAATGGCAGCACAGTGAACTTGCACCCGAGAAAAACAGTTGCACACCATGATGAGTGAGACAGACTTGCGTTACTGTACCCGTCCAGTACATGCGGGTGGTGAAGCTATTACTTTTCTATTACGGGTGGCACTGAGAATACTCTGTTACAAGGGCTACTGCTTAATTAATTTACCTTTCACCCTACAGTGCAAATGAGTACTAGAAAAGGAAAATGAAGAAGCTAAATAATTTGATTATCTATCACTTCACATGGGACGTATTTGATGACATATGGGATGACTTTAGGTGCTTTGCTTAATATTGAGTGAACAGTGATACACCCACACATGAATGACGCACTACAACTAAACTAAAGTTATTAAGAGAGGTACGGAGTGTCCACCGTAATAACCAGATATATGCTGTGCTTGCACTTGTAATACAAAGTACTGCTACTATTCATGGTAGTATTGGACACATTTACAATTTCTTTTCCTTGCCTTCCCTACACTGGAACGGACGTGCGGGTGCGGTGGTACATGCTCTTCAAGGTAACACTTAGTTCATCCAGCGACCATCTACTCTCTATAGATACACATGTGCTATCTAAGAGTCAGAGAATACCATGCTCCAGGCATCCATTCATTCAAAGTATACGCACACATACAGTTTCTGCTTCACCCACACAGGCTGATGTCCTTCCACCCATCCTTGCTTCATCATTGACCCAGCCATGCACCATACCATATTCTTTCCTTCCCAGCCACCTCGGGGGCCAAGCAAACACATATCGTTCTTCTTTGCCAGCCATCATACAATTTCGCGTCTCACTTACTTACACCCTTCTTTCGCTTTTCGTTCATCCCATCCATCACGTTCGTCTAAGAACCTATTGGGATTCTTCTCACCAAAAACTTCACAGCTAAGTCGAAGTACATTTCGAGGAGGCTACTACCTGGTTGATTTGTAATACACCCGTGCAGAAAGCACACTATGCAGTCTTCAATCTCAATAAGTAAGGAATATATAGCTTACCTGTTCCCGCCACCACCGTGCGAACCCCCACAGGACCGTCCGCCGGCTCTTGCACCGCCTCCTCCCCAGAGTCCTCCGAGTCCTCGCCCAACACCGCCACCTCCGCGCTGGCCCCGTCACCAGATGTTACACCTACAAAGTACATTTAAGAATGTTAGAATACACCACTCACTACTATATAATATTTGGTCTAGGAGAAATGTTAAAAAAACAGAATACAATGTAATAATTTGTGACTGTCTACTCTAAAGTAAAAATGTCCCTTTTTCCAGAGAAGGCTGTTGTCTTGCTGCACTTTTATGCACAACTGATGAATGCTTGCTTTTTATTTTTAACACGCACCACTTTTTCTCCTAACAGACAGAAGCTTGACTCCTAAGAACACGACCAGGATCAAGTTCAAACCAGGTGAGAGCTCGGCTCGACCACAAGAAATGTATCCAATTAATCGTCAGCACTAAGCACTTTTCCGTTTTCAGTTAAATAGTTTTATGACAAAGTAGATTTTAATAAATGTGTTTACTTTTAATAAAGCTTTTAAACTTAAATAGACTCTGTGGTTTTTGGTCCTCCAGACTAGAGTGGATGAGCTAAAGGTTTTGGAATTTTTGCAAGCATGAGTGCCTCTGACACTTCTTGACTGTGCTGTGACTCCGTACTCTCTTGTCCTGCGTACGATAATCTAGAGCTCATTGGGGATCAATCATCGGTGACTTCGGGAGCTGAATGACTCTGCCACACTATCTAGTCAGTAAGGAGACAGTGCATAGAGCTATTGCTGAATAGAATGGGAGTCCAATGGAATTGCCAAATGTCCAATCTTAGTTAGCTACACAGACAGACTAATAAGAATAATCTAGTAATACCACAGGGAGTCATATTCGAGCCAGGATAAGAATTTATATCCAGTCTACAAGAAGATCAAAGACAATTTAGAAAAAATCGAATGAGGAACGCTAGGAAAAAATAGGTACTCTTTATTACAATTAAAACTTACTGGGGCCAGCAAAGGAGCCCTCGCCTGCCCGATCCTGGCCTGCATCCTGAACAGCACCCTCCTCCTCCTCCTGTGTCCTCTTGCCCTTGGGGGGAGCTGATGTACAACATGAAAGAAAGAAAGACCAGAAAACATGGATGAGATTTGTCAACCAAATCAACCATTTCAAAAGAACAATAACAACATTTTTTGGAGAAATAGCAAATAGATAGACAACTATTCCACGGGATCTATCTCATGTGGTATACTACGTTATTCGTATTGCCTGATTTGCGGACCGTTGACTTAGAAAGTTCCTATGTAACTCAATAAACAGACTACTAAAGAGGTTTGCCTAGGCCTGGCACTGCAGGCCGCAGTCCGCAGCACGCGAAGTGACAGACAAAGTCCATCCTGCTTGCAGATCAGTGAATACTCAAACTATCAATCCACCCACCACCACCACTATTTCTTCTTATAGCCATGTGTCTAAAGGAAGGACTGGACTTCAGTCTGTTGGGGCTGATTTAGAAGTCCCTTGCGGCTCATTTTCCTCCATTGTTGCGTGACTTTTGTGACGCAGCGGCAGAACAAAAGACTCGCCATGGTGTTGGTGCGGCGTATATATTAAAAAAAAAATTATGGGCGATGCATCACGTTGTAAAGCCCTGCGCCATCAGGGGGCGTTCCGGCGCAAGGGAGGGCGTACCTGCGCAGGGACGAATCCTAAAAGTGGCTGAGGGAAATCTACAAGATGTCAATCAGTCACTTTTAAGACAATGATGCATGAGTCAAACCCTGCGCGCTTGAAGCCGACGTACGGCTTGATGCAGCATTGGGGAGATAGGGTACCCCAGAGCATTGCTGGAGCTGCGCCATCGTTGGCACGCAACTCCAGCAATGCGCCGCCTTTACGGCACAGATGCGTAAGGCTTCTGTGACGTTTTGGGCCAATGGGTGGTGGTGGCATGGCACACAATTACTGCCGCATCCCTGCTACTTTGCAGGGATGCGTCGGTAATTGAAAATATGACCCTTAGTGTCTAGCATTACGCAGTTCTTATCTTTACACTACACTCATACATAATTTCTCAGGCCAATGAAATGAACACAATTTACAAAACAAATAAGCATAGTAGCAAGCAAGGCTACTGAGAAGGAGAGCAGTGCACCTGAAATGCATAGAAGATTTTGAAATATAACAGAGCCGGATAAAACAGAGTAGTGATGAATAGCTACTACTACTCACCAAGCCCGGGGACCTCTACGCCGAGCGCGTCCAGCAAGTCCCGTTCCCGGTCCATGACATCGGTCCAGCGGTGGGTGGCCTGGTTATATGTGCGCCGGACCCCAGAGAGCTTATACATGGCCCGGCACACCTTCTCCCACCGCTTCCGGCGCTCCCGGATGCCATAGCCAGTTGCGATCTTGCCGCCTCCCAGGATCGCCTTGGGGAGGCGGCGCTGGACGTGGAAGATGAGCTCGGCCACCTCCTCCGCGCTGAAGATCTCCCGTGGCACCACTTGCTCCCCCCTCAAACGCCCGCACGGGAGCCGGGCACGGGGTGCGGGACCCTTCCCCTTCTCAGGGTGCTTCCCGGCTCCCTTTACCATGGTCTGGGCAGAAATAAACTTAAATGATAAAGAAGAAATAGAATAGTGAAGAAGAAAAGAAAAGAGTTTAAAAAAGTAGTTTAAAAGTAACTAAAAGTAGCAGAAAACACAAAAATATACAGCTAGAAAAATAGAGGGATAGATAATAAGTAAAATAGATTAAATAAACTTCAAACAAGCAAAGGATGGCAGAGATTCAGAGAGGATACAGAAAGCATGCCCAGAACCATAGCAATGAATGAGAAACAAGATGGCCGCGCCCGTTCACGACCGCGTGGGTAAGTTCGCGCGAGATTTTCCTCGCGAGCACGTGCGAAATTGTACTAGCGAGCAGCACAGTTTGCGAGATTACACATAGCGGCCGGAAACGGAATTACGTCACGCAAACAAGATGGCGGCGCCCGTGTACGACCGCTAGGGTAACTTGGCAAACGTATAGCTACAAGCGCCTTGCGAACACGCACAAAAGCACGCGAACATACACGTCGCAAAAAAAAAATTAGTGTATTCGCAAGCATTCGCGGCTTCCGAAATCGATCTCGCACGGATTCGCGCCCCAAAAAACGCGCGAAATTGCAGAAAAAACGATTTTTGCTAAACTGAAAGCAATGAGCAGGTGCAAAAGTTCAAACTTAACATTTGTAACATTCACTGTAGTGCTTCCTGAGGGGCCCCTCCAGAGTTTGCAACTATTCTATGACCCTGCTATGACCCAAACAGCAGGCTCATAGAATAGCTACAAGTAGACCATAAAGGTCCTGTGAAAAAAAATTTCACTGCAACAGAAAGCTATTTACAGATAAGGAAGGAAGCAGGTGCCAGCCAGACTGGAACTTTCTAAATAACTGACACGTTAATCAACCCCAAATTAATTCATGGCAGTTGAAGTAGGGGAGGTGTGCTTGCTTTTTTCACCCCCCATAAACTACAGTGATAAACAAACCTAATGGGTGGCAGTGAGGATGTACCAGAGGGTGGCATGGGTGTCCCAGAGGGTGGCAGTGGTGAAACAGAGGGTGCTGTGAACCTGTGAGATAAACCAGACGTAGAAACAACATAGTCGCGGCCGTTGCGTGCCGAAAAGTAAGTTCGCAATTGCGAAATTGTCCCAAAATCGGCGCGAACGCTCGCCAACACAAAAAACGGGAAAATCCGCAAATCCGCAAGAGTTCGCGTATCTTCGCGGATTGCGAATCCGTAAATCCGCAATTTCGCGTACGCGAGATCCGCTAGATCCGCCCATGCTTACTTTAAACCTACCATGAATATGGGTCGTTTGGACTGGTGCAAGGTACCCACTAGAATAGTGGACAGTATATGCCAGGCCAACTTCTCACAACATGTATAACCTGAAAACCACCAACTCAAAACGGTCATAATAACAGACCGGCAGTAATTCCAATATATGTAACAGCAAACCGAATGTAATGGCTTCTTCTCTTTCTCGACCCCGTGCACCTCACTCTATCCCAACCTTTCAGAATATTCCCAACAATCTCACTCTCCTAAGTAAAGTTTGCCATAAAAAGAAACCCTATCCAATTTGCGAGAGATAGTTGTGGGGGATACACTATTATCAGTTGAATGTAAAACAAAACTGATCACCCCCCCTTTCTTGCTTCGCAGCATCTAATCTGTCACGGCCTGTGAGCTCTGTACAAAGCTCCCAAATTTCCTCCAAACCACCTGATAACTCTTCCTTGTCAAAACCCCTGAGGAGTGTTGCACCAGACCAATCAATCTCATTCCCCCCACAACCAAAATGTCACATGGGAGCTGTGTCTTCCTGTCCTCTGCTCCCAGAGCCAGCTGTTGATATCTGTGCCACTGTGAACATGATAAGAATCCTGCCACATCATTGTTCACCGTAGTCACATGCTTAGCTTGGAAAACAATGTTCAACTGTAAGCATTTCAACATAAATTGCTGAAGTAAGTGCAGCACTTTGAGGTTGTGTGCCTTCTGCCTGTTCACCAAATCCACCACAGTCATGTAGTCCACATTGAATAGTACTGCTCTGTTGCCCAACTCCACCCCACCCCATCGAAGCCACCACCAATGCCCCTGCCCAGTTTCAGCCAATGCTTAGGCCATGTCTCTGCATAGCATCTCCGTTGCCAGAAAAGGCCAAATCTATGTACACCAGCAGAATCAAAAAAGATTTTCACCTGCCAAACTGTATTATTATCCAAAAACAGCATGGACACACTATACAAATCCTCCAAAAAGCCATCCAACTGCGTAGGCCTGCTCTCAATGCACTTTGGTGGCCCAGCCTATGGCAAAATATCCTACCCCTGCAATACTGTGCAAGCAAAGTAAAAAAAAAAAACATTTCTGTACCGTTCTCAACACCACAACACCAAGAATCAGAGAATCTACTTGACCTTAGCCTTCAGCAGTCACACCACCAATTCTTGTGTATCCAACTCAGTGCCTAAAAAAATTAAAAAACCACAATCGTCCCTTTCTTTTCTGCCACCAAAGGGGACACCGACTTTCTCAGGAAATCCTCAAAATGACACAAACCCCTCAAACATTCTACTGAATCTTTCCTGCCAACAAATAAAAAAAATCATCCAAATAATAAGCAATGTTCTTGTGACCACTCTTTCTGGAAAAAACCCACTGCAAGCACTAAATGCTACAAAAAGCACACAGGAAATTCTGCAGCCCATAGGCAAAACCCTGTCTATGGAGATGGCCTTTTAAATTGCATGCTCAGCAGGATGAAAACAGCTTTGTGAACCATCAGCATTGCTACTCTTCTGCAAACTTCACCCATTGACATTGTCAACTTTCCACCCTCCAGGCTGCCCCTCCCTTGCAGGGGCTACTTCACCTTTGTCCCCATGAGCTATCTTGGCTCTGCATGTGTTCACTTGAACATCCCCGGTCATTCATACCCATGTTTCTCTTCCCACTCCAGTCCTCTTTGGCCCCCTTTGACTCCAACTCCACTGTGTTTATGTCCTTGACTCATGACCCTCTTATCCATGTGCTCAGGCTCCAGCGCAGCTTCCCTCTCCCTGCACATCTTCTCCCATCTCTACTTTCTGTCTTTCAGCAGCTGACACTCTTTGTATATCTTGGACTATAGGTCCACCTCTGCCCACCGGGATGCCTGATTTTGGCCCAACCACTCTGGCCTTTGTGTATACCCAGCCCCAGACACCCCAGGGAGTACATGCCCCACTCTGCCCGTATTTTCCATCACTAACGAATCCTCCTTTTTCTGAATTTTGCTGCCTTGTGGGTCACTATAGCCAGGGTATTCCACTCTCTACCTGCCAGTACCTATTAGGAAGTTATTGCCCCCCCCGCCTTGTTGCCCCTACTCCATGCTCCATTCATTCCCGGGTTCTCCTAAATCGGCTTTCCTGCTTGCATTACGGGCCCGCACCCCTGTCCTGAATAGGCATTATCCCGATCTCAGCATTTGCCACTGCCAGCAATTTTCTTTTTTTTTATTGCTGCATGTCCTTTTTTTGGGGCAAATGGCTCCCTGAGTCTGTTTTTTACAACGAGCTCCCGAGGCGGGGAGCAGTCTGTCACAGCCACCGTAACTCCACAGGCAAACCAACATGATACAGGCTTGGTCTAGCACACAAGGCCTGATCAAGTTATCTCTCCCCGCTGATCACAGCGAGCAAAGAGCCTCTCGGACAACCTCACTCTTATGCATGAGGCTGCCATCCCGTCAACACGCACACAAACCTTTTCTGATGGACCTCTCTAAAACTTAAACACAAACTATCCTAACCTGCCTAAAGGTGAATGAGTCATCCAAAGACGCCTTCCCCTCACCTCCCCTGCCTATAAAACCTCCTACTAAAGCCCACCCCTAATCAACCTATACTGTGTCCCTGCCTGCTCCATTTCACGAAGCAGCCCGGGGGAAACAGGCTTTGCCAGTCACTCCCCCGGGTCCCTTCTTTTTCTTCAGATGGTAAGATTTACAGAGAAACTCAAAGTATATCTGTTATTGCATTCAAATAAAGGTCTTCAAAATTATTATTTTGCCATGCTGCTTGTATCTCTATGTCTACTTCTAAATTCTTCCACAGCCTTTATTTTCATGTTTGTTCAAAAATGTTTCTCATTACTTAGATACCCTCACATGCCTTATGATTAGTATAATCATGAAGTAATTCTATTTGTTACAGTTCTAGACAGATGTAAGCCATCAATGAGTATTTCATTTGTGTTTAGTTATATATATATATCACATAGACTGTTCAGCTCAAACCTCTAAGTGCCCATGGACAGAATAGGATAAATTGAATATAAAAATGTGAAAACTGTAATACATTTAAGAATCATATTTCCAATTGAAATGTTAAGCTACTGAAAGCAATTAGACAATAATACTGAAAATGGAACCAATTTCTAAGCATGAAGTTCAGTTATTAATCAGTAGGTCAGATTCAAACTGACATCTGAATAATATAGGATCCTCAAACTGCTTGGACCGTTAAAATAAAATCATAGCTCTGCAAACAGTACTGAGCAACTACAGATTTACCACCTTGTTGGAGAGAGAGAGTTAAATAAAATGTTTTCCAGCCAGTCCTAACCCTTCTTTCTTAATATATAAAAGTCACCCATAGGGTAGCCCCTAAACAGCCTATTGGGCAGGGTGCAGTGCAGTTAAGAAGTTGGAAATGTGCCTAAACGTTTTAGATGTTTTGGTAGTGAAAAACATTTAATTTCATGTTTCACTATTGTTAGGCCTACCCATCCCATAAGATAACTTTGGGATACCTTTTTACGTTTGATAAGTGATACCTTTTGATTGGATGCAGATCAGAAAGTGATGTTTGGTGTTTGAGGAATTGTAAATAAAAATATTCTAAAAATTTGAATATTTTCTTGGGCTTACCATTTAGCGTCTTTTCCTGGGTCACCTGACTAGGTTTAGTTAGACTTTGTGTATTCCTTGCAGACAGTTTCACAACATTAGGCCTGGGTGTTGGCAGATGGGCTATCTGTGGCAGGATGGGGGGATGGAGCTGCCACCTACCACACTTGAACTTCATAGGGACAGCTCTGCTGCACGAGGACCTTTCTTTTGCCACAGATTGCCATGCTGAGACCAACCTGCCTATTTGGACCCAGTACCTCCAGGGTGTCTTCAAGGGTAAGTCAGCTGACCTCCTGGTCTGAGCTACAGGGACACAACAGGCACCTCAGCGTTAATGCAACTTGACAAATCTTGATGCAGGACCTTGCACCACAGCTGGTGTTTGAGATTGACTATGCTAATATCTGTATATATAGTCTTCCAGTGTATGCATTCTAAGTAGATATCAGTCAGGGAATCTGCATGCTTCAGACTTAAATATTCTTGAACTAATTTATTCCACCAATAAATCTCCCACTCTGGCATGTAGCACATAAAACCCTGATGATGCTTCATCTTTTTCTTAGGAAAATCACACATACCTCCCCTCTATTCCAAGGTTGCTCAATTTCTACACCCTTCAATCCTCAAGTACTAAATGTATCTCTCTGACTTCACAACCACCCCTGCATTTTATGACATGACAGCAACGTGTCCGCAATGTTCTGTAGAAAATACACAACAATAGACAAATTCTCAACCTAATGCACCATAAAGGACTTGGCATATAACTGTATGACCTCATATCACCCACACAGTCCAAACATTCATTCATCTCTTTTTTCACTCCCAAACACAAACGTGCATCCAGTCAGAAACATACATCTACAGGATCAAATATTTGTCTGAACCCTTCAAACTACTTGCATATTACCTGTTCCCAACAGTCTCCATATTAGGTACCTTGCCTTGTTGATGTAGCTTTAATCAGTATTCATTTACACCAGTAACACAATCACCAATGTAACCATCACAACCTGCACCATCAGGAAATCATGGTTCCACCTTGCCCTCACTCAAATTAAGTGAGTCTGAAAGTGGCTAGATATGACAGACACTAAAACCAATTTCATATAGGCACAGTTTTTCCAATAACTTACTACCCAAAAATATCTTTACTGAAAACATTCAAACCATCCTTAGTAAGCTTAAATTATATAATCAAACAAAATGTTCCATGTTAATACAGGTCTGCTGCAACCACTCTGAGGCTCTCTGCTCCACACTGATTACCTGATTGTCCTAATTTGTTGGCCTCCAAAATACTTGCATGCTGACCTACCCTCTATCCGGATCCAGTCTAATTAGCTCTCACACCTCCCAACTGCCACCACTTCCCTCAAACATTTGAATGCCCCATCTAATGCCATTCCATCCAAAAATGTCTTCCACATTTTTTAATTAATCAAGCTTGACCTACTTTCTTGTGGCGTCGGCAAAGCCTCAGAAACACTATCCCTCTTTATTATTGTTCTTGGTGGCTAGTGCCCCATTGGTGATCTTGAATGGTTTTCCATGATACTGAGTTACACTGTTTCCACACCACTCAAGCCATATCTGAGACATACCAGTCCCTTACTGGTTAAAGCATTGCCGTATAAGTGTTCCAAATTTGCCAGTGAATCCTGCTCCAAAAATATTTTACTTTCAGATTGTTACTTGTTCCCCTGAAAGTCATTGTGTCTTGGCATAGCCTGACACTCTCAATACTCGTACTGACAGAAGCCACTGTGCCACTGCATCTGTAGTACATCTGCAGCACCAACACACATTGGATCATGCTCCTCTACAATAATAGGAGGTGTATCAAATGGATTTCCTCCCAAAAATAAGTAAGTTGCATGTCCTACCGAGCCTAAAAGCTTCCTACTTGTTCTACTTGATCCCAAGATGAAAACAGCTGCAACAAGTAACACCTATAGATATCTTAAAGGTGCTCATCATTGAATAGTGGCTAGGTAGGTGTTGCATCAAGATGAATTGAGTTAAGATGAGGAACTTCCTCTCTGTCATACCCCTTGTAATTTCTTCTTCTGCCTAGTGGCCCTTCCCCCATGCTCTTCACCAGTTCACTAACCTTCCTCAGTGTGTCAAGAATTACAGTGATCTCATGTAGTTGTATGTCAGATTATTCAACTCAGAAATATTATGTTCTGAACATTGTTTCCAAAGCTATTGTGTTTTTAAGGCTGGAAATGTTCTATCATATACTCCAACAGAGTGATATATTAATAAAATATGTTTAGGACATTATGTTTATGAACAATGATATTCTGACAATTATATTCTAGTTCCCCACCTATCTGAATCAAGAAGTTAGAATGAAAAAACAGGTTTATGTTGCAATGAGAAATTAATTTTGTCTTCTATAGCAGCTCAAAACCACAAACCAAATTCTATTTTCTCTATTGCCATCTCCTGCACTGTTCTCCACTACTTTGCATTGCGATATTGCATCCCATTCTAGGGCTTCTGCCCGTGTCTGCATTCTGCCTATCATAATCTCCTTACATTACCTAAATGTGCATATGACCTAAGAAAATGTCTATTTGAATGCTCAAAAATAAAAAAACATTGATTGACAAGCTTGAACAAACTTGAACAAAAGGATAGGCAGATTATCTAAAATTCCATGGTCACCTGGTGCTGGAAACTTTTTCTTTGTAAGCTGTGTTACATTGTTTTCCTGTAAGCTTATATGTGTGTTTCCTTCTCTTACAAGGTATGCCGTATTCCATTTAATATTGAAACAACAGCCAAGGTAGTTGTGTTTAGTTTATAGGTGCCTGGGACATGGTGCATGGATGTTGCTTGTGCTGTGGCTCTTTTCTGGGCTGCAGTAGAAGCTGCAGTGGAAAAAGGCATTTTACGACCGGCTGCACAGCAGTCGTATCGCAATAGGATAATCAGGCCCACAGTGTCTATGAATTAATTTACTAAACTGGCTGTAGCTGTTTAACTTGTATTCTAACTTATGTGTTTTGAGGTCTCAGATGTCCATTTATTAGTGTGCCTTTAGTTAAGGACAATTTGTTGGCAAAAGATGTTTAGACCAAGGACTATTTTCAATAATATATATTCAAGTCTGCTTTCCAATACATTGTTTCACTTGTCATGCTTTACTTTTGCATGTATGCTTGCGTCATTATTTTAAAAACTATTTATCTTTACATATGATTCATCTTATCTTTTTTGATTGTTGTCTCATTTGCCTTTGGATGCAGAAACCATTCAAAATAGACTGCAGAGCAGCCCTGCAATATCAGTCATTTCACTTCACGACACACCATTCCTTTACAATCATTTATTTTACTTATAGAACTGTATTGGCAGGCATTGATGCTGTTCATTCTGAGGTTGCCTCTCTATCATCATTCTATTAGATGATTCACTCTCAATATAAAGAATGTTATCAACAATATTCCATTTATTTCTCACCATTAAATGCTCAACAGGTTTATTTACGTAAGTTAAACACTTTTAAAAGCAACACCATAGTACACCAATCTATTTATTCTGTGCATAAATCAAATCCAGAGTGATAAAACCTAAATGTACAAGTCTGTAGTACATTAGCAATTATGTTTCATTTTGCTTCATGTCTAAAACATATCGGTGAACCTCTGAAACCGATCCTAAGATGCTTGTTTCCAGTCCAGGGAGGACCTGGCTTAGCAGTTCGGGCTGGACTGTTCCCATGGGGTACAGGATCAAGACTGATTTGCATAGGGCTGGGTTCGGACTGGAAGGGCATGGTGAGCAAAACAAAGATGGATTTAGACCCAGATCGCTGTTCTGGGGTGAATGTATGACATTGTTCTGCATTCTGTCCATCTATTGTTCTTTTTGCATTTGTCACCACGAGTGGGAAGGGTATACCCAGATGTGGGTCCCATGCTCTCCATGGCACTGGTGTCAAGCTATCCTGGGGAGAAACCCAGAAACCAGTCCTAGGATGCTTCTTTCCAGTCCAGGGAGGACCTGGCTTGGTAGTTCGGGCTGAACTGTTCCCATGGGACACAGGATCAAGGCTGATTTGCATATGGCTGGGTTCGAACTGCAAGGGCATGATGAGCAGAAAAACGATGGATTTAGGCCCAGATCTCTGTACTGGGGTGAATGTATGACATTGTTCTGCATTCTGTCCATCAATGTTCTTTTTTTAAAACATATCTTGAGGCACACTTCAGTATAACACTTATTTAACTTACTAACTGATTTCTAAAGTCAAATGTAAAGCCAAAAGAGCCCACCCTCTGTTCAGCTGTAATTTCCCAGACATTTTACTATTCTCCCTTAAACCGTTCTGTATTTTTGCTTTTTTTGCAGAGGTATATGGAGCTCCTGATACTGAGGAACCTTGGACTGTAGAGATGGATCTCCTCTGGGACAGACCTGGTTTGCCATGAGAAGGAAGAGTGTCATATTGAGGTGCCTCCCCTGCGGTCTTGATGGCTGTTAGATCTGGAGGTCTCTAGTTGGCAATGGTATTCCCCTGCTCACCCCCTTGGTAGCTTGGCACTAAGGGTGGGCGTAAAATCCGTTTCGCTGGCGAATTTGCAGATTTTCCGCGATTTCGCGATCCGGGAATCTCGCGAAATCGCACTAAAATCCGCCAATCGGGGGGGACGAATTTTCAGCCAAGCAAGGGCTACAGCAGCAGGTGCAAAAGTTGAACCTAATTTCTTTGTAACCTTTTACAAAAGGGTTACAAAGAAATTAACTTCAACTTGGGCACCTGCTGCTAAGTGCTTCCTGGCGCCTCGTTGCCTACTTGCAACTATTCTCTGACCCTGCTCTGAGCCTTGCAGCAGGGTCAGAGAATAGATAAAAGTAGGCAAGGAGGCGTCTGTCCCAGGAATTAAACCTCATCAGGAAGCACTTACAGATATAAAAAACAGGAAGAAGGGAGAGGATGGCAAATACACCCATTTTGAGTTGTCAGGAGGGGTTAAACAAAAAGAGACCTTTACAGCACAATTTTCAGATGCATTTTGCTAAAAATAAAAAGCTGTATGTTCTGTAGGGGCAATTAAGGAATCTGGCCCTTCAGAGATCCGGCCTCTCTTTCTTTCTCTCGTTCTCTCTCTCCCTCTCTTTCTCTCTCTTTCTCTCTATTTATCTCTCTCTCCCTCTCCTTTCTTGCTCTATTTATCTCTTTCTATCTCTCTTTCAAGTTCTTCCTCTTTCTCTGCTTATCTCTTTCTTTCTCCGTTGTTTTCTCTCTCTTTCTCTCTATCTCCCTCTCTTTCTGTCTCTCTCTCACATCCTCTCTTTCTCGCTCTCTCTTTCTCTCTCTTTCTTTCTGTCTCACTCTCCCTCTTTCTCTCTCTCTTTCTCTTTCTCTCTCTCATCCTCTCTCTCTCTCCCTCTCTGTGTGTCTTTCTCTCTCTCTTTCCATGTCTCTCTCTCTCTCGTTGTCTCTCTCTTTTACTTTCTTGCTCTTTCTCTGTCTCTTTCTTTCTTTCTCTCTCGTTCTCCTTTCTCTCTCGCTCTCTTTCTCTCTCTCGATCCCTCTCTCCTCTTCTCTCTCCCTCTCTTACTCTCTTTCACTTTCTTGCTCTTTCGCTGTCTCTCTCTTTCTTTCTCTCTCATTCTCTCTCTCCCTGTTTGTTTGTTTGTTTGTTTGTTTGTTCCTTTTTTCTATCTTTCTTTCTTTCTTTCTTTCTTTCTTTCTTTCTTTCTTTCTTTCTTTCTTTCTTTCTTTCTTTCTTACTCTCTCTTTCTCTTTCTCTTTCTCTCCCTCTCTTTCCCTTTCTCTCCCTTTCACTTTCACTTTCTTGCTCTTTCTCTTTCTGTCTCTCTCTTTCTTTCTCTCTCTCTTTCTTTCTTTCTTTCTTTTTTCTTTCTTTCTTTCTTTCTTTCACTCTCTCTCTCCCTCCCTCTCTCTCTCTCTATCTCTCTCTCTTTCTCTCTTCTGAAACACTGCAAAGATCTCGTAGATGACAAAGTACAAACAAGCATTTGCAATGCAATAGATCTCGCATGTTTTGTATTTACGTGACTTATCTGTATTGATATTACAAATTACAATGGCTTTTAATTTTTTTAAATGATTAATACTTAGATAAAAGTGATTTTAATTTATAATGGCAATAGCTTAAACTTTTGTAAATAACTTTTGTGAAGATTATGTTCAGTGTATTTTATTGTGACGAAAATCCAAGAACAGAAGTGAAATATTAACATCTTTTTGTGACATTTGTAATAAAGTTTGAAACATTGAGAGAACATATTTGAACCAGTTGTTGTTGAATGGTTGCGCAGATTGATGCTGGGGTGGTGCTGAGTGGTGCTGTTGTGGTGCTGAGTGGTGCTGTGGTGATGCTGAGTGGTGCTGTGGTGGTGCTGAGTGATACTGGGATGGTGCTGAGTGATGCTGGGGTGGTGCTGAGTGGTGCTGTGGTGGTGTTGAAGAATGCTGTGGTGGTGCTGAGTGATGCTGTGGTGGTGCTGAGTGGTGCTGTGGTGGAGCTGAGTGATGCTGGGGTAGCGCTGAGTGATGATGTGGTGATGCAGAGGGCAGAAGGGCACAAAGAACCAGTCTAACAGGGGGCAGAAGGGCAGAAAAACAAGGGAAAAACAAGTCTAACAGAGGGCAGAAGGGCAGAAAAACAAGGGAAAAACTAGTCTAACAGAGGGCAGAAGGGCACAAAAAACGAGTCTAACAGGGGGCAGAATGAATCCCGCCCTGCATGTTTGTCCACGAAGATGCCACCTTTTTGTGCAATACCTCTACTCAACTGGAGTACTTTCTACTGTCTAATCAGTAAGCGCTCCCTCGCTGGCTAAATGTATAGGGGCAGATTTACAATAACTGGCGTATCCCCAGGGATGCGCCAGTTATTGTGCGCCGCAGCTCAGCCACCCATGGTGCGCCGCATTTACAATGCGGCGCACCATGTGGCAAAAACGGCACAGATGCGTCACGCATCTGTGCCGTAAAAGCAGCGCATTGCTGGAGCTGCGTCACGCTTGCGACGCACCTCCAGCAATGCTCTGGGGGGGCCCTATCTCCCCAATGCTGCATCAAGCCTTGCGCCTGCTTCAAGCAGGCGCAGGGTTTTGACGCAGCATTGGCCTAAAAGTGACTGAGTGAAATTTTGTAGATTTCACTCAGCCACTTTTAGGAGGCTGAGTCAGAACGCCTCCTGATGGCGCAGGGCTTTACAACGTGACGCATCTCACAGAGAGATGCGTCACGTTGTTAATACCCAGCACCATGGCTCATCTTTTGTGCTGCCGCTGCGTCACAAAAGGTCTCGGCAGAGGGTGGCAGTGGTGAACCAGAGGGTGGCAGTGATGAACCAGAGGGTGACAGTGATGAACCAGAGGATGGCAGGGGTAAACCAGAGAGTGACAGTCCTGAACCAGAGGGTGGCAGTGCAGAACCAGAGGGTGGCAGGGGTGAACCAGAGGGTGGCAGGGTTGAACCAGAGGGTGGCAGTGCTGAACCCGAGGGTGGCAGTGCTGAACCAGAGGGTGGCAGGGGTGAACCAGAGGGTGGCGGGGGTGAACCAGAGGGTGGCAGTGATGAACCAGATAGTGGCAGGGCTGAACCAGAGGCTGGCAGTGGGGAACCAGAGGGTGACATGGGTGAACCAGAGGGTGGCAGTGGTGAACCAGAGAGTGGCAGTGGTGAACCAGAGGGTGGCAGTGCTGAACCAGAGGGTGACAGTGGTTAACCAGAGGGTGGCAGTGGTGAACCAGAGGTGCTGTGATGAACCAGAGGGTGGCAGTCGTGAACCAGAGGGTGGCAGTGGGAACCAGAGGGTGACAGTGCTGAACCAGAGGGTGGCAGGGGTGAACCAGAGGGTGCTGTGATGAACCAGAGGGTGGCAGTGGTAAACGAGAGGGTGGCAGGGGTGAACCAGAGGGTGGCAGTGCTGAACCAGAGGGTGACAGTGGTTAACCAGAGGGTGGCAGTGGTGAACCAGAGGTGCTGTGATGAACCAGAGGGTGGCAGTGCTGAACCAGAGGGTGGCAGTGGTGAACCAGAGGTGCTGTGATGAACCAGAGGGTGGCAGTCATGAACCAGAGGGTGGCAGTGCTGAACCAGAGGGTGGCAGGGGTGAACCAGAGGGTGCTGTGATGAACCAGAGGGTGGCAGTGGTGAACTAGAGGGTGGCAGGGGTGAACCAGAGGGTGGCAGTGGTGAACCAGAGGGTGGCAGTGCTGAACCAGAGGGTGACAGTGGTTAATCAGAGGGTGGCAGTGGTGAACCAGAGGTGCTGTGATGAACCAGAGGGTGGCAGTCATGAACCAGAGGGTGGCAGTGGTGAACCAGAGGGTGACAGTGCTGACCCAGAGGGTGACAGTGATGAACCAGAGGGTGGCAGGGGTGAACCAGAGGGTGGCAGTGGTGAACCAGAGGGTGGCAGTGATGAACCAGAGGGTGGCAGTGGTGAACCAGAGGGTGATGTGCCCATAAACGACTGCATGGGTAACTTCGCCATGCAAGCGGCCCGCGAACACGCAAAAAGCCCCGCGAACACACAAAAATCCCCAGCGAACACGCAAAAAACCAAAAATCCGCAAATTCGCATGAATTCGCGGATTTTGCGGATTGCGAATTTGATTTCGCACGAATTCGCGGAACACGAATTCGCAAATTTCGCCCATACTTACTTGGCACGAGCGGACCGAGGCAGTGTGTTAAGCATTTGTGATTATACACAGTAATACAGTGATAACACTACAGATGGACACAACACCGGTTGCGCAGAGTACGGGACTTGTGGTGAGCCTTACCGATGCAGAGGTGATGCATAGATTCTCGGCCTGCAGGCCCATTGTGGTGAGTAAGATGGCGCCTTGATGTGATGCAACGATCCGGTTGCGATGCAAGAAGATGGCGCCCTTGATGCGGCGATGCGATGGCGATGCGATGACGCCCTGGAAGCCTTGCGACGACTCTGTACTTTGGAGCAGTGACAGGCCCTGCAACGTGCTTCTCCGGTGATGTGATGGCGGCTCTCTCGATGGCGTCACGCTTCACCAGGGATGCGACAGCAGGCCGCTTCGATGAACACACGCTTCCAGGGAGATGCGACGAAGGTGTTGCAATGATTTCAGCTGCGGCAGCAACACGCATCTTCTCGATGCGTCGTGCTTCCAGCTCCCAGCGGCACACAAGTGACTGGAGTCAGAATTCCCAGCAAGGAAATTCGGGAGGGAGCTGGAGGTGAAGTCTTTTGTCCCTGAAACTTCAGCAGGAGGCAAGCACAGTTCAAGCCCTTGGAAAATATTCTGTAGATGAAAGTTCTTACATAGTTCCTTCTCCTTTCCCTTGGCAATGACGCAACCACTGCAGGCCAACTCAGCAAACAGCACACTGGCAGAGGGGCAGTCCAAACTTCTGCAGCTTCCTTGGTTCCTCTCTTTGGCAGAAAGGTTTATTGTTCCAGAAGTGATCTAATTTCTTGGGATCAGGGTCCCAATATTTATACCCCAAAATCCTTTGTTCTCTGAAGGCAGAGAGGCCTCTGCCTAGTTCAAACCAGTTCCTGAGCACTTTGTTGACATGACTCTCTTTTTCCTTTCACTGTGCAGGGCAGAGGCATCCGCCGCCCAACAGGAGGTGGAGCCAGCACAGGGAAGGGAAGATACAGCTCGGGAGCAATCTGTTGACATGATTCCTCCTCTCCTTTCACAGTGTAGGGCAGAGACATCAGACAAGCCACAGAGGGTGGAGCCAGCATTGTAGAAGGAAGGCCCAACCCTATTCAGGTCCCAGTTGCAACTCCTCCCTCCAATCTAGTTGCAGATCTCTCTAAGCATCACCGGGCTGCCCCAGCCTGTCTCCTGGAATCCCCCAGCCCTGTCACACACAAACCCAGACAAGGAATACACAACCCAGCAGAGGCAGGCTCAAATGGTTAGGCAAGCAAATACCTGCTTTCTAAAAGTGGTATTTGCAAACACAGAATATTAAAATAAACTTTACTAAAAGATGTACTTTATAATTCTGAGTTCAGGCATACTAAATTCGAATTTCCACCATGTTCCCTGAGTCAGTTAGGATTATAAGGATGTAATAATCCTAACTGCCCATTCTGGCCTATGAGAACAGTTAGCCTTCAATAGTGAAAAACGAAAATGGCTGTAATTCACTATTAGAACATGCTACGCACATCAGGGCATGTCCTACCTTATACTTACAATGCACCCTGCCTTTGAGCCTACCATAGGGGTGTCTAATATGAAGTAAAGTTTACGGTCTGGCAAGAGGGTGCACTTGGCCAAGTCGACATAGGCTTTGCAATGGCAGGCCTGAGACACACTTTACAAGCTGCTTCTGTGGGTGGCACAACCAGTGCTGCAAGCCCACCAGCAGCATTTGATTTACAAGCCCTGGGCACACATGGGACTGACAGATAAATCAAATAACCCAATCATGGAATCCAATTAGTATATCAATTTAACTTAGGGAGCACTTGCACTGTGGCACTGATTAGTAGTGGCACAATGCCTAAAGCATAAATCCAGCAAAAACATATCAAAACAGAGGAGGCAATCCGTCAAAAGGGAAGGGAGACTTACGCCAATGATGTCAGGTCTAACAATGGCTAGCCTTCCTACATCACCTTTGCGCAGGCCCTGGTGAGCAGCTATATAAATGTTTTGGAGTCTAGCATCAGCACCGACGGATGACATCCACAAATTTCTCCTACATTAAATTCAGTGCTCTTGAGCAGAGAGGGAAACTTGTGTTTATTGTTTTGTTTAGGAGTGCAAACTTTCCTACATATCCCATTCATTTTTTGTAATAATGATAACACAAATCGAAACGTGCCCACAATACATTATTTGCTATTATTACTGGAGCTTCATTAGGGTTACCCTTAGCTGATCAAAAACATCTGAGTCAGCCCATCAGACACTTTTTCTTCTTCTCCTGTTCCTTTTTGGTAAAGACCGACTGAGGGGAATACACAAGATTTTACCCTTAGCAAGGATGTTGGAAGCTCCCGAATGGCACTGTTTCTGACTCTGTTGTGGTGGTCCAAGCTGAGTGGGATTGATACTCTGCTCCTGTACTTCTGCAGATGTATGTCACTCATGCTTGAGAAATAAAACTGATGATTTGTTTGCGCAGCCATTAGTTGAAGAGGATGGTTATTTGACTTCCACAGTTTTGATGGTTCTGGTGGAGAACTCAATTCCATATGGAACTTGACCTCCAAAAGACTGCTACACTACCCAACTGCCTTTTTTAAAAATGCAACAGGCTGCAAACGTTTACCCACTGCAAGGCTGATATAGCAGTATTTTGGGGGAGATCATAATCTCTTCTGATATCACTACACATCGTCCACCCACTCTTCCTCAGATTCATCAGAGAGCTTAGAGGATTCTTGATTAGAGAAAGGAAGAAATATGAATGGGCTGCAGTACTGAGTGGTGAGATGGTGCCCTCAATTAGTTTGCTCTTCCAGAGCATTAAACTACCTTTTTACAAAACCACTTTAAATACCTAAAGGTCTGAGCATAGGACAAGCTCATGTCAACCTCTAAGAAGCAGCAAAATATGGTGCTAAATTACAGTGAAACTATGAATATGTGATATATATAATGTATTAGGACACTCTAGTAAGCTGGTAATTGATTCACAATGCATTACTGCAACACAGTGTGCCACAGTAAATCCTGAAATGGGGATACTGCTATTCAGTTATCCAGCTTAATTAATTTAATCATTTTGAATGAAGCAATATTCGGTAAAAAGATCGAAGCCAGTTAGAAACCTTAAAGCTATACCAAGCCTAAAGTAATCAAATCCAACTGAAATTAGCCTTTTAAAAAATTGATTGCAACAAGTCACATGGACATTTCAAAGAGCTAGGTCCAGCCAAAATTAAGGTTCTTAAGGCAAGTGAACCAATTATGCTCAAACTAAAATCCTCCACCTCAATGAGTTTGGGCTCAAAAACTGAAAGTGAAACGACTTTTTGTATAAACATTTTAATATATACTGTATCAGAAGTGTTAGAAATGGGGGTCTCAAGTTGGCAGAGATAGGTACCTTTGTCCAAGTAGGGACCCTTCTTCCTAGTTAGGGTATGGGGGATACACTTCTAAAATAACTCCTGCTCACCCCCTTGGTAGCTTGACATGAGCAGACAGGCTTATCTCAGAGTCAGTGTGCAAAGCATTTGTGCACACATACAGAAATACAGTGAAAACACTACTAATGGACACCACACCAGTTTAGAAAAAGAATCAATCTTTATCTAAACTAAACAAGACTAAAACAACAAAAATCCAGAATAAAGTAATAAGAATATGAATTTCAAAAGGTAGAAACAGTTCTGTTAAAAGCAAATTGCAGATGCAACACTTTCAACACAAAGTGCCTTGGAGGCACCAAAATCAAAAGCAAGAACAGCCACAGGGAAGTTGATGCGTTGGCTCCTTACCCCAGGGGAGTTGATGCATCGGTTTCCTACTGCCATGCAGGGGAGGTGATGTATTGGTTCCTTACTGAAGGGGAGGTGATGCATTGGTTTCTTACTGTGTTGGGAGGTGATGCTTCAGTTTGTTTCTGCAGCCCCAGCGTCCTTGTCGACTTGGCGCCCCAGTGCGATGCGTGAGGATCAGAGATACATCAGTTCTCAATGCTGGGGTGTCAATGGCACTTAAGTTGATTTCTTCAGCCGAGGTCCCACAATGCGTTGGTCTATGCAGCATCACAGCAGGGCCTGCATCAGAATCGGTGCGATGATCTCGGCTTTGTAGATCGGTGCACTCGATGTGGTGTTCAGCGGTTTCTCAAGTCGCGGGCAGGTGCTGTGTCGGTTTCTACGACGATGCATCAGAAACAGGTACGGATGCATTGTGCTTCTCCTTGTTGCATTACTTTTCCAGCTCCCAACAGCAGGAACAACTTCTAGAGGCCTAGAACAGCAGCAGGCACCTCTTGGCAAATCAGAACTCACAGCAAGGGAGTTCAGGGGAGCAGGGCCTGAAGTCTTTGTGTCCCTAAGACTTAAAAAACAGGAGGCAAGCTCTACTTCAAGCCCTTGGAGATCGTATTCAAGCAGGGGACACAACACACAGCAAAGTCTGTGTCCTTTTCTTTGGCAGAACCAGCCACTGCAGGCCAACCCCAGACAGCACACAGCAAAAGGGCAGAACGTGTCCTCAGTTTCTCCAGCTCTTCCCCTTGGCAAAGGTTCCTCTTGATTCCCAGAAGTGATCTAAAAGTCTTGGATCAGGGCCCCTCTTTTAATAATGCAAAATCATGTGTTCTCTCTGGCAGGGAAGCTCTTTGCCCAGCCAAAACTAGTTCTGTCCTCTCTGGTGCAGCTTCCTGTCAGAAGGTGGAAACAGTAAAGTCCTTGGCAGACCAGACCCATTGAGGTGTGGATGAAATCTTCTTTGTCTGCTCTCACTCTCAGGAAAGGCAGGGAACACCTCAGCCCCCAAGGGGGTGTCTGTACAGAATGTCCATCCCCAGCCCCTGTCACTCCAAAGCCAGACAGTCAATACACAACCTACCAGAGGCACACTGGATGGTTAGGCAACGAAGTACTTGCTTTCGAAAAGCGATATTTTGAAACCCAGACTAAAAGATGCATTTTAACATGCTGAGTTCAGACATATCAAACTTTACTTTCCTAACTTGGTATCATGGGCAGTCATGCTCATAAGATGTTATGAGGAAAATCCACATTTTATCATTTGGGACAAAGAGCCTTACAATGGTGAAAAACTAAATTGGCAGTACTTCACTATCAGGACATGCCACACACATCAGGGCATGGCCTACCTCTTACGTTCACTACAACATACACTGCACACTGCCCATTTGGGTACCTTGGCGCTAACTTAGGGGTTACTCACATGTAAGAAAAGGGAAGGTTAAAGCCTGACAAGTGGGTACGCTTTCCAGGTTGACATGGCAGTACCAAACTGAGCAAAGACACTGCAGTGGCAGGTCATGGAAAATCTACAGCTAGGCACTTTGCAAAAAAAAGGGTCAGTTTTCCCTCTGAAAATGTGATGTGTCCACGTTGCGTTTTGAGCCGTTTCCTGTCGCGGGCACTAGGCCTACCCACGCAAGTAAGGTACCGTTCTTCTCAGAAGACTTTGGAGAACGCGGGGTGGGTGGAGTTTTGTGCATCCACGCAGATTCCAGAACTTCCCACCACAGAAATTTGAGGAAAACTAGTTTTTTTTGACAATTTTTTAGGTTTGCATGGAATTCTGGGTTACAGAACCTGGAGAGAGGCAGTCAAGTCACCCCACCCTGGATTTCCCTTGGTGTCTATTTATCAGAAATGTATAGGTTTGCTAGGTTTCCCTAGGTGTCGGCAGAGCTAGGGTTACAAAACGATAGCTAGGTACTTTGCCAAAAAAGGGTCATTTTTTGCGGTGAAAATTGTGGTGTGTCCACATTGCGTTTTGTGCCGTTTCCTGTTGCAGGCACTAGGCCTACCCACACAAGTGAGCTATATTTTTCTCTGAAGACTTTTGGGAATGCGGGGTGGGTAGAAATTTCTGGATCCACGCAGATTCCAGAACATTCCACCAAAGAAATGTTCTGGAATAGTTTGCAAGGGATTCTGGATAACAGAACCTGGTGAGATGCAGTCAGGTCACCCCATCCTGGATTCCCCTAGCAGCGAAGGGGTTAATTCTGAAATATATTGTCAACAAAAACCATAACAACCTTTCCATTGCCAGAGCTTAGCTTTCCTTTTTCCCTTCCCAAAGAAGGGGATAGACCACCTATTGGTCTCTATTTCAATATTTAAGGGTGAGCGAGAAAGACCTGACAAAAGCAATTCAATAAAGGAAAATTAGGTTTAAGAGCAATGTTGCAATGTGCTACTACAATATCCCTTAAACCATACAGATGACTGGCCCCTTAATCAATCCCTGATATTCTCCTAGGAAAATATAGCAAAAATTAATAAAGAAATTCTTATTTTTTTTTACATGATGAGACTTTTTGCAGACAACTGTTTGGGAGACTTATGCTTTTAAGGACATTTTGGGATACTGTATATTAGGAGCAAGTAGCATTTAAAAAGATTAGGAAGCAATAAACTTGATTCAATCCGAATTAGAGATTGCCTATCTTGAAGTTCTGTCATGATAACTCCCAATATTCATTTAACAACTGGATTACAATTTTATTAAAAATGAGTGGTTTTTAACTTCTGTAGGACATTGTTAATAATCAAGCTTTGAGAACCAAATCTACAAATTACGTGATGAAAGACCTGATTTTGAATAAGTATTTATGAAATCATTTATACATTATTTTGCTGTTTTCTGAGTGACCTAAAGCGAGAGTCATAGCTCCTGGAAGCTGAGATAGATCAATTCCTACAATCAATTTATCTGTAGTCACTACCGAAGCTGCTCATTTGTTAGTAGATCCAGTATTAGAAACACAACTCACAACACAAGACAACAATTACAAAATACAAAACACCCTGGCAAGAATGACTTTGATGAGGAGTGTCACAAAAGTGTTATGAATAATTTAGCTAACCTTTAGCATGTCAATGTTAGAAGACAGATCTATACCTTCTTCCTTCAAGAAAGGTGTTATAACCCTATAACATTACTCAAAACTGATTATAATATTTGAACTGTGATTATATCCAATCGCCTAATCACTGTTGTCCCGATCCTATATAAGTAGATCAAAATAGTTTTATACATGATTGGAACCTTTAAACTATATACACTATAAATCAGAATTAATTGGTTTTATGACATCACATAAAATACCAACAGATAATGGTTTATAAGATACTCAAAAAATTATGACCTATTCAGCGTTCTGAAAAAATAAATTTTCTACCCCACCTCAAAAACTTTATCATGGCATATTAGCCCAGAAAGTTATAAACAACCAAAATGCTGGTCACATTTTTCACAATGCAGGCATGCATTAGAGTTGTCCTTTTCCCCTAATTCTATTTTTATTGAATAATTGCCACAACTATTCAATTTTCTCACCATTTCCTGAAGCTGCGCCTAAAGGATATGCAGCTGATATTACTTTAATTTTGGCACCCAGTTCCAGCAACACACAATGTGCTTTGAAGGTACTGAACAATTGCAGTATTACTTAACACTATTTCTGAAATGTCTGTGCAGCATTTAACTTCTATTTATACTAATAACCCTAAAATATATAAATATTCATTTTTGAATAACATAACAATTTGTTTTTAACAACTATGCTCTGTTTCTGAGGAAGGTTAAATGATTTTTTTTGAGTTGGTGAATTAACTACAATATTTTCCTGGAAAGTATCTGGTGAAGCTGTG
This sequence comes from Lissotriton helveticus, assembly GCF_964261635.1. Lineage (NCBI taxonomy): Eukaryota > Metazoa > Chordata > Amphibia > Caudata > Salamandridae > Lissotriton > Lissotriton helveticus. The sequence continues at coordinate 524,381,263 of NC_136061.1, forward strand.
CTGCAGTATCTAAAGACTAAGGGCCATATGTATCATACTTCCGTTTTGCGAATTCCAAATAGCGAATTTTAAGGAATCGCTATTTGGAATTCGCAAAACGGTATGTATGTACAAAATCGCTATTTAATAGCGATTCCTTACCATTCTTAATTTGCGATTAGCAAATTGCTAATCACAAATTACCCATTCATTTCTATGGGCCAGGAGGCCCATAGGAATGAAGGGGCAATTTGCGATTAGCAATTTGCTAATCGCAAATTAGGAATTTTTTCACGGGTGCAGGGGTGTCTCAAGAACACCCTGCTGCACCCCTGAAAAAGACATTTGGGGCATATGGCGCACATACATGCCCTAAGGGCATGTATGGGCGTCATATGGCACCTTTTGTTTTTTGGAAAAAAGCTTTTTGAAAAGAATTCGCAAATTACCACCAACTAGAAGTTGGTGGTAATTTGCGAATCCTTATTGGCATTTTTTGAATATTTTTTGTTTGATACGTTGCATTTAAGGAATCGCAAAATTTGCGATTCCTTAAGTGCAATCGCAAAATAAGGAATTGCAAATTTTGCTATTCCTTATTTTGCATCAAACATGTTTGATACATACCATTTGTCAAATTAGCATTCGCAAAGGCCGAAATTCGCAGAATTTCGGCCTTTGCGAATGCTAATTAGCTTGATACATATGACCCTTAATGGAAGCGCTTAAAGGAACATTAATTCTACATGATGAATTTGATTTGAAAGGCACAGCGTGATTTTTTCCAACCCAGATTTCAGACTAAAGCTCCTCTCAAATGTGTCACAACACTTCCATTGCTGGTCATATGGGAGATTAAGACACATCTGTGGTTTCGTGTCTAGTAGGTCCTATAGAAAAGGCTTCTGCTTCAAAACTCAGGTTTGCTAACCACTGCCAGTTCTTCCTTAACACTCACACACAATATCCACTATCTAATAATGTAGCCCTTAAGCTTGCATATTTAAACCAGGTTATACTGCTAAACGTAGATTCTTTTTTGAAGAGGGCTCATTTCACCATCCAATGTTTTATGGATCTTGCAAGATAACCCAACGTATCAATACAGTAACATTTTGAATAAATTTTCCCTCAGTTTTGAAGATTCATCTAGTCTTCCACTAAAATCTTTCTTACCAGCATTCTTACCCTTCTCAGACACCTGTGCTGGTAGATGATGCTCCAGATGAAGTCCAAGTAACCTCTTTCACAAATGTGTAGAGAAAAACTGCAGATATTTGCTGACTTGAAAAGATGCCTACCTAGCGGGTGGTACTGGGAAGATCACTGTATAGCCCACGCTCCTGCCTTGATCAGACAATTATTTATGCAATTCCAAAACAATTCCAGAGAATTGAAAATCAGGTGTAAAATTGTGCAAGGGAAAAAGGGTTGCCTAAAGCAAGAAGATGGAATAGAGCTAATATTGACAAAGAAACCAACAAACAAGATACATACAAGAAACAATGACATACAAAAATTGGATATTCAATTATTTAATTTATAGAAAAATAGGCATGAATATTTTATAAAGCCATTTTTCTGTATATATTTAAAATAAATTTCTTGGCATGAATTGATAATCATGAATTAAATTTACATAGCAGGGCTAACTAAGCATGGGCTGAAAATCCGTTCCGCTCACGGAATTTGCGATTTTTTTTTACAATTTCGCGGTCTGCGAATCGCGCAAAATTGTCAAAGAATTCATAATTCGCGAGTTGGCGGATTTTTTTTTCTTGGTCGTGGTTCAAAAATACAATCTCGCGTGCGCGGCGTTGACTTACAGTGATTCTGAGTTCGCCGAGTTGTTTTCCTCCAGGTTTGCGTGCGCTGTGCCATTTTCGATCTTGCTGAGTGATCGCGCGAGACTTTTCGACCGCGACAACGTCATAGCGTCCCACCATCTTGCACTGCGAGACTGTTTGAACACGAATACGTCATAAGGGCCCGCGATCACGCACCACGAAAGAAAACAATTGCGAAGACGTAGATGCGACACGCAGCTGACATCCGGCAGGAGATTTGAACAGCTCGCATTCCCGAAATTGCACATACTGCAATTCTGCAGAAGAAATCTATCGCTGGCAGCATAAACCTCCTGAACATGATTATTTGGATTAGAATAACTCCTCAGATTGACATTAGGCTGCATTTTTTTGTGCATGGAGTCCATTTTTGGGGGGGTGGGAGGGAGGAAGTGCCCCACAGTCTCCAACTTCCTGTTCCAATCCAGCAGGCTCCTCCCAGTGCTTTGTCCATGTCCTGGTCACTTTTCATTTGGATCTGGAGCAGAAAGGATTACTCTTTGTGGCTGCTGTGCTGGATATTTGTATTTGAGGACTTTTTTTGGGATTACTTTTGGATTTGAGATTTTACAAGTAAGTTGGTGTTGTTTGTTTAGGGCACTGCAGTTGCTGCTACTACAATTTATAAACTTGTTCACAACTTTAAAAAAAATATATTGTGGGTACCCACAGTATCCAGTAGGCCCAGGGTTAGTCATGGGTGCATGATAAACTGTTTCTGTGAGTTTTGTGGAACTTAAATATCATTTATGGCATGTTATTGAGTAGCTCACTGTTATATGTGGAAGTTTTTTTTTAATTTTGGGGTGCGTGTTAAAGCCACACTAGCCAGTAGGCCCAGGAGTAGTCAGTGGTGCATGGGCCATGTCTTTCTGTGGGGTCTCGTGAATGTAAACATCATTTAGAGCATAGATGGCATTGGATTGGGGCGATTTTTGTGTGTATTTTGATTTTTTGGGTGTTGTTGGGGCCTGGTTCAGGGCCTGGCCATGTGGGTGGGGGCCATTTTAAGGTCTGGTCCAGGGCCTGGCCATGTGGGTGGGGATCTAGGGGCCATTTTGAAGCCAGGCAGTGTGCTTTGTGCCATAGGCCTGCACCTAGTCTGCCTTGCTTTCATCCATTATGCCCAGGGGTACTCAGTGGTGCATGGGCCATGTCTTTCTGTGGGGTCTCTTGAAGTTAAACGTCATTTAGGGCATGGATGGCATTGGATTGGGGTGATATTTGGGTGTATTTTGATTTTTTGGGTGTTGTTGGGGCCTGGTCCAGGGCCTGGCCATGTGGGTGGGGGCCATTTTGAGGCATGGTCCAGGGCCTGTCCATGTGGGTGGGGTCTAGGGGCCATTTTTAAGCCAGGTAGTGTGCTTTGTGCCATAGGCCTGCACCCAGTCTGCCTTGCTTTCATCCATTATGCCCAGGGGTAGTCAGTGGTGCATGGGCCGTCTTTCTGTGGGGTCTCTTGAATTTAAACATCATTTAGGGCATGGATGGCATTGGATTGGGGTGATTTTTGTGTGAATTTTGATTTTTTGGTTGTTGTTGGGACTTCGTCCAGGGCCTGGCCATGTGGGTGGGGGCCATTTTGAGGCCTGGTCCAGGGCCTGGCCATGTGGGTGGGATCTAGGGGTCATTTTGAAGCCAGGCTGTGTGCTTTGTGCCATAGGCCTGCACCCAATCTGCCTTGCTTTCATCCATTATGCCCAGGGGTACTCAGTGGTGCATGGGCCATGTCTTTGTGTGGGGCCTCTTGAATTTAAACATAATTTAGGGCATGGATGGCATTGGATTGCGGTGATTTTTGTGTGTATTTCAATTTTTTGGGTGTTGTTGGGGCCTGGTCCAGGGCCTGGCCATGTGGGTGGGGGCCATTTTGAGGCCTGGTCCAGGGCCTGACCATGTGGGTGGGGGTCTAGGGGCCAATTTAAAGCCAGGCAATGTGTTTTGTGCCATAGGCCTGCACCCAGTCTGACTTGCATTAATCCATTATGCCCAGGGGTACTCAGTGGTGCATAAAACAACTTTCTCTGTGTGGTCTCTCTTCTATTAATTTAAACATCCAATTTGGATTAGAATTGCAATTTTTATTTTGGGTCTTTCCATTTTTGAGAGTGTTGTGTTAATATTAATAAATACCTAGCTGCAAATATTAATTGAAGCACAACATATGCAACATTTATTTAACTGATGATCCTCTGGCTTCCTTTGCTTTTAGGTGCACAAAAACTGAGAAGAACCAGGAATCATCCTCATCATCATCAATTGTTGTAGTGCCAGGAAGAAGTCCTGCTGCGGTGTGTGCACAACGTCACGTGTGGCCACAGACAACTCTGCAACTCGTGCAACTGCGTCCTGCTGTTCTGACATCTGAAAAAAGATGGGCCCAAAGAAAGGTGGCCATAGCTCCTCTACCAAGAAAGTGGCCAGTGCCACTGCCAGTAAGAAGGAGCAGAAGAAGCAAGTGGTGCCACTTACCACGGAGACTGGTGTGCTGACAGACACTTTTTTGGGGGAAAAAAACTACTCCTGCAGCAGCGGTGTCCGCCGGGGACCAAGCTGGGAGCAGCACCTCCGCTTCATTGGTCTCAGTCACACCACGCCAAGTTAGGCCCAAGCCCATGAGTGCTGAGAGACAGCCACTTTAATTGCTCTTTCACCATTGACCAGTGATGTTGGCGTTGACTCATCGCAAAGTAGCATCCAATCAACGCAGGGTGCAACTCATCTGACGAGTGTTCAACCACAGCCGCAACAACAACAACCACAAGTGCAACAAGGAGAGGTGCAAGGAGAGGCGCATGGAGAGGCGCAAATAGAGGCTCAAGTAGAGGCGCAAGTAGAGGCGCAAGTAGAGGTGCACGGAGAGGCGCATGGAGAGGCAGATCCACCCACAATGCTTGTTCCTCCAGAAGTAGCGGCACATGAGGAAATCGAGATTCATGCGGAGGTGTCAGCCGAGCAAGCCACTCTGAGTCATGATGATCCATTGTCTTCCAGATCCCCAGCAAGGAAAAGGAAGGCTAGTACAAGTTCTTCTTCAAGCCCCCTTCCTTCTGATGATCTAGATCTTGATTGGCAGCCACCAATTCAGTCTGAGAGGGAGGCACGCCATGAGCCGACAAAGCTAGGTAAAAGGAAGATTCCTACAAGGCTTCCACTTATGGGTGATGACGAAGAAGCAGTAGAAGTGGTGTATTCTGCTGCTGATGAAGAGTCTGACGATGACGACCCAGTCATCAGAGTCGTCACTCCAGCCCCAACGGGCATGCAGCAGACAGACATTTTTACCCTATCCAAAATGCTGCTGTGCGGGATGTGGGAGGCGTGGCACTGTTACCACCACCAACACAGGTAACCACTACACCAACACGACCTACAGCTGCCATATTTTCTCTTCGGAAGGGCCAGCAGGGACCTCCATCCAGCTCGACCTCCGTTACCTCAAGTAGTGGTGCTGTAACTGTAAGTGCACAACAGAGTCAAATTCGGCCATGCCCATCCTATACTTCATCTGGTATTGAAAGTAGCACCTCCACCACCACCACCAGAAATCTCAACTCCCCAGTTTGGGACTTCTTTAGTATTAGCAAAAAGGCGGAAAACCTAGTTATTTGTTCGATTTGTAAACAAGTAGTTAGTCGGGGTAAGCTTGGTACCAACTATGGTACCGGAGGCCAAAGAGGTCATCTCAAAAAACACCACGTTATCCAGTGGGAGGCGCACCTAAGTAAGATCAGGGAAGCCAAAAGTACAACAAATCCAAATGTATCCATTGATATTGCATCTGATGATGACGAGGGGCTGATCGTGCAGGGGGGAGGTGAAGAAGCGACAGAAATTTTTTCTGGTACACACAGTACCCCTGGCAGAAGCACGGCAGTGGTAGCGCCCACACCCTCTACCCCAGCAACATCTATGAGAAGTCTGGATCATCATCATCACATATGAAAACGGTCCAGACCACCATTAAAAGCATGTTTTGGTCGGAGGCGCCATTTGAACGCAACCACCCAACGGCACGTCTGTATAATGCAATGCTGGCTAAAATGCTAGCGCTGGACCTTCTCACTTTTTCTTTCGTGGAAGGGGTGGGTTTTCTAGAATTTGTGGCAACAGTCTGCCCTAAATGGAAGGTTCATAGCCGGTCCTATTTTGCCAGAGTTGCGGTTCCAGCACTACTTGAAGATGTGATGGAAGTGATTGGGGCAGCTTTGCAGAAGAGTGCTGTTCACTAACCCTGGGCGGGCAACTTCGCTACGCCCACGAAGTGGGCATAGTGTTGCCTACTTCGCCCTTTGCAAAGTAGGTGAAGCAGGCAACACTACGCCCACTCCTTGGGCGTAGCGAAGTTGCCCACAACGCCGCCTCCCTCCCGCCATCCCGAACATACCTAATTTAATTAAAGGGGCACAAAAAAATAAATAAAATACACTTACCTTGTCCGCGGCGTCCCGGGGCTCCCTCTGCTCGTTCACGGTGCCGTCTGCTAACCAATGCGCATGCGCGGGCGGCCGCGCATGCGCATTTCTCATGAGAAATGCGTATTCGCGGCCGCCCGCGCATGCGCATTGGTTATTAGACGGCGTCGTGAACGAGCAGAGGGAGCCCCGGGACGCCGCGGACAAGGTAAGTGCATTTTATTTATTTTTCTTTGCCCATTTAATTAAATTAGGTATGTAGGGCAGGGGGGCATGCAGCGCGTAGTGGGGCTACGCAAAGTGCACAGGTGGGCGTAGTTTCTCGCCCACTTTGTGTAGCTTCATAAATAAATAAATAAAAAATAAAGTAGCCCCACTACGCACACTACGCCCAGGGTTACTGGTCACACTATCCACCTGACAACAGACATGTGGTCCAGTTGCCAAGCGGTTGATTACATGTGCATCACTGCACATTGGGTCTCTTTTGCGGGGGTTAGAGATAAGATAGCTGTAGGTTTTGACAGTGTCACAATTTTTCAGGCTACTCGGAAACATGCAACAGTAGCCATATTTGCCATGGAGAAATCTCATGCTGCAGTAAACATTTTGGAGTAGTTTATCCCCTTGGGCGCAGCCATGATTCTGCACCTGTGCGGCACTTTTAATGAGTGGGCAAGTTCATGACGGCCCCCAGCCGTCATCAGCACACGAGCACTGTGATGCATGACGGCTGGGGGCCGTCATCAGCACCGAAAGGGTTAACAGTAAGGTCCTTAAATGGCTGCTGCCAAGAAGGCGCATGATTTGTTATGTTTCCACGGATAATGGCAGTAATATAGTTAAGGCCATGAATGATGGTGGCTATTTCAGAGTGCCGTGTTTGGCGAACAGCATTAACATTATTGTTCAAGATTTCTTGAAAAAAGAAAACACAGTCAGCAACTTACTGACCACCTGCCGAAGAATCTGCACACATTTCAGCCATTCTTTTAAGGCCTGGAAGCAGCTGAGGATCATTCAACGTAACCGTTGGGTGCCCGTCAGAGGACTCATCCAGGAGATGGCAACACGTTGGAACTCAACCTTCTACATGCTTGAGCATCTGTTTGAGCAGTACTTGGTAATCAATGAGTATGTCTTTAACGCACGGGCTGCTGCTATGAAAGACATGAGGCTAGAGGTGGAGGAATGGGATCTAGTTAAAAGCCTGACAGACATGCTTCGTCCTTTCGAGGTATTCATCCGTGAAGTCAGCAGGGAGGACTGTAGTTTGGGCAAAGCTATCCCATTGTTGCGCATGCTAGAGCACCAAAGGAAGGCGGTGTCTTCAACGTTCCGAGTTGATGCTGAAAAACAAGGCGCATATCTGTTGGCGGAGAGCTTAATCAGCCGCCTAGTTGACAATGTAAGACTTAAAGGCATACATTCACAACAACATTACATTTGTGCCACTATTCTGGATCCACGGTACAAAAAGGCACTGGCCAGCAATGCATTCATTCCTTTTTCTGAAGAAGATGTTTCAAAGTACAAACATTGGCTAGCTCTCTCAGCCACTCGGTTCGAAAAATAGCAGCAGGAAATTGAAGGAACCACTAGAAGTACTACTGAAGCAGCAGGCCATCTGGTGTCAAGGTCCCTTTCTGTGGCCGAAGGCAGTCACTTTCCCTCAGAGCTGTTAAAGACACCAGCATCCAGATCATCACCTGCATCAGGCCCAGCCATTGTCGGAAGCGGATTGGATAACTCACCAAGGGTTTGCTCGTTCCAGTGTTGATGCAAAGGCAACAGATGGTACACAAACTGGTGCACCCCTGGAGGACCTTGAGCGGATGGTGCAGGCCTATCTGGATGACCCAACAGAGGTCTTCATTGATCATAACCCATTGGTGTATTGGTATGGGAAAAGGCCTCAATGGCCACTGATAACCAGGCTGGCTATAAATTATTTGGCTTGCCCACTCGCAAGCATGTCTTCTGAACGTGTTTTCAGTGCTGCTGGTGCCATTGTCACTTAAAAAAGGACCTGCCTCTCGCCCACAAATTTGGAGAGGTTAACAATGATCAAGATGAATCAGCACTTCAGACCACCAGGTTACAAAATACGTGAATCCACGCAGGACGAAGAAGACACCGACTTAGGTGACGGAAGTTCTTCTCTGTTAGCTGACATACTCCATGTTTAATTCACAGAGTTTGAGGACGAGCTCTACTTCCCTGACAACTAGGCTTGAAATACTTACTTTTTTTTTCTTCCGTCCTTATTGATTTTTATTTCTGTGTGTCTTTCTTTGATTTGCAACTTTTAGCACAACAAAACTTTATTCACAACAAATCCATCAGCAGCACTGTCTTCGTCTTATTTTCATATTGAAGGTGCCACTGTCTGCATTCTTGAAGTTCTCAAGTTCACAACTCAGTCATGCTCCTCTATCCTCCTCCTCCAGACTCCCTCTATCCATTTCCCTCAAGGCAGATGGCCGGATTACGCAGAATCAAGAAACTGTTGCTTCGTAGATGAGTCCCTTCAAAAGCAGTGCGACTAGAATTACTGACTATGCTGACTGTTACTTCTGAAATTGACACGAGAGGCTGCCCTGTGGCCCTTCACTTAAGAATAAGATGCTGACAAAAAATGAAACAGGTAATGTATGAATGAATGGAAAGATGGCATGCACTGGACAACACTGGTTGTCTGGCTCTGATGAAAGCAATTGCTGTTTGTTTGTTGCGCATGAAATGAATCCCATGTGTTCTGTTAATATTTAATCTTTTACACACTAAGGGGCCGATTATGATAGAGGATTTTCCGCCTCCTCCGGGCCGGCGGAAGCCACCGCCGGCCCGGAGGAGGCGGAAAATCCTCTGCGGAGTCACCAAAGACCCACCGCCGCATTACGATGGCTGGTGGGTCTTGGATTCTGTCCGCTGCTTTTCCGCCGCGGTCGGATTACAACCGCGGCGGAAAAGCTCTCCTTTGGCTGGCAGTGTCTATCAGACACCACCAGCCAAATTAGGAAGCATTAGTAAACATGCTTTTCCGCGGCGGTTTTTCCGCCGTGGAAAAGCATGTGTACTTTTGCTTTTGGGGGCCCGTTGCGGGCCCCCAGGGCGTAGGCGGGTGGGGGGTGCACATGGGGGGTACCTATGGTACCCCCCAGCATTTACATGCAAAAAGCGGCAGGCACCGCGCGGTGCCTGCCGCTTTGTGCATGTAAATGTTACACATGCACTTTTAACATTGCGGCGGGTGCTGCTTGAAGCAGCACCCGCCGCAATGTTAAATATCCAGGATGTGACCGCCAGGGTGGCGGTCACATCCTGATTTGCATGGAGGGACCTCCGCAGTCCATGCGGACGGTCCCTCCACCTCTGGGATGGCGGACGGACGCAAGTCCGTCCGCCATCCTAATCGGCCCCTAAATGTAACTCAAGTCTGTTTTTACCTTGTTTAATGCAAATTGTACTTCTAATGCAGGGGCGTTGTATTTTTTAATATGGAAAATGTCCTTGGACTCACTGTGTGTAGACTGTGACTGCATGAACAACATTGAGTTTGCCAATACCATGATAATGATGATGATGAGTCTTGATGATCAAAGTTACATAATATCTTTACAGTCACTCACTGGGATGGATGGATCATCATCATCGGTTTACGGAAGAACTATGGCCATTTCGTGAGTGGCAAACAGGTAAACAAGTCAACAACAACCACAGCAGAACTACATGTCTGTCTAGTCTGTGTCAAAGAGGTATGCTACATGGCGATTGGTTCACTCAGTGGTACCTGCCTTGACAGTGTGCATGGTCCTGGCCTGCTGTGTGCTAATTCATATCCTGGAAACGGAGACTGAGAGTAACCACTTTAGAAATGATGCATGTATGTAATACTGTCGCCTCTGAAAGTGAAAGTGTTATTTTTGAACTACACACCGTACCTTATATTTTTCCTCCGGGGTGTCTTAATGTCCCTTCCCTTTCTGTTTTTCCATTGACAATTACAGGCGGGCACTTACCCTGTGCGATGGGAAACACATTACTTACCATAGCAATCCACAATTCCGTATCCGCCAGGCGGGCAGTGGACAGTGTGGTCACCAAGATTGATCGACGGAGCGCCCGATGGAATGAAGGAGTACCGCGAGTAAGAGGAATAGCTGGATGCATGCAACTTCCCAATTTGACCAGGACAACTACAACATACAGTTACAGTATCCACTTCACTTGTCCTTATCTTTTAAATAATGTTATTGGTGCTTGTGAACTTCTATGAGTGTGCGACTCGGTGCGTTTGCTCTCTGCTTCAAATTCATCCCTACAGCTATTTGATAAGTTTCTTTGCTATTTGTAAAAGTAGTGTAATGTACTACTAAGTGTTTATTCTCTCTGAGGACAGATATGCAAGTGAAATTGCATAATTCTAGCAGCCCTGTACTGTCTAATTGTTTAGTACTAGTTAGTAAGTTGTAGTATACGTAGTACTACTTTTCATTAACCTAACCGTCCACTGAGCAAACAACTTCATGCATGCACTTCCTTTAAGTCCCTTAAAAGATTTATGGATATGGTCGTATTGTAGATTTGTTTTTCTTCGTTTGTTGTTTCTCCATGTTGTGTTTTCTTTTTCTCTATCCAAAAAACTTTCCCAAAAACCCCCATTCTCATCCATTTTTCAAACCCTAACCCTCTTCCCCCGTGCTGTGTGGTTTTCATTGAGGTGTGTGAGTAAATGACACCAATAATTCCACACGCTTGCTGGGGAGGATAAGGTCAAAGCAACAGAAAATCAATTTAAAGGCAGGTGAAGGAATCTGAGGATATATTCCTATTCTGCTTGACACACACCCATGAGTATTTGCAAATCATTTCAGAATTTCACGTGTGCCATCGAATGGATTCATCAACAACAACATCCTCCTACAACTGACGAAAGCTTACACTGCTGTGTCCTTCAGTACTAGTTCTTGTAGTAGCCATAATCCACGCAACTACTAGTTAATTTTTGATTGAATACTTTAGCATTGCTTAGGCCACAATTTAATTCATGGCACTGTTCTTGTGTACTGTACTATCGTACTGTTCTAATGCTCCTCTCAGGTCACTCAATGTCTCATTTCCTTTTTTTTCATATGCTGCTACTGCCAGTGTGTACCACTACTACTACCACCACAACGATGCCATTTCATCCGTACAGGATTCCATAGCCAACCTTAATCGCCATTTGCCATGCAGCCAGCCCTGTGACTAGCCCTATTCTCAAACACGAATCACAGGTAAGATAAGCATTTTGGGGGAGAAAGAATAATGGAGTAGGAGGAGAGGTGAGACTGACGGTAGTACTAGTAAAGCAGTAGGACAATTGAATTCACTAACTCTGTCAGTGGCACTTTTGTACAAATTTGGGTGATTACTTAGACAATTTGTATCAACCAGCCAGTTAAGTTTCAGGAAAACAAACATACTGTAGTTAACCCCCCCTGCCTCCCCCACAAAACAGTAAAAACGCGTATGATATGTTTAAGTCTAAAATAACTAATTATTTCGAGCTTAACAAAAATAAACCCGACCCACCCCCCTCCCTAACCACAACCAATGTCCATGAAATGTCCCCAAAAGTTCAATAACCCCAAAGCCCAATTCCCACCCCCACAAAAGTCTTTAAAAAAGGGGCAAGGGACAGTCTCTCTCCAGTCTCTACTTTGGAGGGCGGTGTCCTGTGGCCAGGTGGTCATGCAGCTCTCTCCGGAGGGCCTTGAGCAGGGCTTTCTGCCTCTCCACCTCCTGCTCAAGGTAGGCCACTCACAGGGTCAATCGGTGCATACGAGCCTTGCAGGTACTGTGGGGGCAGCTGTTGTTTTCGCTGCTCGGTGGCGGCGGGTGGCTGCCTGACCATGGCGCCGTACCGCTGGAGTATTGCGCTGGCTGTATGACCCAGAGTCAGCGGAGGAGGATGCTGCTGTTGTGGATGTTGACTGCGAGTCATCCTCCTCCTCCTGAGCCACCAGCCGCCAATATTCGGCGACAATTACCTCCAGCTTCCGTCGCCTAGCCCGGATAGCCAACTCCTTCCTTGATCGTTTAGAAGGAGTATCTATATGAAGAAAAAAAAATACTGTAACCAATACTCTTTAAGATTAACACAAAATAATTGAACAGAAAGTTGTGTCACAGTAGCACTAGCAACTTGCAAGCACAGTATATAACATTTGTGGCATGTATCTATCTAACCTCCCACTTCGTTGGCCTCTGCTCTAACATTAGTGGGAGTTTCAGGAATTCTACTAGCACTATATGGACTCACTACATCAGATGCAGACAGTACACCAGTCTTCTTCTTCTCTCTTGTTTAGCAAAATTAGTACGTAAACTTGTGGAAGCCGGCATAATGCCAGCGCAGTCAACTTGCACTCAAGAAAAACAGACGCAAGCCATGATGACGCAGACTTGCGTTACTGTTACCAGTCCAGTACATGCAGGTGGTGAAACTCTTACTTTTCTACTACGGGTGGCACTGGCCATACTCTGTTACAAGGGCTACTGCTCAATTGATTTAACTTTCACCCTGACTACTACAAAAAGAAAATGAAGAAGATAATATGATCAATTATCCCTTCACAGGATATTTACTTATATAAGGGATGACGTTAGTTGCTTTGTTTTTATTGATTGAGTGAACACCGATAGGCCACACATGAATGACAGAGTTGAAAAAAAATGATTAACAGAGGTTGTGAGTGGTCCCCGTAATCGCTGGAGGAAGGCACTTGTGACTTGACTTGATAATGTGAACTATTCAATATAGATACACAATATATGCTGTGCTTGCAAAGTACTGTCAGTCAAGGGAGTATTCTGAAAAATTACAGCTTCTACTTGCCTCGGCTTTGCTACCCTGGCACGGACGTGCGGTGTTACATGCTCTTCAAAGTAACACTCTTCATCCAGTGACCGTCTACTCTGTCTACTCTACTATGCTATCTATGAGGAAGATACCACCCAGGCATCCATCCATTTAAAGTAAATGTCAATCATTCTTCTTAATGTCTCAACTGGACAAACCTTACTTTTTTTCACCGAAAAACACCCTTTTTATTTTATTTTGTAAACCGCCAGCCATGCATCCGTGCTTGAATTGCATTTGAATTTGAACCAAAGGATATATTGCGCACACATATAGTTTCTGTTTCACCCACCCAGGCAGTCCTCTTTACTTTCTCCTTCCACCCATCCTAGCTTCAGCCTTCAACCGGCCATGCATCAGATTCCCAGTCACCTGTGCCTGCATTCAAAAGCACGTATCATTCTTTGCCAGTCATTAATTTAACTTGCTTGCCCTTCCTTACACCCTTCGTACCCTTATCGTTCATCCCATCCATCAAGTTCGTCTCTGATCTGCCTTGCCTTCTCGATAAAACTTTCACAGCTGAGTTGAAGTCAAATTTAGAGGAGGCCATTGGTTACTCATCAACTCCCGCCGCTAATGCGAAATCAAGGGTGATTGTCTTCTACCTGGTTGATAAAAACTTAGTTCTAAATGTGTAAGTCTTCTTAACAGTAAAGTGTACTTGTACTGTGCAACATATACACCCCTGCAGCGACCCTACTCTGCAATCTCAATAAGTAAGGAATATAATAGCTTACCACTGCCCGCCACTAGCATGGCATCCCCCACAGCAGTTCCTGCTGGCACCGCATCCGCCCCATGAGTGACCATCTCCGTTCTGTCCTCGGCACTGGTTGTGGGCTGTGCCGATGGTGTTACGCCTAGAAAATACATTTCTAATTTTTAGATGCCATATACACCACTCCCTATTTTGTCTAGGAAAGAAACAATAAGTCACTACATAAACAAATTTAATTATTTGTGACTCTCTAGTCTAAACTAAAAAGTCCCCTTTCGGAAGGGGAGGGTGTTTTTATTTATGCTTAGCCATAACATGCTACACTTTTTGGCACAACTGATGAATGCTTGCTTTTTAACACACACCATTTTTCTCATAACAGAGAGAAGCTTCCCTTCTACGAACAAGAGCAATATGTTACTCGGAGTGGTCATCATCACCACCAAGACTTTAAGTTTTAACCAGGTGAGGGCTCTCCCACAGTTAATGTGTAAAATCAGTCACTTTTCAGTTTTCAAGAGTTCACCGTTTATCTTATATGAAGTTGATTTTAATAAATGTTTTATATAATGCACAATTGAAATTTAATATACAGAGTACACACAGAGCTAGTTGTTTTACTTTTATTAAAGCTTTAAAACTTACATAGACTTTGTGGTTTTTGGTCATGAGTGAGTGAGCGAAAGGGTTTGCAATTTGCAAGCATGATTCCGTGACTCTGAGACGTCGGAACTCTGACTCCATAGTCTTATGTTCTGGGGTGTATAATCATTGGGGATCATTGCTCCATTCGGGAGCTTAATAATGACTCTGACACACTAGCTAGTCAGTAAGGAGATTGGGGGTTCAACTTCTGTTATGACTGAGGTATGTGGAAAGTCTAACTGCGCCTATTATCACCAATGCCCTATTTCTTGTTCATAGTTGTGTATGTGCAGAATAGTCCCTGCAACAGTAGTAGTATGTCCTCCTATCCAATTAAAGAGTAAACTAGTATGTTATTCTTGGTGGCCATTGACATTTTATTGTTGGTAATATGTCAAAGCATAAACATTAAGAAGACTTCAATAGACATTATAGACACCCAGAGGACTGCACTCAGTGCCTAGAGCTATTGCTGAATAGGTGTTTTGTTTAACACATTTTGCCAACTGTGCAAGCTTAGCTAGCTACACAGACAGACTAATAATAATAAATAGTAGTAGCACAGAGTGTCATAGTAGAGGCAGGATAAGAATTTAGAAACAGTGTACAAGAAGATCAAAGACAATTTAGGAAAAAATAGAATTATGATGAACGTTTGGAATAAATAGGTGCTGTAAAAGTTAGGGAAGTATAATTATTAATATTAACAGGAAAACTTACTGGGGCCAGCAGAAGAGCCCTCGGCGGACCGATCCTGGCCTTCCTGCTCCACCGGCGCCGCCACCACCACCTCTGTCCTCTTGCCCCTGGGAGGAGCTGATGTACATGGAAGAAAGACACAAGCATGGATGATTGTTGTCAACGAAATCAAACATTTCAAAAAAACAATAACAAATTATTTTGGGGAAATAAACTACAATTGCACAAAATGTATTGACCTATCTGATGTGGTCTACTAGGATATCATCATAGTTTTGCTCGATTCACGGACCGTATACTTGGAAAGTTATGTAACTCACTAAACCAACTACAAAAAGGTTCTACTAGGACTGGCAGCACTCAGCAGCACGCAAAGTGACAGACACAGTCCGTCATTATTGCAGACCACTACAAAATGTCCTACTAAATAACAATTCATAATATACTCAACCTATCAATCCACCAGCACTATCTCTTCTTACTGGAAGGAGTACAAAGGAAGGACTGGACTGAGACTCTAGTCTCTCTAGCAATCATCAAGAAAGATAGAATCAAGCAAACAGGAGGAGGACTTGCACTAATTCTTAACACTGAACATAACATCATGCTTGTCGAGTCACAAGACCCTTCATCCTTTGAATACCTTTGCGCAGATCTCTTTATTCACGACTCCCCCACCACTCGGCTGCACACCATCTACCACCCCCCTGGAAATTGTATCTCTTTTACTGAAGAGATGTCTGACCTCGTTATCCAATCATCTCTATCACACTCTAATAATATCTTCCTTGGTGACTACAACGTCCACTGGAATAAAATTGATGACCCTGCTATCATCACTTTTAAGAATACCATGGACATCACCAACATGACCCAACTCTGCCATTCCCCCACTCACAACAAAGGTTCCACCCTAGATGCTATCATAACTAGCTATGATCTAGCCTCCCTCTCTAGTATACTTCCTATCGACTGGTCTGACCATTACCTCGTTCTCTTCAACGTGAACAGACCCACGAATCACCCCACCCCCATCAACACCCTACCTAAGAAACCTACACGCAACCTTCACCTTATCCCTCTTGATGAACTGGAATCCACAATTAAAACCTGCTTACTTCGCCCCCCTCTCTCTGACAGTACTAATGACCTAACCAACCATTATAATAACTCTATTCTCCAAGCCCTTGACGGAATTGCCCCAATTAAACTCAAACAACAAAAAAACAACCCTCCCAAATCCTGGTTCAACTCTGAACTTAATAATGAAAGAAGATCCCTAAGACAATCTGAATGTGTTTGGAGATATTATCCCACCGATGACAATCTTACCCTCCTCAGAACTGCCAGAGCCCAATACAAAAAACACATCTACAATAAAAAAGCCTCCTTTCTCCGGTCACAACTTGACCAAGCTAAAAACCGACCTAGAGAACTCTTTAGCATTGTTAAAAAACAAACCTCCACTGGCCCTCCTAAAATCTCAGCCTCTATTGACAAATGCGAAGAAATCGCCAGTTTTTTTAGTAACAAAGTCAATAAGATAGAACTATCCTTCTCCTCCCTCCCCCCCTCTCTCCAACCCTCCCACATACAACACACCCTCCCTAACACCCCTATGTCTCTTTCGTCAACTCTTCCCACTCTCCTCGACCCATCTCTAACCCTTCCGGTTTTCGCGCATCCAGACCTATCTCCAAATGGACTCATAACTAAAAACAATGCTTCTTGGAGTGAATTTAGTCCAGTTTCAGTGTCTTCGATCATTAACATCATGACTAAACTCAAACCTTCCTCCCATTCCAAAGATCCTCTTCCCGCCCATTTTGTCCAAGACCTCAAATCTACCATTGCCCCTATTTGGACCAATATCATCAACTCCTCCCTTGTCACTGGTTGCGTCCCAGCCTCCCTTCAGCTTGGTCAAATCTCTCCCATCTTGAAAAACACCTCTGCAGACCCAAATGACCTTAACAACTTACGCCCTATCTCTAACCTTCCTTTCCTCTCTAAAGCCCTAGAAAAATGTGTCCTATCACAACTTGAGAACCATATCCTTGACTTCAATCTCCTTGATGTTTTTCAATCAGGATTCAGAAAAGGTTGTAGTACAGAAACTGCAATGTTAAATATCATAGATGACATTCATCGCTCCCTTGATAAAGGTGAATCCTCACTACTGATCCTCCTTGACCTCTCGGCGGCATTTGATACTGTCCATCATCCCACTCTTCTAAACACCCTCAAAGTTCGATTTGGCTTGGAAGGCACTGTACACAAATGGTTCTGCTCATTCCTTCAAAACAGATCACAGCAAATCAAGCTTAGCCACTTCCTTTCTAATCCTCAACCTGTCTCACTCGGGGTCCCTCAAGGATCCATCCTTTCCCCAACCCTTTTCAACCTTTTCATGGAACCACTCACCCTCATTCTCAAACAAGCTAAAATAAGTTACCACCTCTACGCCAACGATACCCAACTATACTACAAGATCAAATCCCACAACGACATCCTTCACCTAAACGACACCCTGACTAAAGTACAAGCCTGGTTCCATCTCAACCATCTCAAACTGAACCCCAAAAAAAACGAAATCATTCTTTTCACCCCCAAAAACAATACCCTTCCCATCCAAAACTGGATCGATGATATCACAGCTCTCAATTGCTCCCTCTCCACCTCTAACTCTGTTAAATCCCTTGGCATCAGCATCGACCAGAATCTCAACCTCATCCCCCACATTAAAAAAAAACGCCAAAAGTGCTCTTTTCACCCTTCTCCACCTCAAGAAAATCAAACCTTTCATTCCAGCTGATGATTTCAAAATCGTTGTCCAATTGCTAGTCCTCTCCAGGATTGACTATGGTAACGCCACCCTTGCCGGCACCCCTAATACCCATCTTGCACCGATTAAATCTGTCCTCAATTTAGCTGCCCGACTTATCTCTGACTGTAAAAGATTTGACCACATATCGCCCGTCCTCAAAAATCTTAATTGGCTCCCAATTGAAGGAAGATCCTCTTACAAGATTGCCTGTATCACCCACAAAGCTCTTCACCAAAACACCCCCGTCTACCTTGCAACAAAACTTGATAAAGCAGGCTGCACCAGGTCCCTGAGAAGCACTGACTCCCTTTTCCTGATCCCACCCAGACTTAAATGTCAAAAACTCAATCCCGTGCATTCTCTGGTAATGCTCCTACCATTTGGAACTCACTCCCCAAAGACCTTCGCTGCAACCCCTCTTTCTCTCTTTTCAAAAAAGAACTCAAACTACTTCTCCACAACAAATATTGGGGTACCTAGCATCCACTCTTTCTACTCGTGTACCCCCACCTAGTCTGAATCCAACATTACCTCCCCTGTTAATTGTTTCGCCTATTTTTAATTTTTATCTGTCTCTCACTCCCCCCTTATCATATACTTATTGCAATACTGTATCCCTTTGCTAATTCTGCATATATTGCTATTTTATCTTATTGTATCTAACTCTGTTGTAAAGCGCTCTGATACTCCAGGGCCCAGAAGCGCTATATAAAACCTTTGAAATAAATAAATTACGCAGTTCAGTAAAGTACACTCATACATAATCACTCAAGCCAAATGAGCACAAAATTGAAAACAAGTAAGCATTGTAGCACCGCCACTCAGCAGGCGAGCACCTGCAATCACAGAAGCTTTTGAAACATAATTTACCTGCAATGTAATCGGCAGCATTCTTGCTCTTCAGAAAAAACATATATATTTGTAATATAACACAGAGCAGAAGAAAACAAAGTAGTTATTAAATAGCTACTAGTACTCACCAAGCCCAGGGATCTCAACACCAAGCAGGTCGAGCAGGTCTTGTTCCCGGTCCAGGATGTCAGACCACCAGTGTGTCACCTGGTTGTAGGTGCGCCGGACCCCAGACTCCCGATACATGGCCCAGCACACCTTACCCCATAGCTGGCGATGCTCCTGGAGGCCATACCCGGTACCGGGCCTGCCGCCTGCCGCAACGGTCTTGGGGAGGTGGCACTGAACAAAGAAGACCAGTGCGGCCACCTCCACCGCGCTGAAGATCTCCCTGGGACTTACTGACTCCCCCCTTAATCGCTCGCAAGGGAGCCGGTTACGGGTTGCGGGACTCTTCCCCTTTGACTTGCTGGATCCCTTTGCCATGGTCCTGGGTCAAAGAAGAAAGGAAAAATAGGAAAGAATAGGGAAAAAAAAGTAAAGAAAAGAAAAGAGAGAGCTAAAAAAAAGAGTAGTTATTAAAGTAACAAAAAGTAGAAAAAAACACAAAATACAGATGTAGAAAAACAGAGAGATAGATAATGAGTAAAAAAGAAAACAAAAGTTCAAAGAAACAAAGGATTACAAAGATTGAAACAGGATAGAAAAGGCACGCCCAGAACCATAGCAATGAATGAAAAACAAGATGGCCGCGCCCATTGCAACCACGTGGGTAAGTTTGCGCGATATTTCCCTTGCCAGCACGCAAATACGGACGCGAACACGCAATTGCACCCCCGAACTGGAAATGCACACCGCGAGCATGCAACTAGCGACCGGAAACGGAAATACGCAACGCGAACAAGATGGCCGCGCCCATAGAAGACCGCATGGGTAAGTTTGCGGTAGCCGGATGAAAAAAATCCCGCGAACTTGCAAAAATAAAAAAAATCCACAATCGAACAAAAGTTTGAGATTTTGCGGACCGCGAGTACACTTTTGCGCGAATTCACGTACTGCGAATTCGCAAAATTCGCCCATACTTAATCGCCAGTGTACTGGGTTCTTTGCAGGGTTAAGGGGCCTAGCTTGAGGAGCTCAGTCGACACATGACCACTCAGTATGGATGTATTGGCCGGAAGTCTCGAGGGACCTCCGCCTGTTTATTATAGCTTTCTGGCCACGCCTGGCCAGGGAGTGATACAATGTGTGTGTGGAGCCCTTTTGGGCCAACGTATGAGTCCCACATGTGCGGAGCCCGGGTCATTACACTAATCATGTCAATGGTTGAGAAGATTTGGAATTCTTTTATTTAAGGTTGTTTAGGATTTACATAAAACAATTTATATTACTGGCAGGTGTATCATAGTGCTTTATTATGTTCAGTTGAGAGCATCTAAATGATGTCAGGTTCTCAAGGCAGATAGGCCCTAATTGAGGTCTGGACTACATTTAAATGGTGCCGGCGTATTTTGTGTACATTCTGGAGGTTGTAGTTACACTGGTTATGTGAAATTAATAACATAATTACTCCACTGTGCCACTTTGCATATTTACGCGCAATTCAATGTACAGATTTACTGTAAACATGTAATTCCTAGTAAACATTTACCAAATAATCACTGGAGCAACAAAATTAAAATGTGTGTTGTTCATACTGCTTTTGTTTAAATGCGTCCTCGCCCCAACATTGGCACGATAATGAATTTTGAGCTAACATACAGCACGAAATAAAGGATTTACGTTTCTCTTAATGATGTGTAGTTTTGCCATAATTGATTATACAAAAGCAAATCATGCTAATTTCGCACACTCCTTCTTTAATGTTCTGCTGCAATGAATCGGATTAGTTAGCTGGATAGGCGGAACCCGTGTAGCAGATGATAACAGGCGGAATTAATGATGAGGCCCTATATCAGTGTAGTAAAGGTAGGTCTTAGGCTGCTTCCTAAACGCAGTAAGTTTTCAAGTATCCCGCTCTGCTTGAGGTTGTTTCAGATTTTAGAGCTTTGTATATGTTGCAACTTTCCGCTGAAACTATTGTATATGATTGGACATACAGAGAGAAAGCTAAGGGTTGTCGACCGAAGACAGCAGCTCAGAGAATGTGGTCTGAAGAGATTAGTAAGATATCATTGGGACCGATAGAGAAGGCCCTTTTAGGCGAGATATATTATCCTAAACTAGGATATTTCTTTGATTGAGAGTCAATGAAAATCTTTCAATGCAGGCATAATGTGACCATAACGGTGAAGATTAAATATGAGCTGGGCCACATGCTTTTTGCTTCTCATGAATTTGGAGGATGCTGCATTGGAAAGTCCCATGCAGTTGTTATTGCAATACAGTATTTAAGATGGAGTTTGAACACAGCGATTACTTTTTTCAAATATTTTTTATTGGCATCATAACACCTATTCACAATGCTTCTTAAGGTATTTGCCAATATATCAGTGACAATTCCCAACATTGTTACAATTCATTAATACTAGATTGTCCCTCAGCAGTATCAAGAAAAGAACTGAAAATTCAGCATTGAGAAAGAGATGAAGAAGAGAGGCAGACAAACATAGACCTTGAGAAAACCCATAAACAGTAACAGAGGGCTAACGGCAACCAGGCCAGAGAGGAAGAACAATAATTTATCACTGCCAATTCTCCAAATAACGTTTTGAACTGGAAGAGGTAGAACGGAAGAGGTAGAACGGTTGTGCCATCCAATTGATTGCTGCTTAAATTTACCCTGCCAACGGGAAAAATCTTGGCTTGCCTTTACCAACACACTTACTACAGAACCTTCTCAGCAAGTTTAGTGGAAAATATGGGCCAGATGTACGACGCTTGCATTTTGCCACTTGCAAATTGCGTCGCTTTTTGAGTCGCAATTTGCGAGTCGCAAAATGCAATGTACAACAGTGTCATGGACACTGTTAGCGCTTCCGAATGGCGTCCCAAATTTCATGCCTCATCAATATTAATGAGGTAAGCGCAATTTGTGACTACATTGAGAATAGCTAGCACTCTCAGGGATGGTGGCCTGATGGTGTCAGTAAGCCACCATGTCTGGGTTCTTCTTGTTACATAAAGCAGTTTTCTTTTTTTTACATGCAGCCTGTTTTCCTTAAAACTTTTCAGTTTCATTTTTCAAGGGCAGGCAGTGATTCCTGGGACCGCTGCTTGCTCTAAAAAAATATTTTCTCAATACTCACAAAGGGGAAGGGGTCAGACCCTTCCCGTTTGCGAGTGGTTTACCACCTACTTACAGTAGGTGGTAAACTGCGAGTGTTTTGCGGCCGTAAATGCAGTCGCAAATAGTACATGGCCGTTAGTCTCGCTATTAGGAAGGGATGCCCCTTCCTAATAGCAGGTGTCGCGAACTCTATTTCGTGAGTCAGTGACTCCCAAAATAGGGTTTGTATATGTCATTATCCTTTTTGCATTCGTAAACGGGCTGCTCTGCCGTTTGCGAGTGCGAAAAAGGGTCCTACATCTTGCCCTATATCTCCTAATATGCTCGCGTTTTGGGTCAGGGGATTTACAGTGGTTTTATTTTCAGCTTTGACAGCTGCCAATGCTTTTTTGTTAGTTCTTCCCACCGATGAGCAATTGAAATGTTCTTGTCAGCTAGTATATTTAAATGACCATAAAAGTCTTACCTTCGTTCTTCTTCACCATGTCGGACCTGCGTTTTGCGAGAGGATTTCTGTGATTTTATGCTAGTACCGTGTTAGCGTTTGGCAGTGCAGCTCCACCGCAAATAGTGGCCCTTTGGTGTCGACATCATAGGCAGTGTGATGGGGCATTCGTATATACCTTGCATAGCTTAACCAGAGTCAGATAGTTTCTGTGTAGGATATTCAACTTTCGGGCCAGATTTACCAATTTCTCACATAGCACAGCTGATGCATATGCTGGGCTGCATGTGAAGGAGAGAGCAGGAAGGGCCACATTTATTTAAAGATGCCACTCTCCCCCCTCTTTCTAGCACTGGCTCTGAAATTAACTGATGTGCGTCAGGGAGACACCTTTGCGTCACAGTGCAAGGGTGTCACCGTGAGTCAAGCATAGATTTTGTACTGAAGGGATACCCTTGCAGACCAAAACACTATGCTACACTAATTGAAAACATGTTCCCACTTTGTATCTGTGGTGTACAGTGCAGCACACATGCGAAGTAAAAAAATAAAGGAGAAAAAAAGCATTGCTCCTTCATAGCGCTTGGTGGAAGGGTGCGCTATTTTTCTGATGCTAAACCCTATCTGCTTTACTTATTAAATTTAATTTAGTGTCATCAACATTGGGTGATTGCATGGGAACACCCATGCACCACCCAAGGTATGTCCCCTTGGCGATAAGTAATGTAAAGCAGTGCTATGTGCTGCTTTCCATTACTTTCTTATTATTTCTAGCAAGAAACAAGTTTAGCGCTGGAAAAACAATTGGATAAAAAGATTTTGCGCAGATCCAGTCACTTTTGTGACACAAACATGGCCTAAAATTTTAGTATATCTCCCCTTAGGAGTTTAAACCACACATCATGAGACGTATAAACAGTATTTACCCTTTCTGTGTCATTAAGAACTTGGCGTTGAACTATTTACCATTCCTCTCTATACAATGGCAGTAAAACCCTTTGTGTTGCAACTGTGCTCTACATAGCCAACATATAAGGACTAGCACAACTCATGTATATGCAGTTCTTCTTGGGTTCCACTTGTTGATGTATAAAGAATTGCCTCTTTTCAAACCATCAATTGTGTACAAGTATCTGGAATGTGGTTAGGTTGCCCTCATAAATGAGATCTACAACTATTGTAATATTCACCTCAGACAACCAGCTCAAATATTCATTGGAAATCACCCAGTCCACATAGGGAGTGCCAACAATGGAACAGCAAGTGTTGGGGTCTGCATTTTGAGAGATTACTGCTACATTTCAGGCATGCTATCACTGTGCTCCCAGGTTTCCAACAGGTAATGGGGACTTTCACCTTGGGGCAATGTGAGAAACTGGACTGCTAGTTGAGTAGGGTGAAAGTCCTGCTCAAGTAAAAGCCACAATCCTTGCCAAGGTGAACCACTAAAGTCAATAAATTAACCTGTGCGTATTACTCTGGTAGCTTGGTGTACAAACAGTCAGGCTTAACGTAAAGGCAATGTGTAAAGTATTTATGCAGCTCACAAACAGTAATAAAGTGCATACACAACAAAAGAAAAATCCCACACCAATTTGGAAAAATAGAGTAAATGTTAAATTATTATTTGACACCAAACTGACAACGTCCAATCAGCAGAACCGAAGTTATGAATAGTTAAAGTTTAAGATAAAAACGAGCACCTAAAAGATCAAAGTGCCAATTGCGAACGTCCAGTTGCGTGATCCCGGGTCAAAGTCGGGTTGGATATAAGAAGAAATTAATTGGGTCCGGTCGGTGCTTACCTTCCAACTTAGAAGAACATTCATGGAAACATATCTGAGTAGGTTAAATTCAGCCTGGGCAAGGCTGCAGGTGGTGGTTTGTAGGAAGGGAGCGGCAGTAGCTGGGAGCCAATGGATGAATCTGTGATGAAGATTTGTGTGTCTGGTCTTTGCCTTAGCTGGTGGCATTGGGTATTTGGTAGAGCAAACCTTTGAAAGGTATTCTATGGTCTTCTGTAACTTGGCCCTGCCGCTGGCAAGGAGAGACATAGCTAGGTGCTGCACAAGCCTGTCCTTTCAACACTGCAGGAATGGGAATCGAATCTCAGTTGGTGAATGCAGACAGAGGAGCAGGTATATAGATCTCTATATATATACATTTGAAAGTATTTTGGCACCCTTGGCAGGAAGCAGTGGACTGTGCCTGAGGGATGATGCCCTCCAGTTGGAGAACCTAGGGAGTTACAGTGGTGTAGCTGGTTTGGGTGTGGTGGCCTGACCATATTTCTGAGCAACAGGGGGAACAGTGTCCCTGCAATGGCAGAAGATGGAGTGGTAAGGTACATGGGTGCGATACATGAAACTTGTTTCAACATGAAGCTTCAAAGTTTCAACTTGGTGCCAGTTTAGCTGGAAGCTAGCCATGTGTACTTCGGATACTCCTGTTGAAATGTATGTACTGTATTGATAAATTCCAATACACAAAGGTTTTTAAAAAATGAGTGGGTCTGTGGGTCCTCTTCTCATACCTGATGCCTTCTTTGAGATTCCCATTGAATTGTTTGAATTTCCTGCCTCCCCTGCCCTGTCTGCAGCCTTGCTGCAGGCACAATGGACCAATGGGAATTTTTTCGTGTAAAAGCAGGGCACAGACTATTGATTTGAAAATGGAGTATTGCCCACCTCTGCCCCCATCCTGCCAGTCCTGGTCCATCTAGAAACACCTAATCCCTCTATTGTGTGACAGTCCAGAAGGAATGCACGAACTCCAACTGCCAGCTACACTCAGTCATGTGACCCAGGAACAGGCTACAGGCAACAAATAGCTAGGGCAGGGAAATTGATACATTTCTAAAAGTAACATTTTCTAAATTGTAACCTGTAATCTGCTTTTACCATTAAGGAGGATTATAAATTAACATTTTTGAGATACCAGACATGAATTCCCTACCTGCTCCCAATCAAAGGTTAGCAGGAATTAAATATAATAAAGCAACCCAATGTTATCCTATGGGAGAGCTGGACCTCAAAGTAGTGAAAAAAAAGTTGTGAGTTTTTCACCACCAGGATATGTAGACTTAAAAGTAACTGTCCAACCTTTTCATTACAATGCACCCTGCCCCAAGTGTTGCCTAGGACCTATCTTAGGGGTAACTGGGTAATCTATATGTTAAAAAGGGGGACTTTAAGGCTTGGCAAGGGAATTATTTTGACGATTTGAAATGGCAGTTTAAAACTGCATTCAGATTTCAATGGAAGACCTAGGGCATGTATTCCAGTGCAACCTAAGTGGGGTCCACAATAAGTGCTACAGTAGCATTTAAATAAATTAAGTATGTCAGCTCAGTGTAAGTACGTGTGACCATGTTTTAGTGAGGGAGCACAAGTCTTTTAGCGAGGGAGCACGCGACTTTTAGCACTTTAGCACTGGTTATCAGTGGTGAAGTGCACAGAGTCCAAAGGTCAGCAAAAATAATTTAAGCAAAGTAGGAGGGTACAGGCAAACAGGGGGAATATCCCACAAAGGTTGACAGTATCTGATGAGTATGATATGTCCAATCTTGTCTCCTTCAATGAGCAGCCTGACAGCTATTCAGTGGACTATTGGAGTTGGGCTTCTAGGTGGTATTTCCCAATTTTTGGACCCACAGGTCTGCTTGTTCCGATAGCAACTTGATTGTGGAAAGAGCTATTTAGTGCTCCCTTGGCCACTAAATTAGCTCTCCTAAGAGCTGATCTTTTATTTTTAAAAGTGTTCTGGGTAGTATCAGTGGCAAATCAAGAAATAATAAAGCAACTGGGGTAATACCACTATTTTGCTATCAGTGCCCAGCCAAATACTGATGGGGAAATGTGGTCCAAAATTTGATTTGTGTTTTAATGACTGCACTGCAGCTCCCAGATTAACATCTAGGATATCAGCCATAGAGTGGTAAATGTTGAGCCCCTTCAAGTAATGAAAGGTATCAGTTTGGCTATCACTCCTACTGAGGGGCTAGAGGGTATAAGTGATCACACATGTTATATTGATATCCAGCCTGAATATTTTACAGAAGATGTCTAATGTGTTTGCTATTTTTGACAGGTCAGTAGTTGCATCTTTAATATGTTTAGAAATCTCTGCATAAAGCAAACTTAATTAACTGGAGCAACTCAGTGAAATACCCAGATCCCCTCCTTTCTAATGGTTCATTTGACAGCAGTAACACAATGGGTAGTAGGAGGCATCCTTGGCATATACTCCTGCCAATACTAAATGATGAGGAAATACATCATTCTGTTTTTTAGTCTTGCTGCCAGTCCTGTGTACAGCTTTAACCCATTATTTCACATAGCTCCAGATCTCTCTAGACCCTCCTGCATTTATCCCCTGTCCAGGGAATTTATTGCCTACTCCAAGTGCAAGGGTATGCAGAAGGAGCATACTAATTCGTGCAGGACTTGTTAGAGTACTGTTAGAACTAGCATCGTTGGTGTGGATTTCCCCTTTATTTTTTGCCTTTGCTTCCTGTGTTTTACTGCTGTTCAGTGTCAAAGTGCAAGTGTTCCAGCTGTAAATTGTTGTATGGATTAGGGTGTATACAATTGGCTCATTTGTTTACTGTTAAGTCCCTAGTATAGTGCAATGTGTGTGTCCAGGGCCTGTAAATGTAATGCTGCTAGTGGGCTTGCAGCACTGATTGTGCCACCCTAATAAGCAGCCTGCAAAAGGCTCTTAGAACTGCCACTGCAGTGTCTGTGTGCAGATCAGTACTGCCATGTCTACTTGGTAAGTGTACCCACTTGCCAGGTTCTAACCTTCCCTTTTCTGACACGTGAGTCACCCCTAAGGTTGACCCAAGGAACCCCTGTAGGTAGGGCGCAGTGTATGTGAAAGGTAGGACGTGTCCGTATGAGTGTGGCATGTGCTGATCTTTCACTATTGAAAGGCTAACTGTCCCATAGGATGGATTGGGGAGATTAATTATAACACCTTATAAGTATAACTGCCCCTCAGAATCTAAAGATGTATCTTGAAATAAGGATGATTTTTAAATTCAGGGTTTGAAAATACCAGTTTTTAGAAAGTAGGTATTTTTTTGCATAGCCATCCAGTGTGCCTCTGCTAGGTTTGTGTATTGACTGTCTGGCTTGGTGTGACAGGGGCTGGGGACGTGCATTCTGTTCAGATAGCCACTTGGGGGGGTGAGTTGTGTCCTGTGATTCCAGGGTGACTCAGGGCTTGGCTGCATAGACCTGGGCTGCATTCAGAGTAGGGCAAGGAGATTTCTTGCACACCTGAATGGGCCTGCTCTGCCTTGGAAAATGCTGGCTCCACCTCCTGCCAGGAAGGTGAGCCAGAGAGGACAGAACTGGTTTTGCTGAGCACAGCCACTCTGCTTCCAGAAAAAACATAATGTTGTACTATAAAAAGTGGAGTTCAGTCCCCTGAACTTTACATCACTTTTGGAATTCAAGAGGAACCTCTACCATGGGGAAGAGCTGGAAGAAGCTGGAGGAGAAGAACTGCCTCTTTGTTGTGTGCTGCCTGGGGTTGGCCTGCAGTAGCTGTTTCTGCCAAGAAAAAGAACTGTGTGTATATCCTTCTTGAAAAGTATTTCTAAAGGCTTTGGGTAAAGCTCTCCCCTGTTCAAGAAGTCACAAAAACAGCAAAGGCTTCACCATTTTCAATGCACCGTCTCTGTAACTTCTGGTTTCAGTTGCCGCAGAAGAAAAGAGCAGCCAACTTGGTCACTGAGTCCGTCACTGGTTCCATGTCCTGAAGGCACCACAGAAGGCACAGCAGGCACTTCTCACACATCCTAGGTCTCACCGACGCAGCTGGGCGACCGTCACCAAGTGGTTACTTGCACTGCGTTCTGAAGGCACAGCACTCCGCACCGCCTCGCTTCACTCTTCCCGGATATCACCATCTATGCCCATTCCGAACATTGACCAGCCTATGTCGCCTGCACCATCACCGTCACCTGCCAGCACTGCATGGAGCACCGGCTCACTCCGCATCGTAAGCCTTGGCCTCACCGATGCCGTTGGATGACCGTCGCTGAGCTGCAGCCTACATCGCGCCATGAGGGCACTGCACGCTGCACCACTTCCACTTCTTATTGCAACCGCGACGGTTGTCCCTCTCGGCCCGCACCAATGTGTCGGCACAATAAAGAAAAGTACTGTTTACGCTTTTGTGGACCCGTACCGAAGCGGTCAGCTGGAATTATTAGACTCATTTTCAGCACTGCAGTAGCCCCGGACAGAGCTACAGACTCGAAAGAACTGTGTTTTTCAGATATTCTTGCAATTTGAAGGTCTCCTTGCAAAGTACCTAAATTTACAGTATTGTATGATGGATTTTTGTCGTATTTAGTCTTGTTGGTTTAGATAAAGTTTTGCTTATTTTTCTAAACTGATGTGGTGTCCATTTGTAGTGTTTTCACTGTGATACTGCAGGGTTTATTTTAGAAGTGTATCCCCCTTGAAATGACTAGGAGGAAGGGTCTCTTCTTGGACAAAGGTGCAAACCATTGCCAACAGGAGACCGCCATTTCTAACAAGTACCATTCACAATAGCCTGATATTTAATGATTTATTTCACCCAGGAATCAGCCCATTCTGTTCTGCATGTAGTTAGTTTGGTAGTTCAGGGAACAGCCTGTTCTCCATTATACTTTTTACTTTAATTTTATTTATTTGAAAATACAAGTATACATGCACAGATAATGTGATTCCGCATGAAAAAAATATTATTGTATGGAGGAAAAGGTAATTAAAAACAATAGATATATGAATCCAGTATTACATTCATTTACAATAACTTGCGAGCCATTATTTTACTTATAATTTCATAATATGAATTAAGTATAAACAATGGTCTGTACGCGGCTATATCTGCTGGGTCACAATATAGTTTGGATATCAAGATACTATTAGCTTCTATGGCAGTGAAGGCAAGCATCCCTTTGTCAAATGCAGATGCAAACATTGCAACCAGGCTTGGAGACTACTGAGAAGCAAAGATAAAACAGAATTCCATAGGGATTCCATCTGAGCCAAGTGTTTAACACAGCAGTAATTCAGGCAAATTCCATTGTTTTACCCTGTTGGTATTTGTTTATACACTTGCCCAAAACGAGAGATGACATAATGTGGTCTGACTGTAAGTGTTTGTCTAAGCATTACACCAATATGTCTTGTAATTTGTTCATTTTTACTGATATCCTAATTAATTGTTTTGCAAGATGTACAGCACTCTTCATAATATACATATGAATTATTTTTGCACAAGTATATTGACTATTAAACAATGCATGTGTGCCCTAAGTACAAGCCATAGAAGTGAACCTTAGTTAGAAAATAGCCACGGTCCTTCCCACCATCAATTGCCTTGTCCAGTTTAGTCAGTGTCACATACTGAAATCGTAATCTTCATGTCAATAAAATAATTGCGCGTCGCAACTAACAAATCCTAGATCAAGTTCTCTCTTTTTCCTATTAAAAGGGTAATACCGTTTTGTGAAACAAAATCAAATTATATAGCCAAATAAAGTGAGGGTATAAGCTGTTTAAGATACAGGAGATGGAACGTGTACGGGCTAATACCTCGTCGAAAAGATGGCTGCCAAAGGATGCAATGCGTAGGTAGCTTCTACAACATGTACTGCAAGGAAAGTTCGAATGGACTGATAAAGGTTCACAAGTTTATTTGTGCAGATCACTGAAATGAAAAAAGTAGCTGTATGGAAATAGTGTTCCTTAAAGCTATAATAAAAGATAACAACCTTAGCTCTTAACAGGCATCATGAATTTGAGTTCGTTTTCTTTTTTATATCATATTACTTCCTTTTAGTGTTTTTTAAACATTCTGTGTTTGAGAAAATGAATGTGCCGTATGCCACTGTACTTCATTGTAAACAACATGAAGATACCCCATCAAGGCACTCACTTTCTGCACTTGAGAAACGATTTTCTCGGCAAGACAGATTTGTAATTGCCTTGTCACTGCATGATAATCCACATGATAAATCACCATCCTGATAATAACACAAGAAGATGTGATGTCTCATGGAGAACCCGACATGCTAATTACCCTAACAGTTTGAATCATATTGTTTTGTCATAAAGCACAATTGTTACAGCAGATTGTCTATTATATTGTCTTATGCTGTCCCATGTGGCATGACATAAAAAATAAAGTGTAGCAATTTGTAACATGGCGTGCTCTGATGTCAAGTCATGTTCTATAAATTCAATACAGAGCGATTGTAGCTTTATTAAAAATAAAAGACAAGCATCTGTCCATACAATGTAACTAATGACGTGTTAGTATCCTTTCGAAATCAGTGTTGAATTGGTTTCCAATAGCTACCGAATGGTTCCAATAGCTACTGAGTGGTTTGCTCCATCCTCAACATACATTTGGAAACTTTAAAAAGAACAGTTAAAAGGAGTCTAAATTTCAACGTGCCTAAACATTATTATATGCTGAGCAGAGTATGGATCTATTTAATTTCACAACAGGGTTGTATTGCATTCAAATTAGTAGCAACTATGACAATTGGTTAGCCCTGGATAACAGCTTGGTAACACTAATGTGAGGTCATTCATGTTAACAATATTAAACAGACCGACTGGGCTATACATGGCACAAAGTACAAATCCAACTGGGTTATTAAAATATTCAAAGTGAATATATATGACACTAATTTACACATGCTGCATTTCAGTGGCGACTAGTTTTATGTTTGTTAGTCATTGGACATGCCTTTACTACTTGGTGACTTCACAAGCCGATCTCTGTAATACCCCTGAATATATGGAGGTTAATGATCCTCTGCCCAACAGATCATTACTTATACACTCGCTAAACATGCAAATTATGCATTCAGTTTGTAGGTAGATCTTAACAGAATATTGTAGTTACTTTAATAATTTTGAGTTATAAAACACATATTTTATCATTGTTGACCGCACAATTGGGCAAATCCACAAGTTAAGGCCCTTCACCTGAACACTGTCATCAAGAGTGCATAGGGAGAATTGGAGGAACTTGCTAGATTCATTGACTGGCTCCAAGGAAAGTTTTGATGCTATCACATGATTTTGCACCTACATTGACCCCATACAACGCTGCATAACATCCCCCTTCGACCCCTTTTCACCCTACACTGCCTACATGATCTATTTTCATTACTTGTCACAGCCTTCGTTGACAGGGCTTTAAATGAGCGTTGCTCTGAATGAGATTTCACTATCAACATTTGAATAAATGCGCAAGTAACTAGTATATCTCAAGAGGGATTAGTAATGTATAACACCTTCCAAAGGATCTTTCTGTTTCACCATCTGTCACGTTATCTATCTTGCTTTGCTTTTATAGAGCGCTTTGTGCCCCCTGTGGGGTTTCTCAGCACTGCTGTAACGTAGCTGGAAAACAATAACCTTAAAATAGCTGTGTGTTGATAAAATTTATGACTCTCCCAATGAGTAGTGCAGGCACATATTTTTAAAGGAAGAGAATTCTACAAAGTAGGTCTCTGACAAGCAAAGGACCCTCTACCTTACCTCAATATTTTAAAATGAGGTGTTTTTTCAATATGCTGGATCCTAGAGCGAAGGTTGTGCTTGAGAGAGTAAAAGTGTTGCCAGTGCACTAAGGTAAGTCGGACTCCATCACTCAGGCGCAACCAGCACAGGTAACAGTGATGAGGAGGTGAGACGGGGGGGGGAGTGGACAGTTGACGGGATAGGGATCGGCGATGCGGCAATTGCAAGGTAAGTAACTTTATTATGTTTTTTTTATTTTACTTTCCCTATCCCTTTCTCTGGCCACTCCCCGAACACCCAACCCGCCATGGCCCTACCTGCCCCCACCAATGTTACCTGTGCTGGCTGCAGCTGCCATCACTTTAAGGCCTTGTTCATATAGCACTAGGTTTTAAACTGAAAAACGCTTCTCAATTGGTTACCAATGAAGAGTGAATAGATGGGAGGAGACAGATGAAGATCCTGGTACATGACAGAGTGTGCATTCTGATGCATTTTGCCCAGTCTGAAGCCTCTTCAAGAGTTTTTTGGGGCGCCTACAAGTAATACATTTCTGTACTGTAGTCTTGAAATAATCACAGTTCTTTGTGCAGAGAGAGGAAGGAGCCAGAGAATTTTCCTGACACATTTTAAGTAGCTTATTAATTTGGTGAGCCATAGAAAGTCTGGCAGCCAACCAGACACCCAAGTTCTTTACCACCTTACTGGAAGTGGGTAGTGAACTATATTCATCCTGCCTCCAGTCAATCTCATTTTCACCTTTAATACCTCAACGACTTACAGCATTGTTTACCAAAATATTTGCAACCCGGTGTACCTACAGTTTCTCACAGTGCTACTCACTCTCTGCTACTTGCTACAAAACCTTTTTTCACTTAATCACAAAACTGAATACACTTACCTATTTCCAAAATGATTCACTCTCAGCCATTCATAGTAATGCCCAATGACAGCTTTCACCAGCAATGTTTCACCCAGTTGCTCTAGACACGAGTCATCCTAAGCTCCACTCATAATAAGGTACTCTCAAAACCACTCGACCACATCCACTCTGAAGAACACTACTCTTTTAGTGTCAATACAGAGCTCACTTACTGCCACTCATACCATTGACAGTGCCAAGAGAGTGTGCACCCACATTCACTAACTAATACTTCCAATGACTACCCATGAACACATTAAGCCCATCTCTACACAACTATAAATAGCCACGTCTAAGCACTGTCACTACGCCACTTTTTGTCCTCTCCTACAGCCATCCACAAAGGAAAATCTCATCTGTGTATCAGTGCCCATCTAGTACTGTCAAGTGTTATCGCCTTCAAAAGCACCTTCTCTGAAGCTAGTTATCTACATCTACTCGCAACATGCTTTTCCACAGTCACTCACCATACATGCTGCCTGTGCCCACAGTTACCCATCACATGGCATCAACATCCTCTCCAATGCTGATAGCATTCAACTTATACTCTCCCTCTCGGAAAATACGCCCAGCACAAGTGCATTGCTTACTGTATGAAAGCTAACTTTCTCAAGCTCAACACCATGTGGACAATTATATTAGAAACTGGAACCCAGATCTACTAACCTTTGGTGCAACGCAGTGCAGCAAGGCAACTTGCTATGCTATGCTGCATGAAAGGGAGAGTGATCAGAAATGCAACATATTTGCTAAGATATGGCACACTTCTGCTCTCTCTTAGCATGGCACAATCTAGTCAGCCTAGTCCCAAATCAGGCACCCTTGCACCATGTTGTAAGGGTGCCTGCATTATGAAGTGAATTGTTTTTGTGCGGAGAAGGTACACCTTCCTGAGTGCCTTTTTAGTGACATTGTACAGAGGACTTCGAAGATCTGTATGAGCATAGGATACCTTGCTTTGGATAGTACTTTTTTAACCTGTTAGACATTATTTGATATCTATGTAACTTGAATAGTCTTTTGAGCCTGATAGTGTGTGTAATAACTTAAATACTCTCCCTGTTCTAATTTCAAACCTAATCTACAGGAGATTTTGACTTATAGAACTTTGCACAATGGAGAAACAGATATGCGTAGAAAAAAAACTGATATTAGCCCCACCAAAAACACTGTCTAGTAGACCCACTTCCATTGACAGACTGCTGGAAAAAGCTTTGGGAGTAGTAGCTACCGAGAGGACAGAGAGACGTCTATCCCTGACTCCAAACCTAGATATTGTATCTCCTGAACCCAGCCCCCCTTAATCGATAGGGCCTCCAGTATCCGAACCCCCTAGCGATCAACCCTTGTTCATTGAATCAACTAGTCCAGAACAACTTAGGACCATTACGCCAATTCAACAGGGAAGGAAATGTAAATCCAAACCCAACCCCAAGGCGAAAGTTACTACAAGAAGGAGAAAGAAGATAGGCAGAACCACTGATAATGAAACCTCTGGGGGGGGATCTTCGATAAGAGTTTAGACCCATCATATGATCAGCCCCCGTGGGTTACAAAGTTGGTGGTCGATTTACAGACTCAAATGAGGGTTATTGTAAAGGATGAAATAAGACACCTCCAAGATAGAATTAATGGGTTTGCCACTATTCTTAATGAATGGGTCAGAAAAAGGGGGGCAACCAATAGAATTCCTGGCTCAGATTCCATGACTAATTCCCAGCCCCCCACTAGTATCAGCTTGGCTACCCCACACCCAATCACTACTGAGCAAGCTCCGCTTCCAAAAACCAATGGGGGAATTCTGGTATTGGAGGCTAACAGAGGTAGTGGGGCAAGATCATCCCAGGGCAACACCATCTCAGAAACTCGTTTGCCTATACTGAGGGGGAAAACAGGAGAACTAAAATCAAAAAATAGTCAGGCTGGGGGTGACGTGCTTACAAACCTAGAAGAGACCAATCACTTCTCCGCCCCCCCCAGTTATTAACTTACCCTCTGCATCAACTCCATATGTACTCATTCTCGCAGGCACTCCCAAACCTAAAAGGGGCTACTCCGAATCCCACCAAGAGTTAAAAAACAAATGTGTCTATTGGCTCGTAAACCACACTCCTTTTAGTTATGAAAACGTGGACGAGATCTTAACTACTCGTAGGGTGGGTTGGATTGACAGATGGCACAAGGACATACATGGCGACTGCATAATAATTAATTTTAAAAACACACAGGTGACCCAAAGAGTTTTAGCGGGATAGGATGGGAGGGACAAGGGTGGAATTTCATTACTTCCCTTAGGCTACTTCTATCCCCCCACTTGGACCCCCCCATGTTCCACGGCAACAAAAGCTGCAATGGAGATCTGCTCAGCCCAATGATGCACTCCCCTGCCCAATTCACCATTGGCAAAAGCAATTTAGCTTTAATATCCCAACTGGAAATATGTTTAGTTGCATTGATGGAGTGGATTGACTAAATGAAAACTACCCCACAGTCAAGGCACCAATTAGCTTTCCACAATTAGAAACAGGCTGTTGCCACGGTGATTATCCACCCAAGGGGTGAGGATTTAACCGATGGGAGCATGAGCGGCTCCCCTGCTTGTACCCATCCATTTGGTGGCTGCAGAACGACAGCGCTAGGGAGCGCCCGCATGGAGGACTAAATCCCAGGGAGGCTAGTAGATTACCTAAATCTTCCCTCCAACTTCCCACTTTGCTCCTTCAGAAACAGAACCCCCTCAATTGCCATATATCAAGGGTTTTAGTATGGAACATTGCTGGTCTGATGACCAATATAGATGACCCAGAGTGGGATTCATTCACCAGTAAATTTGAGTTCTGCATGTTCCAGGAAACATGGACAAGAGGGGAGGTCCTAAAGACGGGTTTTGTCACTTTCAATATACCCACACTATCTGGGGGGTAAAGGGAGACCATCTGGAGGCCTACGTACACGGGTAGGAGTTCACTTAGGCTGTATGGCTAAGCAGATAGACACAGGTTCTAAAGATATATTGTGTGTCATACTCCAGTTTCCATCTAAGACTTCTGTAGCTCTCATTAATGTCTATTCCAGACCCTCACCCTTAGGTAAAGAGTCAGCCACATTGGAAGTATTAAATGTATTTTTAGGCTCCATTGCTGCCAGTTACATGATAATACTATGAGGGGATTTTAATTGTCATTTTGAGCCTCTGGAGGGAATTCTCCCAGATAGCCTTTTTGACGAGGATACATTTTGGGCAATCCCAGAGACGAGATGCCCTCCAGTCAAAAAATGGTCCCTCTGGCAATCCAGATGAATTCTCTGGTCTTTATGCACTCATTAAGAGCATGCAATGGTAGAACATTGTCCAATACATCCAGTAGTTATACTTTTTACAGAAAAGATCATGGCTCTTTATTAGATTACATCATAATTGACTCAAAATCCTGGAACAGGCTCATTGATTTTAAAATTGTCCAACGGCTGGATAGTGACCATTATCCACTAGTCATGGAAATTAAATCATTTAATCAAGGGAAAGTGCTACCCCTGGTTGATTTTAGTGATATAAAATTGACCCTCTCCAATTGCAGGAGAAGAGTGAGATGGTCCCATTTCTGTCACTCAGAAGACAAATTGAGCGCCTTGTATGAAGCTCTAATTCCTGTTCTTGTGGCAGCATCTAATTCAATGGCCCCAAATGGAGAAGGTCCTGACATACAGATGGTGGCAAAAAAACACACCAAATTAGGAAAAGTCGCATTGACTTTCTTTTTTCCCCAAAAAATAATAAATCGACCATGTAGAAAGTCCCCCCACCCATGGTTTAATGATCAGTGCCTTAGTTACTTCAATTAAGACCAACGATCATCTAAATATTAAAACAGCAAGGAAGACATACAAGGTGGCAATTTACGAAGATAAAAAGGGGTGGGAAATGGAGAGGTGGGTTACATTGAGAACCGCCCTCGGGGACAGGGATATGAGGACCTTTTGGGGTGTTGTCAACTCTGACAGCTCTGGCCCCAAGACATCGGTAGACCCGAATTTGGATGAGGAGGTCTGGCAGGAACACTTCCAATCCCTCTATTCCAATGAAGTCATGCTGTCAGGTGTGTCACCAGAAGGAGGTCATCCGGGGGATGTCTCTCCTTCGTTCCTAGAGTCTATTGATCACCCCCATAACAGCAGCCTCAGCATTAGTATAAGCTTAGACGAAATCAAGGGAGCCCTTATGAAAATAGCACCAGGTAAAGCGAGAGGCCTGGACAAGATCCCAGAGGACTTATTCCACAGTGAGCTAGTTGTCTGGGCCCCATACGTTTGGGTTTTATTCCATGCTATTTTGCAGGGTATCGGGATCCCGCTCAGCTGGCTTGGTGCGGAAATAATCCCAATCTTTAAAAAAGGCTCTCAACTCCTGTCAACCAACTACAGGCCTATCAGCCTGATTGATATTTCCCCAAAAATCTTTGGCCCTATTCTGCTGCTCAGGCTAAAAAACTGGATGGAAGAACAGGTGATTCTGTTCCCTTTGCAGGCCAGATTTAGGGAAAAATTATCCAGCCTGGATCAAGTACTCAGATTACAGGTGTTGAACTGAAAAACCGTGTGTCCGGAGGACAGCAGTCTTTTCCTAGTATTTGTGGACCTGAGGTCAGCTTTTGATTTAGTCCCAAGGGAAAAACTGTGGTCAGCACTACATGAGTTGGGGGTTCCAGAATATTTAACCAAACTCATTAAACGGCTACATGAGGACAACTTTGTGAAAATTAGGTGTGGCAAGGATGGCGAGTTAACTGTCCCCATTCCGATCAAGCGTGGTGTCCAACAGGGCTGTGTCCTATCTCCCACTCTTTTTAGTTTATAAATTAATGGTCTAATAGATTCGCTACTGGCCGAAAAAGACTTAGATGCACCCAAATTAGCCTCTCGACTGATCCCGGCAATGATGTTTGCAGATGATACGTTATTAGTATCTAAATTGCTTATGGGGTTACAGAGGATCCTTAATAAATTTGAAGTTTTTTGCAGAGAAAGAGGCTCAGAAATTAATCTGCAGAAAACCAAATTTATGGCGTTCAATAGTTCCAAGAGCACACGTCCTAATCCCCTTTTACATGCAAACCTCTCGAAAGAGTTTCCTCTTTCGTTTATCTGGGGATCACCATTACAGATAAAATGGACTGGGGGGAACACATTAAAAACCGATTAGCCCAGCCATCGAAATTTACAAGGTGCAAGCCCGGGGAAGGGCTCTATACGGGGCTGAATTATGGGGCCATTCTGACCCAGTGAATTTACCACAGGTTGAGAACAACTTTTTACGACACTTGTTGAATCTCCCACAGAGTACCCCGTTAACCCCACTCCGATTAGATTTGGGGCTTATGGCAATCTCAGATTTATAAAATCTCAAGCCCTTAATGTATTGGTGTCGTTTGTGGGTAACCCCAGAACTCTCTTTCTATAGAGATGAACTTCTAGAGGTAATGAATCTGTGAGGGGCCGCTAAATTGCCGTGGTTAGCTTTTATCAGACACACGCTCACCAGTATGGGGCAACGGGAACTCTGGGTGGACCCTGAGATTGCCTGCTCCTCAATATCTAGAAAACAATTGAAGACTCTTTTTGAGGTGCATCATCTGGCACAGCTTCATAGCTGTCCCCAAATAGGCAAGTTAGCATCAGCATTCCTAGAGATAAAAGATGGGCCTCTACTTGAGCCGGCCCTAGATGTTATCAAACCAGCTGCCGCCAGAAAACTTTACCTTCAGTTTAGATATGGGGTGTTGCCATTTCGCTGTTTTACCCACAAATGGAAGGGTTTGCAAGTTTCAAATTGTCCAGCATGCGATTGCCCCGATGAGACAGTATTACATGGGTTCTTCAGCTGCCCTGGCCACCATGAAGCAAGAAAACGTTGGCTGGTGCAGATTTGTAGGAACCTTGGAACTAAACACTGTTAGGAGGCGTTTAGGATCCTCGAGTTTGATACACGTATCCCTATTGTTTTTTCAGTCACAGGTTTTTTATTTTCTATGTGATGTTCCCGTAGGCATTATCTAAAATCCTCCCAAGAGGCGATAGATGCCCCTATAACAGAAATGTAATTACTCCACTCTTCTGCAAGTTTGGTAGTCCACTCTCCCATGGATATTTAATGATGGTCATACATTTTGCATCTTGCTATGTTGATTTGACAAAAACTTGTTTACTCACTGTTTGAGGAACTGCGAATCAATTAGTTTACTTCCACAATTTGTGTAAACATTTTATGTGTATAAGTAACCTCTAGCAGGGTATAATCCCAATGTGTGGACTATGTTAATATTTGTAAGATAAGATGT
This sequence comes from Lissotriton helveticus, assembly GCF_964261635.1. Classification (NCBI taxonomy): domain Eukaryota; kingdom Metazoa; phylum Chordata; class Amphibia; order Caudata; family Salamandridae; genus Lissotriton; species Lissotriton helveticus. Next base: position 524,420,628 of record NC_136061.1, read on the forward strand.
GGTCATCTTTTTATGAACTTTTTAAAACTGATGTATTTATTTATTTATTATCCGTACTATGCACTTTCCATAGATGAATTCTTGTTTACAGTCCAGTCCATTCCCCTACGATACGATCTGTTGTCCTGTATTACCAGGCTCTTGAAATTTTGTATTTCTATTCTTTTCAAATTCTGTACATATTGATAGTCATTTTTATCTACACTTACTTAAAAATATGTAATTATATTATGATGTTATTTTATATTTTCATTCTACCTCGTCTTTTCTCCTTTTTTTTCACTGTATGTATTTTGATTGCACTTTTGAGGTCATATTGACCGAAATAAACTTTATGTTGATGATGGTTCTTTTAATGGAAAGGTGGGTGGAAGCCTGAGATTGCTCAAGCAGGAGTGGTTGGTTTTCATGAATGACAATTGGCTTTTGGAGACCATTCAAGGTTTATGTGGTGGAATTTATGATGGTGCCTGTTCATATTAGGGAACCTAGGTGCTGATTTTTAGAGGAAGAAAGATGCTTGGTGGAGTCAGTGGTGTTTGCATGAGTGAGGAAGAGGTGTTATAAGAACCCTCTTTCTGGTGGAGAAGAAACATAGGAGTTGGAGGCTAGTAATAAACTTGTGGAAGGAGAATCGATATGCAGTCTAACATTATTTCAAGATGGAGGGATTCCAGGTGGGAAGGGACATGTTGTGGGTGGGAGAGGGGTCAGAGAAATTTGGCTTGACGAATGCTTACTTCATGGTCCCTACTGCGGAGCTGGGCCAGAATAACCTTCAATGTCATTGGGTGAATCACCTTTATCACTTTAGGAGTCTGTCCTTCATGTTACTGTTGGCCCCTTGGTTCCTTCCCAAGATGCTGAGCCCTGCAACAAGTTACCTTAGATATTAAGGGTGTGAAAGATAATGTATTTAGGCCGTTTACTGTTTGTGTCTCAGGATAAAGAGAAGATAGAAGCCAAGTTGGGATGACACTAAGTTAGATGAAATTCTTATGGTCCATAGTAAACAATGAGAAGTCAATTCTGACACAGTATAAGGATTTGGAGTTTTTAGGTTTCCAGGTGGAAACAGTGGAGACAGTTGAGAGAGACTTAAGGATACCTTCCCAGAAGGTGAAACAGAGAAGATCAGAGATAAAATGTATTTTAGGAAAGAAGAAGGTAGAATTTGAGATCAGGTGATGACAACGTTCATCTTTAATTTAGGCAGTTTTTACAGGGTCCGCTTCATTGAAGGGTATTGCAGCATTTGAAAGCAGTGAGCTTGTGCAATGGAATTTGGTATGGATATCAGGTGATTGTGAAAGTGGACACAAAAGCAGAATTGTTTTCATGGTCCCAGAATCTGAAGGCCGGGAATGATTGGTCAATTTTATGGGTGAGTTCTGAATATCTAATAAAGACAAATGCAAGCATTTTGGCTAGGTGATTCATTTGGAGCAGATAGAGACAGGAGGATGGCGGTCTGAGACAGGAGAAGAGTCACATATAAATTGACAGGCATTTTCAAGTTGCAAAGTTACAGGAAGATGTTCAGTTGAAAATGGACACTGTTTAGCCGTGCGCTATGTCAACTGTTGAGGAGGGTGCAGGGCTTGTCAGAATTAACAAGGGAATTTGGGGAGTTCTGTTTGGAGCTCAAGGTGGATATGCAAGCTGAGTATCTGCTAGGACCAAGAACTAAGTGGCAGATTGGGACTCAGATTATCTTCCAGATTGCAGGAATTGAAGGCTGAAATGGACAGAATCTTTGGAGTCTTTTTAATTGTGGGCTCTTTTGGACATGGATCTGTTTGTGTACCTCAGTTTTGTTCTCCTGCAGTTGGAGGCCCGACCTGTGAACCTGAGATTTGTATGCCTTTCTGCAGTATTACAGAAGTCTAAGAGCATGTGATTGTCCCATTTTTGGGATTTTATAGTGGGTTCTGTTGAAAGTAAGGAAGCTTGCAAAATCTTGGTTCACCAAGGTTTGCTATTAGGATCAGAAGGAGAGGAGCTTCTGTTAATTGCTCCAGGTACAAGAAAGAGGTACCAGTGAGTGTGGCAATTTTTGGTTCATTGGTGCTTGGAAGGGGATTTGGTTCCCTTGGAGGCATCTGCGGAGATGGCAGCCAAATGGTTTATTCTATAATACAATTGTTATAGGTCAGAGATTGTAGCTGGTCACAGGCTGGTGAATAGTAGGTTGATTGGTATTGATGTCCTGGTTTATCGAATTATGATAGGGATTCATTTACAAATACCAACTGATGTAAACAAAGTATATCTCAGAACTGTGAGCAGGAAATGTGTATTTAAATCTTTGCCACTTAAGTTGTAAGTTGAGTACTTTGCTGCGTCTGGCGTCTTTTAGGAGGGTTCCATATGTTTGTTCAACAGAGGGAGTACTATAAGTGAGTTCTGTTTGTACAAGAAGTACAAGCGCAACTACGTTTTATGACACACTTGAGGTTAATCCAAAATTGTGCGTAATCGAGTGTCTTAAAGAAATGTTAATACAAGAAGAGGGTAAAGTTCATTACTCACTACAATAGGGTAGCTGGGGCTGATATGGGATGTTAATAAGGAGGATGTTTTGAAGATATCTCATGAGCAGCATACAGTAAATGCTTTTGTGTTTGCAAAGTTACAATGCACGCAGTTTCTTAAAGTTTTTGTTTTTTTCTCTGTTAGATGGCCAGAAGACTAGCTATTAGAATTTGGACTTCAGGGACAAGAAGCAAAGAGGCAGACATTGCTGTTTGAGTACAGGCATCTTGAAGTAGAGAGTTTATTGGAGTGGCGAATAAAAAAAATTCTACTACAAGTGCTGAGAAATCCACACATTCTTTGGGTTTTCGGAGTAGCTAGTGACACGCCAGCACAAACATATGTGTTGACTCAGACTTTGCCATGCAGGATCAGAATTTCATGTTGGTAACTTTCACTTCTTCAGCATGCATTTTACACTTATATGTGAACATATTTTATGAATTGCACTCTTCTGGGGAAATCACCTAGGGCCTAATTACATCTGTGGTGGTCTTGGAGCAGAGCCACCATGCCGCTGCCCGCTCCAAGATCTCCAAAGTCATACTGACACCGCCCGCCACATTACAACTTTTTAATTCTCTGACGGGCGGTTCTTTAGCGTTCCAATGTCGTGATTATAGAAAATCACTGCAAGTGAGCATCAAATCAGTTCCTGCACGGCATAGACTGGTGCAGTTCATGCTGTGCAGGAACTGGGTTCATTCATACAGGGGTGCACAACATGTGCCCCACTGCATGCCCCCATCGCCCTGAGGCAACAAGTGTCCCTGTAGGGCCCCCCTTTTTTTATCTCTACCACAGTCCTTCCATCAAAACCGTGTTGGAGGGGAAACTCGTAAAATGCTTGGCGGTGCCTCAGCAGCATCACTAAGCATATTGCTGCCTCAAGACCACTGCAACACTGCCAGGGATTTCTGATCTGTGGTGTATTCTCTGTTTGGGTGGTCCCATGCCAGTCCCACCGTCCAACTTGTAAGAGGTGCTGCGGAGCCCGAACAGATAGCATAGCTATGGCAGTCCATCGGACTACCATAGTCTTAACTAGGCCCTAATTTTACCATGCCGAAAAAAATTAAAATTAATGTGTTCTGGTATAATATAACAGGTTCTCATGTAAAGTGCTCAAATAACTTTGGGAAGAGTTTGAGCTACATAAAAACTGCAAAAAACGTATTCAGAACACATTTTTAAATTCACTTCAGCTGGAAGGCAATCTTCTAGCTGTAGAGGACATTTGTTTAATAAATCTATAACTTCATCACTGTTATATCATATGCTCTTTGAATGATACAACGTCACAAGAGACTCATGTTATGAGAAGCAGATCTTAAAAGTTTATGTTTGTGGTGTGATGCCAACAGCAGAGGAAGTCGGCATTGCCACGTTAAATTCCTTTTCTCCATCAAAATTTCATCCACAGGGATTGTCCTTCGGTTTCTGCAATATGTCTGTGGGTTGCATGTGTCCCTGAGAATTCCTCTTCCAGAAAGACATATTTCAATACTCTGAGTCTATCTAAAAAAGACGTAGGGTGCTGTTTAGATTAGATGATGAGCTTGGGTTATATGGATGAAATATTGCAAAACGTATTTCTCATTGTTTTAATATTTATTGATTCTATACAAATTACAAACATGTGAAGTAGAACTAGATTAGAAGTCTTCTGTGATACAATCATAGCACATAAATCAAAATATGGAATATGAAAGCACATCTTTATTCTCCAATCACACACATATTTATTTGCTGTACCTTAATATTCACATCAAATTTAGCAGCAAAACCAGAATAAAGGCTAACATGCCAGATACCTTCACTTGTAAAGTGCAAAGGGCCAGTTGTATCAAAAACCCAAATTGCGATTCCTAAATAGAGATTTTTACCAAATCGCTATTTGAGAATTGCAAACCACTATGCAGGAAAGAAATCAGTAAGATTTAGCGATTCGGTAAAATTCGCAATTCCAAATACAGAATCTCAATTAGAGATTCGGTATTTGCGAGTTCGCAAATTAAGAAATCACAATTTAGCGAATATGCAATTCTGGGACAGTTTGATGACATCACAAGCAGGAAGTGAGACTGCCCATGCTGTTTCAGAGTGCCTGAGACTGTGGAGAGGCTGAGAGCAAGAGCACACCACTCAGGAGTCCATCAGGTTTGCTCAGACAGGCACAAAGTTACATCAAAGCCACACCAGAGAAGGGAAAAGAGCCAGCAGGATGGGAAAAAAAACATACATTCAGTGAGAAGGAATTGGAGGTCCTCATTGAGGAAATGGTGAAGAGCCATGAACAACTCTTTGGCAAAAAATCATTGCACATACCAGAGTCTGAGAAGAGGAAGATCTGGCTGCCAATATAAGCCAAAGTGAATGTCATTGGGGTCACACAGCGCTCCAATGAAGACGGACGCAAGCGCTGGTACAATTTGCGCCCAAGGGCAAAAGAGAAGGAGGTAAAAAGGCTTGAAGACGCAAAGAAAACTGGACCAACAGTGACAACACTCCTGGAGGACTTGGTGGAGTCCACCTTACAGCCAGAAAGCATCAGTGGCATAGCAGATATTGGCAGCTCAGCCGCAGAAAAGGTAAGATGCATACTAAATTCCCCCTGAGCCATCACTCACCAAGTTCCCACTCCTAAATGACCCAATGACTGTAGGAGAGTAGGGTCTGCTTCCTATGGTTACCCACATTTTTTGCTGTGTTTCACTGGTTTTTCGACTTTAGTATGGCTGTGGCCCTGATAATCAGGACCACAGCCTAGCTGTTCTCTCTCTAAAATGATACCATGTACTTTAGGTACATACCAGATTGGTTACTGGGTCACACTTATGAGTCCCTGGGTACCTTAGGTACCCAGGGCATAGGTACCCCAGAGGCCTATCAGGGGCTGAAGCATGTATTGTACCACCCCTGGTAAGCCTTCCAAAGTAACACCACAGATTTGCACTTGCAGCCTTGGCAAGGTGGTGTAAGCATCCCTTACTTAGATATAGTATACCTATATCTACCTTTACATATAGACACATAGTAACCTATAAGTCACTCCTATGGCAGTCTTTGACAATCCTGAAAGCAGAGTGCTTGGTTTTGTGTGAGAGGGTACCCTAGCATGAGTTGAGCCCCTCTGCAGCTTTCGGAAATAACTCCTTATAGCTGTTCTATGACATAGCCGTACCATATACCCTTAAGTGCATTATAATCCTCGCTGTTAATGCTAACTTTGGTTTGGCTTTATCAAAACATGTCGTGTTTGGTGTCAAACACTTTGGAATACTACCCCCCCACCAGTTCTGGTGGTGGGGCTATCATTCCACCCTTCTAGAGGGAGAAGACATGCACACACTGGTATACCCGGTTAAAGTTAAACAGAGCCCCAACATCACAAAATGGATGCTGCTGCCACAGACACAAGTCTGCCCTCCTGCTGCTGGACGAAATTCCGGCAGGGGAGGCCTGGACAATAGGTTTCCTGTCCAGGGAGGTGCTAGCACCTACACAGACAGGCTTTAGTGTTTTGGGGCAAGGTGGGTTGCATTCAGTGAATGCTTTCAGACACTGCCTGGGGCACACAAGGTGCTCCATTCATTTCCCAGTTCAAACCGGTTGCTGGGGCACTCAGCCCCAGCTCTGGTGTGAAACTGGACAAAGTGGAAGGGGTGTAACCACCCCCTCCCCAAGTCCACCCATAGGTTGGGCCTTAGAGTTAGTCCAACCCCTAAACTTGCTATAAGAATAGGATACCAGTCCCTAGTACTTTAGATTACCCTGGACGAAACTCCGCAACATATATCTTGGACCTTCAACATTCCATATTGCCTGGAAGATGGAAGAAATCTCCTTTGTGGTCAAGGAGTGACCACCCTGTTCAAACAGGCAACAAAGCATCTTTGCCAGTCTGCATTTTCAAGGCTCACATCGGATCCCAAATAATCTGCAACACAGGACACAGACTTTCAGACATCTCTGAGGCTGACCCGAGATCCCAGCAAAGCTAAGACCCATATCTGACACGAGAGACATGGGACTGGAACTCCTGGACATCCTGCATTTTTGCACCTGCACCTACTTCTAGTGGTATCCCGGAGTTGTGCATTGGGTATTTGATGCCCCTGCCCGAGCACCTTTTGTACCAAAGTACAGAGGCCAACACTCCACGAGTGACCCGTGAGTCCCCTTTCTTCACCGCAACTTGAGGCTCCTTTGCGGTTCCTAGTCTGTTAGAAAGTGAGCCCCCACGAAGGCCAATCCTTGATTTCTTGAGCTTTTCTGGTTTCTACAGATGTGCTCTGACTCCCCTCCAAAGGAGGAGTCCCCCAGGCCTTGCTGGTCTGATCCGAAGCCAATCTTGTCATCTTGCATGGGTTGCTGTTGCCATAGCTTGTTGGGTCCAATCAGGATTCTGACATTGCAACACTCGACATCCTTTGTGGGACAGCACGAATCCAGCTCCTGGTTGTCATCAACACCTTCTGGTTCTTGTGGCTGAAGAGTCAAGCTTCACCTCTTTCACCTGAAAACACCCGACATTGGTTAGAATCTTCCCATCACCATCCTTGTTACTGGCTAGTGACCCAGACACTGTCCCCTCTGCTTTCAGGTTCTTCACATCTCTGATCCACCCTTGGATCCACCCGGACACTTTTCATCTGGTCGTCTGCAGCATTTCTTTGCGGCTCTCCATAGGAATCGATGAAGAGACCCAACACCAAAAGACACCTATGCACCCGGCTTCCCTGGGTGAGGTAACATGAGTACTCTGGTGCTCCCATGGGTCTTGACTCTTGAAGTGTCCTAGTCTAAAAGAGTTCCATCGTAGTTCACCTCTAAATGCTCTTAATCTTTAAAATTGTAACTTGTTTGTTCTTTATAGAAAGTCAATGGTGTTCTGCGGCTGTGTTAGACACTGCACGCCCCCCTCTTGGGCCTTCTGCGTCCCTACCTTGAGTGGTTCCTGGTAGCCCCCGCAGTTCTACAGGCCCTAGGCCTGCTTTCGAACCCTCAAGTGGTTCTTTTACCACTATTTTAGTATGTGGTTTGTAAAGCCCCTAGGGCATAATGTATACTGTGCTAATTAAGTTCCTTGTATTGTACTTTTACCTCTGAACCCATAAAGAGTCCGGAAGGGTTGTGTTTAGAAAACAATACATATATATTTGATATGTACCTTGTTTGGTGTGTTTTCATTTGTCATTCAAGAGATTATAATTGTTAGAACAACTAGCTTAACTTGCCTCTAAGTCTTAGCCTGAAGGCTGCTCTCCATAGCTACCACTAGGATAGCTTTCTATAAAGGTTGACTTTAAACCTACCATCAATAAGGGTTATTTAGACTGGTGCAAGGTGCCCACTAGATAGTTGACATCATATGCCCGGCCAACTTCCCACAATGACCAAGCAAGATTGCCACTCCAGTCCATATTTTGTTAACACCCAGCAATGCATCATGGGAGATGCAGTCCCAAACATTAGATAGCAAAGCAGTGACACAGAGAAAGATATCCTCAGTGTACTCACACCAGTCAATGAGCAAGCTAAGCACAGTATATTGATACACCAACTCATGAACATTTAATAGAAAATACCAGAAAGCAGGACACACAGTAAATGGTTCTCTTGTACTCACAGGAGAACCTGCACCACAGGCAGAAGACACACACATTGATGAGGCACCAGAGCAACAGCAACAGACAGGGGAGGAAGAGTCAGACACAAGAACACAAAAAAACACCTGCGCCAAGACCATGCAGGTACACTGTGGCTCCACTACAGGAGCTGGAGGGAGTGGTGGAAGACATCCAGGATGATCCACAGTCAAGGCCCGAAGAGCAAGCACTGCGTCAAACTCTTCACTCTCGTGTGCAGCGCAGCAACAGCAGTAGCCTCAGATGCAGGGCGAGGTCAAAAAGTGGCACTGACCAGGGGGAAGAATCTACTGTCTTCTCTTGGCTGGAGGGCAAAATGGAAAAGGTGCAATGGCTGCAATTAAAAAGCATGAGATCAATGCAAAGGCAGCTGGTGTACCTAAATCATAACATGACGGACATCAAGGATGGCATCAGGGAGCTGAACAACTCTGTTGCATGGGGTCATAGGACCAATGCAGAGAGTATCAAGGACATGACTGTAGCAATAAAAGAGCTATGCAACACCATGCAGAGGGTACATGGCTCTAGGCACCCTGAAAAGCAATGCCTATTTAGCCGTATAGATGGGTACACAAAGGCAGTCAACCATCTGTGCAATGCCACAGCTGTCCCTACCAGACGCACTGTGTCCATGCAGGTGGAAATGGCCCACTGCAGCTAGAATGTGGCCAGGGGATTGGTGCAGGTTCCCAAGGCTGTTGAACAGCTACAAACAGCCAACATAGCTGGCACAGGTATACTGGGTGCTGGGGACAGTGAGGAGGCCTCCAGCAGCATCATTCCACCGGTAACTGAGGCCAGACGGCAGAGTGTAAGACAAGGTACAGCATCAGAACCCTCATCAAGAGAGGGCAGTGTGAACATTGACCATTCCAGTGCTGCCCGTGGTGCAACAAATAGTTAGTGTTGTGGCAGAGGCATGTAAATGGGTGAGGGAGCACATGACATGAGATTAAAATTCATATATTTTCTCCCGAAACTTCATAAAGATCCACTTCAACCCCCAGGGAGACCGATCATATCGGTATGTGATTCGATACTCGAACCATTAGCAAAATACGTGGATGTATTCCTCAAACACTTTCTTGGTAATGTCACCTGGTATCTAAGGGATACTACTGATTTTATTAACCAAATTGAAGGTCAGCCATTCCATCAGCAACCTCAATGGATGGTATCCTTCAATGGCAACTCCCTCTACACACAGATCCCTCAAGATGAAGGCTTGGAAGCGATGGATTATTTCTTGGAGACAAGACCCAGACCACAAAGAGTCCCCACTGATTTTATCCTTGATTTGGCAAAGATCGCCTTGAGGCGTAATTACTTCAGGTTTGAAGATACGTTCTTCATACAGGTAATGGGCGCTGCCATGGGGTGTCCTTATGCCCCAGAAATGGGAGTGCTCTTTATGGCTCTGTTTGAGGAACGGTTCATTGATAGGAACAATCCATATAGCGGTAACCTTCTTTCGTGGTACCGCTATATTGATGATGTTTGGTGCCAAAGGGAAGGTACTGGAGAACAATTACAAGCATTTCATGAATGGCTCAACAACAGACATGCGGATATAACATTCAGAATGACTAAAGACAAATTGCGATTGACTTTTCTGGATGTGGAATTTCCAGTACAAGACGATAAACTCCTTACTACTTTACACCGTAAGTCAACAGACAAAAATTCTATCTTACATTATTCGAGTCATCATCCCCGGAGTTTGAAAGATAACTTACCGTACAGCCAATTATTGAGAATCCGACGCAATTGTGCACGGAAGGAAGACTTTGTGTTTCAAGCCGGCATACTATGCGAACAACTTCTGAAGAGAGGCTACCCAAAGAAGATGCTTAAACACTCAACAAAGCGGGCCTGGTATACGCCCAGAGAGGAGTTATTGACCAAACGGATTAAGAAGCCATCGGAACAACTTGTATGTGTGTCAACTTTTGGCCCACATACCAATAAATTCAAAAATATCATTTTGAGCAATTGGCACTTGCTTACAAACCTGACATGTCAGTTGAAAAAAAACATTGTTTGCACTGAAACGGATTAAAAGTATTGGTCAACAAATCATTTGTGCCGATTTACGCAAGAACAGAGTACAGCCGGATTTACGGACGCTATGGAATCTGGCATCAGTGGTGGGCCAACACAAGTACAGTTCATGTTCCTCTTGCGGTAATACCATGGAGGGTTCAGAATTTGTGTTTAACAATGTGAAGTGGAAACACACAGAATTCACAAATTGTAAGACGTGGAACATGATATATGCTATCACATGCCCATGTCCGAAATTATACATTGGCAAAACCACGCAGAAAATCCATCTTAGAATGACTCAACACAAATCAAGAATCAAACAAAGGATTCTCACGGCACCGATGGTCCTGCACTTTGTAGAAAAGCTCCATTCAGAAAAGGATTTCGTTTAGAAAGTGTTATCTGCATTAAAAACTCCTCCGAGGGGTGGTGATATTGATGTCCTGTTGAAAAATAAAGAAATGTATCTCATTATGAAATTCGACTGTGTTGCAGAGGATTTGAATGAGCTTCCATGGGCCTTCTAATTAGAACCTCTAGGTCCCTGTTGAAAATCACACATCATCAAATACACTCATGATTAGTTCAGCAATAGTATGGAACTTTATTAATCATATCAGGAGGACGCCGTTTATGCATCTTTGATTGTGAGTTTTTACTATGATCGCAGTGAAACCACTCAACACACATATAACTTGCTGTTAAAATAGAGACTGCAAAATAATGAAGCGGCCCGGTAATTAACCAGTTGAAATTGAGGGTACAATGAAAATAATCTCCTCGATCCGCTTGTAATAGATCTTGCACCCCAATTAAAGGAGACGGACAAGCACTTTTGACATTCGCCGCCGTACAGTAGGTTTTAATATTCTTTATAAACAAGAAGGTTAATCTTGTGACAAAGCGAGAATTTCAGTTCACCGTGGGCCGTGGCCATCAACAAGACAACGTGTGTTATGCTCCTCAAATTACATGTCCAACAATACAGCTGTAAAGGACGTTTGCAAACTTCCGGTCATCGGCCTGATTTCAGCAGCGTTCAGCGTGGGGGCTGACTCCTAAGTCGTCACGATGGAGTGCCACCAGCGGTAAACCCCGCTTTAGAACTGAAGTAAGTGAAACCTGAGATAAGTGTAGTAAATCGTTAGTGGTGCGGGGATGTTTTAACATCGCACTCTTCTGACAAACATTTTTTTTATGGGTACTCTTTCTTCGCTCATTTTATATAGTTAAACTGCGGCTGTTAGAAGTATTTGCAAAACACTTAAAAAGATCGAGACACGAAAATCAGTAAGTACAGTTTCTCATGTGGCACACGCATTGTGGAATTGATTATTTGAGCAGCATCGCAGAGAACGCACACATATAACCAGGGGTGTATTGTTTATTGTGGCAGATCGAGAGATAAAAACCTACACAATCGGGGAAAACACGAACGAAGTGTAACGGGCAGGTGCCGGTCGGAAGTCCTAGAAGTAACACCTCTCATTTTGCGTCCTCCTAGTTTTTAACAGGTGAGTTACTAAAACTTAAAACAGTCATTTAAAAAGCACACAATAGACGGTTTCCTGTCACTCAATAGGTATGTCCTTAACAGTTCTAGATCCTGTTGTGACAAGTCAAAAGCCATATCCATCATTTCTGAAGCGACTTGATGAATCTCAGGTACATACATTTGCATCTATGAAAAGGCCAAAAAGCCGAGAAGAGGAGTGGGGTTTAGATTTTAATTAGTTTATTTAATTTCACCTTTCAGGTTACACCGTGCTCAAGCGCCCTGATAATAATCCTGTGAATTCATGCAGGGATTAGAAACGCGTCGGCCTGTCCAGTTTATCTACCACATAGGGCCCCAATTAATTCCTATGCTCCAGAATTAGGGTGTTTAATGATTCATGCACCAGGCAGGTGTTTAGAAAAATTGCCCATGTGGTTAAAGTATCTCCGTGATAATTGCCTAAATGTTAGGTCAATGGAGTTTTTGTCATGAAAACGTTTTTGTGGTGTAATTTTCGGAATAATTGTGTGTATTTTCTATATTGTTTATGTATTATTGTCATATTATGTTACTAGTCTAATCGCCTGACTATCGCAGTTTTCTGGTGGATGCGAGTTGTATTGTATCTCAGACTTGAAATGAATGTTTACTTTTAGTAAACGCTATGTAAAAAATGCAAATCACATACACTGTACATATGAACCTAATGGTCATTGATTCTTCTCCGCACAAAATGAATAGCGGTGAAACATACAAACCAGCTACTCTTTTTTGTTAAATATGAATGTAAGGGCAGAGGCAGAAGAATCCAAACCATGTAGGAAATTAAATTTGAGAATGAGTTTAAGCACTAAAAGAGAGAAGGAGTGTTTGGCCGTAAGAAGGAATACAAGAAGGGTGAAGACTCCCACATTTTTAGAGGACAACAAGAGAGATATTTGATTATGTTGTACATGGTATGGTGGGCATTGTAAGTTTGTATTATTGTATAAAGGTATCTTTATAATGTAAGTAGTAGCATTAATAAGATCTTATAGCTGTGCTTAGTTTTCATTATGCTCTTTTATTTCTTGCTTGTTTTTATGAGAGGGAGGTGTGTGGTAACTCGTTTAAGCTCTGGTAGGGAATAGAATGTGACAGCTTCACATTCCATTGGCACTGGGGGAATGGTGATTCTGGATGGAATGTGCCACCATGCTGTAATGGTACCTTACACTGGAGAAGGTGGCTGGGTTGATTCTTCGTAGCTTGCACTTAATAAATCCTCTGGAACCACTCTGGGGTTCCATGATCAATATGTTATGTGGATTCTGCATTTTAACAGAATTACCATCCGTTTTGAATGCAGTAGATGCCACGTTTTATTTTCTTTCTCTCTCCAGTCCCATAACTCTTATTCAACCTGATGAAGTGTTCACTTGTATGCCATCACAGGGAGTCATCTGGTGAAAATCATCATAATCTGACATGTTTGTCCTTTGATTGATACCTCTCTATAGAGTGCTGGGCTAGTTGTCAGCTGTCCCAAGCCACATGCATACTAAAACGATGAGACTCCAAGAGACCAAGCACTGTTGACAACTGCCCTGCCACTGTGTTTAACATAACAAGCATGATGCTGCAAAAGGGGCCTGTTGACACAGTCCACCTTGAGCCTCATTTTTCAGGCTAATGATGGCTGTTTGACAAGGGAAAGCACTGTCTACCTTGGCTCACAATATTTTGCAGCCCAATGAGGACAGGGACATGTGTCAGCTGCACCAGCACTATTTTCACCATCGCAGACACTATAACAGCTGTCCCATTCCTCTTTCACACTCTTTGCATTAGCGAAAAAGGCTCCATAGCATGTGTTGTCTGGCCTAGTCCTGTTTAGACAGTACTATATGGCAGCCCAAGAATGGGTAGGTGGCAGCTGCTTTGGTGATTGCTTGCACTATCCAATAAGGCACAGTGTCAGCTGTCACTGGTCTAAGACCTTCTTCACCATAGAAAATGTATATATGACCAGCATCTGTTCTGACAATGGTCAAAAGGTCACGGGCAACATTTTAGATGCTTTAGGCCCTGTTGACCTGGACTGTGGACATAAATGTAGCAATGTGTGTTTATTAAAACACCTGTTCTATATACCATTGTATTATGCCTTTTTTATTATCATTGGAATGCTAAAACAAAAAGATGTATAGCTCATATTTTAATCGAAATTATCAGTAAAGTTAAAACTTTCCTATAGATTTCAGCTGATGGAAAGCTATTTAGTAATTCCAAAATACAACCACTGACATTTAGCAGTTATAGGTATTTATCCAACGAGTGTGGTGTTCATGACTTCACACACAATCGCAAATGTCTTCATGTACAACATCACTCATGAAATCATGCTTGTTTATATGGAGCACTGACCAGAGAGAATATTTCTATCAGTAATGTAATGTTACCGCCTGTATATTGGTGTGCAAGGCATTCACTGCCTGTCCTATGGCTAAAACCTGTTTGTAGCTAATAGAAGGCATGAGATTGTGTGTTTTTTTTATTTTTTAGAGTCTTGCAAAGTACTACATGCTGCCTAATTGTGGCATTACATAGCAAGCTGAGAGAAGGGGAAGTATAAAAGATAGTATATGGGTACATAAATCAAGCCTATTCACAAACTACATTTTGCAGTACGTTTATTAGTACTACAAAAGTACTAATCACATACAACAAAATGCTATTCACCAACCTAGTTGGGAAGGTCTTCACTTCTTGTATCTTTTATGTGAGGAGATCCCTGACAGCTGAGATCTCTTTACATATATGCCTATGTTTTAGTAGTAGATATGGGAGGGTTTGGGAAGGGATTGCAAAAGGGGGGATGCCTACTACTTACTGGGAAGGGTCAAAGAAGTATTACTGAGATGTTTAGAGAGGCACATGCACACACCCACAACAGAATAAGCCCATTGATATCTAAAAACTGCACCTTTATAGTAACAGCCAAAAGGAACCAAAATCCATTGTAAATGTACTCCAGCTCAGATTTGGAGTAGGTCCAGCACCACTCATAGCCAAGCATTGGTACTGCAACACTCTCCTACAGAACATAATGGAGGCAGTAATTGAAACCGAACCCCTTAGTAAATATAAACATTTAATTACACATTGTAAAATATTATTAAATGAATTTCATACAAAACATTTAGTAATCTACAATATCAACTAAATAAGTATGGATATTTTACTTTGTGGGAATTTTTTTCTTAACAAACAAAAACGTATTTAATTGAATGTAGTTCAATTAAGTATTTATTTCAAAATTAAGTGCTGTAGCATTTGGTTTAGTTTTACCTTTAAAATAACTAAATCATTAATTTATATTGGGAGCTATCTGAAAAATATATTTACTTTTTTTGAAAGTTCAATAAATTTGCTTTTCCCTATAATTCACCATAGGAAAGTCTCTGCCTATGTCAGAAAAAGTTATTAGCAGTAAATTAGGCTCCTATCCTTGAACTTGGAGTGGGGAGGCTTGAAACTCAATACTTTGTAGTAAGTTTACACTTGGAAATAGTGAATAGCCAACTTAGGTAAATATACTAAAAAGTGTAAGGGTGAATTCTCACATATATATTTACTCTTGTGTAAATTTGCTTTAAGAATAGGCCACTAAACGCCCTCCTATTTCACTGGTGATGGTGAAGGGCAAGATGGGTATGAGGGATCATGTATCATTAAATACATAGCAGGAGTGCAATCTTACAGATGTATGCTGCTAGGAAAGCCTTGGAATTGAATCAAAACTGTCAATGACTGGGCTTAGGCATCTAACTGGTTATTATAACATGGACCCCTGACTCACAGAGGCATAGTTCACATATGCACGTTGCGTGAAAATGGTATGGAATTTAGCCATGCACTGTGCATTCTACATACAATGTCTTAGGACATATAAGTCATATCCCTTTTCCCTTTAGGTACTGTGCACACAATATCATGTTTGGCTATGCATGTCCTGTGTGCAATATCGCCAACTGCAATACCAAGAGGGCTTGGCATGTGCTCTGCCTGAAGGCATTCTGGACATTGCCTAACTTTTGATCATGTTCATTGTCTTTTGTCCATCACCTTTTCCTGCAGTACTGTTGGGATCTCATGCTACTTGCTTTGCATTCCTTTATCTGCATTCCCTTTGTGGAACATGGAATGCTGTGGCACTGACAGTTGCTGCCGGGAAGCTGGGTGATCAAATGTAATAAAGAGGACTGGAAAACGTACTAACCCTGGGCGAAGTACTACTCTACACTCGCATAGTTTGCGAAGTTGGCGCTACTTTGCACTATGCAAATTGCACATAGCCAATTGCAAACACTCGTAGCAGTGATTTTTTTGCTTGCTCGAAGTCCTCAACGTCAAGTTGGTGACCGCGCAAAATGACATCCCTATGAGACTTTTTCCTTGTTCACGATCAGCAACATCAAGGTGCTGATCGTGAGCGTGGAAAATAAACCTCCTTGCGAGATTCTCAACACGGGGAGGTCAGGTTTCTCATTGTGAGTGGTCGCGTATGCTCGTGACCGCTCGCGATGACACACTACCAGTCTGCACTGAGAAAGCTGCGGCTCGAGTAGAAATTTACTCGAGCGGGAGAAAACAACCGCTTGTACTGTGCAAGATGCAGTTTGCACTGATTGTGCAGTGTGGACAAGCATCCCGCACTGTACAATCAGTGCGAACAGCATTTTGCACAGTGCACTATGCAGTTCACGTAGCAACGTGTAGCTCGCGTAGTGTGAAGTGCACTTTGCGTAGCTACGCGTAGCGCTACTAAGTGAACTACGCCCAGGGTTAAAACTTACCTGGAAGCTGTCTTCTTTTCAGCAGTGACAAGTTGTCCGGTTCCCAGTCTTCCTCACCGTCTCTTGCTGTACGTCATGTTTGCTCTGTCTACTGCTTCAAATCCTCAAATCCACATCTGCTGAGCCCTTTGAAGAAGATCACTTGAGCATGTTTAAAGTGTGCTCAGTGAAGACCCAGATGTTGGTTGTCCTCTCCCCTTCAAATCGCGCTTCCGGCGATGGTTCTGGTGAGGTTTTGTACTTTTTTAAGTATTTGTCGGGCTGAGAGAAATTGCATAGTGATGACCGACAGGTATATTGGCGCGTGTCACTCTGCTTAAAGGAGAGCTACTGTTGCTATGACAACCAGCGTGTGCATCAGCACCTGTTACTTTGTTGATGGTGAGCTCCTGTTGTCATGGCAACCGGTGCGCATACCCGCCTGTGTCCCACTGTTAAAATAGAGCTCTTGTTGTTGTGGCAACCTGCGAATATATCGGAGCGCGTCATTTTCACTAAGGAAAAACTTTGTGTTTGTTGTAACTGTTACCACGCAAGTAAATTTAAAGCAGCTCATTTATTTAATGCGAAGCTGAAAAGGTTGTGAAGTCTCGTGGCACTGAGCTCTATATAGATTGTTCTAAAAAAACTGATTAAAGTAAACCAAGCGTGTCAGACAGTTACATTGTGCTTATTCACAACGGTGATATGCACACCTTGGCATCATTCTTTTCATTGGCATGTCGGTGATGTGCTCAACTGTATTGTGGCACTAAACACACTTGAAAGAATCTGCAAGATGACTACTTGTTTGTGGTGACTTTGTAGCAGCAACTCACCCATGCACGGCCATGAAATGGATCACGTGATTGCACCACCTTCCTTTTTGCAGTCACCTGGTACTCCTCCTGTCATTTGGCAACAATGGAAGGAGACACTTGAAGCCCATCTTGAGGCAATTGATGGAGACACTTTTGTTTCAGAGAAGAAGAAAGCTTTACTTGTATACAATTTGGGCGTGGAGGAGAGTAGCGTTTTAAAGACTTTACCCCTAGAACTTCTGAGAACATCTGTTAGTAGTGGTGACGAAGGTGACTCTTTAATTGTAGATGATTATGCCTCACTTATTAAAACTCTGGATAGGAGATTTAATCCCAAGAGGAAAATTGTACTGGAGCATCACAAATTCTTGCAACGTGCTCGGATTCCTGGTGAATCCTTCAATGATTTTGTAGATGCTCTCAGAACTCTAGCTGTCACTTGTAATTTTAGAGAGTTCTGAGATTAAATAATCCGTGATCAGCTAATTGAGTGCACCTGCAATAAAAAGATTCAAGAAAAACATTTATCTTCCAAAGATCCTGACTTAGAAACTGCTCTCATTTTAGGTACAAGTATTGAACATTCTCAACTATGCATGAAAGAGATGAGTGAGTCTGCGTCATCTAATGATGTCAAGTTAGTCAGTATTAAACCCATAGGTGAACATACAAAAGGAACCAACACAAATGTACCTAGCATTTCTCCATCTGCACCCAGTTTCCCTAAATCCAAATCTGAAAGACCTGAACAACCTGACCTCTTCTGTTACCGATGTGGGAGCAGATATTATCTGGGAAATTTTAAGTTTTGTTTTGCTATTAATCAAACTTGCTTCAAATGTGGTAAGAAAGGACATTTGGCACATATATGCAAGGCTACTGTAGCACATAAGGGACTGTCAAAAACTGTGAACGTTATTGAAGAGGAGTATGTTGACTCTGGGGAAGATAATGAAAGTCAGGAATTGTTAATGTTGTCTACTTCCTCTGTTCAATCGGATAGTGCAGTGGAAACTGCTTCCATTCTTGTACCACATAGAAGAAAAAACCATGCCGGTGCCAAAAATTTAAACAGCAGAAATATAACGTTTCTGGCTGATTCTGTTCTCCTTCTACCCTCATCTATGCCAAAGACTTTGAGGAATTGAGCTTCATTCCTGTTGACCAGTCCAACATAAAAATCTTTGCTTATGGTGGTAAAAGAGTAGATATTCTTGGCAAGTTAGAATTCAAAGGGGATTTAGTACAGGGGACTGTATACATTGTGAAGGAAGGTGCAAAATTATTGGGATGGGAGGAGCAGGGTGAGCTGGGAATCATTCTAGATCCCAATCATCTGGATATGGTCTTATCTAAACACGAAGCCAAACAGTTTTACTCCAGTTTTCCTGCTGTTACCCCTGTACATACAGTTACTGCAAAATTGTTATCTAAGTGATTGGATTTAAAGGTACCCAGATACTTTTAGTGGTATGTTGGGTAAACTCAGGCGTTTTCAGCACTGCATTGTTTTGAAGGAGGGTGCAATAGCTGTTGCACATAAGGTGCGTTAGGTACCTTTTAGTATGCAGGTTGAGATCAAATCGGAACTTGAGCGGTTGTGTTCCATGGTGTAATAGAATCCATTGAGGGGTCTGAATGGCTGTCCCCATTGTTTTGGCACACAAGGCTTACAAGTCCCTCAGAATGTGTGTGGACTTGCGCGACCTAAATGCTTGCATATGGGTTGACCACCAACCCCGCCCAGCATTAATGGGATGTTGTCTACACTGAAGGGTGCAATGTATTTCTCCTCTCTCTACATTTCTTCTGCTTACCATCAAGTGGAATTGTGCTAGGACTCCAGACACCTCACGTCCTTTGTGACACCTGAAGGTGCATTTTGCTATGTACGTATGCCATTTGGTTTGGTGTCAGTTTCTGCTGTGTTCCAACTCCGCATGTGGTATCTATTTAAGAACACTGCAGGAGTTGTGTTTTTGCAAGACAACATTTTGATTAATGGAAAAACAGAGTTAGAGCACAATTTCAGAGTCAGGGAAGTATTGGACATTGTCAAGTCTAGTGGATTAGCGTTAAGAAAGGAAAAGTGTAAATTTCTCCATATAGGAGTAGACTATTTAGGGCATCACATTTCCGAGAGTGGAGTGGAACCCAAAATGAAACTTCTAGGTGCCATCCAAAATGCACCTGAACCACAGAATAAAGACCAGCTTCGTTCATTTCTTGGGTTGGTTGAGGATTATGCCAAATTTGTGGCCAATTTCTGAGATAGGACGGTGTGTTTGCGTGAGCTTCTGAAAAGGAATGTGAAGTATGTATGGTCAGATCAGTGTGCTTGTGATTTCATGATATTGAATGAAGCAATTGTGCAAGCACTCCCGCTAAAGTTATTTAATATCAATGATTGATGTATTGTTACACTGATGCGAGCAATGTGGGTCTTGGGGCTGTTCTTATGCAGAAAAGATCTCACAAAAGGGAGGACATAATTGCTTTTGCCTCTAGAGCACTTTGTGGAGCAGAGAGCACTTACTCTATGAATGAGAAGGAGGCCCTGGCTCTGTGGTGGGGTTTGCAGTATTTTTGTAATTTTTTGTGGGGGAATGAACTTGTTCTAAGGACCGACTATAAACCACTGGTAGATCTTTTTACCACCAAGGGTGGTGGCAGCGTCACACCATGTATAGTTAAGTGACAGTACAGGTTAAATCAATTTAATTATCACCTGGAGTACGTGCTGCTGTGAAGAATCACGTAGCGGATTGCCTGTCTGGGTTACCCCTTTCTGAGTCTGCTTTTGACTGTGGGTGAGGATTTGGAAATGGTATGTGCTGTTAGTGCGGTAGCTGACACCGGAGCTGCTTTGTCTGAAATCGATTGGAAGTTGGCTTTGTCTGAAAATATTGAGATTAGCAAGGTAATGGACTTTGTGGTTCATGGCTGGCCCAACAAAATAGGTTTGCCTCCCAAACTCATGGTGAGTGTGTCTTGAGTGACAAAGCTCAAGTAACTTATCGATCTCTCATCAATCCTATAGCTGTAAAGAACTCACCCGGGTGTAAGTTGGCTTTCGATGTTGCTGGGCCTTTTGATGGCATGGGTAGTTCTCCCAAATACGGTTTGGTGTTGATCGACTATATGTCCAAGTGGCCAGAGGTTGGGGGACTCATTTATGAAAACTGACGCTTCGCTGCGAGAAAACAGCGATGCGTCACTTTTCATTGCACCCTCCTTGCGACCCCAATGATGCATCATATTTACAATATGACGCATCATTGCGCAAGGACTTACAGATACGTCAGTATTTCTGACGTATCTGTAAGCGCAAAAGTGACGCATTGCTGGAGTGTGTCACAAAAGTGACGCAACTCCAGCAATGTGTCCTTTCACATGGGGAAAGTCCCATGTGAAAGGGCTTGAGTAAGTCTTACGCCTGCTGTGAGGCAGGCGCAAGATTTTGACGCAACAGCATCCTAAAAGTGATGCAGAGAAATCTCATAGATTTCACTGCGTCACTATTACGAGGCTTTTTGCGGGGGGACGCCCCCTCTGCATACATTATACCTGGCGCAGGTATAATGTAGCGCAGGGGTTTACAAAGTGACGCATCTGCTTAGATGCGTCACTTTGTAAATAGTGCGCAACAGGAGGCATGTTTTACGCCGCCGATACGTCACAAAAAGTGACGCATCGGAAGCGCAAAACTGACGCAAGGCCTCATAAATGAGGACCTAGGTTTCTAGATGGCATCAATTCTGCAAACGTCATCAATTTCTTCAAGGATGTTTTTCTTTGGGAACGGTTTTGTGAGGAGTTGGTGACTGATAACGGGACTCAGTGTTTATGGAAATGCAGAAGTTCTTGAAAGTTAATGGCATTAAGCATATCCTTTCCTCTCTCTATCATCCTCGCAGCAATGGTCGGGTTGAATGCCTGAACAATGTGATCAAGGATCAGTCACAGTTGGCTTTTGTCAATGGCTTGCACTGGAAGGAGGCGATTTCTAACATGTTGTGGGCAATGAGAATTACTCCTCACTCGAGTACTGGCATGTCTCCTTCCACTTTGCTAAGGGTTAGGGTTGCTGGTTTTAAGCTGAACAAAGATTAGATGTCAAGGAAGGAGGTGGATCTGCAGAGGCTAGGTATTGTAGCTGATGTCAGGGCTGCTACTCAAGTCAAGTATGCATCAGATTGTGTCAGAGCATCTCCAGTATATCAAGGGGACTGTGTGAGAATCAAGAAACCGTTCATGTTCACAAGGGATCCTCTCGGTTTTCTGCTCCAGCTAGAGTGAGAGAGGTGAGTTAGCAGGTTGTTGTGTTGTAGAATGGGAAGATCTGGAACTAGTGTGCTGTCTCAGTGGTGCTGGAGTCAAAAGCTGAGTTTGTGAGATGAAAATTTGGGGTTCACACTCCTTGTACAACTCCGCCTCCCATGGGGGAAAGTTCAATGGTTTCTGTTCCTGTCAATGAGATTGTTCCTCGGGCAACCACTTCTAGAACAAGGGTTATTACCTCTAGGTTCCAGGACTATGTTAGGTTTTGAATTTTCTTGACTTATTTGCTTACCTGCCATCTTTGCAATTTCTTTTGTTTCTGTTTCTCTTCTGCTTGTTAAGAATGTTTTCATTATCTTCTTATTTTTCATGTGAAGGAAGGGGGTGTGTTGGGACGTGTGCCACTTGCTTTGCATTCTTTTCTCTGTGTTCCCTGTGTGGAACAAGGAATGCTGTTGCACTGGCAGATGCTGCCGGGTAGCTGGTTGACCGGATGTAATTAGGAGGTCTAGAAAACGTACCTCGAAGCTGTCTTCTTTTCAAGTACCTTTGAGGAATTGCCAAACAATCAGCTATCTTTCAGCTTACTTTTAAACATATTTGAGCAGGGTCAATATAACCTGCACAGTATTATTAGAAAGTATAGCATTCAATCATTTTATCAGTGGTACTGTGCACTAATGCTTAATGGCCCGATGACCGATTGATGGTGCATGAATATATGTTTAATATTAATCATAGAATAGTGCATGTGATGACAAGAAGCATATTCAATTACATGCTGCAAAGCATATTCACCGAAGGGTAATTTGATTGGGTAATATACAGGCTTATTACTAAAAACGGTGTCATGTGCACAGAAATAAAAGGAAGGAATAAAGGGACACTTTAGTCATCTAATGTCTTGGTAATATGAAATGCAACAATTTTAGAATAGTAAATTGATATAAAACTATACAAATTAAACTCGCACGGCAATTTAATGAACACATTCCTTGGATCAACGAAGTAAAAAATCCATGCCTGCATCTCAATTTTTTTGACATGTAGATCTGCATAGACATTTTTTTTCAGGCAAAACAAGGAATGCTTACAATATAAATGTATAACTTAATAGATGTAGATTTTATTTTAAACTTGTGCTACCTAATTCTTAGATGAAAACTAGCGCTTTATTTAGACCCATTTTTTTGTAGAATGTCATGAAGTACAAAGAGAAAGCAACTATTGTTTCTATTTCTTGCGATTGTTTTTGATTTTTAGTTCTTCCAAAAGATTTGCTGGACATGGTTATTCCTATCATAGATGATTGAAGGAAAGCTGCTACTGCCCCCAGCGCTCTAACGGCCACATGCATCATCCCGGCCGTTTGCGACTTCCAAATTGCGAAAAATACCGAATCGCAATTTGGAAGTCGCAAAACGGGATGCATGATTATTTTTTCTTAATATTTGCGATTCGGTAAAATTCGCTTTTTTTGCCGGTTCGCAAATATTATGCGACTTCTAATTTGCAAATTCGCATTTCCCATTGATTCCTATGGGCCAAAAGTACCATAGGAATCAATGGGAATTGCGAATTTGCAAATTAGAATTCGCATAATGTTGATGCATTCCATGGGTGCAGGGGGGGTCCACAGGACCCCCCCTTGCACCCCTGAAATGTATTTTTAAGTGGATGTTTCACACACACATGTCCTAAGGACATGTGTGTCTGTAACATGTCAGTTTTAAAAATGCATTTTTTTACGTTTTTGAGGATTTTCGCAAATTAACACGAGGCTCAACCTCGTGTTAATTTGCACTTCCAATTTTCAAATTCGCTATTTTAAAAAAAATTATGCATTGCATTAATGCAATCGCATTTTTAAGAAATGCTAAAAATAGCGAATTAAGCACAAAGGTTTGATGCATCCCAAAAACGGATTTTGCATTCGCAAACGGCCGATTTTTCCGAATCGCACCGTTTGCGAATGCAAAACATGTTGATGCATGTGGCCGTAAGCTTCCTTTATCACTTCTGTTGACTCACAGTATAAAGGTATCTTTACAACGCCATTTTCAAATTTAGAACTCTCTAATTCACAAAATCATAGAATTTGTGACTGCAAAATGGCCTTTTTGCATGTATTAACTCATTTTGCGAGTCAAACAAGCCTTTCAGTTTCACAAAATGGGTTTTCCAAAAAGTTATACGGAAGGGGAGTGAAGCAGGGGTGCAACGGACACCCCCTCAGCTCCCGCAGTGCAGGGGAGCCCCAAGTTGTCAGTGCATAAAGGGGGACCTTAAAGCTTGTCAATGGTGTAAACATGCAAGTCTCTAAAGCATCTGCTGTAAGCAGAATGCTCTGCGGTGACACCGCGCATACATAGGATTGAAGAGAAACACATTAGTTAATTTGTTTGTTTTTCAGGCGGAGTCTGCAAAGGCACATCTATAGAGCGGGTGGGTGCTCCCGTCAGAGAGTGACTTCCATGGAGCACTGCTCTTCTGGGAGGGAAAGAGGTAGCCCTGGACTAAAGGAAACGTGTAGTGGGCTTTTACATACCGTTTTCATATTTTCTCCAGGTTGACCATTATTTAGAGGGAGACAATCTTAACATGTCTTTGGTTAAATAACATCCGAATAAAATTACATAGTGCATAACTTTACAATGCTGATGATTTCTTTCATATTTTATAAAGGTAACAGTTCTTGGCAATTATCATCCAGTAATGTAGGTTTTCACATGGGAATGTACTGTTTTCGTAACTATAGTTTATTGTACAATAGCGATTTTTGAAACAGGATAGTCACCTATTTTGGGGTTCGAGAAGTGGAAGCTGTGGAGGATGTACCGCAGTCCACACCAAGTTAAGGTCTGTTTTAACAACATGATTAGGTCATGTGTCCGTGGTGAGCTGCCTGTTTTACAAAAGTGGATTGACAAGTAGAAGATGCAGACTGTGGACGCATCATATTTTATTTCTAAATTAAATGGTGTCTTGTCTTCAATATTTTTCCAACAGCTATTGCAGGAAAAGCGTCTAGCATGATGTTTTCATAATTTATTTTAAAAGACACGTGCTTTTTACGATAATGTTAGTATTTCATACAGCGTAGGCTGATTGCTCACATGTAAACTGATACTAGATATTGGGTCACGTACTAGGGACTAAAGCGAGAGCCTGTTCCTCGCTTGGGGGTGGAGGCGCATCACAGTCGCTTGCAGCCCTTACCACTTCAAGAGGCTCTCAACCATTCAGTCATTCAGGCCATCCCCTCACCCCTATTCAGCCCTATACCAACGAATATCTGTAAGATATGGGAAACTTTAGGGCACTCATCGAATTCTACATAGGGGCCCCATCATTTTGTGGTACCTCACAGACATGAAAGAAGCGGCCCCTCCCAACTTTATTTGGTAGGGATTGTGTGTGACAATGTGTGTGAGCTGTCTTGTAGTACATCAGGCACTTCTATCCTTGTACCTTGAAGACTCGAACTTACATGCCACTTGATTTATTTTAGTTAATATCCATGATGTGCTTTTATTTAAATTATTTTGATTCCTCTGTGTTGCTTTCATACTTCAGTTTGTTTGTTTTTATTTCCCTGTGGCCAAATTAGCGGAAAGGAGCCTCATCTCCTGGGAGGAGCACAGAGGCTCAATTTCTCTCTTTGGTGATGTTGACTTTTTTAAATGTTTATGCTGTTGTGAATTAGCATGGTAATGCCAACTCCATCCAACTTATCCATAGCCATGAAGGCCTTTGAAATAAATATAAGCTGTGTGGTAGTGCACCGAAAGCAAGCCAAAAGTAATCCTGAATTATTCAGAGTTTATCATTTACAACAAACGTCATTGGTTGAATATACTTCTGTCCTGGATATTTGGCGATTCCATCTACCTACAAGATTATGCATGGTGGTCAGGTCAAATAAGTCGTTTGACCCCCTGGCAGCATTTTTTCAATCAACCTCATGTGCCTTATTCTTACGGTGGTACTTATTTGTAAGTTCAAAATTAATAGATAAGGTTACATCTTTCAGAACACCAACTTAATCATCAGTGCCAAGTTTAATGCTGTAGCCAAAAAGTGTAACCCAGTCCTAGACAAAGCTGCCTCATTAAGAGCTTTTTTATTGAATACCCCCGAAAAATGGTTAAAATAAAATTGCTAGCACAAAAATGTTGCAATACAATGTTCTGCATCCTAAACATTGTGAGCCGTTAACAATAAATTATTAGCTTTGTTATGATACACAGTTGAAAATATTATAAGCCATTTGGCAGAACATAATTGTGTTTACGTTTTCGGGGTACAATCGACTATTCAAAATCAAATCCAATGAACTTTTGAAAAAGTGTATAAATTCTAGGGACCATATTTACTCTTATCTCCAGTTCCACAGACATTGGGGAAAATGCATAAATCTGTGGAAGGGTAGATATTTACTATTCTAACTCCGACCACCCAAACACTGGGGAAAGTGCATACAGCCTCGTAGTCAAAATTACTATTCTAACTCCAAAGCCACAAATAATGTGTCAAAGGCATTAATGCGTTTGTGGGGAGGGACCTAATTTACTGTTCTTTCTCTATACCCACAAATATTAGGGAACATGAATGCATTCTGAGGGGAACGATTTACTATTCTAATTTCAATCCCTGAAAACCTTTGGAAAGTACTTATATCTCGGGGTTCAAATGTATTATTCTTTTCAGTATCTGTTTGAGTGGATGAGTTTCCCCAATGGGTATAGCCAATAGTTCTAATCCTCTACACTTTCCAACTGTGATAATGGAAGTTAATATTAATTAGGAACAAGGGGAAATGGAGAAAGATGGAGACACTTGTTCAGAATGGTGCATAACAGCAAGCTCAGAGCTTCACAGATCGACCGCTTGAGAATCTTGCACACAAAAAATAAAAATACTAGACAAACTATTAGACTACTTCTGATAAACTCATGAACTGTTTCCTATGTTTTGCACAGCCAGGAAGAACTATATCTAGCCCTGCTCTTACCAGTATACAAGCCAGGAGCTGCGCGAATAGATTAAAAGCCACACACTGTTGGAACTTAAGTCCACTAACGTAATACTCTTGCCTCTGAACAGAAGAATGAGAAACCACTCCACACCTCTGTTTAATAAAAACCTTCCCAATATGTTACCTAGGAACCATGACTGTCAATCAAGGAATAAAAGAAAATATATTAATGCCAGTGTGATGTTGGCAATCATCTGAGAGATCAGGTTAATTGGATTTGGAAGGTTCTTCTCAGGCTTTTGTCTGGAACTTGGGTTGTTCACTTGTGACCCTCAAAGTCACCCAGGTTAAAGACATATATTCTTTTATCATAGGCGTATACATTGAGCAATCAGAATTAGAACTTTTTTCTAAAGTGTTACAATACTTCAATATTCCCGTTGAACCACAGCATAGAGTTCATGTTTTCTCTCTATCTCTTAGGGCTATTACTTTGTGTATTGCAAGCAATCATAGTATGGTCTAATTGAGTCTTCTTCAATAATTAGTTATTAAGGTGTTTCAATCTAACCTGGACACATATTTAGGTAGACATGATTTGTTCCTTCATGTTGTGTGACAAAAAAGTCACTTGTTTTGATTTTGTACCATAGCAGTGTAAACCTTTTGACTAGTTAGTTCTAATCCTTAATTGACTTGGTTTTTTGTACTGTTCTTTAAAAGTGGTCTTTATCTGCAGATAACGTTTACAAAATGATTCACTGAAATTTATTAAGACTTAACTATTTCTTTTGCTTTGCAGATTCCTGGTACCTTGTGTGCCTCCCAACCACTTTTTGAGCACCCACTGGACAGACATCTGTGATCAAATAAGTGTTTCTTTTCCATTTTGCTTTCTTTGTGCAAAAGCATAATTGTTCCTATCTTGACTCTGATTCTTTCTGAAATGTTTTTTCATTCTGTTGGTTCAGGTAACTGGGCCTTCTGAAATTTTGTGTTGAACCCTTCAGGAGTATCGATTGAAGATGAGCCAGTCAAGGGCGGTTCTCATGTAAGAGCAATTGTCTCAAGCAACACGCTATAGGGTCTTGGGTTTCAGAAGCTTGGAGCATGATGTTGCTGGTGCATGGAATCAGTGGAATTTGTGGTTGGCTGTTACTTGGGTGTGGCTTTTATTCAAGTCGATGCCCAAGATGGCTTCTGAGACTTGGCTGTTCATGCAGGAATTCAAGAATTCACAAGTAGTTACTCATTCTGCCTACTCATTGTTCCTTATACTGCAAGGTCACCAGTAGGTTGTTATTGTTACAACCTAGTTTCCATAGGAAAAGTGTTTTTGACTTGCCTATACCCTTGGCGCCAGAACCCCAAAAATGTCTCCAGTGATTATTGTTGTGCATGGCTGAGAAAAAGAGGGGGTGGAAAAACATGTGTTTCCCATGTTCATTTCCATAGGAGTTTTAGGCACAACAACTGACAGAACCACTAAGTGGAATTACACAAAATTCTCAGAGGAGCTAACAGTCCCCGTGCTCAAGATTGATTGAATGCCAACAATTCAATCAGGAATCTTGGGACTTGCTTCAGTCGAGATCAACCCCAAAAAGTTTAAAAAAAAGAAAAAAGGGCAGGATAGGAATACCCTTACCCCCCTTAGATGTGGTGGTGACGCCCCTGAGTGCTTGTGCGCCACACCGAGCACCATGGGGACTGCCACCTCCCCAGGTCAAACATTGAATAAATGTAGGAGGCCTGTGGGGCCGCCACCTCCCTGGCTCACTTAAACTCAGGTATGCAGATGGGCCCACAGGTTTCTGCCTGTGGCCTCGGGACCTCCACCTCCACGGGGCTAAAAATAAAATGAATGTGGGGGCATCCATCCTCCCCCACAGCCCTGAGGACCACCGCCTCCCTGGGGCTAAAGACAAAATGAATGACGGTACTGGTATGGTCTATCCTGCAGCCCTCGGACAGCCACTTCCCCGGGGCTAAAGATAAGATGAATGTGGCCTCTAAGGCCTCCCCAAAGCCCCAGGACCACCACATCCCTGGGGCTAAAGATTAAATTAATGCAAGGGGGGTCCAAACAGCCTCCCCCTGTCAAACAGCTCTGGCTTGAGGAAAGAAGAGTTTTCATCCGTCTCCCTGCATGTAAATATGCATGCAGGGAAACAGAGAAAAATATTGATCAAAAAGGCAGGGAGCTGCTTTTAAAGCAGCTCCCTGCTTGCAGCTGTAATGCCGGCTCCCGCAGGAGGCAGGTAGCTGTCTGGGACCGCAGGGGCCTTGAAGCTCCCCACACTGTCCCATTGCACACTAGTTGCTCTTGGGGCACTCAGGAGATGTGTCCGGGCTGCGGGAAAGGGGCATAGGGCCGGTGAAAAAGTCAGCCCAGGGAGGGGGCTGAGCAGCCATGCTCCCCCTTGTCTAATGGCTGTGCCCAGAGGGATGGTATCTACGGGGTCGTAATTGGCCCAAGGAGGTGGGCCACATGGCACCCTTCCCCTAGTCAATGAAGGCCGGGCTCCGGGGTCAGATTTGTTTGCCTGCCACTTAAACAGCAAAAGGGTTGCCTTAGAAAGAACATAAATGCATACTTAATTAATCTTTTACTAATGGTTCCAATACCTGTTAAGATTATACTTTTATTCCAGACATTTCTTCTCTATGACTAATAATTTTTGAGTAGTAATTAGTCATGAAAGCATTCATGTATTTCTGCTATGTAAATTGCATTTAAAGAGTAATCAGTTGTATGCAAGGGCTTACACAGGGAAGTATGAGTCTATAAATATTCATGTTTGCATACACTGTAATATTCAGAACTCAGTGAATGGATTTAGAAAGAAGAATATTGGTTCAAATACAGATAGATATAAAATATTCTCACATAATATTTTGTAACTAGTTCCAACGTTTTGATGAGGCTGTGCAAATCGTAGGGCTTAGAACCAACATTTTTATGTGGATTCTAGAAGAGTCAAAACTAATCTTCTGAGATCATTGAAAAAGCCACTACATTTATCCAAGAAAATTGTGCTAGCTAAATGGAGTGAGAGTTTACCAAAAATTAGCCAGACAGTATTTTGGCAATAGGTAGTTCTCTATGTGGGAGAAGGAATTAGTTTCAGAAGTCACTGGTAATAATAGGTCTCCTCAGGTTTGACAAATTAGTTCTTACTGGTACATTCATATAACTAGCCGATATGGTAGTCATTAATTAACAACATTATAAACGTAATCTTAGCATGAGTGTGTTCGTTCTAAAACACAAGAGGAGATGGAAAAATTAAGAACGCTATTATGGCCATTACAAGACTAACATAATCTTATAATTCGATCTAAACATATAAAATCACCCAGGGTAAATTGAAAACCAATTGACATATTAAAGATGAACCCCTGATTTTGCTCAGGTTTTCTGTTGGTGCAACGATCTTTTCCAATTTCATTCCCTTCTGCTAGAATAGAAACATGTTGGTCCCTGTATTTAATAAAGGTGTATAGGAGCTTCCATTGAATGTCTGACTGATTGGTCTTTTAGAGAGCAACTGTACACTTTTTGCGGAGAACCGACTGAGTCCTCTAATTATTTGCATGAGGAGGCAAAGGGAGATCAGATTCCAATTCTGAAGCTGAATTTAAAAATATGTTTGTACTGGAGATAGTGAGATGCCTTTAAGTACAAAATCACTCTTCTTTTACATCCGGGGACCAACTGCTATACGCTTCTTCACTAGATTAGAGTATAGACTTTGATTTCGTTGTTAGAAAACCATTATGGCAAAAGCTGAACATGATGAGTGTTGAACTTGGACTGTTGAAATTAGTTGCAGCCCTGCATGGAGCTATATGGGTTAAGGTACAGAATATTCACTCAGGTACACTTACCCAGATAATTATTATACACAACAGCTTTAAACAGGGATGCATACTTTAACTGGCTCTTTTTGACTGTTATGTAGTTGGTATGTTTAAATACTTTTTGAATATCTGTCGATTTCCAACAATTCTGTATGGAGTGAAACTATCCGCATTGTCAAAAGCAGATAATCTGATTGTGTTCAACTAGATACAGATTGGGCTTCAGCAACCGTAGACCACTTCAAAAATACAATGAACTCAATGGTTTAAAAATTTACATTTTAAATACCAGGTGTTCCGACCATGCCAAGAGAGCTAAAACAGAAAGGAATGATGGAAATCACGTAGGCCCTGTTAGAAATGGGGATCTCTAGTTCATAATGGCTTGCACCTTTGTCCAAGTAGTGACCCTTCTTCCTAGCCAGGGTAAGGGGGATACACTTCTAAAATACACCTGCTCACCCCATTGGTAGCTTGGGATGGTGCAGTCAGGCTTATCTCAGGGGCAGTGTGTATAACATGTGTGCACACATACAGTACTACAGTGAAAACACTACAATTGGACACCACGCAAGTTTAAAAAAATAAGTAATCTTTATCTAAACCAAACAAGACCAAAACAACAAAAAATCCACAATCCAATTATCAAAATGTGACTTTTAAAAGGTAGAAATAATTCTATAAAATTGAGATGCGTCGATTCCTTACACACAGTGAAGGTGATGTGTTGGTTCCTTGCTCCGGGGGAGGTGATGTGAAGGTTCCTTAATGCAGCGCAGTAGAGGTGATGGATCGGTTCCTTACTGGAGAGGAGGTGCTGCGTTGGTTTCTTACTGCATGGGGAGGTGATGCGACGGAAATGCAACAGACCTGGATCCTCGATGCAATGCGTGAAGGTCCGGTATGGTGCTATGCATGAAAATCCAAATGCTCTGCGAAAATTGCAGACGTTTCTCCTCGATGCGTCGGTTCTTATACAGCAGGCCTGCGTCAGAGTCTGTGCAGTGATCTCGGACGTCAGAGATTGGTGCACATGACTTGTCTCACGGCAGACACTCCAGCCTCCGTGGGGGTACTTCTTCGATTCTTTGGCTGCGGAGATGTGTCGGAAATTCTTCGTGCACTGCTGCTATGCGTTGGAGCCAGGTAATGCGTTGATTTTCACAGTTTATTTATTTTTCCCAGCCCCAGAAACAACCTTCAGAGGACCAGACCAGAGGCAGGCACCTCTTGGCAGGTCGGAACTCCCAGCAAAGGAGTTCATGGGGTATGGGGGTGAAGTCTTTGTGTCCATGAGACTTCAGAAAAAGAAGGCAAACTCTACTTCAAGCCCTTGGAGATCTTCCAGAAGCAGGGGACATAGCACACAGCAAAGTCCTTGTCCTTTTCTTGGCAGAAACAGCCTCTGAAAACAATCACCAGACAGCACACAGAAAAAGGGGCAGTACTTCTCCTCAGTTTCTCCAGCTCTTCTCCTTGGTAAAGTTTCCTCTTGAATACCAACAGTCAACTAAAAGTCTGGAGTCAGGGCCCAACTTATTATAGCACAATTTTCTTCATTCTCTGGTGGCAGAGAATCTCTTTGCCCAGCCGAAACCAGTTCTTTCCCATCTGGTGCAGCCTTCTGGCAAGGGGTGGAAACAGCATTGCCCGAGACATACCAGGCACATTCAGGTGTGAAAGAAATCACCCCCTTCCGTAACTGGAGCCCAGGTCTATTCAGCCCAGCCCTGACTCATTCAGGAAAGGTAGGACATGCATCAACCCCCACCCAGTGGCAGTCTGAGAGAATGCACATTCCCAGCCCCAACCCACAAACCATCAGAAGCACACAGGATGCCTAAGCAAGAAAATATCCACTTTCTAAAAGCGGTATTTTCAAACACCCAATATAAAAATCATCTTTACTAAAAGATATATTTTTAGATTCTGAATTCAGGCATACTAAACTCCATCTTTCTATCTTGTTCCAATGGGCCGTTATACTTATAAGGTGTTTTAAATTAACTCCAATTCTATCCTATGGGACAGATAGCGTTTCAATAGTGAAAAACAAAATTCCCAGTAGTTCACTATCAGGACATGTTGCGCACATCAAAACATATCCTACCTTTTTCAGACACTGCACCTTGCCCACAAGGGTTCCTTTGACCCACCTTAGAGGTTACTCCATGTAAGAAAAGGGAAAGCACTTGCCAGGTTGACATGGCAGTACCAAACTGAGCACAGACACTGCAGTGGTATGTTTAAGTTACCTTTACAGGCTGCTCTTGTGGCTGGCACAATCCATGCTGCATGCACACTAGCAGCATTGGATTTAAAGGCACTGTGCACACACAGTGCACTGTACTAGGGGCTTACCAGTAAATAAAACATGCCAATCATGGAATCCCCAATCCATAAACACAATTTACAGGGAGATCATATACACTTTAGCACTGATCAAAAGTGGTAAAGTGCCCGGAGTCACAAAATGAGCAAAAACAGGGCCAAAAACAGAAGGCCAAAAAGTGAAAAGTCTGGGGATAAACCCACTGGACAAGCCAGGTCTAACCGGCCCTTATAATACGATGTTGTGCAGACTTGTGTCAACTCAACAGGATTGCTGGAAAGAAACCACCTGAGCATGGGTTGGTTTTTCTGCATCCTCAATTATGATGCAACCGCACAGAGTGCAGTCGGAAACTTCAATTTTTCAATGGAAGCTTGTGCAGCATGCTGAAAACACCGCAGCATAATCCCATTGAAAAATGGAAGTTTGTAAACATCTCTGCCACAGTGTGCAGGGATGTTGAGAGGGCACCATAGGAGCCCACAAGGCCCAAATGTGGAGGGCCAGGTGGTAAGGGGGCCCTGTTAGAGGCCCCCAAAGTCAGTTTCTGACAGCCAATTCATGTCAGAAAGGCCTACATGGATTGGCTGTCAGGAACCAACATCATAATCCTGATGGTGGAAATGCCGTCCTTAAGGGATTATGGTGCCTTTCCTACTGATCAACAGGCTCAAGGAGCCCATCCGAAAAATGTTCGATTCCCTTCCTGGTTTCAACTCTCACCATCATCATCCTAATGCGGTGGTCAGACTTTACACCTACGATGCCGGCCGTAAAGCCTGCGACCAGTGGTATCTGGGCCAAGTGT
Source organism: Lissotriton helveticus (assembly GCF_964261635.1). Taxonomy (NCBI): domain Eukaryota; kingdom Metazoa; phylum Chordata; class Amphibia; order Caudata; family Salamandridae; genus Lissotriton; species Lissotriton helveticus. The sequence goes on from NC_136061.1 coordinate 524,454,262, forward strand.
TCAACTCTACTACATTCTGATACACTAACCGAACTTTCCAAGTCAATAAATATACAAGACTTTGCTTGGCTCTAAGCTGCTTCAACATGATTAATGAAGGCATTGTGAAGTCTAGTTTTCTGTAACGATTGCTCTGGGAAGTTGCATGGAGCACATGTGTATGGTAGTTAGAGTGTCAAGGAAATAGACATTCTGTAAAATATTCCAATTGGGGCTTTAGTCAGCGTATGCTAATAAATGTCTATGTTACCTGGTTTTATTTAGTCAACCCAAATAAGAAGTGTATTATTTATGAATTCTATTTATTTTGTTACTCTTTAAGAAATAGACTTGAATGTCCAAAGCAGTCTTTAAATCGACATATATGGAAAAATAGAAATTGCCAAATCGAGTGATGTATGTCTCCCAACTGAATTAAATCCTGGGAAACAGTTCAATTTATGACCAAGAAACCATAATATCATGTAAGAACTATATTTTAATCAACGTAATCTAGCTGAAATATTGGAATGGTGGTAGAAATATTATTTCAAGGACTTTGTTCATTAGATAAATAACCATTTGTCATAGTCTTACAATATGCTCAAGCACACCAGCTCTTCGGAAAATACTGATATTCCCTCTCCTAAAAAAGCTTAATGCTACAACAATCTGGGATATAGTGGTAGAGTTAATTGGGAACTAATGTATTTGCATTTTTTTGATCAACACACTTTATTACGTTTTAAGCTAGCAGAGTTGGTGAAGATGAGCATAAGGCAAACACATGACACATTACAAGATGAGAGATACAGTCTATTAAAAGGTAGAAACATACGACAATTACAGTAAACATGAAAGAATCTCCACAGGTACAAATCATTGCTTGGTTAAGCAAGCTGACCCAACCATTTCCCCCAGACCAGTCCATGCTTCTGGGGTTAGTTGCTGGCCTTGTAGACCATGCAATCCTACTGCGCACACCGACCACACCCCGTCTCCACCCTAATAGAGCATGAGATCTAGGGGACATTCAGCGTGTGGCAATGTCTCACTTCACCACTAAGAAGGATGTGCTTAGAAATGGCCTTGCTGCACTTATACCTCGAGAGCCGTCAAACACCCCAAAGACAACCAATAAAGAGAAATGGGGAACCTCCAATCTCAGGACCTCAGAGAATTCTCAGGACCTCAGAGAATTCTCGGGTAACCTTGGTCCCGTACTGAAGCACCACTGCGCAGGTCCATAACATATGATAAAAGTCTCCTTGGTCAACTCAGAGTTAGAGGTGGGATGTAAGCCTGCCCGGTATAGGTGAGTCGAAAAAAGGTACACAAAGTAAAGGTAGTAGGTCTGGACGAACCATAATCTAGAAAAGGTGATAAGTTCATGAGGGGCAATCAGGGTATCCCTCCAGTCCTTATCCATCAAGGGGCTCCCCAGCCCGTCAAACGGGTTCTAAATTAGTCCAGTGTGCCAGTGGAGTTGATAATGAGCATGTAGTAGACTGGCCCAGATTGCCCATGAGCAGCTTGGCTTCCAGAGGATTAAACTCTGGGAGAGCATTGGTGGGCAGGGAGGGAGCATAGAGAGTGTGTCTGAGTTGGAGGTATTTATAGAATTGGGTCTTTGTAAGGGTATATGTTTGTCGAAGATCCTGAAAGGAATGTATGTGTGTCCCCAACCATAAGTCTCCAAATAACGTAATACCAATGAGATCCCAGGAGTGTAAGTCACTAAGCACGACCAATTCTTTCAACCAAAGGCAGTGCCAAAGTGGTGTCAGCTGCGTAAGTTTAACCTCCTATCGTACAAGCCGATGGGCCGTTCTCCACACGAGAAACATCACTCGGGTTACCAGGGGTATAGAGAGAGGGAGACTAGGTACCCATAAGCATGGCCTGTAGATGAGGAAAGCCTAACAAGGAGAGTTCTAAGCAATAAGCAGGGTCATCCCCCGTTAAACCAGTCGTGGAGGACAAGAAGAAGAGAGGACAGATAGTACAGATGGAGATTAGTCATCCCCAGACCTCCTTCATAGGGGCCCCAATGACAGTGTACAAAGGTCATGCATGGCCGTGCACCCCGCAACACAAATGTTTTAGTGGCACCATCCATTGGGGAGAACTGGGTCCGGGGTAAGTGAAGTGGCTCTTTCTGAAAAACATAGGGAAATCGCTGGAGGATCATCATCTTGCAATTCGCCCCAAGATAATAAAGGGAGGGCACGTCATGTAATGAGTCTGACTTGGCTATGTGAACCAGGGCTGGAGGTTCAGGGCACAGGTAAGCTCTGGGTGCAAAGCAACCCATATGCCCAAGTATTTAAATCTAAGTTGGCGGAGAGGAATATTTGTTTGCCAGACAAAGCAATCTCAACCTGGTGCCAGGAGGACCAGCACTGATTTAGAAGGGTTCATCCGAAGGCCAGAGGCTCGTTCAAATTGCTCAAGCAATTGGAGACATTAGGGCCCACTCACTGCTGGATGCACTAGATATAGCAATACTTCATCGGCATATAGTGCAATGCAATCTTTGTGTCTCTCACTCGAGGTCTATCCAGTGTACTGTGGGTCTGTGTGGACAAATTGGGCCAGAGGTTTTATCACTTAGGTGAAGAGGAGAGGAGACAGGGGGCAACCCTGTCTAGTCTCCCGCTCTACAGCAAAGGTATAAGAAAGCACCCCATTAACACAAACCCAGGCAGTAGGGTTTGAATAAAGAACCCAAATCATGTTCCGAAATCTCAGTACGAGGCCAGCGCGAGCCAGCACTAATTGGAGGAAGTCCTAGTCCACTATGGCTAAAGCTTTCTCAAAGTAGATACAAAATACGGCTATGTCCGAAGGCATTTGTGATGGTGGGCCAGGGCCACCTCGTATGCAGCCAATGGAGAAAGTGCCTCCTGCTTCACGGTAGCATGAACCTGCACTGATCTGGTTGCAATAACCTAGTCAGGACTTGTTTGAGCCTGTTAACCAGCATCACAGCAAAAATATTTGGTGGTAATACACACCCAATGTGGCTAGAGGTTCCGTCTTAGGGATTACTACTATAGTGGCTGAGTCCAACTCCAGAGGAAAGGACCCGACATAGCACACCTTCTGATAAAGTGACAGAGGATAGGGGGTTAGAGTTTCCCGGGCTGTTATATAGTATTCCATGGGAAAGCCGTACAGGCCTGGAATTTTACCTGCCGTCATACTGGACAGCACCTCTCCAATCTCCTGTGCCGTTAAAGGTTAATGTAGCTGGTGGGCATCAGAGGGGGATAACCCAGGGAGGGGACTGATATGAGGAAGGATTGAGGCACGGCTACGTGTCTGTCCACTTGTCTGGAGTATAACGTGAAATAGTTTTGGGCGAAGGTTCGGGCTATCCCGGGAAGGGATTTCTGATATTGACCAAGGTCTTCCAAAGCCTCAGGGACGATCCTGTTGGCCTGTTGATGGGAGACCAACCAATAAAGTAGCGTCCTGTTTTTTCCCCCAGCCATAAATCCAAGCTGCCATGGCCCACCAGAGGTATTTGGCTGCTTCAAGGGACTACAGACAAATGTCCTCACGGATGACATCTAATAGGCGAGAAATATCCGCCTGTGGGATAGAGTCCAACTTTTGCTCCAGGCAATAGGTACAAGCCTCCAACCGACCAACAATGGCAAAACAGTCTTGCTCATGGGCTCTAATATAACTCTTAGCAGATCCCAGTACTGTCACCTTACTGGTGGCCCATAGGGCTCTCATTTAAACAACCAAGCCTTCAATGTTGTAGAAATAAGCACAGAGTTCTGACCAGAGTGAGTGAGCGACCTTCGTATCTTGAAGGTACCAGGCTTTTAAATGCCACATAGAATGCTGCCCGTGGGGGTTTCCCAAAATGAAAGAGCAAAGGAGAGTGGCCTGAAATTCCATGGGCCAGCATCTGGGTCTGAAGCAACAAATGGCAATCAAGGGTGCCTAGGTAGGTAACATCTATTCAGGAGTGAATGTAGTGAACTGCCAATGTATGTGTGAAATGCCAATCAATGGGGGGCCAGGATCTCCACACGTCACAGAGACCCAGAGTGGTCCAGTCAGTGAGATTAAGGGTGCTAGTCTGCCGTGAAGCAGTGGGAGTTCCAGTACTATCAGGCTGGTGACATTTGAAAGTGGTGAGGTGTAAAACAATTGTCGTACTGCTATGTGGCGAGCAAGCCTAGCGAGCAAGCGCAGACCACCTATAGGGGGTTTTGGGGGTTCTCTCCTCGAGAAAATTTGGAAAAAAGAGTGAGCAAATGGGGAATTTTCAAGCAAATTTGTGAAAGCAGGAAGAGTAATCAAACAATTGTGAATCTGTTCTAACAAAGAAAATGACTGTCAAAACTGCCAGTCTAATAAGATACATATCAGACGCCGGCCTACCACGTGCTCTGTCCATCTGTGCCACTGTGTGCTATACAAGACTAATGTGCCCCCGTTACTTATTGACACAAGAAGCTGTTTTCTTGACACAAGAAGACTGCAACATGTGAAATGTGAAACATTGCATCACAATGTTAACTTAAATGCTGTCAACCACCAAAGGCTAAAAGGCCACACCAGCCTTCTATCCTTCAAGGGTCGGTAAACTGAGGATCATTCATTTATCAAATAATAATAATAATAATCCACATTTGTAAAGTGCAAACAATCACCCATAAGGATCTCTAGGTGCTGAGGCTGTTGGGAAGATTAAGCAAGCTATTGCCCAGAGTCACATGATGCTGGGCTAACCTACCGCCGGAGCCAGGGATCGAACCGTGATCCCCAGATTTCAGCGTCAGTCACCCTGGCCGCCGCGCCACACCTCTCCCACTGCAGAACACCTATTATTTGCCCACTTAAAAAAAAAACATTCCTGTTACATGGAATTTACAAGAAAACACATTTCTGAGCCCCAGATGAAAGAGTGTACGCAGATTCACGCTGAAATAGACATGATTGTTTTTAGAGTACCAGCTGCTGTGTTGGAAGTAATTTGAGGCTTTGCTTATTAAAATCTAAGGCAAGTTGTCTGAGAAACTGCACAAAATATACTTTATCATCCGTTTTGTAACCCATACCAGTAGGTATCCTTGAAACACTCATCACTATCTACTGTTAGTAAAAAAACATTAGAGGCAGAGGTGATGCACTGGGACGTGAGGAAGGAAAACTTCAGGAACCTCAGACTGCTTTTTGTTCCCTATGCGTTGTTTTCAACAGCTTATGAGAAAGTGTCACTCCACGAGTCACACGTGGCTACACAGAGCACAGGTAAGCGGGTCTCACACGAGCCATGCTGTACTTGCGACTCTGTATAGCGCCTTAACATCTCGGTAACTGTTGCTGCTTTGCCCACTGCTCCCTTTATCCCGAGCTGCGCTTCCTTTACTGATTAACATAACCTGATGAGCATGCTATCTCTAGTGTTCACTTTGGTTTCTGATTCAAATTATAATACGTAAATTGGCCGCAACTCTATTACTTCATGCTGTGGTTCAAATTGGTTTGTATTTTAAATGGTGCAATGCAGAAATGGCCCGCGGCTCATTTATGCACGTGCTGCGTTTCACATTGTATTTACTCGTTTATGAACCAGCCTGAGCATACCCTTCAGCAGGATGCTCACTACCCCACATGATTGCTTTTTCACACATGTTGGGCTGTATTTAATTCACGGCTGACTATTTGAGCAGCCCCGGCTTGTCTACCCATTTGTCATTATTAGACTATTGGTACAGTTCTCGCTTTGAGGCAAACACATTCCTCATATACCCTTGCGCTCATCCTGCACTTTCAAAACTATCAACCCTTGCACTGTTAGCACTTGCAATTGCGCAGTTTGCATGCTGCAGAGCTGATACCACTGCCCACTGAAAAGTACGTCGGTGTAGATATATTAAACTTACCGGGTCCCGTTGGTGCCTACAGGAACAGCTGCGTCACTGCTGGAAATCCCTCTCAGCCAATACTGGCGCTGCTCCAGCAGTGCCAGCATTGGCTTAGCTGGGATACTCGCTGCCCGCCTTGCCAGTAGGAGATCGAGGTTACCGAGGTTTGAGCCTTTAATCAACCCTCGGTCTCCTAATGCGCAGTGCCAGCCTGAGCAGGCACTAGTGTGCATGACTGGGCTGGTCAGAAAAATGTGTCGACCTTCACCAGTCATGCACTCTTGTGCTGATGCCTGCCCCTGGTCTTCACTCTGACAATGAATGTCAGTCAACATAAACACCGGACCGTCCATCCCCTTTAGACTCTGAAGGGGGTGGGCGGTCCGACGTCATGCTGACTGACATGATTGTCAGTTCTCCCTCGGCGCCTCTGAACTTAAGTAAACAGAGAGTTTACTTAAGTTCAGAGATGCGTGGACAGCTTGTGGGGAAATGCCCCAGCGCCCTAAAGGACGCACCACCGCTGAGTACTATCCAGGTCGGGATCGGGCACTTCTTCAAAACTCTCATATTACTTTGAGTCCATGTGGAAGGCAGGAGAGAAACCCTGAAAGGTCCTGAGATAGGAGGAGGACAGAGAGGGGGGAGTCACACAGACATATATCATTAGGACCACACGTCCCCCTAATGTGCTCTCAAAGGCACAATAACGTCCCTGTGGATCATATATCATGTGGGTGACGACATAGGGAAATAAACGAATCAGAAGGATAGAAACCCTTCTGGCTCCCTGGGATTACCCAGCATGCAAAAGTTTATACTAGCCAAAATACGCTAAAAAGGGACAGTGTTTCCCAAGGAGATGGATCTCTTGTAGCAACAGGACCTCAGGGTGGTACCAGTGTGCAAAAGTAAAAACTGCTGCTTGTTTCAATCTGTCCAGTAGACATTAACATTCCATGATAAAACCCAAAAGATCTTATATATGTGGGGTGAAGATCCTTTTATGTGTTCCAATGTTTCGCTTTCTATAGATATGTATAGTTATGTGAAGTCCATATTTGCTAAAGTGCCTTGCAAATTGGGGATTTTTATATTTGTGCAAAGTGTTGTTGTATTATTTTGTAATGGAGAGATCTGAATTTTTAATGTGAATAGTTATTAAAAGTCAATTCATCAGGGATTAAATCAATATAAGAGAATAATACTTAAAAAACTATAGATTTTTAAACCAGTAAACTGAGTCAGGGGATAAGAAAAGACAGTGAATCAATCATCCAAGTTATAACAGAATTGTAAATGGATGGAGAAACCTTTTAGGATTCAACAAACAAAATGATATGGATAAAAAATTGGAAGATGTTGTTACAGAGCAGAGAATACAGATACAGTTCTTATAAGTAACATTTCCTCTAATAATGAAAATAATAGGCATACCTTAGAGTTGAATGAAGATTCGACAAAAAGCTGCAGTTTTTTTTGGGTGAGCAGATTTAATTTAATTTACTTATATGAGAACAGTAATGTTTTTCCAGTTTCATAAACATCTCAGCGACCGGATTTCTTGTAGTAAATTTCAATTATCATGGAGATTAGTCTTTAACATTTGCCTGAGAGAGACTGAAGAATTTTAAAACAAGAGGGAAGCTTTTGTGGAAGGAACTGTTAGCCTCCTTCCACTCAAAGATCTCAGTAGGTAACACTTATTTTACAATCAAGTGGGGGGCGAAGTTGGTAACACCAGTGAACAACTGCAGCCATGTAAAAATCAAAGGCACTAAGTGGATCAAATTCTATTCTTATGGCATGTGGATCATCGCCCACACTGATTTTCCTCTCTGTATTGTTATGAAATGAAAGGAATATCTTCAATTGAATAAGTCAAAGTTGGAGATTTTTTTATAGATAGAGAGCAAGTGTGTAAAGTGCCTTTTGTAGAAATACCCACTCCCCTTCAATGGGCCAGACCTTTTCCACAAAGTAGGTTTAAATGGGGCTTATCACTAAGACCAGTAAGGATAGGTTTTTATACTTTCTCTCACTCCCTGGCCCAACCTCCAGGCAGGATTAGGGCAGTTCTTGTTTCAGTTTAGAAGCACAAGGATCTTGGTTTTTAAGGTGTTGGTTCATAAGAAAGTGATATTTATCTGTTGTGCACTGCCAGTGGAGAAAGTTCTTGGCCCTTACAATGTGCTTACCTTATATCTGTCACAACATTATTCAAGTTTAGAAACTTGACCTCTGTGCACAGTAGCCTACATGCTGTTGCTCTATTCACATTACAAAAATTATTCATAGGTATTCACATAATCAATTAATGCTGTGATGCTAAAACACCATGAAAATAAACACCTAAAACCATTGACATGTGTTCTAAATACACTAACCCTGGGCAAAGCACTACGCTACGCTCGCGGAGTTTGCAAAGTTTTCGCAACTTCGCACTACGCGAGCTGCACGTAGCACAGTGCGAACATGCGTAGTGCAGCGCAGCGGGCATTTTTTGCTTGTTCGCGGTCCTGAACGTCATGTTCGCCACCGCGAGCAAGCAAAATGACATCCCGGCGAGATTCTCAACGCGAGGAGGTCAGGTTTCTCATTGTGAGTGGGTGCGCATGCTCGCGACCGCTACCTGTTCGCAAAACTACCTTTTCGCGTTGAGAAAGCTGCCGCTCGAGTAATAATCTACTCGAGCAGCAGAAAACTACAGCTCGCACTGTGCAAGATGCCGTTTTCAATGCAATCATTGAAAACGCATCTTGCACAGTGCGAACATGCTACTACGCAGCTCACGTAGTGCTACGTGAAGTTCGCGTAGTGCGAAGTGCACTTCGCATAGCTTCGCGTAGCGCTACTTCGCGAACTACGCCCACCCTTAAAATACACACAGAACATTTCATCTGTTTCTATCACAGAAAAACTTTTTTGAACAACACATTCCTTTTCTCAATTCAAACCATGAAGTTGTTCCTTTTGATGCCAGCCCAATGCATTTCGGGCCCCACTGGCCCTTCTTCAGAGGAAAATTTCTGTAAACAATACAAACAATATTCTCATTTAGAATAACCTCCAGGGAAAAATGTCTTCCACTTTACATACAAATTCCAAAGTTCTTACTAAAAAAACAAGAATAATACATTAGAAGCAAAAGCACATCTAGAAAATATTTTCAATAACCATGTTACTGCCTTAACATCTTGGGAAAGATTCCCTGGAAAAAAGAAAGAATAATGAAAAAAGAACCAACCTTTTCTAAACTACCGCGTTCGTGCTCTTACACTAACTTACTGAAAATTGTGTACCTGGTTTTAATCCATGAAGTGAAACACCCTAGAGGAAAATGTACAATCATTATAAAAGCTGTGAATTCATACTCGTTCCTCCCAGTGCAAGCATCAAAAGAGAAATAGACCAACCTCCTGAAGCTCATCAAGTCGATTAATGTAAGGTGGTCGTATCTGCTCAAAGACCCGTGAAGTCTGGCACCTGCATTCGCCATAAGATATCATTAATATCCCTGCACTAAACACCACCATTTCTACACGTCTAAAGCTTCCTACATAAAGTCATTCTCACCTTTATAAGAGCGGAGACCACTTTGCTTCAAAACTTTAATGAGCCTCAGATCCCGTACTCTCTTCAACCGAGAGATGCAATCTGTTTTCCACACGTGTGACGTTTTATCAAAAACAAAGCTATCGAAAGCGAACTATTCGCTCAACCTCAACCCTTCGATTTTGAGCGCCATGTTAAAACTGAGTATGCAAATCTGAACAAATCCATACTTTCAGTGAAACCGAAGTACTCAAACCGCTTTGAACACAAAACAAATGCCCACTAATTTCAAATCCATAGTGAAAACGCCATGTACTAATCGAATGCTCTACGGACATTCCACCTCGTAACTGAAGTGCCAAAAGTGCAGAACCCCAACATAAACAGCTAAGAAGAGGAAAAGGGACATATACATACCTGGTGACAAAAACTAACCACAGCAGTATATCAAGAAAAAGTGTGCTCAAATTACAATGGTGTACAACATGCTGTATATAGACAATTAATAGCAGCACCTAGACAACCACATCCTGGTGAAATGTTACAAAAAACACCCTAAGGTCACTTTATCATTGATCCCTTTGGGATCCTGGGTTTGTAACTTCCTTATCCAGTATATTTCCCTTTGTAACAGTGTTTTAGTCAGATCTCTACCTGGAGTGGGTAGTACCATCTCAATCACTTGGAATTTAATTTGGGCTATTGAGTGTCTAAATGTCATCCAATATACAGCTAAAGTGCTTTTAGTGTTGCAGTTATGAATGGCACTCTTATGTTCAGAGATGCAAGTTTTTATTTTTCTCTCTGTTTTGTCTATATAAAGTAGTTCGCATGGACACTTTATACCATATATCAGATTTTTGGAATTGCAATCTGCATTATGTTTTAATTTAATCGTTTCACTTGTCAATGGGTGTTGAACACCATCTCCACAAATCACATTATTGCAATGCACACAGTTTTGGCATCGCCTGGAGCCTTTAAACTTTTTGTGAGTTCTAATGGGTTATACGTTAACATTTCTTTCAGATTTCTAGATCTCCTATATGCGAATAGAGGTTTATCCTTGAATAGATCTTTAAAATCGTTTTCCAGCATCTCCCATTGATTATTAATTATCCTTTTGACTTGTTTAGAACATGTAGAATATTTCGATACAAAAACCTGTCTGGTCATTTTAGTTTTGGGTTGATTGTTCAGAAGGCTATCACGTGTTCTATGTTCCATTCTTGAAATAGCATAATGAAAAACACTCTCTTTATAACCTTTAGACATGTATCTTTCATTTAGAATAATAATGTTTTTTGTAGAGTCGTTTAGTCTGAACAAATTCTTTTTGCTCTTGAAAGCTTATATCTGTACCTAGCCTTTTAAACTAATATGACATAATCTTATCATCCTTTCTCATTCTGATGTCCATTTTTTCTACAGTTATTGAGAACCACATTTACCACTTATTATGGGACACTCTCTAAGCTTTGAAAAGTTCCAAAAGGGAACAAACATGTATTAGCTGCCAGCTTTTGCTTTCTGGCAACTTGGGCACAGAGAAACTTCAATTTGAAGCAAAGGACACTCACCGAAGTAATATGAACTTCTTGGATTACAATACTACAATATGCTATTTTACAGAATTGCACAGCTTCGATTTATGGCCATTGCTTGTATGGTGGATGCACTATCAAGAATTAAGCAGATTGCTCTACTGATTTTAATCGTTTATCAGAGACCTATGAATATAGGTTCACGAGAATGTCCTTTGCAAAGAGTTTTTCAACAGATGCTAAGAGGGCTATTGGTCTGGAGCTATTGCATCATTTGCAAGAGCCCTTTTTGCAGATTGGGAAAATTAAACTGCCAGTCTGAGGAAACGAAGGACCTATGTACCTCAACCAATGTGTAGCTTTTCACCTGCTCACCATGAAACTCAGATCCGGATCCCTAGCCCTAGCTTCCATCCGTCTGTCAGACAAACAGCATAGACTGCTCCTTCCTCCATTGGGCGGCCAAGCCCTGGCAGGACCACCACCTGCACCCCATAGCGTCACCATTGCTCCAGCAATTCAGGATGGACCTCAAAATCTGGATACCCAACCAACAAGAATACAAGCAGCACGATCTGCTGGCGTTTTTCGAGCGAATCAATATACACAACCCTTTTCGAAATATATGATAAAACTGATAAAGGTGTGTTCCTGCATATATAACTCTCCCTGACTATGGCTAACAGAACAAAGAAGTGAATTTTGAAGATAGAATAGAGCCCAAATTTACACAAAATAGAAGAAATTCATGCTGAAGAGGAAAAGTGGTTCAAAAACTGAATAAGTGAAGTCGCTTGTTAAATAGCTTGGATTAAAGATTACAGCTGTGACATGTGGAGCCCAACTTAATATGAGGTCTCCCTGGAAAGATTACGTAGTTCACAGTCACATGTATTGGAGGATATCCTGTATCCACCCGATAAGCAGAAAGTGATTCTGTCAAGGTCCTGAGGAAGGTGGTATAAGCCCACCGAAGCTCGCGTCGACCTAGCGTGTAATCCCACATAACACTCGGTGGTTGTTACTCAGTCAGAGTTGTTCTCTGTTAAACCTTATATACAGAAGGAGTAGTTGGTTGTTAAATGGTTTGTATGCAAGTATATGTATGAATGACTGGTGAATGTGATTTGGGTGTGGGTATCTGGGTAGTTTTATTAAGTTTTTTGTATTGTGTAAAAAAATGAAAGAAAGTATCATGATGATGATGTATATTTTTATATCTGTCCTAATTGTCTAAAAAGAATACAATGAAGTTGTAAGAAAAGAAATTTTGCTATATGAAAAGTCTTTGTGATATATATACTCACTTTTTACCCCCCAAAAAAGAAACACATTTTGATAAATATACAAACACTTGTTATTGGCATATCTTGTAGGACATGTAATATGTATATGAACTAAGATACTATGTTTAAAATAGGAAAGCCACAAGGGAAATTCGTTATTTCTTGTGCACGATCTGACAGTGCCTCAAAACCCTGATGGGTGAAGCAGCCATGCTCTACAACTCCTGATTGATTGATTGGGGAATGGTGTCACTGGGAACTGGGATGGACCATATTTCTACCCTCTCAGTATCTTTGAAAATGTCTGATACCTGGTTGGAAACTTTGGAATTTAAATTGCAAGCTAGACCTACTCAGCTAAAATGTTCTTTTTCTATAGTTTCAGAGAAGAACTGAAACCCACACTAAATTTTACAAAAAATTAGGGAGGAAACTTTAGGTTGGTCGGTTCAGTGGCTGGTTTGTAAAATCATGACTTAAAAACTGCACTACATTGTTCAGATAAGTAACAAATATGTAAGATCAAACGTTACTTACTGACAGTAACATACTAATTCTTTCATTTGCATGCCTTCTTGCACATAATAATTTTCTAGTTGGAAAACATCTTTTACACAAATCTTTTTCAGACAGATTATTCCAGACTTTAGTTCCCCTATAAGAATTCTTTTACCAGGATGCAAAAAAAAGCCCTGTGATTCTCCAGGAGAGTATCTTCATTTTGTGGTTAAAAGTATAGGAATTACAGGGAAGTCTGGACTCATAATTTAAAGCGTCTGCTTTCCAATACCAAGCCATACAGTCATCATTATGTAAAGACAATTGGAATATGGGGAGTTGCTATTGTGAAATTAATACCTGCATTCCCTGTGGGCCTAAGTTCACCACTGTCTCTTAGACATCCCTAATTATGGGCTGGGAGGGTAAGCTATATCCTAAAGGAAATTGCAGAGAATTAACATCTAGATCTGGTCTATACTTTCAGCATTTGGGATCATGACATGAACACGTTGTGGAATGTGGGAAATTAAAAAGAGTGTACATTGTTCGATAATAGATCTTGGAGAAATCTGCACTTCAGAGGCTGACTTTTTAGGTCTAAGGTGGTGTAGACTTTTTTGTGATTTCACACTTTTTAATTTTACTTTTGTTTCTTCCGTCTTTATTACAACCTTCCTGTCAAACCCGCTGATGAATAATCTGGAAAGTCAGGAACAGTGAGGAGTGTCAAAGGAGAGTAAGGTAAAATAGATGAGTCAGGTTTGTGGTTTAGAACTGTGATTTCATGTTTTTACTATGTTTTCCTCTATTTTATAAGAGCCACAAAATCGTTGACACATTTGCTAAGATATGATCTGAATTAAGAGTCGATGTTTCTAGGAGAAATAGGACAAATGTTTAAATCCTTTTTAGGGCTTGAGGGGCTACGGGTGTAGAGTTTATAGAAGCCTTCAAGATGGGGCTTTGAGGTTCCTGAAAGGTCTTAAGTGATGGATTTATCATTTATGGGTGTTAGTGAACTGATTGGGAGTTCCTTTCTTTGACTATTTAAATATCTGCTCTGTCTGGAACAGATTGATCTCGATGGGCTTTACTGCTGGGACCACTATTAGCTATTAGCTACGTAGTATTTAATTTGGGTGTACTTGGTGCAGCAGCACTATTTAACACAGATTTATAATCCAGTTAATCTCCAGCAGTACACTCTATGTCTCACTTCTGTGATCAGAATTTTGCAGACTGAGTGATTTGAGGGGTTAGGAGACTTTGAAGACTGTTCACATTTTGGGAAAAATGTGGAAATGTGGAAATTGAATGAACGCTCGGGAGAACTCTGGCTTTGAAGGGAAATCTTCTAGAGGATTTCAATCGAGTTATTGACAGCATCAACCTCCTAAACCTCAGCTTCTAAAGAGTTGGGTTTGCAAAAATGACAAATTGCGTATTGTCTGTGAGTAATTGAGTATTTATTGTGGGCCATACATCCAGCTGTACCAAATATCAGTTCCTTATGGTTCCTTGCAGTTATACTAAATGATCTGCAGTGTTCAGGCTGTCTCTACTGCCTCTAATTGCAACATATAGGAACTTTTACAGCCAGTGTAATGATGTAGGAGTGGCATTTTGTGGATTCCCGATTGTAGATTCCCCAAAGAGTTTCTCAGTGGAAGTTGCTTGTCATTCCACTTCATAAGAATAACAAAAAGATAGTAAAAAGAAAAAAAGGAACTAGGTACTACGTCAGCGGGTAAGTAAGGGAGTTGAAGAATCAGAAGACTTAGGTACTGATTTAGAGCTTAGCGAACAGGCTTCTTCATCACATATGTGATAATGTAACATGTCTCTCAATCTCTCAGGCCCCCCCCACCATATTGTAATTCATTCAGAACACTAGCTTTCTGTTGGTAGTGCCCCCATTGGCTCTGTCAATGAAAAGCGTATTCTGACAGCCTGATGGAGCACAGACTGTTGGAGTAAGGGTATCATGTTGCCCGCCCTATTTAGTACCATTGGTCTGTAGTCCTTTTTAGGGCTCGCGCCCTGTGTTGCATTGCGCAGCAGTGCTCGCGCAGGGCGAGAGTCCTTTTGTCTGGGGTTTGAAAACGGACCCTGGAATCGCACATTCACGTGCGTGTGCTTTTCCTTTTGGGTTTCGTTATTGGGCTTTTAGTGCATGTTTTTTTAACAGAGCATGCAATAGGCCAAAGGCAGTCGCATTGCTCCGCCCATGGCCTATTGGTGTCTGTTACGCACACCAAAGCCCATGTGGTTTCAATTATCGTGCCCAGACATGGGCGCGATAATGAAACCACATGTCCGCTGTGGCGCGCGCACGCCAAACAAGCAGAATGACAGACTACAAACCCGGAAGTAAGCCCCTCTGCCCAATGCTCCGTTCATTTTTTAAAGTAGTACAGGCTTGAAAGGGGAGGGGAGCGGGTGGGGGCGCTGGGAACAGGACTAATAATTTCTGGCACTGCTCGAAAGTACACTAAACATTTTGCAGGATACCAAAAGAAGTACGTCAATGAACAATGTCGGAATATATTCAGAAGACAAAACTGTCCTTGTATAAAACAACTCACTCTTACCTCCATTCTCCCAAGAACAATCAGCCTTTTGACATGAAACAAATCCACAGAAGTGCAGAAATTTTCCTCAAAGCCGAGCAGCTTGCGCACGACTGCAAGCTCCCACCTTCTGCAGGGGATGTCGACTGGCTGAGGAGGCCGCCGCACAGTGCCTTTGCTTCTCCAGGAAGGTAGGTAGCTTCCATGGTGGACTGAGAAAGGGAGGTGGGGCGGATGTGCATGCAGATTTAGGGCCTTATTATGAGTCTAGGGCCCCATCTGCAAAAAAACTGTTGCTGCCACATTCACACCCCACTGCCTCACCCAACCGAACGCCCTATTAAGAGTGACCGCTGTGCACAGGATGTGGAGGGAAAACTATAAATGGGGTATTAGGCTTCAGCCACTGCATAATAATCAGCGTTTTGGAGAAAGAAAACAGAGCGGCTGCCACATTAAATATTTGGAGCTCTTTTCGACTACGACTGACTTCCTGAGTCTGCGGCGCGTTCTTTGCTACCACATGCCGGTCCAAGAGCACCGTGGGACAGACGGAGCTGAGTGTGGAGATGGCGCGTGCGTGAATATTTGCTCGCCGCTGCCATCTGGGCCAGAAATGTTCCAGTGAAAATGTTTTTATACATTAAGAAGTGTTCAGGAGGAAGAACAGGGCTCATTACTGCTCCTGTGCATTTCTGGGTGTTAATATCGCACCCGGTAAATAACGATAATATTACACTTGGCATTATTTAGGGTGACCAGAATTACATAACAGGCAGCTTAAACATAAATAAACTGCAATTTCTAAACCCAGAAGAGTGCCTGTTAATTAGATTGCTTTCTTGAAACAACTGCTAACTATCCCTGCTCTGTGAAACATAAAATAAGCATTTGCAATGCAATAGGTCTCGCATTACTGAATGTTTGAGCTTTTGGTGTTGCATTATTATTAGCAATGCCAATAGCTCAAACTTTAATAATGCAAGACCTATTGCATTGCAAATGCTTGTTTCTGTCTGTTGCTACCATGGTACAAAAAGAAAATATAAATAATAGCTTCCCACCCCAAGGAAAACACTCCCTGAGTGTGGGTGTCACTAGTTATTAGATTTTCAAAAACATGCTAACAGTTTGGAGGTTAGTTTGGTTTGATGGTTGCTTGCCACCAATGTTTGGTACATGCAGAGGAATTATTGTGACAGCAGCTCTTATCAAGGCACATACATCACCGCTGAGCAGGTAGTGAGCTATAAATATGGTGGTTCTCTGTCCATCAAGGTGGTGAACATAATGTCCCCCGCCAACCTACGGAAATATCGCCTGGCCCTAAATCAGGCCCTAAGTGTCCAGGATCTCTATTGTTATGTGACGTTGCTGCCTCCTCACCTGTTGGCTCAACTCTACTCATCTCTTAAAAGCAACAAGCCTGCAAGGCGGACTGACATCAATTTCTCTCTACCTTAGCCCAGCCTGGTACTACAATCTTATCCTCCGTAGCCTTTACCTGTCTCTATGTCTTACACACAGACTATAATAGGCTGTAGTAATGAAATAATACCACAGCACTAAGTCAAGTTAGTTCATTTCAATGCTGGAGTGTGATAGAGTATAATAGTGCAGTATGTGAGTACCCCCCCGCCCCCTAATGCCAAGGCAATTTGACAAGTCGGGTGGCCAGGGGAGTCATAAGCTCTTGAAGGCCACTCTGGGTCCTTTCTAGTAAAGTCATGTTCCTGGCTTACCTGACCGAGCATAAAGCGTAGGTCACAGTGCAGAATCCTAGGATTGGGTCACCTAGACCAGCCAATATGGAGATCCAGAAGTAGGTAGGAGTGACTGGAGACAGGAGGATAAAAAGTTGATGCCGGAAACATGCATGAGTGAGGATGTGGATAGTGCTTTTGACCAATCCCACAGGCTGCTATGGACTTCAGATTTAGTGAGTGCTGGCATGTGATACAAGGAGGATGAGAAGGAACATGAGGAAAGCATTGTTCAGTGATGTAATCATTGGACACAGAAATGTATGCTACCCACTTGTAACAAATATGAACCCAATGTTGAGGCAACACCTTCTTTACAGCTCCTATCTATTTCAGGCGGCACTGAAAACACGCTCAAGCACTTTTGGGTTTTATGCTGGCATTTAGATATTTATACCTTATAAGGGTAATGCTATTCTTTTACTACACTAGATCCCTGCACTGATGACTAGATCACGTTTAGCTGTAATTTATTATGCTATTTCTGCCCAAAAAGCACATTATCCTAATGTATGGTGCTATTTCTGCTCAATAAATACACTGTAGGTAAGAATATTAAAATTAGGTGTACTAGATAACCGGGTATGCCACATGACAGTAGTTGGTACTTTGAGTGATTTCAAATGTTCACACATAGATGATCCACAGAGGGATTTTAATTTTTTTACTTTGGATTTTTTCGTTCCAGGATACTTGACCTACTTGATTTTCCTCTCCATCACAGCGCCTTGGAGGTTTTATAAAGAATAGTGATTGCCTATGGGTTTCGAAAGCTGAAAATACAACTAAAGGATAATAAAAGCAAAATTATAATGATCGCAAGTAGAACTTAGACAACAAACGTTTTCAGTGCCTTCCTGGAGGAAAGGTTCGAAGGCAGTGCATGGACTTGTAGAAATAAATTATTCCAGAACTTAGGACCCACTAACTTCAGTGGCCCAAGATCACATCTTCCAACACTCGGGACCTGTAATAGGAGTGCAAAACATAAAAAAACAAAGAAACTTGTGTACCAAGCATAAAGTATGAACGTTGTTTGAGAGTTAATCAGTGAACGTTTTCTGTGAGTATTAGACACCTATTGCTTTTATTAAGGTGGTAAATTAGACACACGGTCGCGTTCTCGTCTCACTTAAATTTCATCACTGTGTACTCTGAAAGACCCGCACTGAGCTCATTACAGTAATCAATACTTGACAGCACACTTCCTGACACAATTGAAACATGTTGTTCGAGGGGAAGATATAAGACTGCTTAATGGAGGCACTGCCGTCTAAAAAAGCCAGTCTTACTGGCATTATTTTGTTGGGTATCGACTGTGAGACCTCGCTCTACAATTAAATCCGAGGACTTAACCTTGGGTAATGGCGCGGGGCTCGTCCGGAGCAACACGCCCGAGGCAATAATGACCGCATTCTCTGCGCTTTCTCACAATTTAGATTTCAGATATACTGGCATTCATCTGGAGAAAACTCTGAAATCCACTCCGAACGCCCGCACGCCAGGTCAAGGTCGTGTGGCTGTCCAAGTGGACGATGACACCGAGTCACAATGTTGACTTCTACCCACAAGGGCTGAAAAACCATGTGACCGAGTTAGCGCCGTCAAGACTAAACCTCTCTTTAATGTATCTTGATTCGTCCTGGGATCTGCCCTTCACCGGTGTTGCTCTGCGCAGTCAGCACCAACTAAGTTTGTTCATGAGATGTTATCATCCTGTGTTATTGGGAAATTTTGACATTGGTATAACCAGTCAATGAATGCTGTCCGTTTATTTGAAAGATTGAAATCGTTTCCTTACTTAACATTTGTCATTTGTTTTGGATATATACACCTATCATTTCCACGAGGATGATCTGGTGTGAATCTTCGGAAACTAGTGTCATGCATGTTGACTTAAAACATGTTTTCATGAAGAAAGTGTGCAGATTGCAAACTTGAAAAATGTTTGGAAAGGAGTTGAGCCCCATATGAAGGCAACCATGGTTGGATGTATGTCTCCTGCTTTGAGGGATAAGAAGGCCAAGACCTGCTCAGAAATAATGACTTGTCCAAGTGAGGCAACACTATTTGCAATCACATCTCCTCACAAAAGGGTTGGAATCCAGTACCACAGCTTTTAGGAAAAGGAGATCTGTTGGCCACAAGCTCCTGATATGTAGATGATAGAAAGCTTGCATTGTTCTGGAATAGATAGTATGGGGGCCATATCATGGTCGCACTTCCTGATGCAGTGCAGAGCCGAGCACCTGTTTTTTGCACCTTTAGTGGGTAAAGTCAGTTCATTTAACCAGATGTTTTTCAGAGTTAGTGCTTTATTTTAGACAGCACAGCTCAGCAATCGCTCGAAGCAGTCATGGCTCACTGTTTCCGAGCTATCTGAAATTAAGGCACTAACTCAAACCAATAGCCGGTTAATTAGATTCACTGTTAGCATTACAAGAGCAAGAAGACATGCGCTGGGCTCTGCCTGCAATAGCAAAGATCATAACTATCCCCCCTCAGAATGGAAATTTACAAGACAGGTAATTTTGACCTCCTAATCCTAATAGAATGAAACCACATCTTTATATTTTTATATCTCATTATGTTTAACACATAAATGTAAAAAACGTAGAATTTTTAAACTATATAAAATAAAATGTTGCCCCGGATAAATGGTGTACCATATGATGATCTCCTGTTTCTATTGCAAAATTGTTTTATTTGTGCAAATATGAAGCAAAACTGCATCTCCGCGATCAATGTTGGTTTTTATCCCGGGTTAAATTAGAATAAGAAACTCTACTAGGACGATGATGGAAGGAGGTGAAGGGTTAATCTTTACAAGTGGAGCACCTTTCCTAACCCCCCTCCCTGTAGGCATCCACATATCATTGTCTGCATGAACCGGAACCAAGCGGTGCTCGAGGGTCCACAACATAGATAGGGTACACTGGGGCATATTATCAACAACTAGCGATATTTATCACTAAATGAGCTTAGCGATATTTTTTTATCGCTGCGCATCACCAGATTTTGTCACAGAGATAACGTGCGATTAGCAACGTTTATCTCAAATGCGATAAAATATCCAGCGATAGCGTCGCAACGTGTGAATATCGCTGGAAATCCAGCGATATTCAGGCATTAACGCCAATAGGGTCTTAACCTGAATATCCAACTCCCATTGGATATACAGGTTAAGAAGTGTTCTGAGCAGGCGTTAGTTTTTGGTGATATTCGTGCTTAGCTTGAATTTTTTAATCGCTGTGGCTGCGTTGATAATAGGCGATAGCGATGTTAGCGACTGCTTTCAGTCGCTAACAGGTTGGGTACGCCCACTTTGTATGTCATTAGCGATAAATATCGCTGACATGCAAAGCGGGCCCCAAACCGCTAGCTATCGTCTACAAACTGTCCCTAACTGCTGTTAGCGACAGCTTGCTTATAGGGCAATGAAATTATCGCCGCTTTAGCGGGAAAAAGTCCCGCTAAAGCGGAGATAAGGCCCTTGATAATATGCCCCACTGTCCCTGATTGTTCCATGGCTCCCCTTTAACTTAACTAGTTCCTCTGGGCGCAAATAAGGACAGTGTGCTCCACTAGAAATAATCCACTGCCTACAGGGCAGCTGCAAATTCATTCTTCCATTGAGGCAGCAAATAATTGAAAGGCAAGCTGGCTACATGAAGCCTCTCTGTTTTTCTTTGTACAGTGAGAAAAACTGCCTTCTTTACAAAGTGCTGACTGAGATTACTCTTCAAATGGATATAGGCAGTGACTGCGCCCACTTACGGGGGAATTTCTGGGGGATGCTTTGGCCCAATTTAGCCTCTTTAGAGGTCTGTCTTCATGGGACCCTTCTGATGGCCTTTATGCCTCTGCATCCATTTCTATAATACGGGGGGTGGAGGGGGCACAGAGACAAACTGTTACCCTTATGTGCATTGGGGGAACACCCTCTTAAAATTGTGCTGGTGCTATATGTATGGAGGTGTCACAGAAGGACCTGCACAAGCATCTGCACCCCTTCCATAATACAAGATTATAACAGGATTTGAAAAATATGTAAGTTCTTGTTCATACAATTTTTACAAGGTTATCATTTTATTACAATCGTACTCCATCACACTTCTTTTTTGTTTGATAAAAAATTAATTTGTGGGGGATTTGAGCTAAAGTAAACTTGAATAATATGAGTTTGCCAGAAGCCACAATAAATCACCACTTTGTAAGTATTTGAGTCTACGGCATGCTACTTTGTGATAGAGGGATCAGCACTTGTATGGATCCTTAGGGATTCGCCTTCCCGCCGTAGAACGCTGCCGCAAGAGGTAATGGTGAGGCAACTGTGTTGCTCTGCAACGCTCTGTTGAGGGATATATTTATATATATATATATATATATATATATATATATATTCACTGAAAAAACCATAGGTTAGAGACCATATATAGTTAGGAATTAGCATTTAAAAAACCTTGAAAATTCACTGAAAAAACCATAGGTTATAGACCATATATAGTTAGGAATTAGCATTTAAAAAACCTTATTTTACTCACACAAAACCATTGAAATTCCATATATAGTTAGTTGCACTAACTATATATCGCGCACCCGCAATCCACTGCTGATGATGTCACATATTACATCATTCATGACATGGTCAGTGACATCACTGATGACATCACTGATGACATCTCAAATGACATCACTGATGACATCTCAAATGACATCACTGATGACATCTCATTTGACATTACTGATCACATCACTGATGACATCATTCATGTGATAATACGATGAACTTCTTCAGACTCTAATATAACCTTAGATACACTCAGTGTAAACAGACACTCACAGACTGTCACTCATCCATGAAGTTACACACACACCTAGTCAGTCATGCAAAGAATCAATCACACCTCCATTTTCTCAACGATACAGTTATACACACCTTACTTATTCAAACACATACTAACACATATTTACTCTCTTATACAATCCCGGATACAAGTTCACAATGATCCATACAGCCACTCACACATTCACTGGCTCTTATGCACAGTTATTTATATATGTCAACTCTCACATGTACTGTGTTTTACATACGTACTTACTTTGACATGTAGCACTGAGATATCCATTCACTCACCAATACACTCATGCACACAGTCAACCGCCCATACAGCTGTTTCCACATGCACTTTTGAACCCATACATCTAGTGAATCAACTGCTCACACATCTATGCACAGAGTCATACACCTCCCAGACACCCACACACACACTCAGTCTCCCATACAAATACATGGGCAACCAATCAATAACCCATACAGTTACTCATATAGCTACTGATCAACACATGCAGCAGTTTACAGAAAAAAAAATATAATGATGCAGAAATTAAGACAGTTTAGTCACTAACCCATGCACTCAGTGAGACACATTTAATCACTCACTCATACAGTCAGTCATGCACCTACTAAATCCTTCATCCAGACACTTATAAATCCACTCATTCTTCAATATCTAAGACATATTTTAACTTTACAGAAACATACAGTCACTGGATGTTGTCATCAGTGATGTCATCAGTGATGTCATTTGAGATGTCATCAGTGATGTCATCAGTGATGTCATTTGAGATGTCATCAGTGATGTCATCAGTGATGTCACTGACCATGTCATGAATGATGTAATATGTGACATCATCAGCAGTGGATTGCGGGTGCGCGATATATAGTTAGTGCAACTAACTATATATGGAATTTCAATGGTTTTGTGTGAGTAAAATAAGGTTTTTTAAATGCTAATTCCTAACTATATATGGTCTATAACCTTTGGTTTTTTCAGTGAATTTTCAAGGTTTTTTAAATGCTAATTCCTAACTATATATGGTCTCTAACCTATGGTTTTTTCAGTGAATTTCAATGTTTTTTTAATAGCAAATATCATAAGCTGTCGAATGTCAAGTACGTGGTAAGTAAAAACATTTTCGTGTTTATGCACACTGATCTGCTTTGAATGCTGCCCCCCCTCATTTCTATTAGGAGTACTCTCTCTTTGCAGATAGTGAAGGGTAGTTAACGCAGGCCTTTGCCCCCGTTGTAATCCGTCGTGCCTGCTTCTCTCTCCATTTGATTGATTGTTATCCAAGCATTTACTGTTTTAGAATTGGTTCTCTTTGGTTCATTCTCTATTTACAAACAAGCACAGAGTCGCAATACTCTGTTTAGTCTTTGCAGATAGTGAAAAATCGTGTAAAAAAACAAAAGGGATCGACCAAAATCAGTAGGCCACTAATGGGATCTCTTTTTGACCTCGCTAAAATAGAAACATTAGGAACAACCCCTCATGAGAAATACGAAACTAGTGAGATGAACTGAACTCCACACCATGATGGCTGCAAGACAGCTCGGCTCCGCCACCCACCCCGCTCAAAAAAACGATAAACTCTATGCAAATATTACAAATATATACAACACACCAGCAAAGTAACAGGGTAAAACATTTTATTAAATAACTATTTACATAACTATTTTATACTTTTTGTTGCCCGATCCGGCTAGCTCAATCGATCGAGCATGAAACTCATGCACTCTGATAGTTCAAAGTTTTGAGGAGTGCTTGTTAGACTGTCTGAAGCTTATTTGCACCTGCTACAGCTTCACTATTCTCAATGTAAGTGGGGGCTGTTTGAGGACGTGACTGCATTTGAAAACAATGTGATGCGGTGCCTCCCTGAAACGCTTGACGGAGGCCCCCGAGGGACGGTGTGATGGCGCGGACTCGGAGGGGGCGCTTGGCTCCGGCCCCCTCCCCAAGTCGTGTTGCCCTGGTGTGGCCTGAGATCGCCCCCGACATAGGTGGCCGGCTCCCGGGGTTAAGCGGAACTTTTTGCCTTTTGGTGACTCTTCCATTCTGAACCTTGTCCCACAATCCGTTTGACCTGAAGACACGCTGTAGTGGGGCGCCCCTTTACCGTTTCAGTTGCCATTCCGCCCGCTTTTGCTACACTGTGCCTCTTCCGCTATTCAGCTGTTTACCGCCCGCTCTTGCGACTACAGCGTTTCGCTCACCATGTAGTTGAGTTGCTCCCGCTCTTGCGGTGCAGCGACAGGCGGCTGCCACAGGACTCTCAAAATGGCGGCCGGCTCTTCAGATTTGGGCGTGGTCCACTAAAATGGCCCTGCGACACATTGGAACTCGGACGCTTGTCTGCTAGGGCTTGGGCTCCATTCTCGAAAGCGTCCCCTCAGCCTTGAAGATTCTACAAAAGTCTTGGGGGCCCCCGACTCCCGCAGGCTTCTGGTGGGGAGCGGCTGCCATGATTGCTCGTGGAATGGCCACGACGGAGCTACGAGATGGTGGTGCTCTCATGCTGACGCCAGCTTCAGTCTGAAACATCCAGAAACACTGTAGACTACCAATTCGATCAGTTCCGGTAGCGCCCCAACGTGACCCGGTAGAGAAGAACTTGCCCTCCCCTCTTTGACTGATGGTTCTTGTTGCCTGTCCCTTCTGTTGTCATTTAACAGAACTATTTAGCCTGCTGAAAGGGGTTGTGTTCCGACCGCTGGTTGGTGGAGACATTTTGACTATATTCTGGACCTGCGTTGTCGCGTAATGCGTCATATGACGCGCCGCGTTAGCGCATCCGGAAGTGCTCCGATGCGCGAAGCGCAGCTTCCCGGAAGCGGCTGGGGCGCGGCGCGCAGCGCGTAATGTAAGCATAACAGGTCATATGACTTGTTAATAAAACTTTTCATTGGTTCATTTTACTTTTCTTATTCTAATGATGAAAGGCTTGGTCATATGACCTAAAAATTACACTTTTTATTACTTTCGAACATTATTTTTTCTTAAACATATATGTTATAATGTTCCAGGCTAATGTACTTTCCCGGAAAATTTACAACTGTCCTGCAAGTAAAATATATTCCTTTTTCGAGAAAAAGGGCGTTTCTTCGTCCCATGACAGAGCCGTTGAGCAAAAGAGGCTCGGCCTGCTGTCTTAGTCGCCGATACGCCTGAATATCAGATTCTTATCGATCACTTTATGTTGCAGGAGTAGAAAACACAACAGCCCTTGACCATTTATCTTTACTGCGTACCTGCGTATTATACCTTTTACCCTTCATGTAATTGGACTGCTTTATTTCACTTGCCTTTTACTGATTCGAAAACAGTGACTATTATTAAAAACTTTACCAATGTAAATACTACTACCATGTTTTCTTTTAAAAACCTTTATTGTGAAAATGTCAGTATACAAATACGGGCCTATAACCACGTGGGCCGGCCACGGAGCAAACTGTAATCGTATATGATGAGGAGACATTTACACTGTAGAGGAACGTAACGGGCGGGCCATTAGGTTGCAAGAACTAAGGTGTCTAACAGTTGCGGAATCGGTGGACGTACATTTTATAATTAAAAAACGACAGGGCCAGTTACAATAAAATTATCTAGATATACATTTGCGGGCAAGTACCATGGGTGACGTTAATTCGAACTTTCAATAGTACAGTAATCAATAACACATCAGAACTTAATATCAATAGGGATGTCGAAATATTCAATCAATTCTCGTCCCCGCCCGCCATGTGCTTCAAAACTGCATACGTATCTCGTGATATCAAGGTTGTGCAACCAGTACACAACAAGGAGTTACGAGTCCCATTTATTCCGGCGCCATTTTGGGCGAGGACGGGCAGGTCCAGGATATAGTCAAAATGTCTCCACCAACCATCGACTATGATGATGTTCATATGCTGTATTTATTAGAGTAACACTCATCTGTCCACATGAAATTTATTTGCCACAATTACCATAACTATATTTTTTTTCGGTTCCTCTGGAGAGTACATCGTGGCAGATGAGGCAGGTAACGTACCGGGCATTTACCTTTTTTGCATGTAGAGGAAAGGAAAAAAAATTCGAGCGTCCGAGTTTTAAGGTGTCCCAGGGCCATTTTAGTGGACCAGGCCCAAATCCAAAGAACAGGCCGCCATTTTGAGAGTCCTGTTGCAGCCGCCTGTCGCTGTAGCAGCAAGAGCGGGCTAAACTCAGCTAGACGGCGCTCTATTGAAGTAACATAGACTTGCTGAGGATCTTTCATATTTTCAACACACACCAGTGCGGCAACTTGCTAGACACCACCTCGGTGCCATCCTGATCTCGGCGCCCCACTGCAGATGAAGTGCCTCCACATGGAGGGAGAGACTCGTTTGCGCCGCCTCCCCCCGCTTCTCAGAACTCTGAACTATGACACCACCTCGGTGCCATCCGGATCTTGGCGCCTTGTGCTGGTTCCGGCCTATTCACACATCGGTCTGCTACTGACGCCACCTCACAGGCCAACGGGGCGCCCCATGCCGACTTTCGGCGCAGCATTGTAGGATGGCCACACCAGTGCGGCAACTTGCTGGACACCACCTCGGTGCCATCCGCATCTTTGCGCGTTGTGCTGCCTTCGGCCTATTCGCACATCGGTCCGCTACTGACGCCGCCTCATCTTGGGGGCGACGCACAGCATCACATTGCTTTCCAATGCAGTCAGATCCTCAAACAGCCCCCACTGACTGACGCGAACTCACAGGCCAACGGGGCGCCCCACGCCGACTTTCGGCGCAGCATTGTAGGATGGCCACACCAGTGCGGCAACTTGCTGGACACCACCTCGGTGCCATCCGGATCTTGGCGCGTTGTGCTGCCTTCGGCCTATTCGCACATCGGACCGCTACTGACGCCGCCTTATCTTGGGGGCGACGCACAGCATGACATTGCTTTTCAATGCAGTCAGATCCTCAAACAGCCCCCACTGACTGACGCAAACTCACAGGCCAACGGGGCGCCCCACGCCAACTTTCGGCGCAGCATTGTAGGATGGCCACACCAGTGCGGCAACTTGCTGGACACCACCTCGGTGCCATCCGGATCTTGGCGCGTTGTGCTGCCTTCGGCCTATTCGCACATCGGTCCGGTACTGACGCCGCCTCACGTGCCAACGGATTTTCTACGCTTTTTATAGCCCTATGCCGCATAACAGGTCATGTGACTTGTTTATAAAACTTTTCATTGGTTCATTTTACTTTTGGTTTCCTAATGATGGAAGGCTTGATCATATGACCTAAAAATACACTTTTCATTGGATTAAAACATTTTTTTTTCCCAAACGATGAAAGCCCCACCTTGTTTCTGGATGTTTCAGACTGAAGCTGGCGTCAGCATGAAAGCACCACCATCTCGTGGCTCCGTCGTGGTCATTCCGCGAGCAATCATGGCAGCCGCTCCCCACCGGAAGCCTGCAGGAGTCGGTGGCCCCCATGACTTTTGTAGAATCTTCAAGGCTGAGGGGACGCTTTCGAGAATGGGGTCCAAGACCTAGTAGACAAGCGTCCGAGTTCCAAAGTGTCCCAGGGCCATTTCAGTGGACCAGGCCCAAAAAGGAAAGAGCCTGCCGCCATTTTGAGAGTCCTGTGGCAGCCGCCTATCGCTGCACCGCAAGAGTGGGCGCAACTCAGCTGAATGGCGGATTTTGGCACAGTGTACCAAAAGCGGGCGGAATGGCAACTGAAACGGTAAAGGGGCGCCCCACTACAGCAGACGAGCCTCCACCTGGGGAGGCCCGTTCACGCCGCCTCACCCCCCCCCGGGGCGCCCCACGCCGTTATTCGGAGCAGCATTGTAGGATACCAAAACCAGTGCGGCAACTTACTGGACATCACCTGGGTACCATCCACATCTCAGCGCGTTCTGCTGCCTTGGGACTATTCGCACAACAGACCGCTACTGACGAGGCCTCCCCCCGCACCCCCCCGGGACGCCCCACGCCGTTTTTCGGAGGATACCAAAAACCAGTGCGGCACCCAGGTAACATCACCTGGGTGCCGTCCAGAACTCAGCACGTTGTGCTGCCTTGGGACTATTCGCACAAAACACAGCTACTGACCATTGTTGCTTCTTTTTTTTAAAAAATGTTTAAATGTATTTACTGTTTTTGTTGCGTTGTATATATTTATAAGTTATTAAAGTTTTATAATCCTACTACTTTGTTGGAGTGCTATATATTTTTAATGTGACACATAATTGTAAAAACTTTGATGTACAAAGAGGCATCCCTGGAATCTTCCGCTTCAGGCTCGGTCCCCTCCCCAATCACAATACAGGATGGTTTTCAGATAGTAGGAACGCGTGTGGTGTGACGGATCTCATCGGGTGGGGGCCTTGATCTACTGTAACTCCTTTGAAGAGGGGTGATTCTTTACAGCTGGGGCCATAAACTACATCTGCATGGCTAGGTGATAGCCTGGGACCGGCCTGGACAATCGGACACAGAGGAAGAGGAGTGTCAGAGGGTGCGGTAGTGAATAGGGCGAAAGGGAGGTGTCGGGCGGGCACAGGGTGTGATTCTCAAGGAAGAGCAGCGCAGATGGGGGGAGGTTTATTGCCCATGCATAAGACAGAGAGCGGGGGTGACCAGTGCCTGGGGGAGATGCTTGCGAGGGTGGGGACCCATGCTAAGGATCGACAGCGTGCAGAGAGTGGGTCTGGTCAAGGCATCTAAAATGGCTGCCGTGCACGACAAAAGTGTGGCATTTGAAAAAAGGCAAGATGGCGCAGACAATGTTTATCAACACTTCCTGATTTCCTTCGAATTGAACGTTAACAGACGTTATCTCTCCCACACTACCGGTCCCCCTGGGCTTAAACGCCGGGATGGTAGGGACTGCATCCCGTGGAGATAGGCCGAGACGTCACTCAGCAAAAAAAAAAAAAAAAAAAAAAAGTCTATAAACATACAATAAGTTAAAAGTCAATCATTCTTGTTTCCTTGTAGTACGCTCCCCAGTCCGCTTTCCGTTACGCGTACCGGGCGCACCCCACGATAAAAAACGATTTAAAAAAAAAAAAATTATTTTGCCCCGCGGGGCCCTTTTAAAGCCTCCACATCAAACCTAGGGGGTCAGGGAGGATCTACTATGCCCCCTTATGGTCATTTGCCCCTTCGCTTTGGCCTCCTCTTGTCTCTCGATCCTACCGAGAGACAAGATGGCGGCCGCTACGGACTGTTTGGAATGTTTACAGACACCGGGGAGCCAATCAGCTTCGTTTCGCAAAGCTCCGTACCGCGAAAAGTACGCGAACCGGATCGCTGCCCGGAGCGCTGTTACAGATATATATCTTTTTTTGAACGTTAATTTCTCAAAATCCACTGGAGCACATATATTGAGACCTAGCAAAGGCACATCGGGCTAACTCTCCCTACAATTTTGCCAAGATTCGTGCAAATCCATTCAGCCGTTCGGGCTAAAAGTGAGGCCAACCGCCCTATGGAAATTAACATGGGAAAAACGCGTTTTGGGACCCCCCTTTTTTCTTGGACCACCCTTGACGAACCCCCCCCAAATTTTCAGGGGCTGCTCAGAAACAAAATGTTCCATTTTCCTGAAAATTTCAGCCAATTCCGTCCACAAACGTCAAAGTTATTAGACATAGAATTTTCAAAAATCCCATAGAGAAAAAATCCTAACTATATATACCTACTGGCGACCGCCAGTAGGTAATATATATATATATATATATATATATATATATATATATATATATATATATATATATATATTCCATCTTGCCAAACTTGTCCGGTTTAAAGAAGGCGCTGACACCATGAATCTGAATCCAAACTCGATTTATTCGATCAGTATCTGCTTAGACGCGTTTCGGCGTTGCCGCCTTGTTCACTACATCTGCATCTACATTAGGTTTCTCAATTTATACAGAGAGAGCCATGGGTGTGTCTGTTAATTAGCATACAGGTTAAATCCAGATGTTGCCATGGTTACATTAAAGGCAAAACCTGTATTGTGACAAAAGTCTTTCCTCAGTTTTTACACATATGGCGAGCATTACATCAGAAATGTTTTTCAAACAATATAAATTCATACAATCACCCAAATATGTGTGTTAAAATAGTATTCGCAACCTTTTCGTCATGTAGCATGTTGATAATCACAGCTAACATTTAGGTACCATTAAAAGCATTTACTAGAATTCTAGTGAGAAAAATAATACTTTAGCACACTTTGCTACAATTTCCCCGTGTTGTTACCATGGATGTTCCTAATAAAAGGACCTGTCCTAGTAGGTCATCTGGTTTGCCTGTTTCATAGTCGTACAGACTTCCCGCTCATGACAGCGTGCATGCTTGGACACACCAGACCGTATATATTAAAGTTCAATTACAAAAATGATTTGCGCACTCGGAGTAAGATTTGACAATCACCATTTATTCCATGATACCATGATACCGCTACACGTTTCAACACCAGGCGGTGTCTTGATCACACGATACATTCGCGTTCTCACGGACGTGCATAAGTAAACTTTCAAAATAAACATAGAAGAGGTACTGCAAATCAACCTGCTCGGTCTGAAAAGCACGGTCGCCATTTTGAAACAGCTTGGATATAACCTTCTATTATATTAAGTCTTTGTTATGGATATACTTAATCCATTAGATACATGTCCTTGAACTTAATCCACATATTTGCATTACAATCATACAAAAACGTGTCATTATTAAAGTACAACTTAAAATTACAGAATTGAAGTGACATTAGCCTTTAATCGCGCAGCTAGTAAAACTGAACGAAAATAGGAGGGTTAATCCAAGGATTATTTTCTAATTACCATCGGTCTAGTGCCGTAACCCTTGTGTGTCTGCTTACTTGCTCTCGGACTAGTGCCCCTGTTATGTAATGTGACCATGATGCGCCAAGCAGTAACTTATATTTTCGCCAAGTGGCCATACCAGGCAGATACCTCTACCCTAATTAACTAACAAGATCCCAAGTGTGACACAGTGCACACAAATCTATTATTAGACAAAAACCTGTCTTAAATTACTTAATCCTATAAAAAAGTGCAGTTTTCTTATCTTAGCCTGGAGACATTTCAGTCATCTGAAGAAAAGGGTAGAGAACCGTGCATTTTCAAAAGTGAGAGTGAGATGGTCCCTTCCTTTCCTCCTGCAAAGAAAAAACAGAAAAAACATTCATTAAAATATTCTGTTAAAAAACCAATTGCATGATTTTTTTTGTTAAAACATCACATCTCATATATCGATCACAACAGTATTTAAAACATCATTCTTATTTTATAATGTTCAATTTTCATGAAGGTGGGTAGCTAATTCTTCGTCTAAATTGTGCCCTCCGGGAATTTAGTCTCGAGTTGCATTATCCATTTGGATTCCCTTTTCCTCAGGGACAACAATCTATTCCCTCCTCTCTTGCTTATGTTCACCTGTTCGATTGCATAATATTTGAGCAGGGAATTTTTAGACTGGTGTTTGGTTTGGAAATGACGGGCAATGGGGTAGTTAGTATCAACATTGGTGATAGTACGGAGGTGTTCTTGTACCCGTTTTTTCACCATGCATACTATAATCCCCACGTATTTCAGTCGACACGGACATTCAAGAACATAGACGACAAAGTTTGTACTGCATGTCAAAAATTGTCCTATGCTGTAATCTCTGCCTGCACCTGGTAGTTCTACCTCTTCGACCATTGCACTAGAACTGCACGCACGGCAGTGGCCACATGGATAAAATCCTTTAAGATTGTGTACATTGTGGCTGCCGATGGGACTAATATCTCCTTTCACCAGAATATCCCTCAAACTTTTGCCTCTCCTATAAGTCACTAAGGGTCTTACTCCGATACTGGGGCCTATGATGTTATCAGCTTGGAGTATATTCCAATTGTCTGCTAACATCTTGCACACTTTCCTTGAATCCTCATTGAATGTGGTAATCACTCTGTTAACAGGTTCAATTTCAGGTTTTTCAACTCTGTTCTCAAGAGTGCTCTCTCTAGATCTCCCACTTACTTTATTGACAGCTTTGGCCAGGACCCCCTCAGGATATCCTCGTTCTCGAAACCTTTTCAGCATGTTGTACTTCTCTATTTCAAATAGGCTATCATTGCTGCAATTACATTTTAACCTCTGTAGCTCACCATAAAGTATTCTCCACTTAAGGCTCTCGGGATGAGCACTGAGGGCATGCAGCAAGCTATTGCCCGCGGTCTCCTTCCTGTGCAATTTGGTGGTCAATTGCCCCTCCTGTACTATGACCTGGGTATCCAAAAACTCTATGCTGTTAGTACTCATATTAGCAGTTAGTGTGACATTGTAGGGGTTCTTATTCAGTTTGTCAACAAAGTCCATTGCTTCTTGTTTGGACCCACTCCATACTACGAATAAGTCATCTATAAAGTGGAGCCATACCCGCACCTTTCCAAACTCAGCTCTTAAGTTGGTATCATTACGGATCTCCTCCTCCCATTTACCCAGGAAGAGGTTCGCCAGACTCGGCGCAAAGCTGGAACGCATCGCCGTTCCAGGCACCTGCTTGTAGAGATCCCCATTGAACATGAAGATATTGTTGTTCAGACATATCCTCATCATCTCTACAAGCATGTGCATGTGTCCCAGGTACGCTATATCTCTTGCTTGCAAAAAATGAAGGCAAGCTGTAATGCCTTGTTCATGGTCTATGATAGTATAGAGTGAGCTCACATCCATAGTAATGAGTGTGAGCCCTTCCTCCCATGCCATGTTGGCAATTTTATTGAGAAAATCCTTAGTGTCCTCCAGATGTAATAGTAGTGCAGTGACATATCCCCTGAGAAAATGGTCAATATATCTGGAGATATTTTCATTAACACTACCTAAAGAGAACACTATAGGTCTTCCAGGGGGTTTTCTGGGATCTTTGTGGACCTTAGGAAGGAGGTATAAGACGGGTAACTTGGGGTAATCTTTTTTGAGAAAACAATACTCCTGCCATGTGATTAATCCTTCATTCTGCCACTTGGCAAGATTTTCCCATGTACTAGTAATACTCTGATTGTATTCTGTAGTGCTACTCTTACAATAGAAATTGACATTGTTCAATTGTTTGTATGCTTCTTCTGTATACATATCACTCCCCCATAAGACTACATTCCCCCCATTATCGGAAGGTCTGATGATGATGGTTTCATCACCTGCTAGAGAGATAATGAAGTCCCTTTGGGTTTTTGACAAGTTGAAGTTATGGTTCCTGTTGCCTGCTATTTTATGTTTGTGCTGAATGAGTTCCTTAGATATAACATCATGAAATGTATCAATGTTATCATGGGGCATAATTGGGCAAAAACAGATTTGGGTCGAAAATGAGTACATGCTGCCCTGACCATGGGAATACTGTTTTGATCTTGTATCCCCGCATCTTCTACATTGTCCCTGGGAACATCACTCAACTCATACACAGTATGTAAAGTGTCATTATCAGCTATAGTTAGTTGTATAGCATTTAGTCTTTCACCTTCCACATTCTGAGGGTTTGTATTGTGCAGGCTGTGCCATTTCTGTAACTACAACTTCCGCACAAATTTGAAAATGTCAACACTAGTGTTAGAGTAATTAAAAAGTTCAGTTGGGCAAAAAGAAAGTCCTAAATAGAGAGTGCTTCAATTCATACAGTGAGCACCGTGTCTGATATAGTGGTAACTAAAAAACAGGCAACTTTTTTAGACAAGTTCAGGGTTCTCAGGTCACGATGAGCGAAAGAACAAGCTTGAGAAAGGGACCCAATGCCACAGAGAACACAGGGACAAGGGCGGCCAAGAGGAAGACCAAGAGGCAGAGGCGCTCAAAGAGAAGACGTCTCAAAATCTGGCAACGGAGCTACAAACAAAAAGCCCGTGGGAAACAAGCGTGGGGCTACAAAAAGGCCAAATAATGATGGACATGGAAACGGTACACAAAACCATCATTAATTTATCTGCTAGATCGTTAAGTGATGGTGAAAAAATCACTCTCTGTTTAGGATTTTCTTTTTGCCCGACTGAACTTTTTAATTACTCTAACACTAGTGTTGACATTTTAAAATTTGTGCGGAAGTTGTAGTTACAGAAATGGCACAGCCTGCACAATACAAACCCTCAGAATGTGGAAGGGGAAAGGCTAAATACTATACAAATAACTATAGGTGATAATGACACTTTACAAACTGTGTATGAGTTGAGTGATGTTCCCAGGGACAATGTAGAAGATGCGGGGATACAAGATCAAAACAGTATTCCCATGGACAGGGCAGCATGTACTCATTTTCGACCCAAATCTGTTTTCTGCCCAATTATGCCCCATGATAACATTGATACATTTCATGATGTTATATCTAAGGAACTCATTCAGCACAAACATAAAATAGCAGGCAACAGGAACCATAACTTCAACTTGTCAAAAACCCAAAGGGACTTCATTATCTCTCTAGCAGGTGATGAAACCATCATCATCAGACCTTCCGATAAGGGGGGAATGTAGTCTTATGGGGCAGAGATATGCATACAGAAGAAGCATACAAACAATTTAACGATGTCAATTTCTATTGTAAGAGTAGCACTACAGAATACAATCAGAGTATTACTAGTACATGGGAAAATCTTGCCAAGTGGCAGAATGAAGGATTAATCACATGACAGGAGTATTGCTTTCTCAAAAAAGATTACCCCAAGTTACCCATCCTATACTTCCTTCCTAAGGTGCACAAAGATTCCAGAAACCCCCCTGGAAGACCTATAGTGTCCTCTTTAGGTAGTGTCAATGAAAATATCTCCAGATATATTGACCATTTTCTCAGGGGATATGTCACTGCACTACCTTCACATCTGGAGGACACTAAGGATTTTCTCAATAAAATTGCCAACATGGCATGGGAGGAAGGGCTCACACTCATTACTATGGATGTGAGCTCACTCTATACTATCATAGACCATAAACAAGGCATTACAGCTTGCTTTCATTTTTTGCAAGCAAGAGATATAGCGTACCTGGGACACACGCACATGCTTCAATCAATCAATCAAGAAATTTGTATAGCGCTACTCACCCAGAGGGTCTCAAGGCGCTTAGGGGGGGGGAGGGTCCGTTATTGCTCGAATAGCCAGGTCTTGAGTTGCTTCCTGAAGGAGAGGTGGTCTTGAGTAAGACGGAGATGGATGGGGAGGGAGTTCCAGGTCTTGGCTGCCAGGTAGGAGAAGGATCTTCCTCCCATGGTGGCTTTTCGGATGCGTGGCACGGCGGCGAGAGCGTGGCTGGTCGATCGTAGTTGGCGGGTGGGAGTGTAGAAGGTCAGGCGGTCGTTGAGGTACCTGTGGCCTAGGTCATGGAGGGCTTTGTGTGCGTGGGTAAGGAGGCGGAACGTGATTCTTTTGCTGACGGGGAGCCAGTGCAGGTGTTTCATGTGTCCGGAGATGTGGCTGTGGCGGGGGATGTCCAGGATGAGTCGTGTGGAGGCGTTCTGGATGCGTTGGAGTCTTTTCTGCAGTTTGGCGGTGGTTCCGGTGTAGAGGGTGTTTCCGTAGTCCATCCAGCTGGTGACAAGTGCCTGGGTGACCGTCTTCCTGGTTTCGGTGGGGATCCAATGGAAGATCTTTCGGAGCATGCGTAGGATGTTGAAACACGAGGACGAGACGGCGTTGACTTGTCTGGTCATCGACAGGGAGGAGTCCAGGATGAATCCCAGGTTGCGTGCGGGGTCCGTTGGTATGGGTGCGCTGCCTAGGGCCGGGGGCCACCAGGAGTTGTCCCAGGCAGATGGTGATGGTCCAAGGAGGAGGACTTCCGTCTTGTCTGAGTTCAGTTTCAGACGGCTGTTCTTCATCCACTTTGCTACTTCTTTCATCCCTTTGTGCAGGTTGGTTCTGGCGGTGGCGGGGTCGTTGGTGAGGCAGAGGATCAGCTGGGTGTCGTCGGCATAGGAGATGATGTTGAGGCTGTGTTGGCGTGCGATGGCTGCGAGCGAGCTCATGTACACGTTGAAGAGGGTGGGGCTGAGTGATGATCCTTGTGGTACGCCGCAGATTACTTCGGTGGCCTCTGATCTGAACGGGGGAGGTGGACTATCTGGGTTCTTCCGGTGAGGAACAAAATGATCCACTCCAGTGCCTTCTCTTGGATTCCGACGTTGCTGAGGCGTTGTACTAGAGTGCGGTGGCAGACAGTATCGAATGCTGCGGAGAGGTCCAGGAGGATGAGGGCCACTGTTTCCCCGTTGTCGAGCAGGGGTCGGTGGCTGCGATGAGGGCGGTCTCTGTGCTGTGATTGGCTCGGAAGCCGGACTGTGAGTGGTCGAGGGATCCGTTCATCTCGAGGAAGGCGGCCAGCTGTTTGTTGACGGTCTTCTCGATGACTTTGGCAGGAAACGGGAGGAGCGAGATGGGGCGGTAGTTCTTGAGGTCGGTGGGGTCTGCTGATGGTTTCTTCAGAAGGGCGGTGAGTTTTGTGTGTTTCCAGCTCTCCGGGAAGGTGGCGGTGTTGAAGGAGAAGTTGATGATGTCCCGGAGTTGGAGTGCGATGACGGAGTCGGCCTTGTTGAAGACGTGGTTGGGGCATGGGTCGGTTGGTGATCCGGAGTGGATGGTGTTCATCATGCAGGTGGTGTATTCAGTGCTGACCGGGGTCTAGTCGCGGAGGGTGGTGGTGGGGGGCGTCGGATCCGTGGAGGGGTGCGAGGTCTGTTCGCCGAAGCTGTTGTGTATGTCTGCGATCTTGCTGTGGAAAAACGTGGCGAGTAAGTCGCAGAGGTCTTGTGAGGGAGTGATGTTGTTGTTTCCGGTGCTGGGGTTGGAGAGCTCTTTGACGATGCTGAAGATCTCCTTGCTGTTGTGTGCGTTGTTGTCTAGTCGTTCCTTGAATGCTGTCTTCTTGGTGGTGTGGATCAGCTGGTGGTGTTTGCGGGTGGCGTGCTTGAGGGCGGTCATGTTGTCTGTGGTCGGGTTCTTTCGCCAGGCATTCTCGAGGGTGCGGCAGTTCTTCTTGGAGTTTTTGAGGTCGTCGTTGAACCACGGGGCTTTCTTGCTTCCGGGCCTGCTCGGATGGGTTTTCAGGGGTGCGAGGTCGTCGGCGCAGTTGGTGATCCACTGCCACTGTGCGAGGTTGAGGGCTGCTTGGTTGGGGTCCGCTGACCTGGTGGGAGGGTTCTGATTCAGTGATGCGGTGAGCTGCTCGGTGGTGATCTTGTTCCAGTTCCTGCGGGGAACCTTTTGCGGGAGGTGGTGACTTGTGGTCTTTCTGAAGCTGAAGTGGACGCAGCTGTGGTCTGTCCAGTGGAGTCCGGTGGAATGGCTGAAGGAGATGTGCTTGCTGGAGGAGAAGATTGGGTCAAGCGTGTGTCTGGCTTAGTGGGTGGGGGTGTTCACCAGTTGCTTGAGTCCGAGGTTGCCGAGGTTGTCCAGAAGGGTGGTGGTGTTGTTGTCGTTGTTGTTCTCCAGGTGGAAGTTGAGGTCCCCTAGGAGGATGTAGTCAGCGGAGGGGAGGGTGTGTGGACTGATGAAGTCTGCGATGTCTTCGCTGAATTGTGTTTGGGGTCCTGGGGTTGGTAGATGAGGGTGCCTCTGAATGTGGTCTTGGGGTCCGTGTGTATCTGGAAATGGAGATGTTCGGCGGCTGTGGGGGTAACGTCGGGGTTGGTCGTGATCCGGATGGTGTTCTTGTGGACGATGGCGATGCCTCCTCCGGTCTGGTTGATGCGGTCCCTCCGGATGATCTTGTAGCCGTCCGGGATGGATATGGCCATGTCGGTTGCCGAGGAGGCGTTCATCCAGGTCTCCGTGAGGAAGGCGACGTCCGGAGATCTGGTGTTGACCAGGTTCCATAGTTCCACGGCGTGTCTGTGGACGGAGCGGGTGTTAAGCAGGATGTACTTCAGGTGATTGCTGATGGTGCTTGGCTTGGCGGGTGAGGGTGGGTTGCAGGTCCGGATGCAGGCGAACTTGCAGGATTGGCAGGTGAAGGGTCCGTGGGTGCGTCTGGGGTGGCTTGGTGGTAGCCGGGGAGGCGTCTGGTGTTGAGTGCGCTGAGGGTGGTGGCGTCGTACGCCCGGCGGGTGGGGTGGCATCTGCGAGAGCCAGGGGGTCTGGCGCTGGGCGCGGTCCAGGTGCGGACGGGCGCAGACGGGCTTACCTTTGGCACGCCTTCGGCGCACCATTGGCGCACCCGCTGCGCGTGAATGCTTCGCACACGCGCGGACTCTGCCATAAATGGAAAGTTGAGGGGGCGGAGCGAGGGAGGAGCAGCTGGGAGGCGGGAGCGGGGTGGCGAGTGGGTAGGGGAGCGATGCAAGGTGAGGCTGAAGGAGCGGGGGTGGGGCCACGGGGGAGTAGCGGCGGGGAGCGGGGTGGGTCAGCCGAGGAACGGAGAGAAGAAACCAAACAGGGGCACAACAGTGGCACACAGGGGGCAGGCAAACCGTCAGGGGCACAACAACGGGAGGAAAGCGGCGATGGAGCGGACAAAGGTGAGGGGCACAACAGAGAAATCAGGGCACAACAGCGGGAGAAACGGAGTACTGGCACAAAAAAGAATACTGGCACAATACAGTAAAATGCAGCAAAATGCAACAAAAGGCGATCCCGTAGTAGTTACCGGCAGTGGCGGCGGCAAACGGGGACTGGGCACAAGCAGGTGGGCCACGCGGCGGGTGGAGCGACCGGCTCTGACCAGGTCAGGTCAGGTCACAGCTCCCCGCCTCGCGGACACCACCTTAAGAGCTCAGTGGGAGGGAGGAGCAGCTGGGAGGCGGGAGCGGGTGGCGAGTGGGGAGGGGAGCGATGCGAGGTGAGACTGAAGGAGCGGGGGTGGGGCCGTGGGGGAGCAGCGGCGGGGTGGGTCAGCGGAGGAACGGAGAGAAGAAACCAAACAGGGGCACAACAGTGGCACACAGGGGGCAGGCAAACAGTCAGGGGCACAACAACGGGAGGAAAGCGGCGATGGAGCGGACAAAGGTCAGGGGCACAACAGAGAAATCAGGACACAACAGCGGGAGAAACGGAGTACTGGCACAAAACAGAATACTGGCACAATACAGTAAAATACGGCAAAATGCAACAAAAGACGATCCAGGTAGTAGTTACCGGCAGTGGCGGCGGCGGCAAACAGGGACTGGGCACATGCAGTTGGGCCACGCGGCGGGTGGAGCAACCGGCTCTGACCAGGTCAGGTCAGGTCACTTGTAGAGATGATGAGGATATGTCTGAACAATAATATCTTCATGTTCAATGGGAATCTCTACAAGCAGGTGCGTGGAACGGCGATGGGTTCCAGCTTTGCGCCAAGTCTGATGAACCTCTTCCTGGGTAAATGGGAGGGGAAGATCAGTAATGATACCAACTTAGGAGCTGAGTTTGGAAAGGTGCGGGTATGGATCCGCTTTATAGATGACTTATTCGTAGTATGGAGTGGGTCCAAACAAGAAGCAATGGACTTTGTTGACAAACTGAATAAGAACCCCTACAATGTCAAACTAACTGCTAATATGAGTACTAACAGCATAGAGTTTTTGGACACCCAGGTCATAGTACAGGAGGGGCAATTGACCACCAAATTGCACAGGAAGGAGACCGCGGGCAATAGCTTGCTGCATGCCCTCAGTGCTCATCCCGAGAGCCTTAAGTGGAGTATACCTTATGGTGAGCTACTGAGGGCAAAACGTAATTGCAGCAATGATAGCCTATTTGAAATAGAGAAGAACAACATGCTGAAAAGGTTTCGAGAACGTGGATACCCTGAGGGGGTCCTGACCAAAGCTGTCAATAAAGTAAGTGGGAGATCTAGAGAGAGCACTCTTGAGAACAGAGTTGAAAAACCTGAAATTCAACCTGTTACCAGAGTGATTACCACATTCAATGAGGATTCAAGGAAAGTGTGCAAGATGTTAGCAGACAATTGGAATATACTCCAAGCTGATAACATCATAGGCCCTAGGATCAGA
Source organism: Lissotriton helveticus (assembly GCF_964261635.1). Classification (NCBI taxonomy): domain Eukaryota; kingdom Metazoa; phylum Chordata; class Amphibia; order Caudata; family Salamandridae; genus Lissotriton; species Lissotriton helveticus. The sequence continues at coordinate 524,494,163 of NC_136061.1, forward strand.
GTAAGGTCCTAGGATCGGAGTAAGACCCTCAGTGACTTATAGGAGAGGCAAAAGTTTGAGGGATATTCTGGTGAAAGGAGATATTAGTCCCATCGGCAGCCACAATGTACACAATCTTAAAGGATTTAATCCATGTGGCCACTGCCGTGCGTGCAGTTCTAGTGCAATGGTCAAAGAGGTAGAACTACCAGGTGCAGGCAGAAATTACAGCATAGGACAATTTTTGACATGCAGTACCAACTTTGTCGTCTATGTTCTTGAATGTCCGTGTCGACTGAAATACGTGGGGAGTACAGTATGCATGGTAAAAAAACGGGTACAAGAACACCTCCGTGCTATCACCAATGTTGATACTAACTACCCCATTGCCCGTCATTTCCAAACCAAACACCAGTCTAATAATTCCCTGCTCAAATATTATGCAATCGAACAGGTGATCATAAGCAAGAGAGGAGGGAATAGATTGTTGTCCCTGAGGAAAATGGAATTCAAATGGATAATGCAACTCGAGACTAAATTCCCTGGGGGGCACAATTTAGACGAAGAATTAGCTACCCACCTTCATGAAAATTGAACATTATAAAATAAGAATGATGTTGTAAATACTGTTGTGATCGATATATGAGATGTGATGTTTTAACAAAAAAAATCATGCAATTGGTTTTTTAACAGAAGATTTTAATGAATGTTTTTTTCTGTTTTTTTCTGTTTTTTCTTTGCAGGAGGAAAGGAAGGGACTATCTCACTCTCACTTTTGAAAATGCACGGTTCCCTACCCTTTTCTTCAGATGACTGAAATGTCTCCAGGCTAAGATAAGAAAACTGCACTTTTTTATAGGATGAAGTAATTTAAGACAGGTTTTTGTCTAATAATAGATTTTTGTGCACTGTGTCACACTTGGGATCTTGTTAGTTAATTAGGGTAGAGGTATCTGCCTGGTATGGCCACTTGGCGAAAATATAAGTTACTGCTTGGCGCGTCATGGTCACATAACATAACAGGGGCACCAGTCCGAGAGCAAGTAAGCAGACACACAAGGGTTACGGCACTAGACCGATGGTAATTAGAAAATATTCCTTGGATTAACCCTCCTATTTTCGTTCAGTTTTACTAGCTGCGCGATAAAAGGCTAATGTTACTTCAATTCTGTAATTTTAAGTTATACTTTAATAATGACACTTTTTTGTATGATTGTAATGCAAATATGTGGATTAAGTTCAAGGACATGTATCTAATGGATTAAGTATATCCATAACAAAGACTTAATATAATAGAAGGTTATATCCAAGCTGTTTCAAAATGGCGACCATGCTTCTCAGACCGAGCAGGTTGATTTGCAGTACCTCTTCTATGTTTATTTTGAAAGTTTACTTATGCACGTCCGTGAGAACGTGAATGTATCGTGTGATCAAGACACCGCCGGGTGTCGAAACGCGTAGCGGTATCATGGAATAAATGATGATTGTCAAATTTTACTCCTATTGCGCAAATCATTTTTGTAATTGAACTTTAATCAATCTTGACCGGCTTGGGTTTCTGCCAGCATTGCGCCAACTGACAACGGGATGGATCTCGGAAGAACCCACTACTTGTTTGAAAAAAAAAAATATATATATATACCTATATATATATTTTTTGGGGGGGCAATTACTCCGCCTGCCCTGCTGAGTCATCTTTCTCCAGGACACCAGACATGGTCAACATTCCAAAACCACAACTACATTGAAAATGCGGATCCCATTTACTACCAGAAAGCTAAAACTGCAATGGCCTGAAAACTGAGGCATTGTAGGGGTGGTACATGTATTGTTGGATAGAGTGAGACTCTAAAGAGCCCTAACAATAATTTACATGGCAACCTAGTCATTTTGCAAGCATAACTGGTGAGTCGCTGCACCTAGGAACCTCTATTTATAAATGCTGTGTGGTAAAGCATTTTTTGCAGTAAAAACGATCCAACAGATGTGATAAATACTGCCTCAAGAAATTATAACATTAATTCTAGGGAGCAGTGCATCACTTTTTAATAGTATACTTTATGGGTTCAACAAACACCTTCTGACTCGTAAAGCGCACACTTTGTTTTCTTACAACTGGGGTAGGTTTTAAAGCTATTATTAACTACATTATGGCAGTGGTCTAAAGAGGTAAGCACAAAACCAGCCTCAAGGAAACATATGAGTCTTCTATAAGACATCAACATGGAGCCTTCCAAGACAGATGAATTCAAATGTCACCGATATGTCAATATCAGATCATTTTTGCTTACCCAAGAAAAGGATAGCTCTCCATTCTAAAATAAGAAAAACAAACTAAGAAAGAGCAGTAGTGTGTCGACATTTTTAAAGGTCTTACTTTTGACAAACAAAGCAATTTTAAATTGTATCTTCTCCAACCACCAACTTTAAAGATCAAAAAGTGCCACTAATTGCATATAAAAACTGTCCTACTATAATGTAGCCCAACAAAGGAAAGTGTTGTTGTGAAAAGGCGCACATATGGAAGATATTTACAGTTCTTGATATTGAGAAAGCTAGGAATATGTTGTATGTTTTGGAAGGGTCTATTCCGGTGTAATAGCATGTGTAGGTCTGCATCGTTTTTCTGAATTAACACATTTTTTTACAACATATCTGATTAATAACAAAAAGGTAAATTCAGCAGTAGATGAGGATGATCTACTGAAATTTAAATTGAAGTATGTGCATATCACATGTAATTAAACTTGTAAATGGAATGTGCAGGGGAAGACCGTAGGAAGACTAGGAGACTTAGGTAGTACACATAGATTAAGATGGTGGCATACACAAGAGAGTTAAAAGGTTTGCTGATTAGATTTGGAATACTGCAATTTCATTTAGACTTGGCAATATGTTTACCACAAAAGCACTCTTGTCTAAAAGTATAAATATAATTCTTCAAAACAAATCAACATCTGTTCTATGCGTCACACATCTCAATGAGTAACTCGGATAGTTTATTGCCTCTATTTTGAAGTAATAATTTTGACAACATCAAACATCAAATAAATCATAAGATTTTATATTAAGTTGCCTCATTCTATTCTGAATTACACATGGGAAAAAAAAGATTTCTGAAGTATATAGCACAGGGGAGAGGATGTAGCCTTGCATTTAGAGCTGTCGACCTCGGAGCTGGGGAACAGGGTTCAAGTCTCAGCAACACCACTCAACATTCTGTGATTGTGGGCAAATCACCTAATCTTCCCATGCCTAACAAAAATTAATGTGTCCCTCTGAAACAAAACTGGTGCTCATGTAAAGGGCTCTGATACCCGATGTCTCGGGTCTAGTTCCCACTATATAAAACTCTTTAAAAAAAAAAATACGATAAAGATTCCTAAAATATCAAAATGAAGGATAAGAAGTACGGAGATGAAAGTTGAAATATATTTAACAGCCACATAAGAGGCAAAAGGTCACACATCCAATGGAAATGAATAATGTGCAGTTCTCCAAGAGTGTTGGAATTGGCCCTTTTTGCAGGGTCATCCCTGAACTTTTTGTCTTCCTCCTAGTCTTTTTTCTGACCTGTTGTTGGTGGTTTTAGGACTCTGGGCACTTTAGCACTGCTGTCCAGTGTAAAGTGCATCCGATGTCTGGGGTAAACATGGTAAGATTGGTCTAGACCTGTTTGGCGTATTTAATTTACCTGTCAGTTCCTTGTAAAGTGGTATCTCAGATACCCGGGCTAGTAAATTAAATGCTACTGTGGGCTTACAGTGCTGCTTGCGCCACCCACCTAAGTAGCCTTACAAATCTGTCCCAGGCCTCTGCCATTGCAGGGTCTGTGTATGCAAAGTGGTTGCCACCTTTGTGACCCGCCTTTTTCTGCATGTCAGTCACCCCTAAGGTAGGCCCTAGCTAGCCCTATGGGCAGGGTGCATTGTAGGTAAAAGGTAGGACATGTACATCAAGTGTGTGACATGTCCTGGTAGTGACAAACAGCCATTTTGGTTTCTCATTGCTGTGAGGTTGCGCTCCCACAGGAATGCATTGGGGATTCCCTGACAAGTGTTTCAGTGGTAATTCATAATAAGAGAGGAGCAGCATGGTCAAGTTTGGTATGTTTGGAATAGTGATAATCAATGCTTCATAATGGTGTTCACACATTTATTATTACTATTTTAGAAATGCCACTTTTAGAAGTTGGCACTTCTGTGTGCTATGTATCTTTGAGCCTGCCTGATGTGTATTGCATGTCTGGCTCTGGAGTGACAGGGGCTGGTGAGGTGTGTGGTTCCAGAGGGGCTGGGTGAGTCAGCGCTAGGCTGAATGGGCGGATCTGCATTTGGAGTAGTGGGAGGAGTAGCCCCGGACCCTAAATAGGTCTGGGCCTGCCCCCGTGGTGTGTCTGAAGACAGAGCCCAGCCTGACAAAGGAGGGTCGAAGCTAAGCCTGGGCATAGTTTGCGTAGCAGCACTACACGTAGCTTCACTTAGTATACTTTAAACTTTGCGTAGTACACATAGCGTAGCTGATGACAATGTGTACTTGTCTGCACTGTGAAAAAATTGCAAAATAATTGCAAATAGCTTCCTGTACAGGACCAGATATGATAAAACAAGTATCTCTATCTTTATATGCTAAAGTGCATATAGTACTTTCACAATGGTGAAACTGAAAAATTAGCAAGCAGTGGGAGATATGATGATTTTGGGATCATCCCTAACCTAGGGAGAGTACCAAACAGATGCCTTGAAAACAAAAAAGCACATCTTATTGAACTATTTAGTTGTGGTCCCATCTTCTTAGGACAAACCCAAACACAGTTATTGGCAACAAAAACATTCCCAACCAAAGGCCCTGCAAAGAATTATGGGATGAGATTAGCAGTGGGCAGTAAATATTATATAGTATACAATATCAAAAGAATTCTACAAAGAGCTGCAGTTCAACTGGTGGTTACTAGATGTCCCTCACAAGTCAAATGCAAAGGCTTGATGAAAGGGTTTCAATGGTTGTGCATTTGACTCGTGAGGGACATCTAGTAACAACTTGTGGAACTGCAGCTTGATGTAAGAATAATTTCAATGCTTTGCATTTGACTCGTGAGGGACATCTAGTAACAACTAGGTGAACTGCAGTTCTTTGTAGAATTATTTTGATATTGGATATTATAATATTCACTGCCCACTGCTAATCTCGTCCCACAATGCTTTGCAGGGTCTTTGGTTCGGATTGTTTTTTTGCCAATAACTGTGCTTGGGTTGGTCCTAAAATGATGGGACCAACACTGAAGTTCAACAAAATGTGCTTTTTGTTTATGCTCTTTGTGTTCAAGGCATCTGCTTGGTGCTCCCCCTAGGTTAGGGGGACCCCAAAATCATCAGCTCTCTCATTGCCTAATGTTTTCATTGTAAAAGTTCATTTTTGTGAATTGGTTATATGCTATGAAGCATGTAAAATTGCTTTTTCAAAGCATCTGAGAATATTGTTGATTTAGATGCTACGCCATGTGATTAAGCACAGTTTTGGTACTGTACTATATGCAATTTGCAAAGTGCGAATTAGTACAAACTTTGCATGCTCCGTCAGCGTAGTGTAGTTTTAAGCCCAGGGTTAGTCGAAGCCCTGTAAACAAAGTACCTCAGAAACCGCCAGGACCAGTTAGGACTGGTTCCCCAAGCCCTGTGCCAGGACAGAACAAAGACAAGCCCAGTATAAATATTGGGGCTGTGATCCCATGTCAGTTTGCTATTTTGTGTGCTTGCTTGTACCTGCTGAACCCCAGGATGAACCGGCACGAGGGACTGCCCCTCTGCTGGAAGGCCCTGTGAGCTTGGCTGCCTGGGCCCAGCTTTGCCCAAGCTCCACCTCTCTGGACTGAGACCTGGCGCCTCATGAGTGCTACATCTTTATTGCTGGTGCCAGGATGGGAGAAGCGCTTGTGCCCTGGGGGAATCCTGGCTTGGGTATACCCCATTCTGCCTAGCCGTGAAGTGGGAGCCTATACCGCATTTTTGATGCACAAAAGAGCCAGTACCACAAGTGACCCAAAGTCAGGCGCCCGTTGTGGGCGGTACCAGGAAAAGGAAGCTGACGACTGGTCAGAGGTGAGGCAACACGACGTGACGTCAGGCAGATCGTGCCTGGAGGTAGGCGGGGCACCATGTGCCGGTGGGATCCCAGCGTGCTGCCAGAGGAGTCTGAGCCTTGCAGGCTCCATTTCCACCTTCCCCTGTCTTGTAGAGAGAGAGGTGGGTTGCCAGGGATTGACGGACCCAGTGAGGAGACCGGGCAGCTTGAGGAGAGGTCCCTCACTGTCGGTGCCTGGAACTTGCACACAAGGAGTCCCGGTGAGTGGGGCTGAGGTTTGAGCAGTGTTGATGCCGTGGGTGACACCAGAAGAGCCCCGGTGAGGGGGCCATCAAGGCATGATTGGTGCCAGTGCTTTTTCTGCCACTGCTGCACCGTAAGAGTGCAGGGAGCTGCAACAAGGGGGCATGCTTGTTTTAATAACAAGGAAGGGGTGAGATGCACCCCAGCCCCCTGTGCATTACGCACATTTCTCTGCTGCATTGGCAGCCAGAGGGCTTGGTGGAAGGCCCTATGATTATTGAGCCGTGACTTTTGGGACAGAGGGACTGCCCAGATGGGCTCCAGAGGAAGGCCAGTGGGCCTGTGAGCACCTGAGGTGCTGGATGGGCAGAAGGCCCAGAGATTGTGCAAAATTTATTTATGCCTGAGGTAATGTATGAACCTGGGGAGTGTTACCACAGTGCACATCTAAATGTGATTTATGCCCAATGTGTTTATGCATGCTATGTTTCTGCTAAGTACAATATTTTACCAGTAGTTGCTGGTTGTTTTACATTACTACTTGTGCTTTCTAATGGTTCTGACAGGGCCCCATTGGCCCTGTCATGTATATAATCCCTGTGAAGTATTGCCTAGTGCCAGGTGGCACAGTGTACATTTGTGATTATGGTCCGTATGTATCAAGCATATTTGAGATCATAAACACTGCAAATCGCAAAAACATAGTGTTTGCAATTGCAAAATAGCTTCCCCCTGTGCATAACTGAGCATCGCAGTGCAAAATAGGTATTTCCAAAAATTTTGAACACCTATTTTGCGAGGACCACAATTTGTGAGTTATTATTGCGACTTCGCAAATTCTGACATGCTATTTGCGATAATCGTAAAAAGCGTGATCGCAAATTGCAAATTTGCAACCATATGTATAAAAAATAGCAAATTGCAAATCATGAAAATTTGCAATTTTGCACCTGATTATTACCACCAACTAAAAGCAGGTGGTAACCAGGTGCAACCAATTTAAACAGGCCCATAATGCCACAGGGTTTTCCACAATGGCAGCGCTGTATGTGAGTGCCAGAAGGATGTAGATTCAAGCAGCAGCACAGAGAAGGAGGCAACAGGAACGGATCTTCAGAGTGCCCATCTATCTGTTCTAGCAGAGGAAAAGATACATGAGAAGTATAGGCTAGACTCAGCTACGATACTGGACTGAGATGAAACCTATGCTTGAACACCCAACCTGCAGGACCCAAACCATACCATCACATGTGCAGGTCCTGTGTTCACTGCACTAACTGGATCTGGAAGGTAACAGGAGTGATAGCGGCAGCAGGCGGGGTCTCCCAGATCTTCCTGTCACGCTACTTCCAAGCATTCTTGGATGCAATGGTACAGCGGCTACATCATCACATCACGTTCCCTGCCAAACAACAGGCATTGATGCAAACCAAACTGGACTTCTACAAGATTGCCCAATTTCCCCATGTCATTGGTTACAAAGATGGCACCCATGTAGCCCTCTCGCAACCCTCAAAAAATGAGTATGTTTTCAGAAACCGCAAATCATTCCATTCTCTCAACATACAGGTCATCTGCAGTGCTAAATATATCATAACTGATATAGTGGCCAAATACCATGGCAGTACACGATTCCTTCATTTTCAGACACAGTGGGATATACACATGTCTCACTGGGGGCACATTTGGCGAGGGCTACCTGCTAGATAAATGCATGTCAAGCACTCTATCATACAGTTAAGGGCTTAAGTGACAATGACTGACAGAATGTCTTTCATCCTGTAGGTGACAGTGCATATGCAGACTACAAATTCATCCTCACACCTTACCTCAATCCAGCTAATCAGAGAAAGGGAAGATACAATTGCTCACACAAGTCAACACACTGTCTAATTGAGAGGACATATACTGATGAACAACAGGTTCCTCTGCCTGCATAAAAGTGGAGGAGCATTACAATACAGCCCAGAGACCTGCTGCAAGAGTGTGGCTACTTGTGCCATGCTGCACAACATTGCGACTAGAAAATGCATACCAGTGGAAGTTACAGATACAGAATCAGATGAGGATGAGGTTCCAGGTCCACGTTGCAGACCAGCAGGTGGTGTAGGGGCAGCTGCAGGCTGACTGAGATGTGATGAGATAAAACACAACTATTTCTAGGTGAGTAATGATAGCACAATGCCAATAATGATTTGAAAATGGCTGTGTTTTATTGTACCTGAGTGTCAAGGGTCGAACCTTAACTAGTTTATCCACACAGGAGCAGAATGACACTAAGTCCCAATGCCCTTCTCAGAACACCCCTGCTGGGTATTTTAATATTCCATCGCAGGTAAGTACTAAGGGGGGAAAAGGGATTGGGACAAAGAAGAGACTGCTCCAAAAACTCTTCCGGTTCTGCTGCGTCTTTTCTTCTTCTTGTCTTTCAGGCTAAAAACATTTACATATGTCAGCTAAACTGGTCACCTTAAACTTACTTTATTTTAAGTATTGGATTACTTATCTTACCTGAAAGTAGTTTTGGGCTTGCCTCTCTTCTTACTTCTCTTATGTGTAAATTGTGTTAATCATGAGAAGCCTTCACTCTAATCACTTGTTCCTTTCCTTTTCAGGTTGTTCTACTTCAGACTCTGCTCTGCTTTAACATAGGAATATCAAAGGTAAGTACATATCTATCACTTAATACTCTACAAAGTGAATTACCTTCCAGTTCCCAATTCTATACTCACTAGGACAAGTTGTAGAGATGGCTCTAATTGGGGGTCTGAATAAATGTGCTGTGTCTTCGGTTTTCTCTCCAATATCATTTAAGTCACCAGAATATATTTATTTCTTTTTTAGAAGTAAATGTTTTTAATGTCTCTTGTCAGTTGTCTTTTATTGATTATGTTTATAACTGTACTAGATAGTGTGGTGCCAGAAACCTTTCTTTTTAGGAATTATTCTAATGCAGCGCATTTGAAGAAGGCACCTGCGTTTTGTTTATTTCTCAATGAATAATTAAACGCGTCGCGAAGGAAGTCGCGAACACGTTTAAATCTCCATCTGTATTGCTGAACAAACGCAGCTCAGGGAAAGACAGTGCCCGCGGTTGTTATTTAAGTGGATTGAAATCAATTAGTCCTTGGGAAATTTGCTACGCGGCATGAAGGTTAACGTGCACACGTCTTCTGTTTATTTGGGAAGGAACAAGTTCAAAAGTGTCTCTGAAAGGAACCGTGCCCGTGTCTGAGCTTCCTTTTAGAAACACATTCCGTTTTACTTCAATTTAATCTCTACGACGTGGCATGTTGAAAGGTCAAACCCGCGTCTTCTTAACTCGAGCAGAGAGGCTTTTCAGGAACCTTAAATAAAGATGTGGAAATTATATACTTTTAAAAGTACATCTAGCTGCCAAGAGAACAGAACTTTTAACAAGGCTCATACCCTAATTTAGGTATTACGTTAAGCCTACAAGTTTTAATAGTAAACCTTGAACATTCTTCCCACTACAATTGGATTTATTAATTGTGTTTTAAACTAACCTTAATTCTATGATTCTTTGCAGCACCGACGAAACTAACCCCTTTAATTTCGCGACTACCCTGACTGACTATATTCAAACAACCAGAGAGTAAGGGATTTCGAGGTCACTCTCATACCCCTATCAAATATGATTCAACAACTAAAGAGTGACTAACAGTAACTGTGCTATGTAAAATATAAAACAAGGGAAAAGAAAGACAACTCTGTTGGTAAGACAAATAACTCTATTTGTAAAAAGAACCCTCACTCACCCTAGTGGTGACATGCTTCATAATAGGGTTCCCACGAGGGAGACCGAACGTCTCCCCATGTGCTTCAACGCCTGCAGTTGCAGCGGAGCTGGTTCGTTGTAAAACCATTGATTAGTGCTCAGTGATGTGAGTGCTGATAAAAAGAAACCAGCAGTACCTCGAAAAACTTTATTAATGGGCCAGCTGTCACATTAAAAACAAGTGGGGACTATGGAGTGATTCTTTTTTGGAAACTCCATAAAGTGTGTGGTAAGTTTGGTGTTACTCTTACCACATCTTATGCTGCTCCGGTGCTCGCAGATCCGGAGTTTAATCATCCTTTTGGTCATCCCTATATACCTTAAACCACAGGGGCAGGTTATTAAGTATACAACATTGCAAGTATTGCAATTCGTGTGTTGTCGTTGTTGCCATGTTTTTCCTGGTTCGAGGTTGAGTGTCTTTGACATTGTAGTGAGGGGGCACACGCTGCATCCCCCACAGGGATAATGACCAGTAATAGGTGGTAAACCCCAGGCATCTAGTACACTCCTTGCCGTCTGTTGTTGTCATTTCGGACGTGTATGAACAAGGCAGTCCTTAAGGCTCCTAGCTCTCTTCTCCACAGAATGGGCTCCTGGTGACTTCTAGGGGCTTACTGATACGGTGCAGAACCGTGAGTTTTTGAAAAACAAAAACCTTAATAACTTTTTTACACATACATATCCTCACGGTGTGGACGTGCCTTAGCGAGCACGGACCCCCGGGGGATTTCACTTTATGGTCCTGACGAAAGCTGAGCCGAACATGGCATGTAACAGCAGAAACATGTTGACCTGATCTTTTTAAGGACATAGTGTTTCCAAAAAAGAATCACTACATAGTCCCCACTTGTTTTTAATGTGACCAGCTGGCCCATTAATAACGTTTTTCGAGGTACTGCTGGTTTCTTTTTATCAGCACTCACATCACTAAGCACTAATCAATTGTTTCACAACGAACCAGCTCCGCTGCAACTGCAGGCGTTGAAGCACACGGGGCCTCGTGGGAACCCAATGATGAAGCATGTCACCACTAGGGTGAGTGAGGGTTCTTTTTACAAATAGAGTTATTTGTCTTACCAATAGAGTTGTCTTTCTTTTCCCTTGTTTTATATTTTACATAGCACAGTTACTGTTAGTCACTCTTTAGTAGTTGAATCATCTACCCTGACTGACTTCAACGATGCTTGAGAAACAGGTGCTCTTCCAGCAAATTCTTCAGCGAAGTGCACAGTGGAATGTTTAAGCACCCCTCAGCAGACTGTCTTTACCTAATAGACTAAACTGCTAAACAGCGGTATGCTGTTGCAGTATCAGAATGTTGGCAGCCATGTTAGAGTTTCTGCGGTGCCAACTAGCACTCCAGCTTAGAATAGAGAATAGTAGCCATAGTGGAGGTATGGGGAGGAAAGCTCCCGTGATTCCTGACAGTACCCCTTCCCAACGAGGTTTCCTCCTGTCGGGGTTTGGCAGGGAATTTAGCATGGAAGGCTCTGATTAATCGAGGGGCATGGAAATCAGTACTTTTATCCCAGGAACGTTAATCAGGTCCATAACCCTTCCAATCAGTGAGGTAGAAGAGTTCATTGCGGATGAGTTTAACTTTGTACTCCGCCTCACCATTAAGGATTAAAGGGTCAGGAGGGGAAGACCTACGCAACCCCGGGTGAATTGGTTTTAGGAGAGAAACATGAAAGAAAGGATGAAATTTGGTAGTGCCAGGAAGAGATAGTTGATAGGTGACTGGGTTAATGACCTTCTCAATTGGATAAGGACCCATAAAATGAGGCTGGAATTTACGGGGGCCCTTTAGTTTAAGATTTTTTGTACACAACCAAACTAAATCTCCTACAGGAAGCTCAGGTTCTTTTTTATGTTTTCGGTTAGCGAAGTGTTTGTAACGAGCCTTCGCGATTGTCAAATTCTGGGTTACTGAGTGATGGATTTTATTTAACTGTCGGGCAATATCTTGATTAGCAGAGATGTTAGCATTATCAAAATTAGCATAGGAATTAGGAGGTCTGCCGGAGTTTATGTAGAAAAGGGAGCAGCCTGTGGATACATTAAAGGTGTTATTGTAGGCATACTCTGCGGTCCATAAATGGTCAGGCCAATCACCCTCCTCATCTAACAAATATAATCTGAGGTGTTGTTCTAGTTCTTGGTTGATGAGATCGGTCTGACCATCAGTTTCAGGGTGAAAACTGGTGGAGTGACGATGGTGAATATTAAGACCTTTGATATAAGCCTTAAAAATTGTTATAGGAACTGGGAACCCCTGTCTGAAATGAGTACCTTAGTGTTAGACCTTGGGGTCTCTAGTTGGCAATGGTTTTCACTGTTGCTCCTAAGTCAGGATAAGGGGATTACACTCCTAGATAACCCCAGCTCACCCCCTTGGTAGTTTGGCACGAGCAGACAGGCTTATCTCGGAGACAGAGTGTTAAGCATTTGTGAATATACACAGTAATCCAGTGAAAACACTACAGATGGACACCACACAGGTTTTATAAAAAATAAGTATTCTTTATATAGACTTAACACAAGACCACAAACGTTAAAAATCCACAATACTGTACTTAAGATTGACTTAAAGATGGTTGAAGTTGCTAAGTTTAAGTTGGTGATAAATGTGACACAGTTCTCACAAAAGTACCTGGATGCATAACGCAAAATAAACAAAAGGCTCGCAGAGGGAGATGCGTCAGTTCTGTGTTCCGGGGGAGATGATGCATTGTGCCTCAATGCTTGCGCAGAGAAGGGGATGCGTTGTGATCCTTTCCGGTGCGGGGCTGATGTCTAGGTTCTTGTCCTGCGGACCGCTTGCGATGTGCAAGATGGCGCCACGATGTGATACGACAATCCTGATGAGATGCGAGAAGATGACGCCCTTAATGCGACAATGTGACAATGATGTGTTCAGGCCCTGGCAGTCTTGCGACGACTTCGTACTTTGGAGCCGCGACAGGTCCAATTTTCCCCGTGCACAGAGTTCACAACTCAAAACCTATTGAAGAACATTGCGGCACATGTATGGCCACAATACATTTCGTTCAAGGAAATCTTTGCTTTTAGAGATGCCCTTGTGACCAGCCAGAGGGTTGTCATGACATTCTTGCATTGCTTTTAACTGAAGTTCCTTGGTGGGTAAATACAGAGTGGGACCTTGGTAAGGAAGACCGTTGCGGATGAGATGTTGTGGATATTCTGTGGCCCAAGTCTCCATATCCAGGGCCAACATCAAACTGCGAAAATGATGCTCAAAGGGTTCCAAAGAAATTGTTCCAATGAATTTTTCATCGGGTATGATTGGCTGATTTTCAATGACTGGGTTGATTTTCTGTGTCTGGTCTAGAAACAACATCAGCTTTTCCGTTCTTAGATCCTGGACGAAAGGTGATAACAAAGTCAAAGTCCGTGAAGTACAGAGACCAACGCAACTGACGTGGCGTGAGTGTGTGGGCAGATCGCAAACATTTTAAATTGCAGTGATCTGTAAACACCTTTACAGTGTGTTTAGTCCCCATTAAGTGATGCCTCAAATCCTTGAAGGCATCCTTGATTGCCAGGAGTTCTTTTTCTGTAATCCTACAGTTGCATTCCGCAGGGTTGAGTTTGCACGACCGATAAGCCACCGGATGCAACTGTCCAGTGTCTTTGTGCCTCTGAGACTGAATTCCTCTGATGGCTAGGTCTGAAGCATCTGTCTCCAAATAGAAGGGCTCAGAGGGATCTGCATGAAATAACACTGGTGCCATGGTGAAATAGTTTTTCATCAATCGAAAGGCTTCTTCCGCCTCTTCAGACTATTGGAACGGAACGTCTTTCTTCAGAAGACGAGTCAGAGGGAGTATCTTAGAAGAGAACCCATTAATGAATCGTCTGTAAAAATTGGAGAATCCGATAAAGCTTTGAACTTCCTTGATACTGGTAGGAGATTTCCAGTCCGTTATCGCTTTCACCTTTTGCTCATCCATTTGAACTCCATTAGGCGAAAACACAAAGCCTAGAAATTCCACTGTATCGGTGTTGAACAGAAACTTCTCCAATTTTACATATAGAGAGTTCACTCGTAGACTTTGTAGAACAGCTCTGACCTGGTCATAGTGTTCTTCAGTCGTGTTTGAATAAATCAGGATGTCATTGATGTAGACTATAGCACATCGATCAATGAATTCGCTGAAAACATCGTTGATAAAGTACTGGAAGGCCGCAGGTGCATTACAAAGACCATACGACATTCCTAAATACTCATAGAGCCCAAATTTGGTTCTGAACGGGGTCTTCCACTCGTCGCCTTCTCGGAGTCTAATCAGATGGTTCGCACTTCGTAGATCTAGTGGAGTGTAAATCTTAGCTTCCTTCACTTGATCAATCAGTACCGAGATGAGGAGTAATGGGTATCGGTTTTTGACAGTTATCCTGTTTAATCGCCCTAAAGTCAATACAAGTCCTGGGATCCCCCCACCCCACTTTCTTCGGTACAAAAAAAAGAGGGAAAGAGGCTGGGATGGCCTAAGAAAACCATTCTCCAGAGTCTTCGTTAGATATTCCTTCAAGTGGATATTTTCCTTCTCAGTTAAGGTGTAAACTCTGCTGCATGGTAGGTTAGCTCTAGGTTCCAGGTTGATCTTGCAGTCATAGGGCCTATGTGGAGGTAATGTCTCAGCCTTTCTTTCATCAAAAATGTCTGCAAAATCTTGGTATGGTTCTGGTATCTCAAGTGTTTGAATCACACATACAGAACCTCCATTTGTGCATAGTTGAGTGACCGCTCCAGATTCTGTAGGATTCATCAAACCTTCAAAACAATGTCTTGTACAGTATTCTGAATTTAATTGAATAGTCTGGGCTACCCAATCTATAAACGGGTTGTGCTCAGTCAACCAGGGTAGCCCTAGAATTAGTTGAAATTGGGGGGCGTCTATTAAATGAAACTGTAAGGTCTCTAGATGTCCCTCAATTGTGGTCATATGCACTAATTCTGTGTGACTGGTTATTGGTCCTGAAGTCAACTCTGTACCATCCACTGCTCGGACATTCTCACTTTTCTCTTTTCTGATAGCTTGTAATCTGATCTGACCAGCGAATTTGTGGATGCAAAAATTACCTGTTGCCCCAAAATCAACCACCATGACGATGACTCCAGCCAAAATTATACCCCTAAATCTTAGTGGTACAGTCATAACTAAATGGGGTGAAGAGACTTGCAGTGTGTTTGCCAATTGGTGACCTATTGGAGTTGTTGCTCCATTCGTATCCACAGATCCAACTCTGTTTACCTGTGGTGCCTCTAGTTTTCCTTCTCCTTTGCTGGCAACTTGGGTCTCTTTAAACAGTTCTTGAAAAAAATGTCCACTTCCTCCACAATATAAGCACAATTTGTTTAATCTTCTATTCTCTTTTTTGCTCCTTAGAGAGTAGACCTCTGACAACTCCAATTTGCATGGGTTCTACTCTTGTAGAATTCTCAGCAGTCCATGAGGATTCAGTTTTGACTAGGTCGAAGCGAGGAACACTAGATCTAAACTCCCTTCTACGTTCTCTTTTTCGCTCGCTTTGCCGATAATCAATCTCTAAGGTTAAATACACTAAGGCAAAGATGTCGGTAGGCCGATTCGGAATTAGGGATAGGGCGTCCTTCAGTTCTTCTCGCAATCCCCTGTAGAATACTGTTGCTCTTTCATCTTCGGGCCAATTGGTCTCGACTACTAGCTTATTAAACTGGGCTAGGTAGGCCACAGGTTCTCGATTTCCCTGTTTTATTTCTAACAATTCATTGTCCGACACCTGTGATGTTGTTCTTCGATTAAAGATACGGAGGAATTCCTTCTTGAAGTCGTCTAGGCTATATAAAATTGGGTCATCCTTGGACACTAGTGGCATTGACCATGAGGCGACGTCCTCACTGCGGTAGGATAGGATAAATGCCACGCGGGATTTAGCTTCCGGGAGGATCGTAGTTCGGCACATAAAGTGCTTTCTGCGGGTCTCCATTGAATCTCTCAGGAGGGGCAAGAGAAATAACTGGGACAATGAGTGAATGACTTTATTAGGGGCAAAAGACTAAGTGCTAGTGTTTGGATTCTGTGTTCCGAAGGATGTGGAGGTTTGACTGCCACCCAAAACTGGTATTCCTGTTTTAAAGGTTATGATCTCTAGTCTCAATATCCTTTTTTCTTCTCTCACTGCATCCAATTCCCTTTGTATATTACTCAAAAGCTCACCTAAATTTTTTAGATCCAGACCTTTCACCATTCTGCTCAGGTGTTTGTACCAACGTGGGCACTTCACTCTGTCAAGGGTCGTACTTTAACTAGCTTAACCACACAGGAGCAGAATGACGCTAAGTCCCAATGCCCTTCTCAGAACCCCCCTGCTAGGTATTTTAATATTCCATCACAGGTAAGTACTAAGGCGGGAGGGGGATTGGGACAGAGAAGAGACTGCTCCAGAAACTCTGATGGTTCTGCTTTGTCTTTTCTTCTTCTTGTCGTTCAGGCTAAAAACATTTACATATGTCAGCTAAACTGTTCACCTTAAACTTATTTTATTTTAAGCATTGGATTACTTATCTTACCAGCACGTAGTTTTGGGCTTGTCCCTCTTCTTACTTCTCTCTGCTTTAACATAAAAATATCAAGGTAAGTACTTATCTATCACTTATAACAAAGTGGATTACCTTCCAGTATCCAATTCTATACTCACTAGGACAAGTGGCAGAGATGGCTTTAATTGGGGTCTGAATAACTGTGCTGTGTCTTCTGTTTTCTCTCCAAAATCAATTAAGTCACCAGCCTTTATTTATTTCTTTTTTAGGAGTAAAGGTTTTTAATGGCTCCTGTCTGTTGTCTTTTATTGATTATGTTTATAACTGTACTCAACAGTGTTGTGCCAGAAACTTTTCTTTTTATGAAATATTCTAACGCGGCGCATTAGAAGTAGTCGCCTGCGTTTGATTTATTTCCTTAATGAAGAATTAAACGCAGCGTGAAGGAAGTCGCGAACACGTTTAAATCTCCATCTGTATTGCTGAACAAACGTGGCTCGGGGAAAGACAGTGACCCGTTTGTTATTTAAATGGACTGAATTCAATTAGTCCTTGGGGAATTCGCTAAGCGGCACAAAGGGTAACATGCACACGTTTTCTGTTTATTTGGGAAAGAACAAATTCAAACGCATCTCTGAAAGTAACGGTGCTCGCGTCTGAGCTTCCTTTTAGAAATACGTTCCGTTTAACTTCAATTTAATCTCTCAGATGTGGCGGGTTGAAAGGTCCCGCCCGCGTCTTCTTAACTCAAGCAGAGAGCCTTTTCAGGAACCTTAAATAAAGATGTTGAAATTACATTCTTTCAAAAGTACATATTGCTGCCAAGAGAACAGAACTTTTAACAAGGCTAACTCCCTAATTTTGGTAATACGTTAAGCCTACAAGTTTTAATAATGAACCTTGAAGAATCTTCTCACTACAATTGAATTTATTTATTTGTGTTTTACACTAACCTTAATTATATGAATCTTTGAAGTACCGACAAAACTAACCCAGTTAATTTTGTGACTACCCTGACTGACTTCCACGACGCTTGAGAAACAGGTGCTTTTCCAGCAAATTCTTCAGTGAAGTGCGCAGTGGAATGTTTAAGCACACCTTACCAGACTTTCATTACCTAGTAGACTAGACTGCTAAATAGCGGTATGCTGTTGCAGTGTCAGAATGTTGGCAGCCATGTTGGAGTTTCTGCTGTGCCAACTAGCACTCCAGCTTAAGGGATTAACTGCTCTTTGATGGGTTTGTAATGAGAGAATAGTAGCCATAGTGGAGGTATGGGGAGGAATCCTCCCGTGATTCCTGACACTTAGCTTCAGGTAAATAGCAGTCACACAGCCTGCAAACTCGCTTTATGTGTGGTACATTCAGTTGCATAGATCATGTAGACAGTGCATAGGTAAACAAAAGTCCATATGCCATGGGTTACTTCACCATTAGCATTCTGCGTTGGGTACAGTTTATTTCTTGTGCGCACGTCCTGCAGTTACACGCTCAGGGAGCTGAATGTTTTCCCTTGTGTCATCCGAGGGTGTGCCCTGCCTCCCACTACGCCGTCTGGGTTCAGCAATTGGTGGGGTGATGCTGCTCCGGCAGGAGAACTCCTCACTGACCCTGAGCCCAGGAGACCTGTGCCACCTATGGTAGCTGTCTGCAGCTGGTCAACTGCATTTGTGACCTGCACCAACCCTTTGGCCACATCCTGGCTGCAGTGTGCAATTTCGACCTGCATGGTCACTGTGCTGTGTGACAGCACGGAAGTAGCATTTGACAAGTGGTTGACCACCTAGCTATATCTATCCAGATGGGTGAACAGACATTGTTTTCTCCTGCGTCTGGATGTCTGGTCTCTTTTCATGGTGGCACAGAGTTCTTTTATTTCTCCTATTAGAAATGGGGGTCTGTAGTTGGCAGAGGTAGGTACCTTTGACCAAATGGGGACCCTTGCTTCTAGTCAGGGTAAGGGGGAAACACACTGTAGATAACCCCTGCTCACCCCCTTGGTAGCTTGGAAAGAGCAGACAGGCATATCCCGAAGGCAATGTGTAAAGTATTTGCACCAACACCCACAGTAACACAGTGAAACTCCAAAAATGGACACCATACAGGTTATTAGAAAAATCTAGATATCTTTATCTCAATTAGGCAAGACCAAAACGACAAAATTTCAAAACTCTACCACACTTATTTGGTCCTACTTTGGGAATGTCTTTGATAAGGTTTTTAGAAAGAAAATGAAAATAAACTTGCAGGCTTGGTATCCGGTAGGCATTATCATTGAACGCTCTGATGGTTACAGGATCTCTTTTGGTAAATATTGTGGGATTAACAGTTCAGTCACAGGGTTACACAAAAATGTGTGTAGAGACTGTATCCCTCTTAACCCTCCAGGGTAATGTCACCAGCGCTGACCTCTTACACACCAGAACCATCCAGTTGTCAACACAAATTACTCGGTAGCCGTGCGGGGTACCCCTCTGGTGTTTAAACACCGTCTGGCCTACATGAGGCTAACTCCATTATCAGCGTCTAAGAAACTGCCCCCGGGTCCCCTCAGGACCCAAAAAAATACCTGAAAACAGGCCCCTGGTAGTGAAGCAAATCTCTGCGGCCCCCGCCCCAGGTAGCAACACACTCTGGAGTTCAGTCTTCAGCCCATGTGTTACCTGGGGTTTGCTTGTTCTCTGGTGCAGGATTCCGGTCCCATGGAGAGTTGCTCTTACTCTCCCAGTGTTGTTGGTCAGCTGGGCGGGGTGCGATGAGCGCCGGCTTCTCCTGCATCGAAGAGTTCTGGGATGCTCCACAGTCCGCGACGGATCACATTACAGAGCGGCCTCCTGAGTCACCGCAGGGTACGATCACACAGCGGCGTGAGTTGGGTCAGGAAACAAAGCGCTGCTCAACGATGTGCACCTCAGGGAGGTTGTAGACCGTGCCCAGGCACAGCCACACATCAGCTTAACAGGGACTTTAAAGAGATGCACTCCTCAGGTTGCGGCTTGAGCCAGGGGTGGTGATTGGCTCGCAGTACTCTGGAGCCAGGTAGAATCCCTGCAGGTCTCCTGCTGTGTGCGGACTTGCACACAGCCTTGAAACGATGCTCCTGGGAGCAAATAACAGGCAAGCAATGCGTGTCTCAAGAAGGGCACCAGTGGCATCCTGGAACACTCACCTATTTTTAGAGGCAGTATAAAAAACGAAGCACTGTTCAGAAAGTGCAAACCTCACGGTCTCTAGAAACTTTTATAACCCCGTGTTTCGGTAACAGGAGGCCAGCTGTCCTCAGGCCCTTGGAGACGTCTTACTTCTGGACACTGCACACAGCAAAGTCCTTGTGGAAAGCGGGAGGGAGGACACAGCACACAGCAAAGTTCCTTGTTCTCTCCTTAGTAGCAACATCAAACTGCACGCCAGACACACATCAAGGGCAGCTTTCCTCCTCAGTTTCTTCAGCGGATCTTCTTTGGCAGATATTCATCTTGATCACGAAGTAGTCTAATTTTACAGGGGTTTCAGCTCTTACTTTTATACCCCAAACGTCTTTGTTCTCTATGTGTTGGGGGTCCTGGACCCAGTTTAAACCAGTTCTGGGTGCGCTCTGCCAGTGCACAACTTCATCCTTTTTGAATGTGGGCCAGGGTCTTCGGACACACTACAGGAGGTGGAGCCAGCATTGTGGAAGGCAGGCACAGCCCTATCCAGGCCCAGATGCTACTCCTCCCACCACTCTAAATGCAGAAAGGTCTAATCAGCCTGGTGCTGACTCACCCAGACTCCTGGAGCCACCCCAGCCCCAGCCACTCTCAAGTCAGACAGTCAATCCACAAACAGGCAGAGGCACACAGAAAGGTAGTACAAGAAAATAGACACTTTCTAAAAGTGCTATTTTCAAACACAGAATTTAAAAAACATCCTTACTAAAAGATGTGTTATCAAGTTCAGGGATACCAGACTCCATGTCTCCATCTTATTCCTTTGGGAAGATATGCTGGTAAAATGTTAAACAGCATTCCCCAATATGTCCTACGGGCAAGATGGACTTTCAATAGTGAAAAACGAAATTAGCAGTAATTCACTATCAGGGCATGTTACACACATCAGTACATGTCCTACCTTTCACATACACTGCATCCTACCCAGGGGGGTACCTCGGGCCTGTTATAGGGGTGTCCAATGTGCACAGAAAGAGACGGGTAGGGCCTAGCAAGTGGGCGACATGGCACTTAACAAACTGCGCGCGGGCACTGCAGTGGCAGGCCTAAGACCTCACTTCAGGGCTACTCATGTGTGTGGCACAATCAGTGCTGCAGGCCCACTAGTAGCATTTGATTTACCAGCCCTGGCACACTTAGTGCACTTTACAAGGGACCTACTAATAATTCAAATATGTCAATCAGGGAGAACCAATCGCAATAACAATTTGCACAGGGAGCACTTGCACTTTGACACTGATCAGCAGTGGCAAAGGGCCCAAAGCATCTAAACCAGCAGAAGCAAAATTCTGCATATCATCAAAAACACAGGAGGTAGGGGCAAAAAGTTAGGGGAAACTACACCAAGGATGCCAGGTCTAGCAACTCCCGTCATTTCCATGATGCTGTCCGCACAGGCCTTATGTCCCTCATCAATTTTCACATTAAGCTCTCTAATGTCCTCCTTATTGTCAGTAAGGTTATGGTTCACAGACACCAGCTGCCTGTGTATTGACTTCATACTTCTGGCTTGCAGGCGCTGGACCTTCACCATGATGCCTTCCAGGTCTGAATAAAACATAGGATCCTCTACAGAATCTGAACTGGTGTGTGCCATTGGCCTGCATCTCCTGCAGCTTTTGTCCCTTGGGGCACAGGGAGCTGATCATGGACCTGATGTGCACGCTGTTCCTGCTCTGGCTGTGCCTCATCCTCTATGGATTCCGGTTCTCCACTCCAACAGTGGAAGTGGAGGCATAATCTGAGGGTGTCTCCTTGGGACAAGTGTTGGCAGTTTTGTCTGCTCTGTGTCCTCTCCTCCTGCCTGGTCCTCTGTGTGTGCTGCCTCCTTGGCTTCAGTGTTGTCAGCCGGTGTTTCAGGTTCAACTGTAATTGAGAAAGCACATTCTAGTGATTGTTCTGCTTCCCATTGTTCACTGAATAGATTTTTCTGCATTTAGGTTAGCTAAGGACTGTCTTGCATGTTTGCCTTTACTAATGTGCTTCAACTGCTTATACATTGCTGCATGTTATTGTTCTACTGTAATATGTGTGTGACTACATCTCCCATGATGCATTGCTGGGTGGGCTGTAAAATGTGGAGTGGAGTTGCATTGTTGCTTTGTAGTTGGGGCATTCCTGAGTGTGTGATTAAGTTGGCAATGTAATATAAAAAACAATTGGTTCTGTTGGGTGATACAATTGCTGTGTTAACTGTATTCAATACAAAAGTAAAAGTGTTTTCCACTTGCTTTTTCACGGTAATTGAGAAAATGATTTTAGTTAAGAACACACCAACAAAACACAGCAGTGTTGACATACGCCTATATTTTTCAAGAAGTATTGAATATTAAATGGCTTTCACAGATACAAGTAAATTGTGAAAGCACAAAGGGGACTATTGTGAAAAGGTGACATGTGGTGACTGGTGAAGTGAGCAATTCACTATATACAGAACATACATATGTGACATAAATTAAAAAAATCTTTGAATTTTCGATCTGCCTCCTTATTTATCACAGGTAATGCAAGACCCGATATTATTGGTTTTTGGTCAAGAGAACTGTG
Source organism: Lissotriton helveticus (assembly GCF_964261635.1). Classification (NCBI taxonomy): domain Eukaryota; kingdom Metazoa; phylum Chordata; class Amphibia; order Caudata; family Salamandridae; genus Lissotriton; species Lissotriton helveticus. The sequence continues at coordinate 524,516,571 of NC_136061.1, forward strand.
CAGGAATGTATGATGGGAAAGTGTCAATATTTTGACCCTGGCTCGGCGCCGAATGGTAAGCGTCACTGCAGGTCTTCCTCAGGACTGTAAAGAGAGGGGCGGGCAGCCTTGACTTTTGTATTGAAAACAGTTAACACAGCAATTATATCGCCCAACAGAACCAATTGATTTCTATATTACCAATACCCAGGTTCTGAGGGACACCAGGTCGCTCCTTAATGTTGTAAGCTGGTAATGTGTCAGGGCTGATTTAGCATGCATCTTACCTTGTCTGGTTTTGGGCGTGTTGGAGCTGTCAATGTCAGCCACCCCACTGATGCTTTCAGGCTTTAGAGTGGACTCCTACAACTCCTCAAGGGGCGTGGATTATGTGTCTGCGGATGTATCCCCACCAGTATTCTTCGCCTCCGCAAGCCTAGTTGCAACCTTGTACTTGGACCTGGAGCGCATGTCATACCAGCGCATGCATAGGTCAGCAATGGAGCGCTGGGTTACACCAATGGCATTCAACTTTGCCTCTATGTCCAGCCATATCTTCCTTTTCTGTGATTCAGGAACATGAAGAGATTTTTTCCCAAACAGAAACTCGTGGCTATGGGCCATCTCTTCAATGAGTACCTCCTGCTCCTTTTCACTGAATTTGTGCTTCCTTTTCCACCTAGATTCCTCCTTATCCTTCTCCTGTGGATCCATTTGGTTTTGGTGGTGTTGCTGACCACAGTGGTTTGCTTCTCCTCCTAGCCTCTGATACAGCCTCAGGCAATCAGGAACAGCATGTGCAGTCACACTTCCTGGGTGTGATGTCATCAAGCTGCACCTGAAAAGCAGATATACAAAATGTGTGATTTCTTATCACCAAATTTGCAAATAAGGAATCGCTATTATGGAGTTCACAAATAAATTCTGTGAATTTTAAGGAATCGCAAAAATATTGCAAACATTTATTGGAATCGCGTTTTGCGATTCTCAAATAGTGATTCATAAAAATCGCAATTTCAGAATCGCAAAACTCTTTTTTGATACACATGCCCCTATGATTCTAATGTGTTTATGAGTAATACAAAGGCTATATTTTTCTTTGTAACCTTGTGTGGAGTTTCTTTTGCGGGGTGCCTAGTGTGCTGGTGCTGTGTGTGTGTGTGTTGCGCAAACTCTTTACACAGTGCCTAAGGGATAAGCCTGATTGCTCGTGCCAAGCTACCAAGGGGGTGTGCCGGAGTTATCTTCAGCATGAAACTCCCATGCCCTGACTAGAGTGATGGTTTCTACCTGGCTTAGGCGCAAACCCTAGCCAACTAGAAATCCCATTTCTAAAATGGAGGATATAGACACACTCCAAGGCCCACCATCAATGGAGCACAGTTGGATACAGGTTGTAAGTTTGATCCAGCCAAGTTTCCTAGAGGACTGACACTTATTGCAATTGACCTATGACGAGACAAAGTTAAAGAAGTGTTAATGGCCAATCCTTGTCAACAGTTTATTTCTTTGAACCTTAGAAATGTGTTGATGGTTCAAAGTCTTCACTGGGACAAGTCTGAAACTATTTTTCAGAATGCCAGAAAAATTCCTTATGTGGTCTTTTTGTGGCGATTCAAGGAAAAACAGGAGCCACCTCTCTTTAGTCCTTAACAAGAAAGATTAGATTATTCCATCATTCAGCAGGCTGTCTTTTATTTTCTTCTGTTCCAGTCAACTGTTTCTTTTCGGAGTGTGTTGAAATTGCTTTCAAAGGTTGGACTCTGCGTGTTTATCAAAATGTCCTAAGTGAGTCTGGCTTTCTATAATTAACCACATTGTTACTCAGCTTCTCTTTCCCAAATATGGTATAAAGCCCGCAGTCCACAAAGCTTTGCTCTAGTTTACTAAGATGATATAATTGAGCCGGGCCTACGATTCCCTGTCTTTCTAAGGCATCCAGAAAACAACCCGGCCCAGTCACAAGATAATTAAAGACAAATGTCACCACTTTTGTGCTCTTTTCCCTGCTGCTCCAGGTCTGCAAAGTCACGTAGCTTCAGAGCAGCAGCGTATATGGAACAACACATTGTGCGATTTAGAGGTAGACTCTATCTGGAAGTGAGTCTCAGTGGCAGAAAAGGCTCTAGTCGGAGAAGGAGGCTTAGATAGATGATAACTGGTCTCCCTCTCTGGATGGGAGCTGCCATAAGCTGTAAAGATCAGGGAGCCACGGAGGACACAACTGCAGAAAAGGGATGAGCGCCACCGCCACTGTCTGGTTGCCTTTAGGAAGCACGCACAGGTGGCAACTTGTAAAAGTCATCTTTGAAGCATACCCAATTAAAATCTTGTGGCTGACTAATGATTTCTATATTGCTCAATTAACTATAAACAGTAGGAAATAGAGGCATATTTATTTCTCATTTGGAGATAACAAAAACAGGTTTTGGCATAATATGCACTGTTGAAAGGTTCCCATCACTCACTAGCGCCTTGGGAAGTTAATTCATGCTATTTTTCTAAATGTAAGTATAGAGTTTGCTTACATTCCAGAGTTAAGCAACAGCTAATTAGTCTACCTTTCCAAGGCACAGTTGCAGCTGACTTATATAATGTTAAATATGTCATTTTACAGGTAGCAAAACAGGAAGGAATGAATAAATGAATAGTTTATTGATCAGTTAATTAAAACTTACGAATAAAACAGAAGTAACCACCTCATCATTTAAAATCACACTAAAAAGCATTTATCCTTAAAATATTGCATAGTCAGGGCCATTCTCTATATTCACAGTAGTCTACGTAAGCCATGTCATACTGTTGCTACTTCAGGTATTGATAGATACCCCTACCCCCATCTTAGTTTAGCGTTGTAGAAAGCAAAAACGGATATTGTGCAGAAAGATTAAGTGCTAGTTCATCGAGTTGGAAACATGTCGTATGCAAATACTCCATTTAAACCATGGAATATAAGGATAGCAGAATTAAAGTGCTTAATGCTCGATACAAAAGCAGATTGAACCGCCTCATCAGCTAACACCACAGTAAAACTCATCTATCCCTCAAACTTTGCGTCATCAGGCCCATTGTCATTATCCACGATAGTCCACGTTAGCCATTTCAGTACAGTTGCTACCTCAAGAATTGATAAGGCCTCCCATCTTAAAAAAGGAAGCAGTGCAGTAAATTAAAGAGCTAATGCATCGTGTTGTAAAAATGTCGTGTGCAAATGAGCGGTTTAAACCATAAACTGAAAGACTGGTTAGATTAAAGTGCTTAATGGGTAAACAAGGTTCTAGTGCAATGAAGTCTTTTTCTATCACTGCACCGTTTGCATTGACAGTCTTTGTTTATGCTAGTACCATAAACTTCAATAATTATAAGCAATAGATCCTCTCCCTAGGGGGCAAAATATTACTGCTGTATACAATGGTACTTCAGTAATCCTGCTCTCTCTTCCAACAACGCAGGGCATGTGCATACAATATGACTTACATCTTCCTAAGAATATTGGCACAGTCGACAGGTAGTCACAAAGGATGGTGTTAGCAAGGCTGGGGAGTTACATAAGGTGTTAAAACTGCCCAATGGATATCTCAAATCTTGAGCTACGCCTTCAGCCCAAAATGTCCTCCAAGATATGGTTGTGGCTTCACAAACCGTGAGAGACAATTGTCATTCATGCATGTCATCTCTTTGCCAGCAGGGCCTTATCTGTCAGTAAAAAAACGTATTAACTGCTGAGTTGGCTACTGCATTAAACATCACCTGGCTAGAGTGAGTTAGTTCCCATAAGGACTCAAACTGCAGCATTTTCTTACCCGGTTTCATATATTTATTCACCTGAGTATTTCTTGGGTCGGATACTGTTCTCCATTAAACATTATTTAATGTGCCTCCCTCTGCTCTTTTAAGTACGTAGCAAGTTTTAAAATACGCGTCCAAACTAGACAAGTTGTGCCTCCGTAGCCTGAATTCTGATCATATTTAGGCAGGTGACGTAGGTCGCGGCAGGAAGAACACCCACCGCTAGGTACCAGTGATTGCAAACCAGGGCGGTCCTTAGTTCGACACCCAGCACATCCTGGTTAGCCCTATGGATTTGTTAAGCTGATGTTACAGGTTTTGCTCCAAACATAGTTGGAGGAATTATACCTCTTCGGGCCCACATTTGGTATTTGATGATTAGCCAGCCTGCTCAATTTCTGCACGCTTGGCACCTGCCTTATAAAAAATATCAAACGTACCAATTTAATTACAAAAACACTGTCCATGTTTGAGGAAACACGCATGCAATAAGCAGTAATTTAGTAGAGGCCCAGGTCTCAGAGGTTAAAATGACAAATCAAGAGGAAACAAGTTTAAGAATTGTTGTTTTTATATATGTTCTTCCCAGATGAAAGCAAATGACAGCAAATCGCTGATTTTGACTTTGCATGTATCTGATCTGCAGTCTAACTACTTGGATACACTAATTCTCTTCTGCTGGGCTCTACCTCAACATGAAACCTGTCCAGAGGGGCCATGCTACTTACCAATGGACCTCATTCCTGAGAAAAACTCTACATCGAGTGTGTCAACAATCAATGCAATCGCCAACCAGGTTTTGTGGCTACCTCTGCCTCCTGTGTCAGTCCAATGATCTGGAATTATCTACTCCCGTTAGAGTAGGTAATTCAAAGGTTGCTGTTCAGGGCACCGGAAGTGATACTTGCCTTTCAGCCTTTCCTATACTCCTTGATGCATGAACCATACACTCTGGGTAAGTACCTTACCAGACTGTTTACAGGATAACCTGGGTACTCCCACTCTCATGATTCCGTCATGCCTGTCATGCCTGTAGCCAGTCATTGTCTAGGATGCAGTCGTAGGGCATACTGGGTCAGATAGCTTACCTTCTATGGATGAGGCAACCACCCTCATCCATATCAGGCTGACAATAGCCAATGGGTTGTGTTCACAGTCAATGCAATATATAATCCTGACCCTCCCAAATAGACCATACAAGTACTTCTTTGTCGAAAACATCCTTTTCATCACCAGGGTTTGATTGACACAGGTATCACACAGAGAAACGACCGTATTCACTTAGATCTGCAGAAAGTACTTTACCAAATCCAAAGGTACCTTCAGTCTACCCGGAGGGATCCCATGCTATCTTATGGAAACTATGGATACGCCACCGCTTCCTCGAAAATCCTTCTGCCCCAGCTATGTATTGGCTATCCCGTAGGACTGTCCACCAGTGTTTGCATTCCTAGTGTAGGATGTATTTTTTCATTTGTGTCATATCTTCAAGCAGTCACAGGAAACCCAGACCCTTCAAGCAACAGTCAGTCAACGATTTCTTCACCCACTTGGTAGACACTTTTCCTGAAGTACTATGCCACACCCAGCCCATAGACTTGATTCAGCATCCTGACTTTGAAAACGACTTAATGACGTGAAAGAAAAATGCACTACTTTGAATTAAATTCAATAAAAGTTTATTCCTAAACAAGTGGCCGACAAATAAATTCGTTGTCTTTAATACGCACCATCAATTTTGAGATCGCTCAGTTCACTCAAGAGCCCGCTGAAAAAGGATGAGATGTTCAGCATTTGAATAGGGATTACAAAGTATTTCCAGGTCACTGGTATCGCCAGCTTTTAAAGCATGTAAGAGACATTTCCAGAGCTCATCTTAAGATGCTCGACTGCTTGTCTGAAGGTGGCTGGCTACCTATCTCTTTCTAAGTTTCCCTGTGGAAACATAAAGCTTCAGAAGCATGACAACAGAGTCTCACTGTTTTATTTTAGAACTTGTCATTAAAAGTAATGCCCTGCAGTAAAGCTAATGGACAGGATAGAATGCCAGGATTTATATGAAATACAAGTGTCCCTTTTGCGATTTCGCAAACGCACATTATCTAGCACTCTTTTGGGATGGGAAGCTAGACAGACCATTGTAAAAAATGCAAGTTTGCGGAGTCTCAAAGTCATAACCATAACACAAAGGTCAGAAAGATAAGCCATAAGTGAATGCTAGAAGCATGATAAAGTAGTTGAATCTTCCGAATAATTCACATAGGAGTCAGTGGTGGGAAGTTATCCAATGTCATGTATTCCTTACAGTGCATTGTAAGATAAATGTCACAGTAAGGGACCTTAATGTATGATTAACAGGATAGGACACGGCCCTACATTAGAAAAAAATACTGTTTGAATGAATAGTTTTTTATTCCTTCATTTGACACCTTCGATCAGTCTTGTGATAGCCTTTCGATGTTGCTTTGCCTGAAATCGCAAGGTTTTTTCATAGTTTGACCATTTTTAACGGCCCACTGTGCCATTGCACAATTTTATTTTCCATGGACTGTTGTATGTCCTTCTATGTCTCTGTAAATCGATATAAATGTGTGCTCTGATTCCTTTCAACAAACATTGAACAAAATGTTGAACAGATATATCAATGTTTATTACTGAATATGATGTACACAACGGTACACGCGTGCATTAATAAAAAATCCTTAGTCCTAGCATTCGGCATTTGGAAAACTAGGAAGATGCACAAACATTTAACCTGAGCACTCTGCCACAGACAGAAATCTAACATACTAACTGCCTATTTTGTGTGTCCGGACTGAGTTTCGCAAGGTGGCCTCATGGCCGATTCTGCAGAGGTCACAATTTTTTGATAGTCAGCACGCTAGGAAAGGTGAAGGTTGTTAGTTGCTTCAACCGCTGGGCGTGACACAGATGGCACGCATGTCACCTGGCTCTCTTGCGAGCTCGGTGGGGGGATCCTTGCTGCCATCCCAGCTGCCGCTCCTCGCCTAGAGAGCTGCCTTGGCCTCGCGATCTGCACCGGGGCTGGGGCTGGCTGCCGACTACAGTGGCCGTCTTCTGACTGCGCACTTGGGCGCCATAAATACGCCTTCTCCCGCGAAGGGCTAATTGTTGGTGCACAGTACCCCGCTGGATCGTCGTTGTCAGGAGGACCAGCAATCCCGGAGGCTGCCATCGCCCCATATCCTGGGAGTTGCCTGGGACCCGCCCCACTCCCATTACCGGTGACCAGCCCATGCTGTGCAAGCGCTCACGGGACCAGAGGATGGCCTCTCTTGGGCTCCCCATGGTGCCATCGGTCCCGAAAACACGCGCTACCCCATTTAAATTGAGCCCCACGTCGGAACGTCCCAAACAAGAAGACTCCAGGCTACGAGCTTTGCATATTCCTAAATAAGCATAATTGCAGGGACAGTAGGCTGCCTGATCCTACAATGGCGGCACCCCGGTAAACTTTGGAGATACTGCTCTCCTCTTGGTGCAAGAGAACATCACTTAAGCTATGAAGGCAGCTCCTGTAACCAGACTGCGCATACTCATTCTGAGCAGTGAGTTTCTGTAATTAAGCACACAGTAACCATTTCACCAGCAGACTGCATCTTGCCTGACCCTAAAATGGCGACAGTATGAAGATACTCCACCCACCTTACATTGCCTGACCATGAACTGACTGCGCTCCTAATTTAAAGTGATTATCCTTACCCTCTCCAGCTATCTCTCAAGGTCGACCAACCAGCTATTATCTCTAGAGCTGCCAACCAGACTCCTATATGAATCCTATCCACAAGTTCAACTTTCAAAATTCATTCGACATTAGAAGAAGGCATGAACAGATTTTCATCTCAGAGTGGATAATTATCACTAATCATCTTTGACCTCTTGTGCCCAACATGAGGATTGTCTCTTGAAATATAATTCATGACTGAGGAGTTATAGTTCCTCTTCAATTGATGTTACTGCTAGATAGAGATCGTATATACACTTGAACCCTCGCCCTGAAGAAGTCCTATAGCAGGACGAAACGCGTCGGCTGTATTGTTCTTATTACAAAAAAAGAAAATGGAATAAAGAACTTGAACTGAAGATCTCTGATTATTGCTATCTACTATTCTGTGAATACTAAAACAAGTCCTACTTTAAATCATTGTTTATGTGGTGCACCTTTGCTTTTTTGTTTTAAATTGTTAAAATTCCTGAGGGAATAGATACTGTGACAGTTGGTGTCATGCGGTGTGCACACTGACCCCCATAAGAATAGAAGGGGTAAGACTTGTTGGAGTAATATTAGGTTAGGTGCTGGCAGTGAGAAGGCTCTCCTGTCCCTTAAAAAACTCTATAACCTCTAAAAGCCTGCCTGAACGTGGCCGCCAGACTACTTACCGGCACGAGGAAATATGAACATATTTCCCCACACCTGAAAGCTCTCAACTGGCTTCCCCTGGAGGAAAGAATACAGCTCAAAGTAGCAAGCATCACATACAAGGCCTTATACTCTAACTCCCCTGCATATCTGAGGCGGAAACTTGTGATTTCCGGAGGAATCAGAAACTCCCGATCTGCCAGAGACCTCCTGATCCAACCTTTCGGAAAAAAACAAACCACAACTGGGCTTTCTCCGGGGCTGCTCCAAGAATATGGAACTCTCTCCCACCGGAGATCAGAAGAATACCCTCCATAACTCGCTTCAAAAAGGATGCCAAATCATTCCTCATGAGCAAATATCTCGTTTAAAATTGGCCTCCACCACCACCACGACCCTAATCTATAGCCATCTATCGCCTCCCTCAGATTATCTAACTCACCCCATCAGAAACCTGGGGCCTTGTCGCGAACATTGGTTAATGTAATCTGTAAATATGTTATGTCATCTTGATTATTTGGATATTTATTCTGTAGAGATGTGCCCTATCTCCCTTATGTACCCTGCACCCTGCCCTCCTTTCCTCGATCCGTAACTGGATGATGCTATGCCTACTCTGTACATGACTATGTTTCTCCTGTAAAGCGCTCTGATACCCTAATGGGTCAAGTTCGCGCTCTATAAAACACATAAATAAAAGTAAATAAATAAAATAAATAAAATACATGCCTTGGACCACTGGGAGTGATACAATTGGTATGCATTGGCCCTGGGTGTGACATTGGGCCAGCACCTTGTCTTACTTTATATTCTTAAAGGGTTATCTCAGTGCTGCTGGTTGCCTAACACTGTTGGTATCTGAAAGAAGTGAGATTTGTTGTTCGCTTGGACCAATGGGTGTGATACAGATCTTTTGCATGACCCCTGAGTGTGATATGGGGTGTAACTCGGACATTAGGGAATAGTTGGACCTTGGAGATTAGGGGTAGCTAGTGCTTGGCCAAGAAGGGCCTGTGGTTGCTAAGTTGTTCTTTGTTCCTGCATACATTGTTGTTATCTTTGTCCGGGAGTTGATATTGACAAACAATTAGGCTCACTTAGTCCTGTGTAGCGTGCAGGGTCTCCCCTTGTCATCGGGCAGCATGCACTAAGGAGCTGGCCTAGGGTTTTTTAGGACAACATCATAATTTTTTCTCTGTCAAGTTTTCTCTCTCTTTTTCATCATTGTGGCTTTTAATTGATGCATTCTTGAAGTTGTGATGCTGGTAAAATGTTGCAACTGCATTTTTGTCTTGATTGTCATGTTATGTTAATGACTGAATGTGCATTCCATATCTAAATTAGAGTCTGTTATTTAAAGCAAACTATTGCACTTTCTTTCAAGTTGTGACCCTTCATAGGCATTTTTTGTTTGTGTTTGTGAAATACCTATTCTGATGCCTTTGTATATGACATTGAGCTCCTAGAAGCAGTTGTAACCAGTAGTCCCCATGTATTTATTTCCCAAAGATCAGAGTAGAACTTAAAACTACTTAATCCCGAGAAGGTAGGGATTTCAGTACCCTAAAAAACACTCCCAGCTTAATATGGAGTTGCCGCCACAGCACATGCAAACTATGTTCCCCACACAGGTTAAAAAGTTAGCAAGTATTGCCATGAATGACATGTCCACACTAAGACACATGTGCTCCCCTGGCTAGAGGGAAGAACCTTCGAAACTAAGATAATCGAACACACAAAAATACATATTCTGACCAAATACATAGGGCAAAAGAAGGCCAAAAGAGAGGCATTGTTAGAACTATGGGCCATCTTCGAGGACGCCCAGAAGGGCAATCATATCCCAGAACCAGCAAGTAAGGTGCCATGCCTCCCCCACCATATGTAGGAGTAGAGAGGCTCTCCCCAAAGCCGGCCATCCCTGCTCTAGGTTATACCATTCCACTAGTTAAACCAGCCAGAGGACCACCTACCCAAAACAACAAACTACTAGATGTAGACACAGGAGGCCTACAGGCCGGTAGGCACAGGCAATCCCAGCTTCACCCCAATTCAGTGCTAGAGCTCCAAAAATCTCAAGCCCTATCCCTTGCGTTCAACCCATCAAACCCCAGTGGCATGAAGGACATGCGTTCCCACCAGTCCGGGTGAACGCACTCGGTAGACCAGGAGATTAATAGGAGTGTTGGACAGTGACATACAAACTGTCGGTGAGGAATGGGGTACCAGTCCTCCAGGAACCAATTATAAAGGGAGAGTTGCAGGATATGCTCAGGCAGTCAAGGGTCAACTAAAGCAAGTTTGAGGGCAAATGCCTACCCAGAAGAACAGGGCATCGCTCAGTATGAACAAAGGAGGCAAACTAGGTGGGAGCTACAGGAGGGGCGTGATTTAAGGATAAATAGAGAGAGAGAGAACTCCTACCCTGGGAACCCAATGATTAAACAGAGAAGCAAACGCTCCGCCTGAGGAGAGCAGGGGTAGGTATAGACCACCACTTGGAGAAGAGTCTGAGGCAGAACTGAGGGGAGCCTTCTGCCTGGTGCCCGAGTCTCACCAGATCATCAGCTTAGGCGAGAGGCTAGCCATATGATAAGTGCTCGAGGTAGCCTAGAACAGACTCAATTAAGACACAGTAAAACCAACATGACAGTCCAGTGTGCACACAAGGAAAACAGAGACAAAGATGTCCACTACTCCCCCTGAATGCTTGGTATAGACAAACTATCACTGAGGAAGATAGTGGCCATTGAGGCATGTAAGCCCTCACAACAATTTTGCCACCAGCTAGCCCAATGGACTGAAAGGGAGGGCCAGAATATTAGACACTGGCTGAAGGAGGGAACCCCCAAACCAGAGGATATGGATGTTGAGAAATACTCTTCCTGGAAAGGAAGGTGAGATCCCCAGTTGAACTTCCCTACATGGAGGATTGCCTAAGAAGATGGAACTGCTATGTTAGAGAGAAACCAGTGGTGCTATCTCAAGCCAAAATATGACTGCTACTGCAGAAGGGGACATCTGGGACCAACTATTTGCCATAGGCCCAGATGGATAAAGAAGGGTTAAGAACCAACTGCCACCATTGTTGGATGGGGCGGGGAAATTGAGCTCATGTTTTCAGAAGAAAACAGTAGGCATTAACGTAGCAATAGGCAATGTCAAAAGTTTGCTAAGCAGTCTCATCAGAGAGCGGACTAACACAGGGTTTTCTTGAGCCCACATTCCAGCAGTCCCTCTGACAAATACCAAGCATGACGGGCCACATTCAATTTGTACAGGAACCCAATACGCCCATGAGAGAACTATTCCCCGACTGCTAAGATGAAGGAGGATTGATGGCCGAAAGTATGAAGCCTTGGGAAACCATGACTCCCTTTCTAGACAGAATGAAGGAATGATCAGGACAAAAGTCAGGGCAGCCATGGACCAATATGCGTCCCCAGGTCACATTCTTGTGTAACAGCCTCAACAAAGGGCGCCCACCAAAATACAGAGTGTATTGGATAGCGTAACATGGTTAGACATCAAATCCCTGCCGGGAGATACAGGCTCACATATTTTTCTTATTACAGAAAGAAACAGAAATAGGACAGAAAAAAACAGGAGCAAACCAAGAGAGACATCACCTAGTTGGCCCAACACAAATTGAAAAAGACCATTGCATTAGCCATAAACGTATAAATGGCACATGTCTTGAAGGGGGCTTCACTGCAAGACTTACAAGGGTTTCAACCCAGTTATAACGGCAGAGATCAGAGAAGTTGGCAGCATTCAGACCTCAGAGAATGTTATTATTGCGTCCTAATGGGTCACATGGTTGACCTATGCTGCCTAAAAAAGCTGGATAAATCTGGGCCAGTCCCCACAAAATTTCCATCCTCCAAACCAAGCCCAAGCCCAAGCCCAAGGTAACCCAAACCCACCTTACGCTTAGCCGCACGGAAGACAGACAGCCACTACGCCACAACAGCAGTGATCAGGTTGCTTGTCAAATACGCTGCAACAGCAGCAACAAACAGGGTTCCGCACCCAGGGAAGGGTAACTGTCTGGATAGGCAATGCCTTTACACAATTGCAAAACCCACCTATGTAGTAAGCTCAACCACCAATGCGAAACATATACTTCACACACACTTCAAAACTCATTTTAAAAATTAAGACTAGTAAGACAACATTCGAATTCAAGCATTTATTTGCATTCAGGAAAATCAGGGCTGCTGTACATTTTGTCGATCGGGAATCAGTAATAGAGTCTGCCATTCAGGTGCCTGCAGGTTAATAAGCCCCACTCTGCTTCTAGTCCCTGAGGGCTGGGTTGGCTGGCCACGTCCCAGGGGGGAGGTTAGGCTGATGAGGGGGCAGAGAGGCTCCCCTTCTAGTGCATTAAAGCAGGCACCTATGTCCCCTCTCTCAAGTCCGATTGGGAGGAGTTCCAATACCCAGAGCAAATGGATCCCACTCTCAGAACCAACATTCCCTCATTGTGTGTGGTCCCTACCACAGACCACAGCCTCCAAGTCAATTGAGACCCCTTTTCAGTTCCAAAACTATGCAATGTTCTTGTGTTGGAAGCCAGTGTACTGGGACTTCAAACTCCCAAGACAGTACTGGAGGGGGGTAAGTCACAGAGATATGTGATGAACAAGATTTTGTTTTAAACCCATTCACCTATAGCAGGAAATAGATATGGGAAAAGCTCTAATTACCTTTTGAATAAAAGTAAATATATATTATCTACTGGTGGTCACCAGTAGGTAGTTATAGTTCGGTCCTAGTTTCCGTAGAAAAAGCATTGACTTGCCTATAACTTTGGCATTGTTAGACAAAGGTTTTAAAAAAAAGTGTCAAAGTAGGTTCTGTGTGTCATGGAAAGTTGAGGGGTGATCCGTAGAGTGTGGACCAAGAAATAGGAGCACGAAATGAGGATACGTTTCTAATATTAATTGCCATGAAATTGTCTAACGCATTGTCAAACGTACAGTCCAAACCGCTGGACAGAATGACACCAAATTTGGCAGAAATGTAGATGTTGTTCGCAGATTGTGCTTTTTGTTATTGGTACAAATCCGTTCAGTACTTTTTGCACACACTCGCTGGTCACTGTCACAGACTTGTGTATGTACTCACAAACTAACTTAGACACATATAGACCCATTCACCTACCTACTCACACACATTCATTCAGTCACATACCCACTCAGATGCTCATGCACCCACTCACATACCCACTGAGAGACATGCACCTTCTTAGAGACCCACTCATAAATTCATGTGTACAGTCTCATATCCACTTAGAGACTTTTACATCTACTCACAGATCCATGTGGGCACTCATGCACCCACTCACACCCACTCAGACACTCCTGCATCCACATAACAGACACACTTGGAGAGTCATGCACCTATGTACAGACGCACTCAGAGACTCATGCTCGGATTTACAGACTGACTCACACACTCATGTATGTACTCACAGACCTACTGAGATACTAATACACCCACATACAGATCAATTCAGATACTATACACCCACTCACATACCCTCTCAGTGATTTAGGGAGTCAGTCACTCACTCATATACTCATAAACCCACTCACCCACTTACAAACTCACTCGGATATACATACATCCACTCACTCACCCAATCATGCATCCACTCACAGACCCACACAAAATACTCATGCTCCCAGTCAGAGATGCACTCAGACACTCAACGCATGGACCCATTCACTCACCCACTCAGAGACTTATGCTCTCACTCACAGAGCCATTGAGACACTCATACATCCACTCACAGATCCACTCAGACACTCATAGATCTACTCATGAACCCACTCTGACACTCCCACACCCATACAATCACTCAAACACCTACTCATAGACCCACACTGACACTTATGCACCCAGTCAGTTATACACCCAGAGACTCATGTACCCACTCACAGTCACACTCAGAGACTCACATACCCACTGACAGAACCCACTGACCCACTCAGGCATTCACACTGCCAGTGATAGACCCACTGAGAGACTTATGCACTCACTCACAGACTCATGCAGACACTCATGCACCCATTCACTTACCCACTCAGACACTCATGTATCCACTCACTGATCCAGTCCAACAGTTATATACTTACAAACAAATGCAGAAAGGTGCTTATGTACCTACTCACAGATTGAGTGAGAGATTTATGCAACCAATCACAGATTCAATGCAACACTAATGCACGACTCATAGATACACTAAGACAGTCATACCGTTTGTTACAGAAGCATTGATAGACTGATGCACCGTCTTACAGATTCACTGAAATACTTATACAGTGAATGATAAACTTACTGATACAGTGATGCATGCAGTTATAGATTTCACTGAAAATGTTATGCACTGTGCTATAGCGATATTAAGGGGGTTGTACATGCTATTATATAGTAATTTAGATAGTAATGTGTTAAGTCTGTTGGTTACAATGTTTTTTGCAGTCATAAATTTTGAATGAGGGGAATTTAATTGAATGTCTGCATTTGTTTTGTCATTTCGCGACACATTCGTAGTGATCACGGCTACCACTATCATCGCAACCTCCAGCGTCACTGCAAAAATGGAAAATCAGTTTAAATGATTGTTTTTATACAAACTCCCTACAAAAACATGGCTTTAAAGAGTGCAGTAAAACATTTCCAGTGTCTAAAATACTGTGAAATGTGTGCAATTATGTGTTTTACACCTCTTAAAAAGGCGCGATCATTGCAATTACTGAAGTCATTCAACTCTTTAAGTCATTGCAAAGACAGGAAGTAGATTTCAAACACAGTTTTTGAAAAAGTTACTACAAATATATATGTACAAACAGGTTTAAGTTAGTAATCTGTGACTTGTAATAGTTAGAATGAATTTTCTAAGTTATGTTTTTGAATGTGGTGGTGGTCGTGGAGTGTTTGCATTTGTTTTGCGATTTCGCAACGCGATCACCGCAAGTCGCTGCAAATTAAACAAATTCCCCCCCAAAATTATTTGCAGTATGTCCTTGGCAATTGCACTTATAGAATAATATAGGCACTACCTATGCAATCATTAAATCAACCAGGTACTACTCATGCACTTACGTAATTACCCAGACATTACACACTCACTCACAGACCCATACAGTCACTCATACACCCAGTCACTGACCTATACAGCCACTTACACACCCACTGTCAAAGTTTATAGGTTACAGTTAGGAAACAAAGTCAAAAATACCTTTGAAATTCTGTGAATTTATAAGGCTTTTTAATTCTATTTCCAGACCATAACGTCCCTGTAACCTTTTTTTTTCCTGTGGATTTCGAAAGTTTTTCAAATTCTATTTCCTAACTATAAAGCCTCTGGAACCTTTGGTTTTTTAAGTGAATTTCTATGATTTTTTAACTAGTAGTCATGTTCGTGGAGTTGTGGTGAAAGAGGTCAGGGTCTCCAACAACGTTTCAGGAATCCCGCTGTGTACTGGAGGTAACAGGAGTTGTTCTTGGCCCCCAGGACCCTCAGCATAAAAGGGGACTTCCTCCATCAACCAGCAAGGCACCAGGAGGTGCATTTGTAGAGCAGTAGAGAAAGGGGCGTGGTTTCTGAAGACTTTCAGCAGTCCCGCAGTGTTGTACTTACTGAGGTAACAAGAGGGCTTTTTGCCCCCCAAGGACCCTCAGCAGCCAAGGGGACAACTAGTAGTGTGTCAGGAGGTGCATTTGAAGAGTGGTGGAGAAAGGGGCATGGCCTCCGATGACCTCTCAGCAATCCTGCAGTTTGGGACTTAATGGAGATAACAGGAGAGCTTGTTGGCCCTCAAGGAACCTCAGCAGTCAAGGGGACTTCATCAGTCAACCAGCACTGCACCAAGAGGTGCATTTCCAGAGTGGTGGAGAAAGGGAGTGGGCCTCCCAAGAGCTTTCAGAAATCCCACTGTGTGGAGTTTACTGGAGGTATCAGGAGGGGGAGTTGGCCCTAAGGACCTTCAGGAGCTGAGGGGACTTCATCCCCCAACCAGCACTGCACCAGGAGGCACGGTTGTACAGTGGTAGAAAAAAGGGGCATGGCTTCCGTCAACTTGCAGCTTTTTTTGTTTATTTTATTTGGGGAGGGGGACAGCGTGGACCAGTTTTGGCTCGGGGATTCCATCCCCCATGGCCAGGCTGATTTTTAATACGGGAGTGGGTGCGCGTCCCTCCTCCCTGTGCCCATTTCATCCCGGGACCCCATCCCTCGGGTCTCAGCTTTTAAAAAAAATGTATTTATAAACTATGAGGGAGAGGGGCCAGGAAGCCTTTCTCCCTGGGTCAATTTCTACCTCTGGCAGCTGATCCCCCAGGGCCCGGCCTCACTTGTGGGTGCCAAGGTCCAACTCAGTATAGTAATAAACAACAGGAGTAAACGCTTAGACCAGGTTGAGATCTAGTTAAGGAGGTAGAGAAAAACAACAATGTCACAACTGGTATTATTGAGAGAGCTAATTAGCAAGTATGTCCATGACATTACAACTAAAGAGAAATATGAAGACTCGTAGTTTGTTTAAATGTGCTCAAGGCATCATATATTTTGAAAGATAAAATACAACAATGGCTGTGGAAACAATTGGGAAGAGTTGTATTAGCACTGTATTTCTTAAAAAACTTTTTTGGATTAAAAGGACACTTTATTAGGACAGACATGCAGCTGATAATTCATAAGGCTTTTTAATTCTATTTCCAGACAATAACGTCCCTGTAACCTTTGTTTTTTCCTGTGGATTTCTAAGGTTTTTCAAATTCTATTTCCTAACTATAATGCCTCTGGAACCTTTGGATTTTTAAGTGAATTTCTATGATTTTTTAACTCGTAGTCACGTTTGCGGAGTTGTGATGAAAGAGGTCAGGGTCTCCAACAAGCTTTCTGGAATCCCGCTGTGTACTGGAGGTAACAGGAGTTGTTCCTGGCCCCCAGGACCCTCAGCATACAAGGGGACTTCCTCCATCAACCAGCAAGGCACCAGGAGGTGCATTTGTAGAGCAGTAGAGAAGGGGGCGTGGTTTCTGAAGACTTTCAGCAGTCCCGCAATGTTGTACTTATTGAGGTAACAAGAGGGTTTTTTGCCCGACAAGGACCCTCAGCAGCCACGTGGACAACTAGTAGTGTGCCAGGAGGTGCATTTGAAGAGCGGTGGAGAAAGGGGGCATGGCTTCCGATGACCTCTCAGCAATCCTGCTGTTTGGGACTTAATGGAGGTAACAGGAGAGCTTGTTGGCCCCCAAGGAACCTCAGCAGTCAAGGGGACTTCATCAGCCAACCAGCACTGCACCAAGAGGTGCATTTCCAGAGTGGCGGAGAAAGGGAGCGGGCCTCCGATGAGCTTTCAGAAATCCCACTGTGTGGAGTTTACTGGAGGAAACAGGAGGGGGAGTTGGCCCTAAGGACCTTCAGGAGCTGAGGGGACTTCATCCCCCAACCAGCACTGCACCAGGAGGCACGGTTGTACAATGGTAGAAAAAAGGGGCATGGCTTCCGTCAACTTGCAGCTTTTTTGTTTTTTTTATTTGGGGAGGGAGACGGCGTGGACCAATTTTGGCCCGGGGATTCCATCCCCCATGGCAAGGCTGAATTTTAATAGGGAAGCGGGTGCGCGTCCCTCCTCCCTGTGCCCATTTCATCCCGGGACCCCATCTCACGGGTCTCAGCTTTTTAAAAACATTTATTTATAAACTATAAGGGAGAGGGGCCAGGTAGCATTTCTCCCTGGGGCAATTTCTACCTCGGGCAGCTGATCCCCCAGGGCCCGGCCTCACTTGTGGGTGCCAAGGTCCAACTCAGTATAGTAATAAACAGCAAGAGTAAACGCATAGACCAGGTTAAAATCTGGGTAAGGAGGTATAGAAAAACAACAATGTCACAACTGGTATTATTGAGACAGCTAATTAGCAAGTATGTACACAACATTACAACTAAAGAGAAATAGGAAGACTCGTAGTTTGTTTCAATGTGCTCAAGGCATCATATATTCTGAAAGATGAAATACAACAATGGCTGTGGAAACAATTGGGGACAGTTGTATTAGCACTGTATTTTAGAGTAAAAGGACACTTTATTAGGAGAGGCATGCAGCTGATAATTTATAAACATTACAACATATGTAACTTACCCCACCTCACTAACACAAAGTTCAAATTTACTTCCCCCACCCTTAATCCTCCACCGAACATGAATAAAATCCCCAACAAACCATCAAAACCGTTTCTCACCATCTGCCTCTAATTTCATTTGCAATGCATTCGAACATGTCTCAGTCATCACTTCCCTTACACCCTCTGCCATGGACTGCCCTGCCAAGCCCCAACGAGACAATAAGTCTGTGATGTTTCAAACTGTTTACAAGACGATGCACATCCCATCGGTAAGATCTTATCAACATAGAGTCTATATTCAAACTGAATGTCCAATAGAGAGAAATCAAGAGGATGTACTGGTAAGAACCGAAAGGCAGATTTAATGTCATATTTAACCAATTGAGACCCTGGAAAACATTGCCTTACCAATTCCATAGCCACATCAGCAGAAGCAAATTGCACCAGTATGTCCTCTTTAGCAATAAAATCTTTAACTGAAGAGCCTTTAGGCCATGATAGATGATGAATGAGACTAAGTTCTCCAACTATTTTCTTGGGTGGCTGAGCTACTTGTGCCATTTTTCTGCAAGTGGAACCATTCTTGCCGTAACCATACATAAGGATTGGTAAGGTAGTACACGGTCTAGATGCTGGAATGGGCAGACACGGGAAGAGAAAGGATCAAGAGAGGACACGGTCTGGTAAGTGGGGCTGTGGCCGGGTTTTGAGTGGTGAGGGTAGTTTTGTATTAGCACTGTAAGCAATTATTGCAGGGGTAAACCGAAGACGTTGTGCACACAAGTACTCGTGACACTAAAAGGTGAACGGCGCAGGTGACAAGTGAAAAAAACAGCAAAGGTGCAATGTGAAAAGATGACTGATATCTACAACTATTTATGGTTCAGGAAAAAGATTATTTACATAGATTAATCATATTTTTTAGACATTTTTGAAAGTACCACATCAGAAAAGGCGCTGCAAATCGCGCTGTTATGTCAACCGAATTTCAATACTAGTCAGTTTCATCATCATCAGGACGAGGTTGCCATCTGGCTAGAGTGCAGTGCCGAGGGGGGCCCCTGGAGTTTGGGGCCTCCTGCACCGCAGGGACTGCAGGGGCCTGTGTTATGCCCCTGATTCAAAGGAGGCAAGGGGAACTGAGATAAGGGAAGGGGAGCACGAAAAAAACACCAGGAGCTCAGGGGACGTGAGTTGATGAAGCATACCTGAGGAAGGTGCTGAGGTAAGGATGCTGTTAGGGCAGCGAGGCTAGCCATATCCCAGAGGCATATGTCCAGAAGTGGCCCTGTGGGGTAAGCCGAGTGAGCTAAAAAGGCCAGGGTTGGCAGGCTGAGAGTGCTATAGCCAAAGAAAGTGGCTATGGATGGCCTTATTAAAGGTGAGGTGCTGAATCACTAGGGCGCAGGGTTTCTGCCGGAAGGCAGAGCCCGGGATGGTAGATCCTTCCAATGGAGGAATTCAAAATGTAATTGGATCCAGAGTAGCAATGGCCCTGGAATAGAACGGGCCTGTGAGACTGATTGCGGCAATGATGCTCCAAACATACCGGGAAAGGAAGCATGAGCCAGAAGGTCAGCAAGCGCTGATGACAGGGTCGGAGCCCTGATCCACTGTCAACCGGCTGAAACGGGTGGTGGAGGAGCCGTCTAGTGGGTCTGCCCTGAACAAGGGAGAAGAAGGTGAGGGGGGTCAGAGACAGGCATCCCAGGGGCAGGCCGGGTTTAGGAGGCATGGTAAAGTCATTCTCAGAGCAATAGGGCTTACTATAGAGGAGATGAATTAGTCCAGACCTAGAATTAATCACAGTCAATTGGTTCCTTGGTTGGAGTCTGCGATCTCCAGGAGGCCGCCACAATCATGATTGGCTGGAAACGAATCCAAAATCGCAATGTTTGCCAGGTGTATATAAGGCAGGGATAGGGATCCCAACTAGAGCGTGAACATTAGCGCGCAAGGGGGTGAAGAGCAAACATCATCGTGCAAGGGTCCGTGACTGCCTGATGACACCACTGTTGCCTGAGGAAGTAGGCAAATGCTACAGGTCTGGCTGAGATGTAATACAGAAGGCGCGGAGTGTGCCCTGGCAATGGTAGTGTTGACATCATGTCGCATGGGGAGCGTGTCCTGGGGATGTTGGCACAATAGTCAAGGAGAGCAGGCAAGTGCTGCAGGCCAGAGCAATGGGGCAAGCTGCAAAGCAGGAAGGGAGGGAAGGGAGGTAGTGATGGGAGCGTGGGGAAAAAATGGGGCGTTGGGGTGGGTGGGTCAAGGGGACATCAATTGAAAAATCAGTTGGTAAACATAGTACAATTATACACATGCTCAATCCAAGATTTTGACGATTCCATATAATGGAAAAATGTGGGCACATTATACATATATGTTGGCACATAATACATATATACAGGATCAACTCAAGACTTACCCAGTTCCACGTGATGGAATATTGTAGGAAGACCTGGATGCATGTAATCCAACCCAGTGGAGCCCACAGCAAGCACGAGGGCTCAATCTATAGCGCATGGTGTATCGAGATGTGATCAAAAGGCAGGTTACTTGGTTAGTGCAGAGGGCCCAGCTGGATAAGTGTTAAGTGGCAGGGGGTGACACTGGGTGAAGCCAAGGGACTGGCAGTCTTTTGGTAGAAGAGATCTAGGAGTTACAGTTGGACAGTAGTGGTCCACTCATCAATGGTGTTTAGTTCAAGGTTTACTGAATTTTATCTAGTGATCCATTTGCATTCACTCCTGTTCAGAAGTAGTTGAAGATTACCGCCTCTGGTTGGAAATGAAGGTTGGTCAATGACCAGTCAAGTGATTTCAAGTTTGCTGTGTTGTTTCTCGATGTAGTGGGACACCAATGGGCGGTCATAACCTTGCAATGAATTCGGCTCTTGTGTTGGATTATCCTCTGTTTGATCATTTGGGTTGTTTGGCCAATGTAGATCCAGTCGCAGGGTCATCGGATGGTGTAGATTAAATTACTGGAACATCAATTTGTGAAGGTTTTTAGTTAGTAGGTCATGTTCTTAGTGGTAAATTCCTTAGTGTTCAATGTAAGGCAACAGAACACACAGTTCTGGCATGTGTAGTGTCCAATGATGGGTGGCAGGCCCCATGTGGCAGTAATAGATCCTGTAGGCTGGGTTTTGTGGGCCATGTGATAGCATGAACAAGATGGTTGGAGAGTTTGTTGCCTCTTTTACAGGAAAAGAGTGGAAGTTAGATGAAATGGTTAATGTGTTCTCAGTATAGACCACCTTTTTTTGATGATTTTGCTGACCTGATTACTGCAAGGACTGAACGTAGTGACAAAAGGAATCCGATTGTTGGCTTGTCTGTTCTATGGCATAAGGATCTGTTCTCGGTGACAGTACCAAACACTTTTGCGAGCTCAGGAGACCAACCATGGTGGATAACCTCTTTGGAGAAGTATGTTCGAGGGGAAGGCGGCTTCCCGGAAGTAATCTTTCTGCCACTTACAATTTCTTCTGATGCAAAGAAATTACCCATAAGGGAAGCCATCACAGAGACTATAAGGTTGGTAACTGGAGTAGTGTAATAGGGTGTTGCGTTCGGTGGGTTTTCTATATAGGGTGGTCTAGATTTTTCCAATCCTCAGCATGCAGGGTGATGTCCAGGAAGGGAAGATCATTAGATGTGCAAACAGACGTAAACTTTAGATGAGGTTGCGACTGATTCAGCCAAATCATGAAGGCATCTAAGGTATTGGTCGGACCCTTCCACAGTAGGAGAATGTCATCTATGTAGCGTCGCCAAAGCAAAATCTGTTTTTGGAAGGGATTGTGAGACGTAAGGATGTGGGTTTTTTCGAGGTTGTAGACGAAAAAGATTGCAAAGTTGGGGGCAAAGCATGCCCCCATAGATACACTCATGATTTTAAGGTAGAAGGTGTCATGGTACAGAAAGTAGTTATTTTCCAAGGCAATTATAAATAAGTCCATGATAAAGTTTGTACGGATCAAGGTCGGTCTGCGTCTAGTTTCAAAAAGGTCCTGGATGACACACATGCCTTCCTCATGGAGAATATTGGTGTAAAGAGCCTCAAACTCTAGTCCCGCCATGAGTTCAGTGTTGGTGTCAAACAGTCTATCCTCAATGGTGTTTATGAGGTCCATGCTGTCCGGTAGGAAAGTTTCTGTCATGGGTACAAAGTCTTTAATGACTGCGTCGAAGTATTTGCCCAGGGGGTTTTAGGATGGATCCACATCCAGAGACAATGGGGTGGTCGGGTGGGTTAGTACTATCTTTATGTATCTCGGGCAATACATAGATGACCTGTATACGAGGGTGTTGGTTGTTCAGGAATGCAAACTCTTTAGGTAAAATTATGTCATGGGATCTGGCCTGGCTTGTTACTCTTTGGATTTGGTTTTGAGATCTGGTAATAGGTTTTTGGGTAGTGGACGGTAGTGGCAGACATTGGCTAGTTGCTCTTGATTTCTTGATTGTATTTGTCGGTGTCCATAACCAAACTGCCTCCACCCTTGCTGACTGATTTTATGATCA
This sequence comes from Lissotriton helveticus, assembly GCF_964261635.1. Lineage (NCBI taxonomy): Eukaryota > Metazoa > Chordata > Amphibia > Caudata > Salamandridae > Lissotriton > Lissotriton helveticus. The sequence goes on from NC_136061.1 coordinate 524,539,389, forward strand.
ACTCAGTTTTTTCTTTTAAGTTAAGTAACGCTTGTTGTTTAGGCAATGGGACGTGATACGAGATGTACTCAAATTGATTCTCCGAGGACCAGACATTCAAACGAGCGTATTACCATGGGGCATGGAGGCGAATGGAGGTTTGAAGGTGGAAGGTGGGTGGAAGGGGCTTCTGGTGGTTAGTTGTGATGATGGTCTGTCAAAAAAGAACTATCATAACCTGATGCGTCTGAACAACTGAAGTACATTTTCTTGGAGGTCAAAGAAATTACTCAATTCAGTGGGTACAAAGGAAAGGCCTCTGCTCAAGAGCGTGGTTTCCTCAAAGGATATGGTGTGGCTGGATGAATTGAATATTGGTACCAACTGCGAGTCCAGGTTGTTTGTGGGTGGATTGCTCGCAGTAGAGTCCCGGTGTCAAGGGGATTTCCTCTTGTGGTGAAATCCATTGGTAGAACTTTCTTTTGGTTTGTCGTTCTCCAGAGTATTGATACTGGTAGTTGTTCCGTGTCCATCTGTGGCTCCGTCAGCTGCTTTCTTCTAAAGGCAGCAAAACACACAAGATGATGAATGGAATGTTGCACATTGGCAAAACATTCATCCCCAGTCACAGATCTGGGTTTAATCCAGCGTTATTTTTCTCACTACGCCACCCCAGTTCAGACATGGGCATATGCAAATCAGTCTTGACCCTATGCCTCATGGGAAGAGTCCAACCCGAACTGCCAAGCCATGTCTTCCCTGGACCGGAATCAAGCATCCTAGGACCGGTTTCTGGTTATGAGCCTTCATCAGCCAGGATAGTTTGACTCCAGTGGCGTAGTGAGCACGGGACCCACGTCTGGGCATTACCTTACCTCATAGGGCGAACAGCAAAACACACAAGATGATGGACGGAATGTTGCACATTGGCAAAACATTCACCCCCAGTCACAGATCGGGGTGTAATCCATTGTTACTTTGCTCACCATGCCACCTCAGTTCAGACATGGCCATATGCCAATCAGTCTTGACCCTGTGCCTCATGGGAACAGTCCAGCCCCAACTGCCAAGCCATATCTTCCCTGGAACGGAAGCAAGCATCCTAGGACCGGTTTCTGGCTATCAGCCTTCATCAGCCAGAATAGCTTGACTCCAGTGGCATAGTGAGCACCGGACCCACGTCTGGGCATACCCTACCCACATTGGGCGAACAGCAAAATACACAAGATGATGGACAGAATGTTGCACATTGGCAAAACATTCACCCCCAGTCAGAGATCTGGGTTTAATCCATCGTTATTTTGCTCACCACGCCACCCAAGTACAGACATGGCCATATGCAAATCAGTCTTGACCCTGTGCCTCATGGGAAAAGTCCAGCCCAAACTGCGAAGACATGTCTTCCCTGGACCAGAACCAAGCATCCTAGGACCAGTTTCTAGCTATCAGCCTTCATCAGCCAGGATAGCTTGACTCCAGTGCGGTAGTGAGCACGGGAACCACGTCTGGGCAAACCCTTCCCACATAGGGCGAACAGCAAAACACACAATATGATGGACGGAATGTTGCACATTGGCAAAACATTCACCCCCAGTCACAGATCTGAGTTTAATCCATTGGTATTTTGCTCACCACGCCACCCCAGTTCAGACAGGGCCATATGCAAATCAGTCTTGACCCTGTGCTTCATGGGAACAGTCCAGCCCGAACTGCCAAGCCATGTCTTCCCTGGACCGGAATCAAGCATCCTAGGACCGGTTACTGGCTATTAGCCTTCATCAGTCAGGATAGCTTGACTTGTGTGTTTTGTTCTTCTAAAGGCAGGCAGAAGTGATCTGTTGGAACTCCTAGAGGTGCTAGGACCTTCTCCTGAGTCGGAGTCTTTTATGGAGGTATTGGAAGAGTCAGAGAAGGTGATGGTTTGGTTGTTGCTGTAGTTCTGAAAATTCAGAATTCACAATCTGCTTCCCGAGTTGTGTAAAAAGTTAAAAGATTCAGAGAGTTCTTGGGCAGTTTCCTCTTCAGCACAGATATTGGCTACTGCACAATATTACGAAAATCGAGATAAAGATGCGAAAGATAGAGCAGAGAAGAAAACTAAAGAGTTGAAAACAAAAGTTCTGTTACAGCAAGCGTACCCGCCACGTGGTGGTCAGAATAGTGGTGGTCAGAGTAACTATCAGAATAACTATCAGCAGCCTCAACAGTTTCAGAGGAACTCGCAAAGAGTCGAGTATACTCAACCACGTGTCCCTGTAGGTCCCAATCAATGTTCGTATTGTAAGGAAGAGGGTCATTTCAAGTATAGTTGCCCTGTTTTGTTACAGCGCGAATGGTGTTTCAGGTGCACGAGGTCGAGGTGTTCAACAAGCTCCAAGAGGTAGAGGACGTGGAAATTTTCCCCAGAACGCTCGTTCCTTTCCGCCTCAGAATTCAATGAATAGGTTTGATCATCAGAATAACGCGTCTGGTAGGACAGCTCAGTACTACGCTGATGATTACTATGCAGAAGATGAGCATGTGGAAGGTAATGATTGCTAGGACAGCCATAGACAAAGAAAGGGAGTTGTTTCAGTTCCAGTAGATCAGAGTGGACCTTATGTTGAGGTGATTACATCAGGTGTGTCAGAGCCTTTTCTGTTGGATACTGGTGCTACAAAGAGTTCTATTATGCACTCCAAACTCCCTGGCACACCTTTGTCTGGCGAAACGAATGTATCAGTAGGTTTTTCTGGTGCCCCAGTTAGAAACCCGATTTCTGACCCTTTCTGTTGGACCTTGTGAATTGGAAGCACCCCTTATTTTAACAACAGGTTGTGGTGAAAACTTGCTAGGATTGGAGCTGTTAAAAAGATTTTATGCGACTTTGTACTGTTTTCCTTCAGGAGTACAACTTACGCTGGGTAAGAAAGTGATTTCTCCAATGTATTTGTCAAGGGATAAACTTCCAACAGAATTGTCATCTCTCCCTAATATTCTTTGGGCTACTGGTCCTAATGATGTGGGTCTTTTGGAAATACCGCCATATGTTGTAACATTGAAAGCCAATGTTAAAATGCCACGAATTCCCCAATACAAAATATCTAGTGAAGGTGAAAAAGCTTTACTAGCGATCATTTATGATCTGATTGAAAACGATGTGATTGAAGAGACAAGAGGCAACGTTTGCAATAGTCCTGTTCTGCCTGTTTTGAAATTAACTGACCCTTCTCAGCCACCTGTGTACCGATTTGTGATTGATCTGAGAGAGGTGAATAAAATAGTTGTGCCACAATTTCCAGTTGTACCTGACATTACTGCCCTATTGACTATGATTCCAGCTTCTGCCACCTGGTTCTCGGTGATTGACTTGAAGAATGCTTTCTTCAGCATCCCGATTGCAGAGGAGAGTAGGGATATTTTCGGCTTCAGTTTAGGAGGTCGAAGCTTCCGCTTTAAACGCGCTCCACAGGGCTACTGTGAAAGTCCATCGATATATAGTCAAGCTCTAAAAACACAGCTTGATACAATTGTTTTACCTGATGGCGCTACCCTCATTCAGTATGTTGATGATTTGCTTCTTGCTGCAGATACTGAGGAAATCTGTAAAGAAGCCATGTTGTCATTGTTACGTCATTTGTGTGATCTGCATCACAAAGTGTCTCTCTCAAAATTGCAATATTGTCGACAAGAAGTGACCTACTTAGGTCATCTCTTATCGAAGGAGGGAAGGAAACTGACCCCAGAAAGAATTCAGGCAAAAGCGAAATTGAGTGTGCCAAGAACACAGAGAGAAGTGCCTGCTTTCTTGGGCATTACATCATATTGCAGACAATGGATACCAAATTTTTCGTTATTGGCCAAGCCTTTGGTGGCATTAACGTGTAAAGATACACCGAATCCCGTCCCATGGTCTGTAGAGTGTCAGAAAAGTTTTTCTGAATTGCGCACAGCATTATGTTCGGCCCCTGTGTTGGGTACCCCTGACTACAGTAAGCCCTTTACATTGTATGTCCATGAGAAAGAAGGTTGTGCATTGTCAGTGTTGACACAGTTGTTTGGAGACAAGCAGTGTCCATGTGCATATTTTTCGTCAACTTTGGATCCGGTAGCTAAAGCATTGGCGAGTTGTTTAAGAGCAACAGCGGCAGCAGCTGTTTCTATTCGACAGTCTGCTGGTTTAGTGATGGATAAAACGTTAATTGTGATGGTTCCACATGCAGTGGACACGTTGTTAAACAGAACCAAGACACAGCACTTAACTAGTGCTCGATTGTCAGGTTACGAGTTGACATTGTTAGCGAGTCATGTTCACATAAAAAGATGCAACACACTTAACCCAGCTACGTTGTTGCCAATTGTAACAGAGTTAGATGATTCAGAACAGCATGATTGTTTTCTTAGAACAGAAGAAGAAACAAAAGGGAGAATAGACCTCCAGGATACTCCTCTTGCTGAATGTGATGGTACAATATGGGTGGATGGTTCATGCTTCAAGCTTCCGAATGGTGATACGACTGCAGCATATGCTGTAACGACTTTGCATACAATTGTTGAAGCTGCATGTATCCCACATAATTCAGCTCAAGCAGCGGAATTGATTGCACTTACGAGAGCATGTGTGTTGTCAAAAGGAATGAAAGTGACCATCTATACCGACAGCCAGTATGCATTTGGTGTGGCTCACAGTTTTGGACGATTGTGGAAAGAACATGGGTTCCTGACTTCGCATGGAGCTAAGATACAGCATGGTCAGTTGGTGAATGAGCTTCTTGAGTCACTGACTTTGCCCCTGCAAGTTGCGATTGTGAAATGTAGTGCGCACAAGAAAGAGACTGATGATGTTGGTCGTGGTAATGCATTCGCTGACGAAAAAGCAAAAGAAACTGCAAGGAATGTGATGAGCCGAATGTATGTTGCAAGCCCTGCAAGATGGGTTGGTGATGTTGGAATGTGTGAAGACACGATAGAGAGTGTGAAATCTATTCAAGCTGAAGCTACAGAGAAAGAATTGAGTGTGTGGAGAGAAAGTACGGGTAAATTGGATACAAATGGTTGTTGGGTTGAATTGTCAGAGCATCAGAGATGGTTGTTACCCGATGCATATGTGCTTGCAGTGGTTACAATGGCCCATGGAATGGCTCACATCAGTGTGAAAGGGATTTGTAAGTTGTTGGCTCCAGTATGGCAAAATGCTGGAATTCCTAAGTGTGCAGAGAATGTGGTCAAGAATTGCATGGTGTGTCTGAAATACAATCCTGGTAGGGGAACCCCAACTCCAGCTGGTCATTTTGCACCTCCTACGTATCCGTTCGAGGTTTTGCAACTAGATTTCATCCACATGGAAAGGTGCAACAATTTAAAATACGTACTCGTTGTTGTTTGTGCCTTTTCAAGATGGGTGGAAGCCTACCCCCTAAAAGACAACACTGCCTTATCCACAGCTAAAGCCCTTGTGAAAGAGTTCTTCCCCAGATTCGGAATGCCTAGAGTGGTCTGGAGTGACAATGGAAGTGAATTTGTGGGTCGAGTGATGAAGAAAGTATGTTGGGCTAGGCATTCTCCAGAAATTTCACGCTGCAAATCACCCCCAATCAGCTGGACTAGTAGAATGCTACAATGGCACATTGAAACTTAAATTGGCCAAAATTCAAGCGACCTCTGGTCTTAACTGGCCTGATGCTCTACCCCTAGCACTCCTATCCACCAGAATGACTGTGCATTCGTGAGTGGGACTTAGTCCATATGAGATAGTTTTTGGCCGCCCGGCCAACATATGGGGAGTGCCAAGGCCCACAAAATGTAGTGAAATTGAACACCCTGTTTTGCTTGACTATTTGTACGAATTGACGGCTAAATTGCGTGTTTTACACCAACAGGTACATGATACTCTGCCTCAGGTCTCTGAAGCTCCAGGACCTCAGATCGATCCTGGATCCGGGGTTCTGGTGAAGAACTTTCAACGACCAGCCCAGGTGGATCGGCCCACACCTCGTCCTTCTTTCAACGAGATCAGCTGTTCGTGTAGAAGGCAAGAAGCACTGGAACCACGGTGTACACTGCAAGAGGGTGCCTTTACCTCTGCCGTACGACCGGTGGGTCCAGGAGGGTGTCGCCGACTCAGAGACTGTAACCGTGCCACGTTTTCTGCCTTTCAGTGATGCACGTGGAAAAGGAACACTTACTGAAACAGAGAGTGACAACATTTTGCAACCAGCTGTATCACCGTCAATTCGATTGGACACTACAGAGCCACAACTCCTTTTCCAAGACCAAACAGTACCTGGGAGAAAACGTTATAATTTGAGGCCGAGACCTATGGACAAATAAACAAAAATTTTCCTTTTTCGCTATTTTTGAAAGCGCAGCTCTCCCATTTGAGAAACTTGCTTATTTTTGTTTTTCGAACCGCCATCCGGGTTCCGCTGCTAGGGCCGCGATTGCCCAAAGTCTTTGGGGTGCAGCTGACGACGTTAGGTCGACAGTTCTGGTTGGTCTAAGGGAGTTGCCCTAGACTGACAGAAGCATTCCTTCGCAGAATCAACCTCCCATCGCGGGCAGCATTGTATAGATGATGGAGTTTTTCGAGATGGAGAGACCTGCCAAGGAAACGAACTTTAAAAACAGAATATGTAAAATGATGACAAAGAAAAGCTTTTTGATATTGTGTATTCAGTGTGATCATATTTTTAATAGGTTATGTTTTATTCTCTTTTCGAGTAACTTTTGCACCCACTACACCGCCCATACCTCCTCCTTCTACTGTTTCCCCACACTCTTTTCAACCCCTTCCTGAACACGAATCCGCTAGGAGATTAGAGTTTATTAATAACTCCTTTGTTCAGCTTTTGCACCAACACCAACTAGTAATGAACACAACTAACTGTTGGGTGTGTGGTCTTATGCCTCACACAACGGATAAAGGTATCCCTTATCTGGTCCTGCCTTTCAGCCACAATGGTTCTGTGTGGGCATACAGAACAATGTTCATCTATGCACATGAAGTCTACCCCCTATGTTCTGTGGAAGACAATCCTAAGAATAGTGCTCTAGTTAAGGGTATAGTAGACATGATTAAGGAAGATATTTCCTACGAGACTATCCCTAGAGATGAGACACTAGTATACATAGGATGGAACGTGACCGGATATGGAGCTACTCTGAGTGAGAAACAGCAAGCTAAGAGATCTTCCCCGATTTGGATTGTACCCCATCAGGGTCTCCTGTGTCTGCAAGGTACTGGCAAGAATCCCAGAGCTCAGCTAGGGAAAAGCATCTGCACTGAAACATATGTTTTTGCATCTCAGACTTCCCCTCCGTTCTTAGCAGCTAAGGGTACCTATTTCGTCTGCCATGATAGAGCCTATACATGGTTGCCCCCTGACTTTTCGGGCACATGTTTTGTTTCGTTCCTGCTGCCTCCCACCTACACAGCGGAGGCAGATTACCACAAGACAAGGATAGTTAGAGGTGTCTTCAGCGAAGAAGACACTGCAGGACAAGAATTTGGGGACTTCGTAAAGGGTTTTCTGCCGTTCTGGGGACCCATGGGTAACAGCAGGAACATAAGGCAATTGACAAGGGTGGTTGAATCCACCGTGGTTGAAACTGCCGGTGCCCTTAGTAACTTGACTGCTGAGCTCCAGTCGGATCGTCTCATGACCCTTCAGAACAGGGTCGCATTAGATGTCATACTTGCAGACCGAGGTGGGGTATGTAAATTGATCCAATCGAGTTGCTGTGTTTTCATTCCAGATAACGCTCCAACAGTGTACCAGGCCATATCCAAACTACATAAGATTTCCGAATCTATTGATGTGGATAAAGGAGATTGGTCGTTAATGGGATGGTTCTGGGAACTGATATCCGCCTGGGGATGGAAAATTCTGATGGTCATTGGGATGGTCTTAGCCATTCTTTTCCTGTTCTGTCTGTGCATGCAGTGTGCTTCTGCAATATGTGGCCTCTGTGCTACATCATGTGTAAGGAAACCTGTATCAAGAGACGTACTAAGTACAAGGATGATGTTACAGCAACATCTCAATGACTTTAGAAATATAGACCTGGACTCAGACTAGTATGAGGATAGGTTAATTGCCTATGTAAGGGCAAAAGGAGGGTTTGTAGTTCTGAAAATTCTGAACTCATGAATAAAACTTCGTCGTAGCATGACGATTTTTGTGTCAAAAGACCGAAAATGGCTAGTACACTATGTACAAGCATTTTCGTCATATTCTAGTAAGGATTTCACCTCGAAATCGTCATTTTCGTCCTGAAACCTTGGCTTCCATTTTGTGCATAGCAGCCATTTTGAGAGTTGCCCTCACATAGGCTTATAATACAGCTAAATTCGATTCCAAAGGACACGTACACCTTAATTGACTTCTCTCTGACCTGGGCAAGCTGAAACAATTGCCCCAGGCCGAACCTGTTTGGTCAGTTCCTCTCCCAGTGGCCGAACGAGATAGCATCAAGGCACAACATGCCATAAACCCTTTTCATCGCACACACACCCTGCCTAATCTTGCTCACACCTGTCCCTGCTCTTTTCTCTCACTTGCTTTACGAGGAGGAGGTGCCCGTTTTTATTGGGGGTCCACCGATATCTGATGAAAATGTTGGGCCTTGCCGGGTAATTTGTTATGGGCTGGACGAACTGAAATGTGTGATTGTCATCATGACGCTGCTTTTTCTTTGTAGTGAAAATATGTGAATGGCCTACTGTAAATTTAAGAATGTTTGCCTGAAGCATAATATTTTGTATAAAAAGAGAAGCCTGGCTTTGTAAGTTTGAGCAGTCTCCTGAGAATATACACACCGTGTTGTTGTACTTCTAGGACGCCTGTTACTTGGTTGCAGCCAATAAATTCGATCTTTGACTTCACCTAGACGACTCTGAGTTTCTGTGGTCTGAATCAGGAAAGTACTCTAGGTCTTTGGGTGTACCCTGACACCACTGGGTTACCGGTTCGGTACCGGTTCTGAAAAACCCAGTACCTCATTGCGAAACCTGCCCCAATTATGGATACTCAGTGAATTGTAAGGATTGTTGAAAACCTCATTGCATAAGTATGGGTATGCCTTCTCTTGTCGTAGTTCCTTATGTCTTTTTGGATTTTGGTGATCTTTTTATTGGGCTTAAAAGTATTAAAAGTCATGTTGATTTTATCTAGGAGGCTTTTGGCATCTGGTAGGGTATCGTCCTCCAGAATGGGTTTTTCAAGCTCAGCAATCTCTTCCAGTTCCTTACGGCTATGCTCAATGGCCGTGTCTATGCCTAGCATCCAATGGCATGAGCAGGTAGTCGCCAGGTGAGTGAAGCCAGTCTGAAATTTGGAGTCCTGGGAAAATTGCAGGGGTGTTGCGGATTTGAAAGCCCAATTGAACGATGTTTGAATTAAGAAACTCCGTTACAATGCGTGCATGGAGGTTGGTTCTGATTTGTTTTTTCTTTAGGTTTTCAAGTATTTCCAACAGAATCCTGGAAGTGTTGGTGGCAGAAGGGGTGACAGAAAGTACGGAGGGGCCACTGAGTATTTGTTGGATATAAACATCCGAATAAGATGAGGCTCCAACTCAGGGCACCCACATTCTATTTTTGAGTATCGCAGAGGAAGTCTCAAGGACCCCTTGGTCCATGCCAGCTCCCCACCTCCTGTGGTACCAGGCATTGCATTGACAGAGAGAGAGCTGCTAACATGCGACTCGCTCTCTGTCAAAGGAAGTGTGCTCGCTTTCTGCAAGCGAGAGAATTGTCAATGCTCTTGCTGGCGGAAAGTAATCACAGTTTGCAATGGCTTGGCAGGAGTGGTAAAGCTCCAGCCAAGCCATACCAAACATGATACCCCGGGACATTGGACGAGCTGACACATAGCAAGAGCCGGCCCTCCGGGGTGGTGGTCCCCAGAACTGCAGGGGCCATGTGGCCACCCCATCTTTAATTATAAAGAGTTGCCCTGGGAAGGAGGTGGTCCCCAGTGCTGTGGGTGTGCTGCACGGGCTACTTGCACTCACTTAATTTTTGGCACAGAAAGGTGGTGGTCCTTGGGGCTGCTGTGGGGGCCCCTGCAAAACTTACACATACTTCCATGAGGCGATGGCAGTCTCCAGGGCATTGGGGTTGCCAAACAGGCAACCCCTGCATTTTAATTAATAATAAGCCCAGAGGAGGTGGTTTTCCTTGGGTCATTATAAGCCCCAGGAGGAGGGCTCGTGCACACCCTCCTTTTGTTCTATAATGCCCCTGGGATCTGGCCCATCCTGGGGCCCATTAACACCGTGACTATCATCAAAAATACAATTACAAAATGGTTTTGAGCACTGTGGGGTCTCTGTGGGACCCCTCTAAGAGCTCTAGGGGTCAGGGTGCTTCTACCCAGCCCCTTCTCTTTTTTTTTACATACACATATGTATATATGTCGCCAATAGGTAGTTGTAGTTAGGGCCTAGTTTCCATAGGAAAAATGTATTTGAACTTGGTTACATCTTTGGCGTCGCTTGACAAATCTTCATGAAATTTTTCCAAAAAGTGCCACAGTGAGGCTTGTGGTGCATGGAAAGTTTTGGGGTGGTCTGTGAAGCTGTGGACAAGAAAAAGGGGAGTAAAAAACATGCATTTCCCATTTTAATTCCCATAGAACTTTTAGACACGGCTACAGACTGAACTTCTGAATGGAATTATATCAAATTTGGCAGAAAGGTAGATGTTAGTCCAGGGAGGTTCCTTTTTGTAATTCTCTGTAAATATGTTGTGAAGTTATTAACCAAAATCCAAATTTGCATTTATAGGGACATGGATCCTCCAAGGATCCAACTGTCCCCGTGCTCAAATCTGATTGTCAGCCAACACGGCAATAGATATTTTAAACGAATGTGGGTGTCTCATTGACCCCTTGTGTCCCGGGGATGGCCACCTCCCAGTGGGCATACTCTAAAGTATTGGAGGGTTTCCCCTCATGCACCAAGGACCACAACCTCCCTGGTGCAATTTCTGAAATTTGTGCTATGTGCTCCCCCACTGCCCCTGGGACTGCCACAATTCAGGGGCCTCATGGACCGTCATGCCCCGGGGACCACCAACTCCCTGGGGCTACTTAATTTTATAAAGGGGGGCCTTCTGAACCTCCCCAGGACCCATGGACCTCCACCTCCACGGGGCCATCTTCTTTTCAAAGAATTGAGTGGGGGGCTATGCAGCCTCATTCCCAGTCCACTCCCTATCCCAGTGACCACCAACTCTCTGGGGCGGACTTAACAAGTATAAAGAATGAGTGTTGTGCATTCACTAAGACACATTCAATCGCTCACTTATACAGTCAGTCATGCACCCACTAAATCATCCATTCAGACTCATACTGCCACTCATTCTTCAAAACACTTTAGCATATAGATATATATATATAGATATATATATATATATATGTATATATATATATCTATATATATATATTACCTACTGGCGGTCGCCAGTAGGTATATATAGTTAGGATTTTTTCTCTATGGGATTTTTGAAAATTCTATGTCTAATAACTTTGCCGTTTGTGGACGGAATTGGCTGAAATTTTCAGGAAAATGGCACATTTTGTTTCTGAGCAGCCTTTGAAAATTTGGGGGGGGTTCGTCAAGGGGGGGCCGAGAAAAAAGGGGGGTCCCAAAACGCGTTTTTCCCATGTTAATTTCCATAGGGCGGTTGGCCTCACTTTTAGCCCGAACGGCTGAATGGATTTGCACGAAACTTGGCAAAATTGTAGGGACTGGTAGCCCGATGTGCCTTTTGTAGGTCTCAATATATGTGCTCCAGTGGATTTTGAGAAATTAACGTTTAAAAAAAGATATATATCTGTAAGCGCGGACCGGGCAGCGGCCTAGGACGCGTACTTTTCGCGCAACGGAGCTTTGTGAAGCGAAGCTGATTGGTTCTCCGGCGTCTGTCAACATTCCAAACAGTCCGTAGTGGCCGCAAACAGTCCGTAGTGGCCGCCATCTTGTCTCTCGGTAGGATCGAGAGACAAGAGGAGGCCAAAGCGAAGGGGCAAATGACCATAAGGGGGAATAGTAGATCCTCGCTGACCCCCTAGGTTTGATGTGGAGGTTTTAAAAGGGCCCCGCGGGGCAAAAAAAAAAAATTATAATAATAATCTTACTGCTGAATGGATTTGCACGAAACTTGGCAAAATTGTAGGGACTGGTAGCCCGATGTGCCTTTGCTAGGTCTCAATATATGTGCTTCAGTGGATTTTGAGAAATTAACGTTCAAAAAAAGATATATATCTGTAACAGCGCACCGCTTCGCGTACTTTTCGCGTTACGGAGCTTTGCGAAGCGAAGCTGATTGGCTCTCCGGTGTCTGTAAACATTCCAAACAGTCCGTAGCGGTCGCCATCTTGTCTCTCGGTAGGATCGAGAGACAAGAGGAGGCCAAAGCGAAGGGGCAAATGACCATAAGGGGGCATAGTAGATCCTCGCTGATCCCCTAGGTTTGATGTGGAGGTTTTAAAAGGGCCCCGCGGGGCAAAAAAAATAAATAATAATAATAATCGAACGGCTGAATGGATTTGCACGAAACTTGGTAAAATATTAGGGACTGGTAGCCCGATGTGCCTTTGCTAGGTCTCAATATATGTGCTTCAGTGCATTTTGAGAAATTAACGTTCAAAAACAAGATATATATCTGTAACAGCGCTCCGCTTTGCGGAGATAAAATTATATCTGTATTACCTAGCTGTTGCTAACACCAGTTAGCGACGGCTAGTAGGAGATAGCGACCATCTTGGGCCCCACTTTGCATGTGAGTGATATTTATCACTAATGACATGCAAAGTGGGCATGCCAAGATGTTAGCGACTGGAAACAGTCGCTAACATCGCTATCTCCTATTATCAACTTTTGGAAATATTCGAGATAAGCGCGAATATCTCCAAAAAGTAACAGCTGCCCTGAGCAGTTCTTAGCCATGTTATCCTATGGGAGGTGGATAACATGGCTAAGAGGATTAGCTCGGTAATGCATGAATATCGCTGAGTTTTCAGCGATATTAATGCATTGCGGTCGGTTTTTATCGTATTTGCGATAAACTTTGATAATAGCAAGGTTTATCTGCGATAATTTCTGACGGTAAAAAAATCTTTGCAATGCATCGTTAGGGATAAATATCGCTTAACTTTGGTAATATGCCCCAACGTCTGTTAACGTTCGATTCGAAGGAAATCAGGAAGTGTTGAAAAACATTGTCTGCGCCATCTTGTCTTTTTTCAAATGCCACACTTTTGTCGTGCACGGCAGCCATTTTAGATGCCTTGACCAGACCCACTCTGTGCACGCTGTCGATCCTTAGCATGGCTCCCCACCCTCGCAAGCATCTCCCCCAGGCAGTGGTCACCCCCGCTCTCTGTCTTATGCATGGGTAATAAACCTCCCCCCATCTGCGCTGCTCTTTCCTGAGAATCACACCCTGTGCCCGCCCGACACCTCCCTTTCGCCCTATTCACTACTGCACCCTCTGACACTCCTTTTCCTCTGTGTCCGATTGTCCAGGCTGGTCCTAGGGTATCAGCTAGCCCTGCAGATGTAGTTTATGGCCACAGCTGTAAAGATTCACCCCTCTTCAAAGGAGTTATAGTAGATCAAGGCCCACACTCGATGAGATCCGTCACAGCAGAAGCGTTGCTATTATCTGAAAACCATCCTGTATTGTGATTGGGGAGGGGACCGAGCGTGAAGCGGAAGATTCCAGGGATGACTCTTTGTACATCAAAGTTTTTACAATTATGTGTCACATTAAAAATATATAGCACTCCGACAAAGTAGTAAGATTATAAAACTTTAATAATTTATAAATATATACAAGAAAACAAAAATAGTAATAACATATAAACATTTTTAGGGAAAAACAACGAAGTAGCGGTCGGCTGTGCGAATAGTCCCAACGCAGCACAACGTCCAGATTTCCGGCGTGGGGCGGGTCATCAGTAGCAAACTGTTGTGCGAATAGTTCCAAGGCAGCAGAACGCGCTGAAATCTAGATGACACGAAAGTGATGTCTAGTAAGTTGCCACCCAGCAAATAACGGCGTGGGGCGTCGCGGGGGGTGGGTCTTCAGTAGCAAACTGTTGTGCGAATAGTTCCAAGGCAGCAGAACGATGGCACCAAGGTGATGTCCAGTAAGTTGCCGCACTGGTTTTGGTATCCTACAATGCTGCTCCGAATAACGGCGTGGGGCGCCCCGGGGGAGGCGGCGTGAACGGGCCTCTCCAGGTGGAGTGTCATCTGTTGTAGTGGGGCGCCCCTTTACCGTTTCAGTTGCCATTCCGTCCGTTTTTGGTCCACTGTGTCAAAAGCCGCAATTCAGCTGAGTTGCGCCCACTCTTGCGGTGCAGCGATAGGCGGCTGTCACAGGACTCTCAAAATGGCGGCAGGCTCTTTCCTTTTTGGGCCTGGTCCACTGAAATGGCCCTGGGACACCTTGGAAATCGGACGCTTGTCTGCTAGGTCTTGGACCCCATTCTCGAAAGCGTCCCCTCCGCCTTGAGAATTCATCAAAAGTTTTGGGGGCCCCGACTCCTGCAGGCTTCTGGTGGGGAGCGGCTGCCATGATTGCTCGCGGAATGACTACGACGGAGCTACGAGATGGTGGTGCTCTCATGCTGACGCCAGCTTCAGTCTGAAACATCCAGAAACAAGGTGGGGCTTTCATCGTTTGGAAAAAAAAAAAGTTTTCATCCAATGAAAAGTGTTGTTTTTAGGTCATATGATCAAGCCTTCCATCATTAGGAAACCAAAAGTAAAATGAACCAATGAAAAGTTTTATAAACAAGTCACATGACCTGTTATGCGGCATAGGGTATAAAATGCGGAGAAAATACGTTGGCACGCGAGGCGGCGTCAGTAGCGGACCGATGTGCGAATAGGCCGAAGGCAACACAGCGCGCCAAGATCCGGATGGCACCGAGGTGGTGTCCAGCAAGTTGCAGCACTGGTGTGGCCATCCTACAATGTTGAAAGTCGGCGTGGGGCGCCCCGTTGGCCTGTGAGTTTGCGTCAGTAGCGGACCGATGTGCGAATAGGCCGAAGGCAGCACAACGCGCCAAGATCCGGATGGCACCGAGGTGGTGTCTAGTAAGTTGCCGCACTGGTGTGGCCATCCTACAATGCTGAAAGTCGGCGTGGGGCGCCCTGTTGGCCTGTGAGATGGTGTCAGTAGCGGACTGATGTGCGAATGGGGCCAAAGGCAGCGCAACAATATTTTCTGACTGACACCACAAGGCGCTGAGATGCCAAGATCCGGATGGCACCGAGGTGATGTCTAAGTTGCGGACTGATGTGCGAATGGGGCCAAAGGTAGCGTAACAATATTTTCTGTATGGAAGATACCACTAGGCGTTGAGATGCCAAGATTCGGATGGCACCGAGGTGATGTCTAGCAAGTTGCTGCACTGGTGTGGTCATCCTACAATGCTGAAACTCGGCGTGGGTCGCCCCATTAGCCTGTGAGATGGCGTCAGTAGCGGACCGATGTGCGAATAGGCCGAAGGCAGCACAACGCGCCAAGATCCGGATGTCACAGTGGTGGTTTCATAGTTGAGAGGCACTTCATCTGCAGTGGGGCGCCGAGATCCGGATGGCACCGAGGTGATGTCTAGCAAGTTGCTGTACTGGTGTGGTCATCCTACAATGCTGAAAGTCGGCGTGGGGCGCCCCATTAGCCTGTGAGATGGCGTCAGTAGCGGACTGATGTGCGAATGGGGCCAAAGGCAGCACAACGCGCCAAGATCCGGATGGCACCGAGGTGGTGTCCAGCAACTTGCCGCACTGGTGTGGCCATCCTACAATGCTGCGCCGAAAGTCGGCGTGGGGCGCCCCGTTGGCCTGTGAGTTCGCGTCAGTCAGTGGGGGCTGTTTGAGGATCTGACTGCATTGGAAAGCAATGTGATGCTGTGCGTCGCCCCCAAGATGGAGGTTCCTCGGCTGCAGTGGGGCGCCCCTTGGTGTTTCACTCGCTATGCAGCTGAGTTGCGTGCGCACTTGTGGCGAATAGGCCGAAGGCAGCACAACGCGCCGAGATCTGGATGGCACCGAGGTGGTGTCCAGCAATTTGCCGCACTGGTGTGGCCATCCTACAATGCTGCGCCGAAAGTCGGCGTGGGGTGCCCCGTTGGCCTGTGAGGTGGCGTCAGTAGCGGACCGATGTGTGAATAGGCCGGAACCAGCACAAGGCGCCAAGATCCGGATGGCACCGAGGTGGTGTCATAGTTGAGAGTTCTGAGCAGCGCTTGTAACACTGTCTGAAGCTTATTTGCACCTGCTGCAGCTTCACTATTGCCCTGGTGTGGCCTAAGATCGCCCATGACATAGGCGGCCACCTCCCGGGGTCCGGCGGAACTTTTTTCCTTTTCCTTTGTGCATCTTGTCCCACAATCCGTTTGACCTGAAGACACGACCAGGTCCCTGAATGTGTGCAGGGGGACGCTATTGATTGAATCAAAATGGCGGCTTCACACAAAGCTGACTCAAGCGTTGCTGCTGATGCTATACAGAGAAAAACTGGTTTTCAGTTTGTACATTCTTCAGGATTTTTCCATCCAAGGCTGGTTGAGAGTTTGTATAACAATGGCTTCAGATTTTCAACATACTACTCTTCAACATTCTTCCTAAATGTAACAATGTGAGACTCACTAGGAGAACGGTGTAGTGAGGGCCACAAACGGCTGTTTGTCTTTCCTTTCAAAATGCTGCCAACAATATTTTCGGAATGGAAGACAACACAAGGCGCTGAGATTCGGTTGGCACCGAGGTGGTGTCCAGCAAGTTGCCGCACTGGTGTGGCCATCCTACAATGCTGCGCCGAAAGTCGGCGTGGGGTGCCCGAAGGGGGGGGGGGAGGCGGCGCAAACGAGCCTCTCCCGCTTCTCCATGTGGAGGCAGTTCATCTGCAGTGGGGCGCCGAGATCCGGATGGCACCGAGGTGGTGTCTAGCAAGTTGCCGCACTGGTGTGGCCATCCTACAATGCTGCGCCGAAAGACGGCGTGGGGTGCCCGAAGGAAGTGTCCTTATCCAGGGCATTATCGCTGTATCATGTCCTCCACTAAAATGGCCCTGGGACACATTAGAACTCGGACGCTCGATTTTTTTTTCCTTTCCTGTACATGCAAAAAAAGGTAAATGCCCGGTACGTTACACGCTTCATCTGCCACGATGAACTCTCCAGAGGAACCGAAAAAAAATATAGTTGTGGTAACTATACCATGCATCGTCATATGGAGAGGTGGCACCAATTAATTATAGTGCTGCATAAAAGAGAGATTTGGAGGAGAACCCCTGACCTGCTAGTACATTCATCAAAGAAGTGGCACTGAGAGCTTCAGAGGCAAGGGAAACGGTCCCAAATTTTTAGAAGAACTTTGGAAAGATTAAAATGACATGTTTAGATTGTGGCAAATTAATTTCATGTGGACAGATGAGTGTTACTCTAATAAATACAGCATATGAACATCATCATAGTCGATGGTTGGTAGAGACATTTTGACTATATCCTGGACCTGCCCGTCCTCGCCCAAAATGGCGCCGAAATAAATGGGACTCGTAACTCCTTGTTGTGTACTGGTTGCAGAACCTTGAAATCACGAGATACGTATGCAGTTTTGAAGCACATGGCGGGCGGGGACGAGAATTGATTGAATATTTCGACATCCCTATTGATATTAAGTTCTGATGTGTTATTGATTACTGTACTGTTGAAAGTTCGAATTAACGTCACCCATGGTACTTGCCCGCAAATGTATATCTAGATAATTTTATTGTAACTGGCCCTGTCGTATTTTAATTATAAAATGTACGTCCACCGATTCCGTAACTGTTAGACACCTTAGTTCTTGCAACCTAATGGCCCGCCCGTTACGTTCCTCTACAGTGTAAATGTCTACTCATCACATACGATTACAGTTTGCTCCGTGGCCAGCCCACGTGGTTATAGGCTCGTATTTGTATAATGAAATTTTCACAATAAAGGTTTTTAAAAGAAAACATGGTAGTAGTATATACATTGGTAAAGTTTGTAATAATAGTCACTGTTTTAGAATCATTAAAAGGCAAGTGAAATAAAGCAGACCAATTACATGAAGGGTAAAAGGTATAATACGAAGGAACGCAGTAAAGATAAATGGTCAAGGGCTGTTGTGTTTTCTATTCCTGCAACATAAAGTGATCGATAAGAATCTCATATTCAGGCGTATCGGCGACTAAGACAGCAGGTCGACCCTCTTTTACTCAACGGCTCCATCATGGGACGAAGAAACGCTCTTTTTCTCGAAAAAAGAATATATTTTACTTGCAGGACAGTTGTAAAATTTCCGGGAAAGTACATTAGTCTGGAACATTATAACATATATTTAAGAAAAAATAATGTTCGGAAGTAATGAAAAGCGTAATTTTTAGGTCATATGACCAAGCCTTTCATCATTACAATAAGAAAAGTAAAATGAACCAATGAAAAGTTTTATTAAGAAGTCACATGACTTGTTATGCTTACGTTACGCGCTGCGCGCCCCGGATGACTTCCGGATGCGCTAACGCGGCGCGTCATATGACGCATTACGCGACAACGCAGGTCCAGAATATAGTCAAAATGTCTCCACCAACCAGCGGTCGGAACACAACCCCTTTCAGCAGGCTAAATAGTTCTGTTAAATGACAACAGAAGGGACAGGCAACAAGAACCATCAGTCAAAGAGGGGAGGGCTAGTTCTTCTCTACCGGGTTACATTGGGGCGCTACCGGAACTGATCGAATTGGTAGTCTACAGTGTTTCTGGATGTTTCAGACTGAAGCTGGGGTTAGCATGAGAGCAGCATCATTTCGTAGCTCCGTCGTGGCCATTCCGCAACCAATCATGGCAGCCGCTCTTTATCGTTATTTTGGGCGGGGTGGGTGGCGGAGCCGAGCTGTTTTGCAGCCATCATTGTGTGGAGTTCAGTTCATCTCACTAGTTTTGTATTTGTCATGAGGGGTTGTTCCTAATGTTTCTATTTTAGCGAGGTCAAAAAGAGATCCCATTAGTGGCCTACTGATTTTGCTCGATTCCTTTTCTTTTTTTTACACGATTTTTCGTTATCTGCAAAGACTAAACAGAGTATTGCGACTCTGTGTTTGTTTGTAAATAGAGAATGAACCAAAGAGAACTAATTCTAAAACAGTAAATACTTGGATAACAATCAATCAAATGGAGAGAGAAGCAGGCACGACGGATTACAACGGGGGCAAAGGCCTGCGTTAACTACCTTTCACTATCTGCAAAGAGAGAGTACTCCTAATAGAAATGAGGGGGGGGGGCACCATTCAAGGCAGATCAGTGTGCATAAACACGAAAATGTTTTCACTTACCACGTACTTGACATTCGACAGCTTATGATATTTGCTATTAAAAAACCATTGAAATTCACTGAAAAAACCATAGGTTATAGACCATATATAGTTAGGAATTAGCATTTACAAAACCTTGAAAATTCACTGAAAAAACCATAGGTTATAGACCATATATAGTTAGGAATTAGCATTTAAAAAACCTTATTTTACTCACACAAAACCATTGAAATTCCATATATAGTTAGTTGCACTAACTATATATTGCGCACCCGCAATCCACTGCTGATCATGTCACATATTACATCATTCATGACATGGTCAGTGACATCACTGATGACATCACTGATGACATCTCAAATGACATCACTGATGACATCACTGATGACATCTCATTTGACATCAATGACCACATCACTGATGATATTATTCATGTGACAATACAATGCATCTCTTCACATTTTAATATAACCTCTGTTTCACCCAGTGTTAAAAACAGAGTATAATTTTTGAAACCATTGACACACCAATACTAGTTACTACATACGTACTCACTGATTCCTACGTCTACACACACATTCACTCATTCACCCATACAATCATTCATACATACAATCACTCATGTTTACAACACAATCATATGCACTCATACACCTATACAGACACTCACACTCTGCCACTCATCCATGGAGTTACTCACACACCTAGTCAGTCCTGTAAAGAATCAATCACACTTCCATTTTCTACTCTATACAGTTAAACATAGAGCACCTTACGTTTTCAACCATATACTAACACATACTTACTCTCTTATACAATCATTGATACAAGTACACATTGATCTGTACAGAGTCACACACCTCCCATCCAGCCACACACACACTCAGTCTCCCATGCAAATACTTGGGCAATCAATCAATAACCCATATAGTTACTCATATAGCTACTGATCAACACATGCAGCAGTTTACAGAACAACAGACATAATGATGCACAAATTAAGACAGTTTAGTCACTAACCCATGCACTCAGTGAGACACATTTAATCACTCACTCATACATTCAGTCATGCACCTACTAAATCCTTCGTCCAGACACTTATACATCCACTCATTCTTAAATATGTAAGACATATTTTAACTTTACAGAAACATAGTCACTGGATGTTGTCATCAGTGATGTCATCAGTGATGTCATTTGAGATGTCATCAGTGATGTCATCAGTGATGTCACTGACCATGTCATGAATGATGTAATATGTGACATGATCAGCAGTGGATTGCGGGTGCGCAATATATAGTTAGTGCAACTAACTATATATGGAATTTCAATGGTTTTGTGTGAGTAAAATAAGGTTTTTTAAATGCTAATTCCTAACTATATATGGTCTATAACCTATGGTTTTTTCAGTGAATCTATATATATATATATATTCACTGAAAAAACCATAGGTTATAGAACATATATAGTTAGGAATTAGCATTTAAAAAACCTTATTTTACTCACACAAAACCATTGAAATTCCATATATAGTTAGTTGCACTAACTATATATCGCGCACCCGCAATCCACTGCTGATGATGTCACATATTACATCATTCATGACATGGTCAGTGACATCACTGATGACATCACTGATGACATCTCAAATGACATCACTGATGACATCACTGATGACAACATCCAGTGACTGTATGTTTCTGTAAAGTTAAAATGTGTCTTACATATTGAAGAATGAGTGGAAGTATAAGTGTCTGGACAAAGGATTTAGTAGGTGCATGACTGAATGTATGAGTGAGTGATTAAATGTGTCTCACTGAGTGCATGGGTTAGTGACTAAAGTGTCTTAATTTGTGCATCATTATGTCTGTTGTTCTGTAAACTGCTGCATGTGTTGATCAGTAGCTATATGATTAACTATATGGGTTACTGATTGATTGTCCAAGTATTTGTATGGGAGACTGAGTGTGTGTGTGGCTGGCTGGGAGGTGTGTGACTCTGTGCAGATCAATGTGTACTTATATCAATGATTGTATAACAAGGTAAGTATGTGTTAGTATATGTTTGAAAATGTAAGGTGCTCTATGTTTAACTGTATAGACAAGAAAATGGAAGTGTGATTGATTCTTTACAGGACTGACTAGGTGTGTGAGTAACTCCATGGATGAGTGGCAGAGTGTGAGTGTCTGTATAGGTGTATGAGTGCATATGATAGTGTTGTAAAGATGAGTGATTGTATGTATGAATGATTGTATGGGTGAATGAGTGAATGTGTGTGTAGACGTAGGAATCAGTGAGTACATATGTAGTAACTAGTATTGGTGTGTCAATGGTTTCAAAAATTATACTCTGTATTTAACACTGGGTGAAACAGAGGTTATATTAAAATGTGAGGAGATGCATTGTATTGTCACATGAATGATATCATCAGTGATGTGGTCATTGATGTCAAATGAGATGTCATCAGTGATGTCATCAGTGATGTCATTTGAGATGTCATCAGTGATGTCATCAGTGATGTCACTGACCATGTCATGAATGATGTAATATGTGACATCATCAGCAGTGGATTGCGGGTGCGCGATATATAGTTAGTGCAACTAACTATATATGGAATTTCAATGGTTTTGTGTGAGTAAAATAAGGTTTTTTAAATGCTAATTCCTAACTATATATGGTCTATAACCTATGTTTTTTTCAGTGAATTTTCAAGGTTTTGTAAATGCTAATTCCTAACTATATATGGTCTATAACCTATGGTTTTTTCAGTGAATTTCAATGGTTTTTTAATAGCAAATATCATAAGCTGTCGAATGTCAAGTACGTGGTAAGTGAAAACATTTTCGTGTTTATGCACACTGATCTGCTTTGAATGGTGCCCCCCCCCCTCATATCTATTAGGAGTACTCTCTCTTTGCACATAGTGAAGGGTAGTTAACGCAGGCCTTTGCCCCCGTTGTAATACGTCGTGCCTGCTTCTCTCTCCATTTGATTGATTGTTATCCAAGTATTTACTGTTTTAGAATTGGTTCTCTTTGGTTCATTCTCTATTTACAAACAAACACAGAGTCGCAATACTCTGTTTAGTCTTTGCAGATAACGAAAAATCGTGTAAAAAAAAAAGAAAAGGAATCGAGCAAAATCAGTAGGCCACTAATGGGATCTCTTTTTGACCTCGCTAAAATAGAAACATTAGGAACAACCCCTCATGACAAATACAAAACTAGTGAAATGAACTGAACTCCACACAATGATGGCTGCAAAACAGCTCGGCTCCGCCACCCACCCCGCCCAAAATAACGATAAAGAGCGGCTGCCATGATTGGTTGCGGAATGGCCACGACGGAGCTACGAAATGGTGCTGCTCTCATGCTAACCCCAGCTTCAGTCTGAAACATCCAGAAACACTGTAGACTACCAATTCGATCAGTTCCGGTTGCGCCCCAATGTAACCCGGTAGAGAAGAACTAGCCCTCCCCTCTTTGACTAATGGTTCTTGTTGCCTGTCCCTTCTGTTGTCATTTAACAGAACTATTTAGCCTGCTGAAAGGGGTTGTGTTCCGACCGCTGGTTGGTGGAGACATTTTGACTATATTCTGGACCTGCGTTGTCGCGTAATGCGTCATATGACGCGCCGCGTTAGCGCATCCGGAAGTCATCCGGGGCGCGCAGCGCGTAACGTAAGCATAACAAGTCATGTGACTTGTTAATAAAACTTTTCATTGGTTCATTTTACTTTTCTTATTCTAATGATGAAAGGCTTGGTCATATGACCTAAAAATTACGCTTTTTATTACTTCCGAACATTATTTTTTCTTAAATATATGTTATAATGTTCCAGGCTAATGTACTTTCCCGGAAAATTTACAACTGTCCTGCAAGTAAAATATTTTCTTTTTTCGAGAAAAAGAGCGTTTCTTCGTCCCATGACGGAGCCGTTGAGCAAAAGAGGGTCGACCTGCTGTCTTAGTCGCCGATACGCCTGAATATGAGATTCTTATCGATCACTTTATGTTGCAGGAATAGAAAACACAACAGCCCTTGACCATTTATCTTTACTGCGTTCCTTCGTATTATACCTTTTACCCTTCATGTAATTGGTCTGCTTTATTTCACTTGCCTTTTAATGATTCTAAAACAGTGACTATTATTAAAAACTTTACCAATGTATATACTACTACCATGTTTTCTTTTAAAAACCTTTATTGTGAAAATTTCATTATACAAATACGAGCCTATAACCACGTGGGCCGGCCACGGAGCAAACTGTAATCGTATATGATGAGTAGACATTTACACTGTAGAGGAACGTAACGGGCGGGCCATTAGGTTGCAAGAACTAAGGTGTCTAACAGTTACGGAATCGGTGGACGTACATTTTATAATTAAAATACGACAGGGCCAGTTACAATAAAATTATCTAGATATACATTTGCGGGCAAGTACCATGGGTGACGTTAATTCGAACTTTCAATAGTACAGTAATTAATAACACATCAGAACTTAATATCAATAGGGATGTCGAAATATTCAATCAATTCTCGTCCCCGCCCGCCATGTGCTTCAAAACTGCATACGTATCTCGTGATTTCAAGGTTCTGCAACCAGTACACAACAAGGAGTTACGAGTCCTATTTATTCCGGCGCCATTTTGGGCGAGGACGGGCAGGTCCAGGATATAGTCAAAATGTCTCTACCAACCATCGACTATGATGATGTTCATATGCTGTATTTATTAGAGTAACACTCATCTGTCCACATGAAATTAATTTGCCACAATCTAAACATGTCATTTTAATCTTTCCAAAGTTCTTCTAAATATTTGGGACCGTTTCCCTTGCCTCTGATGCTGTCAGTGCCACTTCTTTGATGAATGTACTAGCAGGTCAGGGGTTCTCCTCCAAATCTCTCTTTTATGCAGCACTATAATTAATTGGTGCCACCTCTCCATATGACGATGCATGGTATAGTTACCATAACTATATTTTTTTTCGGTTTCTCTGGAGAGTTCATCGTGGCAGATGAAGCGTGTAACGTACCGGGCATTTACCTTTTTTTGCATGTACAGGAAAGGAAAAAAAAATCGAGCGTCCGAGTTCTAAGGTGTCCCAGGGCCATTTTAGTGGTTCTCCGGTGTCTGTCAACATTCTAAACAGTCCGGAGCGGCCGCCATCTTGTCTCTCGGTAGGATTGAGAGACAAGAGGAGGCCAAAACAAAGGGGGAAATAACCATAAGGGGGCATACTAGATCCTCCCTGACCCCCTAGGTTTTATGTGGAGGTTTTAAAAGGGCCCCGCGGGGCAAAAAAAAAAAAAATTTTTTTTGTTTTTTTGCGTGGGTAGCGCCCGGTCCGCGAACCGGGAAGCGTTCTGGGCAGCGTACTGCAATGAAAAATGAATGATAGACTTTTCAAATACTGTATGTTAATTGATTGTTGGTTTTGTTGATTATTTTTTATTTTTTTTTATTTTTCAAGCAATTATTTATTATTGTGATTGTGTTTCAAAATTTAATAACATTTCTAACATTTCACTGTCTGAAATGTCGTCATTTTCATTGAACATAGCTTGTAATCTATGAGGGTGTAAAATGTCCTCATTTTGAAGGAGGTCATCCACTGCTTGCACACATTGCAGTAGTTCTTGGTCCCAAGTTTCATCCATAAATTCTATATAATTTGGATCAATTAATTCTTGGCTGCTCTGTTGCAGGACAATTTGAAATGAAACTTTCTGTTCGCCTTCCATGTTGCCTGAAATTTGGATAAAAAAAATATATATTAGTAGAGATAGGGCACTGTTGGGATTAATTTTAGATAGGCATCTTTTAACAGAGAATTTATCTTTGGGCAGTGTATAGTATCAGAGTGGAAGTAGGAATATAAAAAAGTGTATGTGATTTAACGTAAGCAAATTCATAATTATAAAAGAGAAGCCTAACTCCATCCATAACTAAACAGAGAAGTCTATCTAAATCTATAACTACTACAGAGGGATAGTATATAACTATCAGAAAAAGTTTACCATATTAACTGATAGTGCACAATATAGTTCAGTTTTTAAAATAACAACTTACCTTTAGAAAGAAGTTGAAGTGATTAGTGAAAATCCAATTGAAATGTACACCAGGAAGTAGTAGTCAAAATGGCTGTGTTTCATTCTCTTCTTTTATATATATTCAGGTACATAACCAATCAAATGTCAGGTAAAAAAAGTAGAAAATGAAAGTAACATTTTAATTGGTTGTCAATTCCAACACTTCAGATGTGTTTTGAGAAGTAATTTACCTCAGGGTATTTAGAGAGGTCTACAGGCTAAATGGCTAAATGGAATTCCAATCAAATTTGTGAAAATGGTAGGGATTGGTATGTAGTATGAGCTAATCTATATTTGGTGAAATTGTCTCCAGTGGCTTTTCTGTAAACTACTTTCCCACCTTTTTTGATGGTGCGCTTCCCAGGGAGCGACCCGGTACGCGAACCGTTGAGCGCCCCGGTTCGCGAACCTTAAGCGTTACGGGAGTCCACCATTTTGTGTTTCGGTCGAATTAAGATACAAAATGGAGGGCAAATAATGTTCAGAATGGGTAGAAGGGGGCACGGTAGACTTATCTTGACCCCCTAGGTTTTGTGAGGGTGGCTGAGGAGGCTTATATGTGCGAAAAAAAACCATTTTTAAAAAAATATTCGCGAGGTTAGCTCCCGATTCGTGTACCGGGTAGCGCCCCGGGGAGCGTACTTTGTTGAAAATTAGTGAAAAAAGTTAGAGTAAAATAATAATTGTGAGTGATCAGATGTAGGGTAGCTCTGAGAAGAGCTTTTGGGTTTATGGTACATTTAGGTACTTATAAGTAGGTACCAATGCACAGTCTTAAATTCAGAGTGAAAATTCTGTTGCCCTCATCTGAGAAGTGAACTCCATCTCCTCTGTAGATATCTTGCATGTAGTAACGCAAGTTATTGTTGTACATGGAGCCCATTCCATGGTCTCTCATGTAAGCTGAAACAGATTTGTTTACATGCTTCCTCGACTTCTCAATTTGTGGACAAAATTGGTTTGACCACCTCCATTTCTGTCTTTGGCATATATTTGAATATACCAAGGCAGTCTGAGGAAAAAGTGCCATTAATTGCTCAAAGGTGTCCTTTAAAAGCATTTCCAGACCTACCCCAGTCAAAGTGCCCAAATCATTACCTCCACAGTGCACAATTAACAGGTCAGGTTTGGGCAAATGCATAAAGGTTTTCACCAATGGTATCAATTGGTGACATTTTAATCCTCTGTGGCCAAACCACTTAATTTCCACATCTTGTAAATTGAGGTTAGGTAATTTTCTGTTCCCAGCATACCTGTGAGCCCAGTGGATATAACTATGTCCAACAATCCAGACAGAAAACATGGTGAGAGAAGGTTCTCCTGCAGTCAGATGAAGTGTGGCAATGAAATGGCAGTTGAAAAAATGAGAGTTTAAAATGAAAAAAACTGTGGAGTTTCTGTGTTCATGAAGCAGTAACAGTGATTGGTGGATTTTGATTGCTGAAAACAGAAATTTAGGGTGCATGGATGAGTTATTTGAAAGATGTATTTTGAATGGTCAATAAAAAATCATTAAATGAAAGAATGCACTGGATATGCAGGTGCACTGAGAGTTCAGAGTTCAATTGCAACATTGTTGTGTGAACTTGCAAACACCAGACGTCTTCCAAGAGGTGGTTGCCATGCAGAAAAGGCATGAAATGGCAGAGGGGGGAAGGGTTTTCATTTGAAAAAAAGTGAGGGAAGAGTTTTGATTGGGTGACATGAGAGATATGTGTGAAGAATTACAGCATTTCTGTGCTTTTGATAGCTGCAGACTCTGGAGTGCATACCTTTTGCTCTGCTGAAGACAAATTGGTGTGTTTCTGAGACTGTTTTCAAACTCAAAGTATTTGCTAAGGTGAGAAAATATTTCTTTAATTTAGATAGAGAATAGTGTGCTTTAAGGAGAAAATTATGAATTATGTGGCGCAAATTGCTTGTAAATATGCTCCCATCTGTGAATGGAAAATTTAGATTTTGAATGTTTGTGTTACATAGCCATGTTAAAAGTGATACAAACATGCTGCAAAGGCAATCAAAAAACGCTTTTATGTGTCTTAAGGACATTTTAAGTAATTTTCCCATGTGCAGTGTTTTGAAATTATGATTTGAAAATTGTTTTTGGGCAAAAGGAATTGTTTTTAAATTTATGACAAGGACATAATGGTGTATGCTTCTTTATAAGGCAATTGACTGTCCCTGATGTTATTTTTCCCATTTTAATGTAAGACCTTTCTCTGTGGCGCAAATTGCTTGTAAATATGCTCCCACCTGTGCATGGCAAATTTAGATTTTAAATGTTTGTGTTACATAGCCATGTTAAAAGTGACCCAACCATGCTGGAAAGGCAATCAAAAAACACTTTCATGTGTCTTAAGGACATTTTAAGTAATTTCCCTGTGGGCAGTGTTTTCAAATTATGAATTGAAAATCGTTTTTGAGGTAAAGGAATGTTGTTAAAATTTATGTGCGCCATATGCCCCCAAATTTCTTTTTCAGGGGTGCAGCAGGGTGTTCTTGAGACTCCCCTGCACCTTTGGAAAAATTCCTAATTTGCGATGAGCTAATTGCTAATCGCAAATTGCACCTTCATTCATATGGGAATCCTGGCCCATGGAAATGAATGGGTAATTTGCAATTAGCAATTTGCTCATCGCAAATTTGGAATGGTAAAGAATCGCTATTTATTCCTTAAAATTCGCTATTTAGGAAATGCAAAATAGTTTGATGGTACATATGGCGGTTGATGTCTAACAAGATAAGAAGCTTAGGGATACATTTATGATGACTGGCGCAATGAAGTGGACATTACTTACTTCATTGGTAGAGCTTTACATGTATTATGTCCTCTGTATTCTTCATCAAGCGTAACTTTAATCTGCAATCCTGAGTAGGCCTCACCTTAAACAAACCTCTGGATAGGCCACACCTTATCGTCATCATGAATTAATCATTTAAAATGCTAGGGACAGATTTATGATAGGTGTATGCCTCTTTTGCGCCACTTACAAAACACTGTCCACGGGGAAATGACTTCAAATGTCCTTAAGACACATGAATGTGTTTTTTTAAAGCGTTTGCAATTTTTTTGGGTCACTTTTAACATGGCTATGTGACTCAAACAGTCAAAATCTAAATTCACCATGCACAGGTGGGAGCATATTTACAAGGAATGTGCTCCATGGGGAAAGGTCTTATAATGTAATATGGGAAAAATGACATCAGAGACAGTGAAATGCCTTATAGAGAAGCATACACCATTATGTCCTTGTCATAATTTTGCAAACCATTCCTTTTCCCCAAAAACGATTTTCAAATCATAATTTGAAAACACTGCACATGTGGAAATGACTTAAAATGTCCTTAATTCAAAATTTGCTATTCTTTATTTTGCGATTGCACTGAAGGATTTGCAAATTTTGCGATTCCTTAAATGCAATGTATCAAACAAAAAATATGTAAAAAATAACATTAAGGATTTGGAAACTACCACCAACTTCTAGTTTGTGGTAATTTCCGAATTCTTTTCAAAAAGCATTTTTTTCCAAAAAACAAAAGGTGCCATATGACGCCAATACATGTCCTTAGGGCATGTATGTGCGCCATATGCCCCCAAATTTCTTTTTCAGGGTGCAGCAGGGTGTTCTTGAGATACCCCTGCACCCTTGAAAAAATTCCTAATTTGCGATGAGCTAATTGCTAATCGCAAATTGCACCTTCATTCCTATGAGCCTTCTAGCCCATGGAAATGAATGGGTAATTTGCAATTAGCAATTTGCTCATTGCAAATTAGGAATGGTAAAGAATTGCTATTTATTTCTTAAAATTCGCTATTTAGGAAATGTAAAATAGTTTGATGGTACATATGGTGGTTCATCTGTAACAAGATAAAAAGCTTAGGGATACATTTATGATGACTGGCGAAGTAAAGTGCACATCACTTACTTCATTGGTAGGCCTTTACATGTATTATCTCCTCTGTATTCTTCATCAAGCGTAACTTTAATCTGCAATCCTGAGTAGGCCTCACCTTAAACAAACCTCTGGATAGGCCACACCTTATCGTCATCATGAATTAATCATTTAAAATGCTAGGGACAGATTTATGATAGGTGTATGCCTCTTTTGTGCCACTTACAAAACACTGTCCACGGGGAAATGACTTAAAATGTCTTTAAGACACATGAATGTGTTTTTTTAAAGCGTTTGCAATTTTTTTGGGTCACTTTTAACATGGCTATGTGACTCAAACAGTCAAAATCTAAATTCACCATGCACAGGTGGGAGCATATTTACAAGGAATGTGCTCCATGGGGAAAGGTCTTATAATGTAATATGGGAAAAATGACATCAGAGACAGTGAAATGCCTTATAGAGAAGCATACACCATTATGTCCTTGTCATAATTTTGCAAACCATTCCTTTTCCCCAAAAACGATTTTCAAATCATAATTTGAAAACACTGCACATGTGGAAATGACTTAAAATGTCCTTAATTCAAAATTTGCTATTCTTTATTTTGCGATTGCACTGAAGGATTTGCAAATTTTGCGATTCCTTAAATGCAATGTATCAAACAAAAAATATGTAAAAAATAACATTAAGGATTTGGAAACTACCACCAACTTCTAGTTTGTGGTAATTTCCGAATTCTTTTCAAAAAGCATTTTTTTCCAAAAAACAAAAGGTGCCATATGACGCCAATACATGTCCTTAGGGCATGTATGTGCGCCATATGCCCCCAAATTTCTTTTTCAGGGGTGCAGCAGGGTGTTCTTGAGATACCCCTGCACCCTTGAAAAAATTCCTAATTTGCGATGAGCTAATTGCTAATCGCAAATTGCACCTTCATTCCTATGAGCCTCCTAGCCCATGGAAATGAATGGGTAATTTGCAATTAGCAATTTGCTCATTGCAAATTAGGAATGGTAAAGAATTGCTATTTATTCCTTAAAATTCGCTATTTAGGAAATGCAAAATAGTTTGATGGTACATATGGTGGTTCATCTGTAACAAGATAAGAAGCTTAGGGATACATTTATGATGACTGGCGAAATAAAGTGGACATAACTTACTTCATTGGTAGGCCTTTACATGTATTATCTCCTCTGTATTCTTCATCAAGCGTAACTTTAATCTGCAATCCTGAGTAGGCCTCACCTTAAACAAACCTCTGGATAGGCCACACCTTATCGTCATCCTGGATTAATCATTTAAAATGCTAGGGACAGATTTATGATATGTGTATGCCTCTTTTGCGCCACTGTGCGTCACTTTTATGATGCAGCGGCGGTGCAAAAGATTTGCTATGAGGCGACAAAATTACAAATTGATGCATTTAGGCAGATATGTCATGGTGTAAAAAAAACGTACCACATGAAACCGATGCAGCAGTGATGCAAAAGATGCACCATGTTGCAAGACAGGCCTCACTTGCGCCATATGTATCAAGCTAATTAGCATTCGCAAAGATCAAAATTCTGTGAATTTCGGCCTTTGCGAATGCTAATTAGACAAATGGTATGTATCAAACAAGTTTGATGCAAAATAAGGAATAGCAAAATTTGCTATTCCTTATTTTGCGATTGCACTGAAGGATTTGCAAATTTTGCGATTACTTAAATGCAATGTATCAAACAAAAAATATGTAAAAAATGACATTAAGGATTTGGAAACTACCACCAACTTCTAGTTGGTGGTAATTTGTGAATTCTTTTCAAAAAGCTTTTTTTCCAAAAAACAAAAGGTGCCATATGACGCCAATACATGCCCTTAGGGCATGTATGTGTGCCATATGCCCCCAAATTTCTTTTTCAGGGGTGCAGCAGGGTGTTCTTGAGACACCCCTGCACCCTTGGAAAAATTCCTAATTTTTGATGAGCTAATTGCTAATCGCAAATTAAACCTTCATTCCTATGAGCCTCCTAGCCCATGGAAATGAATGGGTAATTTGCAATTAGCAATTTGCTCATTGCAAATTAGGAATGGTAAAGAATTGCTATTTATTCCTTAAAATTCGCTATTTAGGAAATGTAAAATAGTTTGATGGTACATATGGCAGTTCATCTGTAACAAGATAAGAAGCTTAGGGATACATTTATGATGACTGGCGCAATAAAGTGGACATTACTTACTTCATTGGTAGGCCTTTACATGTATTATCTCCTCTGTATTCTTTATCAAGCGTAACTTTAATCTGCAATCGTGAGTAGGCCTCACCATAAACAAACCTCTGGATAGGCCACACCTTATCGTCATCCTGGATTAATCATTTAAAATGGTAGAGACAGATTTATGATAGGTGTATGTCTCTTTTGCGCCACTGTGCGTCACTTTTATGATGCAGTGGCAGTGCAAAAGATTTGCTATGAGGCGAGAAAATTACAAATTGATGCATTTAGGCAGATGTGTCATGTTGTAAAAAAAACGTGCCACATGAAACCGATGCAGCAGTGATGCAAAAGATGCACCATGTTGCAAGACAGGCCAACTTGGGGTCATATGTATCAAGCTAATTACCATTCGCAAAGATCAAAATTCTGCAAATTTCAGCCTTTGCGAATGCTAATTAGACAAATGGTATGTATCAAACAAGTTTGATGCAAAATAAGGAATAGCAAAATTTGCTATTCCTTATTTTGCGATTGCACTGAAGGATTTGCAAATTTTGCGATTCCTTAAATGCAATGTATCAAACTAAAAATATGTAAAAAATGACATTAAGGATTTGGAAACTACCACCAACTTCTAGTTGGTGGTAATTTGCGAATTCTTTTCAAAAAGCATTTTTTTAAAAAAAACAAAAGGTGCCATATGACGCCAATACATGCCCTTAGGGCATGTATGTGCGCCATATGCCCCCAAATTTCTTTTTCAGGGGTGCAGCAGGGTGTTCTTGAGACACCCCTGCACCCTTGGAAAAATTCCTAATTTGCGATGAGCTAATTGCTAATCGCAAATTGTACCTTCATTCCTATGAGCCTCCTAGCCCATGGAAATGAATGGGTAATTTGCAATTAGCAATTTGCTCATTGCAAATTAGGATTGGTAAAGAATTGCTATTTATTCCTTAAAATTCGCTATTTAGGAAATGCAAAATAGTTTGATGGTACATATGGCGGTTCATCTGTAACAAGATAAGAAGCTTAGGGATAGATTTATGATGACTGGCGCATCACCAGGGATGTGCCAGTCATCCTGCGCCGCTGTTCCGCCACCCATGGTGTGCTGCATTTACAATGCGGGGCATCATGGGGCAAAAATGGCACAGATGCGTGACGTATCTGTGCTGTAAAGGTAGTGATTGCTGGAGTTGTATCGCAAGTGCGATGCAGCTCAAGCAAGGCTCAGGGGTGCCCCATCTCCACAATGTTGCGTCAAGACCTATGCCTGCTTAAAGCAGGCGCAGGGTTTTGACGCAGCTTTCTCCTATCTGATTGTAAATACGGCACACCATGGGTGGCAGAGCAGCGGTGCACGTTAACTGGTGCATGCCTGGGGATGTGCCATTTAACATAAATCTGCCCCTTTACATTTAAGTATGTGCAGGGGACACAGAGTTGGTGAGGCTTATCCAAGGTTAAGAAGAGATGAGTCCTGTTCACTGAAAAATTAGACATAGGCTTCACCTGCTCAGCATCGCTGGACATGGCTAAATAATAGCTGCAAAATGTTACTCTTGTTAAACAATTTTACTATTATAATCTCTGAGATTTGTCTCTTACTCTGCAACATCTCATTGTTGTTATCTTTCTTTAAAGATAAAGACAACATCAACATGAGCGACAATCTGCAATCAGTTGATTTTGACCTCATCATTGAACTTGTAATTGAAACATCAGTGGATGTTGATCCCTTGGATGATTTAAATCCTGAGGATGAAGAAGAGCGTGATGAGGATGCAGATTTGTCCGAATTATATGACATAGGGTGGGAAGCTGACCTGCTTGAGCCTATGGAACTATAAACATTTATTTTTAAAATTTATAATAAATAAAAAGTAAAAGTGTAAACCGTTTAATTTAAAAATAAAGACACCTTCAAAAACAGGTTATGTGTAGTGTCTTCAATAAAATATTAAAATATGCTCATAAAATTAGATCAGATTCACATATAAAATAGCACAGGTAACATGAATATAAATTCCATTTCTTTTCTGCTATTTCTGTATTGTAAATTTGCCAAGGACTAAAAAATCTTCTATTTAAAATGTCAAGTAGTGTGTTAAGTTTTTGATCACTGTTATTGATTTACTGTTTGGTAATAGTGGTTAATAACATTTTTTAATATATTTTACCACAGATTCAACTGCAAATCATTTCAACATTTCACCATGCCAACGAAAGAAAGAGAGAGAAAGGCTGCAAAACGTCAAAGACAGCAGGTGAATCAAAAGAAGCAGCAGTCCTCTAACAAAAAGATTTGTCAAGTCACGAAGAAAGCACCGGGTAAGAGTACAAAAACATTCATAAGAAATATGTGTAGTAAAAAAAATATTACTACAGAAAATGTTTCAGTCCATAAAAAGAGAAGCAATTCAAATGGAAAGGAAAGGCCAATCAAAAATGTTACTGCTAGAGCAAGAGATAACTCTGTGCATGATAGTAGAAGGAAACAACAGTTTAGGGACATTCGTAAACGAATGTTCCGCAACAGGATAATTGGCAATTTGTTAAAAAATATTAAGAAAGGTCAACAGAAAGTGGTTTTTTATAAGAGAAAAAAAAAAGTTGAGAAAGTTATTGATCAGGCATTTGAAATTAAACGTAAGTTATTTATTTTGATAATCAATAGAATTAGGAAGCTAAACAAGGCAATTTATGATTTCAAAAGAAATAGTAGATGGAAGAGAATAGTTAATCGTAGTAATTTTTGTGAAGTTTTTTCTGGAGAATGGATTCATAGTTCAAGCTGTGAGGCATTTTTTAATGAGGAGAGTTATTTCCAGGATAATGATTTGGTGCATGCAGTTGACACCAGTGGTCGTGCTTATGAAGTGAAAGATGGTTGTCCAGTTGAAAAAGAAAAACTTGTGACAACAGAGGCAGAAGAGGTGTTAGGTAATGAGGTTTTAGGAAGACGTGCTAAGGGTCCTGTGTACACCTGGAAGTGTAGTAGTATTTGTAGTGTGCGACAGGATTCCATCAATTTGCTTTGTGATTTTGTACGGTCATTTAATAAGAAAAGTTTGAAGCAGAAAATAAGGTTGTTGCAAGAATTAGATCCTTGCAGAGTGAGAGAAGTGACAGGTTTGCATGGTCATTCACTGGCTTGTCTTTCCAGGAGAGTATGCCAGAGTGTTTTTCATCATTTCAGGATGCTAGCAGTGCATCATAATAAAGTGAGGAAATTAGTTAGAATGTTGTATTATGCTAAGAGTCCAGCAATTATGCTTAAACAATTATGCGCTGCTCTTTTGCATGGTTCTGAAATAGATGTGAAGAATATATGTGAAGAAATTGAGTTTTGTTACTTTGGAAGTAAAGAGGAGAATGTTGAAATTGACCAAGAAGAAGCGGGTAATGTGGAAGATAGTGTACAGGTTTCCAGTACAGATAATTTCCAGAGGGAAATTGTCACATTTCAGGTCAAATCAAGTGAGAGGCCAAATTTCACTTGTGTGTGTTGTCGACGCACTTATTATAAGAATCAGACTAAGTTAGTGGATTTATATGCAAAAAGTGAAAGGGAAAATAATAGTGAATGGAAGGATTTTGCAACATACTTGATGGTAGAAAATTGTTTTGATTTGGGATTGGATCAACGTGTGTGTACTTATTGTTGTTGCAAATTAAATCAAAACCAGATGCCTGCTAGAGCAGTTCATAATAATCTGGAATTGGTTGAGATTCCTTCTGAATTGAAGGATTTAAATACTTATGAATCTATTTTGATTCAAAGTATCCATCCCTTTCAGGCTATTGTAAGAATGGAGCCAAAGACAGGGAAATTGCCTCCATCAGATTTACAGAGAGGATTAAAGGGAAGAGTTGTTTATTTGCCTCTAGATTTGAAGAAAAACATTAACACAATTGGAGTAGAAAAAGTGGAAGAGGAACCTCTGGTTATCTTAGTTAATGGGGTTCCGACAAAGAATAAGAAAATATGGCAAGATTTAGTAGATGTTAGGAAAGTTAAAAAGGCAACATTGTATTTGAAAAAAAATAATAAATACTATAAGAATGTATATGTTGCAGAAGAGGAAGTAAGTGAGGAAGAGGATAGCGATTTGTGTGCTGGTCAAATTGAGAAAGTAGAACCCTCTACGAGTGAAGAAATATATGAACATTATAGTGTTCATCCTTTGCATTCCAAGGAAGTCATGGGGAATGCTATTGAGTTGTTTCAAATGAAACAAGCCAAAGGGAGTCCCATTAGTGTTTGGGAGGAAAGTTTGGAAGGTCAGGGAGGGGAGGAAGATATGATGAGCGACCTCATCAAATTCCTGCTTCTGAATACCGGACTTTGCGATTGTATGCAGGAGATGCTAGGTTTCGACAAAGCATTCCTTATTTGTTTCATCTCCTGTTTGAAAGCGATCTGTCTGGACTGTCATATGCAGTGAACCACATCTTGAAAAGTGGTATACACATGCAAAACATCTCGGCAAGTGACTTTATGGATAAAGTCAATGTCCAAGACAGTATTTTGGATTCTCACCTGATTAATCTCATGGCGTGTCAGCGTGGTACTAATGAGTACTGGTACCGTCGTCATGGTGATTTAAAATGTATGCTGAGGAACTTAGGTACTCCCACATGGTTCCTCACTCTGAGCTGTGCCGAGTATGGCTGGGAAGACTTACTTGAATTTCTACGAGAGGCAAATGCTAACGTAGATAACATCGAATTCAAGACACCCGGAGAACTGTGCTCTTTGGATCCAGTCAATGTATGTAGGTACTTCAATCATAGATTTGAAGCTATGATGTCTTTCATCATGAATAAGAAGAATCCACCTCTTGGAGAGGTGTTGGATTTCTTCTGGAGAAAGGAGTACCAAGCAAGAGGTGCTCCTCATATACATATGTTGCTGTGGATCAAGGATGCACCTAAATTTGGAACGGATCCAGAAGACTCAGTGATGAGTTTCATCCAACAGTATTCTACGTGTGCTGTTCCAAACGCAAAGGAGAAGAAAAGCCTAAGAGAAAAAGTTCTGCATTTCCAAAGCCATCGATGTGGAAAGTACTGCCGTCGTAAATTCCGAAACAAGGACAAGTTCTACACCAAATGTCGTTTCGGCTTTCCACGACCGGTGATTTCTAAAGGAAGAGTAAACAGTTTGATGTCTTCGCTGCGACATAATGTCATGAAGAAATCACCTAAAAACACATACAATTTGAAGAGGAACGAAGAGTCCAAGTACATCAACGACTACAACCCGGTGATTTTGTCCATGTGGAATGCTAACATGGATATACAGTTTGTGGCTGATAACTGTATGGCTGTGGCTCGGTATGTGACGTCTTACATCACCAAAAAAGAGAAGACAGAATTGAAGGATATGTGGGAGGACATTTCCCATGAAAAGAGCCTCAGCAAGAAGTTGTACAGTTTCAGTCTGAAGATGTTGTCGCATCGAGAAATTGGAGCTTACGAATGCTCTGACCGGTTGTCTTCAGCAAGTCTCTATGCCAAGTCCAGGAGTATCGTTTGGGCGAGTCTTGGTCTTGCTGCAACGCGTAATCGAGTTCTGAAACCTGTGCGGGAAATTGAGTATTTGGCGGAAAAGGAGCCAAACAGTACCGACATTTTGAAGACCAACATGTTGGATACATATTATCCAAATAGAAGCAGTCACCTCGACAATGTTTGTCTGTATGAGGTTCTTCAAAATTACATATTCAAGAGGAACATCAAAGAAGATACTGAGAAAGGAGTGTATGCTGTAATAGGAAGTGAGGGATGTCTGGTCAAGCAAAGAAAATCCCCCTTGGTAAACCATCGAAAATTGAGTGGCGAATCTCCTGAAAAAAAGGAGTTTTTCTATTTAGCACTTTTGCAACTTTTCAAGCCTTGGCGTGCAGAAGAGGAACTGCTTGGAGATTTCCTCTGTTACGAAGACTCTTTCAATGCCGCCAAGGAGACCATAGAATGTCCTGCTTTTCCCAAATATGTAGAAATGTTGAATGTGGAAATTGAGCAGGAAGCAACGATTGCAGCCGAGATTGCCAGAGACAGTTCTCAGGACAGTCAGAGTTCTGCTTCATTGAGTCAGGATCCACTAGGAGGACCTGTTATCGAAAATGAAGCTGCCACTGCCATGAATGAAGTGGAAAGAGCCATGGCACATGCTCAGGAGGATGCGGTTAAATTAGAAGAGTTGGAAAGACAACTCAACGTTGAGCAGAGGAAAATATATGACGAAGTTACCATGCAAATTGATCATGGATTAAGTCATGACAAGAAAGAGTGCTCATGTACGTCGTTGAAGCCTGTCCGACTGTACGTGAGTGGAGAAGCGGGAACTGGAAAAAGTTTCCTCATTAAAGCAATTTCATGCTATTTGCAGGAAAGGACAGAGTCATCGCTGTCTTGTGTTGTCACCGCTCCAACTGGACTGGCAGCACATAACATTAAAGGGATTACTTTACATCGTTTACTGATGCTGCCAGTGGAGCATGACAACAAATTACAATATCACAAGCTATCTGGAGATGCTTGTTTTGAAGTTTCAAGAATCTTGAGGAAAATTAAACTTCTTATCATTGACGAAGTAAGCATGGTTTCCAATGTCATGCTTGCCTTTGTGCATTTGAGAATGCAAGAAGTTCTCAAAACAGAGTATGATGTGTTATTTGGTGGCAAACACATCATTGTTTTCGGAGATCTTTTGCAGCTGACACCAGTGAAAGGGCAACCTGTGTTCAAAATGCTCACGCATGAAGATACCAGGAAGTGCCTAGGCAGCATTGGCAACGTCAATATATGGTTAAACTTCAATTATGCTGAACTGCATGAAAATATGCGTCAGGCGAAGGATGAAGTTTACAAGACTATTCTACAAGATGTTAGAATTGGAAAAGTGACCGAGCATGGGAAAGAAGCTTTACATGCACGATTACTGTCAAATTTATATCCAGAACAAGATGTTGTGCCTGAGAATATTTTTCAGAAAATTACTGATAAGAAATCTGGAATATGTTTGATGCCAACTCTTGCAGAATGTGCCAAATTCAACAACAAAATGTTGCATTTAGAAAAGCAAGAGATTGTGAAACCGGAAGCTATTGACAGAGTAGAGCATATGGGATCAACAATTATTTTGTCTGAGAATCTGAAAACAAAATTGGATTCATTAGAGAAGAGTATATCTAAAACTGCAGGTTTTGAAAAGACTCTGAATGTGTGCTTGAACTGCCGTATAATTTTAAGAAGGAATTTACATGTTGAAAGAGGTCTGGTAAATGGATCAATGGGTAATGTTGTTGATTTTGTAAAATACAGAAATAGAGATGGAATTGAATTTTTAAAAATTAAATTTGATGGCATTGAGGAAGTACAGCTAATTGGTCGTTGCTCTGCTAGATTTTTGCTTGTAAAAGACTTATATGTTCGCCGTAAGCAGTTTCCTGTTTGCTTGGCATATGCGGTGACAATCCATAAATCGCAAGGTTTAAGTGTAGACTGTGCATTGGTGAATATTGGCAGTTCTGTGTTCAAGGAGGGTATGGCATATGTGGCATTGTCACGAGTTAGAACTTTATCGGGATTGTACTTGATTGAGTGTGATGTCACAAACATTTGTGCGGATCTAGATTGTGTTAAGGAATACAATAGGTTAAGAAGAGAGTATGCGCCACATTTGCCTCAGTATCCTTTGTTTGAGAAACGTGTGATAGGCCGGAAACGAAGAAATGTGACCAATACTGGGGAGGTTGTAGCAAAAAGACGATAAGTCGATGAACCTAAAATTACAAGCAGAAACAAAAAGGATTCTGTTGAAGATGTTGTTGGTTTTCAATTTGAAAACAGTTCTGGTGTCAACTGCTATGCTAATGTAGTGGTTAATGTTTTGTTTTCTCTAGAAAATGTAAAAGAAGAGATTGTGGTCAATTCTGATCAAAGATTTTGCAGTTTGTTAAATTCTGTGTTAGAGAAATGTAGCACTGATAGAACAAACATAGAAAGTGTGTCTGAAATTCGAAATCTGTTAGACAGATGTTCAGGCCAAACACAATTCTCTCAAAATATTCAGCAAGATTGTCAGGAGTTTTTAATGTATATGCTTGATGTATTGCATGCTGAAGGTGTAGATGTAGATCAGCTGTTTGGGCTTTCTTATCAATGGCAGCATGACTGCGAGAACTGTATGGTATCAAGTACTACTAGTGTAGACTCAGAAAGGTTTATATATTTAACTTTGCCAGACAGTAAATCAGTCTCCTTTAATAAGCTAGTAAAAGCAGCTGATCACAACATGGAGTGTAGCCAATGTAAATCTGAAATGATGTCCACATTATTTATACGAACATATGGCCAGTATGTCATTTTAATGTTCCAACGATGTAGGCCTGATGGAACAAAATTGACAACTTTAATTAAAAATTTTGTAGCTTCGCAGTTGTCAATATCAGGAAGGACTTTTGTAACTGCAGCAATTATATATCATGACGGCCCTTCAATAACATCAGGACATTACACAGCTTATTTAAAGTCTAGAAATGGCTGGTCATTCTGCAACGATTCTGTTTTAATTTTCAAAAAAAAATTGCCGTAT
Source organism: Lissotriton helveticus (assembly GCF_964261635.1). Taxonomy (NCBI): domain Eukaryota; kingdom Metazoa; phylum Chordata; class Amphibia; order Caudata; family Salamandridae; genus Lissotriton; species Lissotriton helveticus. The sequence goes on from NC_136061.1 coordinate 524,579,500, forward strand.
GACCTTAAAAACTCTTACCTGGTGTTTTTAAAACCAAAATTTTAGGGAAATAATCTCGGGATGTGCTCTGTGGAATTTCAAGAAGTTCTAATGGCTCCTACACAATTTGGCCTTGAGGATAAGTGTAGTTCAGAGACATAACTTCTAACCATAAGACTGGACGTCATGGAGAAATAAGTGCACTTTGAATGAGTTCAGAAAAAGTATTTCTTTTTATAAGCTAATTGAAGCAGCCAATCAAAACATAGAGTAGAGGGAATGTAAGTCTGCAATGCTGTCTACTGTTTTACATTGCTTTGTGATTGAAAGTGATGTAGAGAATTAAATAATTGTAGTAGTCGTAGAGTTAGTGTAAGTCTGCTTCATAGTAAGCAGTATCAGTGTCATAGGAAATGTAGAACATGACTGAGCAAGAAGGGGAAGATATTACTATTCCTGGATTGTGAAAATGATCTTCAACATTTTAATTCTGAAAGTTGCAGAAATGCCAAATGACGGGATTGGCTTACAAGAAATCCAGGAGTTATAAATGGCTCTGACAAGATTTGGCCTTGTGGAAACTTGTGGTAGAGAGCAAGAAGTCATTTATTGCATGTAACATGTTTTTAAAAACGATGGAGATTTTCTTTCAGAAAGTGGCGGGCTGAAAGTAATAACAGCACAACAGAGTGTAAGCTGTTCATAGGACATCCTTTGACGTCATGGAAAGTAAGTTAACTTTAAGGAGTTCTGAATTCTGATTTGTTATGTTGTATGGGTTTTTTAAACACAATCATTTTGATTGTGTTTTTTTTTCCCCGCTGTTATATGATGAATACCTTCAAGTCACTGTTTTTAGTGAATTTTGATACATTCTGAGAACAGCAAAAATAAACCATTTAACATGTATAATTAATTCTGTACTGTTTGCATTTATGATGTATATGTAGAACTGTGTAGGAGGCATGGAGAAGGTGAGGCTTCTGTAAGTGTCAAAGTTGTTGCATGCAGTGCTGCACTTCTGCGTATTCTTTCATATGCTAGACTACATCTGCACAATGAGATACCTAAGCAAAGGAAACACAAGTGATGTGATTGTGAAATGAGCAAAATAAATTGCACGTATTTCATTTACATCACCTGTGTTTCCTATCATTACGAATCACATTGTGCAGATCAAGTTTAGGTCTGTCCAGGGAAACATAGGAGGTTTGGACTTTGTTCAAGAGTGCAGTGGACATGACTCACTTCATTGGTAGACCTTCACATATATTATGTCCTCTATTCTCTTCAACAACTCGAAATTTCATCTGCAACCCTGAGTAGGCCTCACCTCAAACAAACCTCTGGATAGGAGACATCTTATTGGCATCCTGAAGCAATTATTTACAATTTTAGTGTCTTGCGACACTTTTCTGAGACAACAGCAATGCAAAAGATGCACCATGTTTTAAGATAGGCCTCACTTCATCTGCATCAAGATACTGTTAGTTTAAAATGTATATCTTTAGGACTGTGTAGGGGGCCTGGAGAAGCAGAAGCTTCTGTAAGTGTCAAAGTTGTTGAAAAACTGTTTGTCCTTCAATCTTTTCCCTTGTCTTTTGTAATTTTTAAATACATGTTTTAATATTTTTAAAATGTTTGTTCTCTCTTTCACAGATTGAAAGTATAAAAACAAAAAGTGAGTAATTTAACGACAATTATAAGGTAAATGTTTTGTACTCTTTTCGTTACATTTCTATCACATTCACCTACTATTAGTTCCACAGCTTCATTTCTTTAACCCTCAGTTTCCTGCCTTTGCTACTTCCCTCATTCCTTTCTCTATTACCTACTTACTCAACTCCTTCCACTCTTTTTGTCAGTCCCTCTCTTCTCATAGTTCCTCACTCTTGTTCACTCACTCCGTCTCTATTACTCTTAGTGTCTTTGACTGATCACTGTATCACTATTTGTTCATAATGCTTTCTCTGTGTAGTTGAAGCACACTAAGGGGCATATTATGAACACAGCCAATAAAATTATTGCTCTTTTTATTGGCAGAAAACTGGTGCAAAAGTGGTTTTAGCGGCAGTTTTCTGCCGCAAAAGCAGCTTTAGCGACACATTTCTGCCAATAAAAGCTGCAAAACTTTTATTGCCTATGTTGATGATATGGCTCTATGTTACTTACATTTCTTTGCTGTTTCAATTAATCTTTTTCTGTTATTTTTTGTTTTCTGTTTTCAATTTTTTCTCTCTGTTATTCCTCATGTTTTAATCTTATTTTGAACATTCACTCACATTCTCCAAGAAACTCTTCTTTGTTAATGTTATACTCTCTTTTTTTTTCTTTCACTTCGTTATCTATTTTGTTTTTCACAATTATACCCTCTTCCGTCTTTTCTTCGGTAAATAGATCTATTAAACAGTATCTCTTCTTTACTCCCTATAGCTGTCTTTCTTTTAACATCACTCTCTGTTTACTTTCCTTATACTTACTCTTTTTTTGAAAAAAAAAATTTTTTGGTTAGCTCCCGGTCCGCGTACCGGGAAGCTAACCGGGAAGTGAACCAAAAGAAATAGAGCTTGCCAGAGTGCTAAACATTCTAGCAATTTTTTTTGAAAGGGAAGGTAGTTTGTTGTTTTATATATTTTTTTTTTTTGAACATTTTTTGTTTTTTTGTATTTTTTGAACGATTTTATATTTTTTTTGGTTTTTTGGGGGGGGGGGAAACAACAAAAAACAGGCATTGAAAAGGGCTCAACAGGAGCAAAAAAAAAATTACTGGGGGCGGTTAGGGCAATTATGATGTTCATAAGCCAGGTTGATAGCATTTATGCTCATATTGCCACATGCTAACAACGCACGACAGTGCATACAAGTGTGTATCATGTGGCCAACATTTTCTTGTATGTTTGGCACAGTTTCCCGTGCCTCTGCTGGTGTCAATGAAATTGATATTCTTGATCTGGCCACAGGAGTTGATCTTGGATTTTCCTGCAAATCCCGTATTTCCGCCCGGCTATAATTGAGTGGATGCTTCCTGGTCATGTGCCTGTGCATAGTATGGTTCCCATAACTATATTTCTTATCCGTCCCTCTGGATAATTGTTCTTTGCAGATGAGGCAGGTGACATACCTCGCATTCACTTTTTTTTGGCAAGGAGGGATCGAATAAAACTGCCAGATGAAACTGGCTTTCTTATGGGAAACCCGGGGCACCTCTTCTAAGAACTGTGGTTCTTCTCCCTCCTCTTCCTCCATTTCTTCCTCTTCCTCCTCAGTGTTGGTCATGACCTGGGGAGGTGGTCCTCTCTTCCCATGAGGAGGTGGAGGTGGTGGTGGTGGTGCACCAGCTGAAGCAACTACTGAAGCCATTTCTGATATAGTAATAAAGGTCTTCCTCTCACAATGATGAAAGTCAGAGTGAGGAAAGAAGGAGGGGTTTTCATCATTTGGGAAAAACAATACTTCTCAACCAATGAAAAGTGTTATTTTTAGGTCACCTGACCTAGCCTTACATGATTATGAAACCAAAAGTGAAATGAACCAATGAAAAGTGTTATTAACAAGTCACATGACCTGTTATGCTTACGTTACGCGCTCCGGTCCGCGCCCCGGATAGCTTCCGGGTCGCTGCGCTTCGCGCCTCGGTCCGCGCCCCGGGGCACTTCCGGGTGCGCTAACGCGGTACGTCACAAGACGCATTACGCGGCAACGCGATACGTCGCGCTTTCGCGACGCGCCGCGGATCGCTTTCGGGGAGCTGCGTTTCGCGCCTCGGTCCGCGCCCCGGGGCACTTCCGGGTGCGCTAACGCAGTACGTCATAAGACGCATTACGCGGCAACGCGATACCGTCACTATGTTGATTTCTTACCGGTTCGCGGACCGGGTCGCGGCATCAATTTGAGCTAACGGAAAGCTTTCCGGTTCGCGGACCGGGAGCGAAACAAAAAAAATATTTAAAAAAAATTATTAATAAACATATAAAATATATTTTGGGATTTAAAGAAGAATACATTTTACAGCTATAGATATTAGCTTTTAAAAAACCAATGAAATTCACTGAAAAAACCATAGGTTATAGACCATATATAGTTAGGAATTAGCATTTACAAAACCTTGAAAATTCACTGAAAAAACCATAGGTTATACACCATATATAGTTAGGAATTAGCATTTAAAAAACCTTATTTTACTCACACAAAACCAATGAAATTCCATATATATATTTAGTTGTACTAACTATATATCGCGCACCCGCAATCCACTGCTGATCATGTCACATATTACATCATTCATGACATGGTCAGTGACATCACTGATGACATCACTGATGACATCTCAAATGACATCACTGATGACATCACTGATGACATCTCAAATGACATCACTGATGAGCTCCTCTCGCGGCTGGGCTCAGCCGCTACAAATCCATTCCAAAAGGTAGCCCCAATGAGAGAAGCCAGCCGGCAGAAAATGGTATTGCATATTGTCTTTCCTCAAAACACTGCTTCGGCAAAATTTTATTTAAAAAAGGGGGTTGGGGAGATACAAAAAAATGCACCGATTCATTTACACTGGTGACCTAAAAACAAGTGAGGCCACTTCAGCTCAGGCCCCCTGCCCTGCTAGGTATGCATACATTAATGGGCGGCCCTGCGAGAAAAAGAAAGTGACACCTCTGTCTGCTGCTAAACGTGAGGTAAAGACGCCCATTTGCCTCCAGAAAGGCCATTGAGACACCCACTGGGCCGCTGGCTGTATCCAAACAACAGCGACACCGCCCAAATCTGCCACCCAGACTGCTCCAAAAAGCAGCCCACAGTTGGAACTCAGCCCCGGCCCCTCGGGCATTGCACCAGTGCCCAAATTACCAATCTAACGATGTGGCAGAGTATATACGAGTGCGTATGCCTAAATCGCTCTGCCATCTTTCTGCATTCAGGCTGCTGTGCCCCATCCACTCCAGCCGCTAATATGTACCTGCCTGACACTGCGCACCAAGCCCTCACTGCTCATCTTTTCACGGTCACGACACCCTCCACATCATGCAGCTCGGTTCTGCAAGCAAATAGGTCTCACATTTGGTACTGAGTCTTGATATCGCCATGGCAGAGGACATACTAGTGCACCTATCATCATCGCAGGTTGTATATCCGCTCAGTGCTTGCGGTGCTCCTAACTCAGTGAAAAGTGAGGCCACGCATGTTGGGCTTAGGCCTACACTGCGGTGAAGCAGAGCACACAAAATATCGAGTGTTCAGACCACCGGGACGAGCCATCACCTTGGCGGTGTGACTGTGCCGGCCGCAGTGCATGTGTTGCCAGTAACTCTAAAATGGTGTAGAGCACGTGCACCCGGTCTTTTATATTAGCAGGGTCACATGTCCTGTGAGGCCTGTGCTGGATGGGTGTGATGTGGGTGTCTACCAGCCATGAGGGAGTGGCTGTGGCATCAGTGTTACCAGATTGGGCTAGATCATGCATAATTGGGCTATATTTTGCTGGTTGTGTGGTAACATTTTGGTTTGTGCGAGTTGCCAGATTATAAATATATATACAGAGCTCCAGCATAGTAGTATTTTAAAGTGCTTTATTAGACAAATATTTACTTAGCATCCTGCTGCAACATCAATTCCAATGCATTCACCCCCTGCTTGACGCTGTTCCTGCCCCTCCTTCCCTAAAGTAGAAATATTGGGCTACTTTGGGCTACTTTTTGGTTTGCTTTGAAGTATAGAAAGCTTAAAAAATCTGACAACACTGGATGCAGGTGTCCGTGTTGGAGAGCTACCATCACCCGGGTTGCAAAAGCCAATGTGTCACTCTATGAGCCAAGTCCAACAATATGGCTAACATGGAAGGTACGGCGAATAACTGACCCTATATTCATCCATAGTTCCACACAAGAAAGATGGTGGACAAGAGACATCTGTGTGGATATGAATGTTTATTGCACTTTCAGTGGAGTGTTGCAGCTGTAGCAATACAGGGCCATGGGAAGTTGAATTTTCCATTTTTGTCACATGGAGGGCAGCCAATTAGAGACAAGCTTGTTGTCGGAGTTAGGCTGCGCCAACATATGTACTTATACAATCACTGCGACGATCCTCGCGCACTTAATAAATTCACTATACACTCTGCTTGCAGTACTCTAACGATACAGTCTCTACGTACGTACTTGTACAATGACCAAGACAAAGTTACATAACTAACGTTTTCCCCCACTGTCAAAGGTAAGATGGTTGCATACACTGTCCAGAGCACTATGTAATGTGGTCGGGCCTAGGGGCAGCATGTTGCATACATAATGAACACATGGACACAGATAGATAGTGAAACTGGGTACGGGCATGTGCGTTCAACTCCTTTTTATTACCGGGGTCACATATCCAGTGAAGTCTGTGGTGGATGCGTGTGGGGTGATTGTAAGCCAACCCTCTGGGAATGGTTGGTGCTGGCAACAAGTACAACAGTAATCATTGGATCAGACACAGAGATTCAATCATAAAGGGTGAATGGTTTATGCTGCACTAAGGTACGGGTACCAGATATGAAATCATAAAGAAAAGATTCTATCGTAAAGGGTTCATGGGCGGATTTTGCGGATTGGCAATCCGCGAACTTGCGTATTTACGGATTCGCAATCCGCGAAGATCCGCGAACTCTAGCGGATTTGCGGATTTTTCCGTTTTTTGTGTTGGCGCGTGTTCGCGCCGATTTTGGGACAAGTTCGCAATTGCGAACTTACTTTTCGGCTTGCAACGGCCGCGACTATGTTGTTTCTACGTCTGGTTTATCATCACAGGTTCACAGCACCCTCTGTTTCACCACTGCCACCCTCTGGGACACCCATGCCACCCTCTAGTACATCCTCACTGGCACCTATTAGGTTTATTTATCACTGTAGATTATGGTGGTTGAAAAAAGCAAGCACACCTGCCCTTCTTCAACTGCCATCAATTAATTTGTGTTTCATTAATGTGTCAGTAATTTTGAAAGTTCCAGTCTGGCTGGCACCTGCTTCCTTCCTTATCTGTAATTTGCTTTTTGTTGCAGTGAAATTTTTTTTTCACAGGACCTTTATGGTGCTATTCTATGAGCCTGCTGTTTGGGTCATAGCAGGGTCATAGAATAGTTGCAAACTCTGGAGGGGCCCATCAGGAAGCACTACCTTGAATGTTACTAATGTTAAGTTTGAACTTTTGCACCTGCTCATTGCTTTCAGTTTAGCTAAAATCGTTTTTTCTGCAATTTCGCGCGTTTTTTGGGGCGCGAATCCGTGCGAGATCGATTTCGGAAGCCGCGAATACGTGCGAATACAAAATTGTTTATGTTGCGACGTGTATGTTCGCGTGATCTTGCGCGTGTTCGCGAGGCGCTTCTAGCTATACGTTTGCCAAGTTACCCTATCGGTCGTACACGGGCGCGGCCATCTTGTTGGCGTGACGTAATTCCGTTTCCGCCCGCTATGTGTAATCTCGCAAAGTGTGCTGCTCGCTAGTACAATTTCGCGCGTACTCGCAAGGAAAATCTCGCGCGAACTTACCCACGCGGTCGTGAACGGGCGCGGCCATCTTGTTTCTCATTCATTGCTATGGTTCTGGGCATGCTTTCTCTATCCTCTCTCAATCTCTGCCATCCTTTGCTTGTTTGAAGTTTTTTTGATCTAATTTTACTTATTATCTAACCCTCTATTTTTCTAGCTCTATATTTTTGTGTTTTCTGCAGCTTTTAGTTACTTTTAAACTACTTTTTTAAACTCTTTTATTTTCTTCTTCACTATTCTATTTCTTCTTTATCATTTAAGTTTATTTCTGCCCAGACCATGGTAAAGGGAGCCGGGAAGCACCCTGAGAAGGGGAAGGGTCCCGCACCCCGTGCCCGGCTCCCGTGCGGGCGTTTAAGGGGGGAGCAAGTGGTCCCGAGGGAGATCTTCAGCGCGGAGGAAGTGGCGGCACTGATCTTCCACGTCCAGCGCCGCCTCCCCAAGACGATCCTGGGAGGCGGCAAGATCGCGACCGGCTATGGCATCCGGGAGCGTCGCAAGCGGTGGGAGAAGGTGTGCCGGGCCATGTACAAGATCTCTGGGGTCCGGCGCACATATAACCAGGCCACCCACCGCTGGACCGATGTCATGGACCGGGAGCGGGACTTGCTGGACGCGCTCGGTGTAGAGGTCCCCGGGCTTGGTGAGTAGTAGTAGTAGTACATTTACTACTCTGTTTTATCCTGCTCTGTTATTTGCAAATCTTTGTTCTTTACCAAGAGCAATAATGCTGCCGATTACATTGAGGTAAATTATATTTCAAAATCTTCTATGCATTTCAGGTGCACTGCTCTCCTTCTCAGTAGCCTTGCTTGCTACTATGCTTCTTTGTTTTGTATGTTGTGTTCAGAAGCATTTCATTGGCCTGAGAAATTATGTATGAGTGTACTGTAAAGAAAAGAACTGCGTAATGCTAGACAGTAAGGGTCATATTTTCAATTACCGGCGCATCCCTGCAAAGTAGCAGGGATGCGGCAGTAATTGTGTGCCATGCCACCACCACCCATTGGCCCAAAACGTCACAGAAGCCTTACGCATCTGTGCCGTAAAGGCAGCGCATTGCTGGAGTTGCGTGCCAACGATGGCGCAGCTCCAGCAATGCTCTGGGGTACCCTATCTCCCCAATGCTGCATCAAGCCGTACGTCGGCTTCAAGCGCGCAGGGTTTGAGTCATGCATCATTGTCCTAAAAGTGACTGATTGACATCTTGTAGATTTCCCTCAGCCACTTTTAGGATTCGTTCCTGCGCAGGTACGCCCTCCCTTGCGCCGGAACGCCCCCTGATGGCGCAGGGCTTTACAACGTGATGCATCGCCCATATGCCCATATGTGTTTTTTTTTTTAATATATACGCCGCACCAATACCATGGCGAGTCTTTTGTTCTGCCGCTGCGTCAGAAAAGGCACGCAACAATGGAGGAAAATCAGCCGCAACTTCCGCAAGGGACTTATAAATCAGCCCCAACAGACTGAAGTCCAGTCCTTCCTTTAGACAGTCACATGGCTATAAGAAGAAATAGTGGCGGTGGTGGCGGGTGGATTGATAGTTTGAGTATTCACTGATCTGCAAGCAGGATGGACTTTGTCACGTGTTGCGCACTGCTGCCTGCAGTGCCAGGCCTAGGCAAACCTCTTTAGTAGTCTGTTTATTGAGTTACATAGGAACTTTCTAAGTCAACGTTCCGCAAATCAGGCAATACGAATAACGTAGTATACCACATGAGATAGATCCCGTGGAATAGTTGTCTATCTATTTGCTATTTTTCCAAAATATGTTGTTATTGTTCTTTTGAAATGTTTGATTTGGTTGAAAAATCTCATCCATGTTTTCTGGTTTTTCTTTCTTTCATGTTGTACATCAGCTCCCCCCAAGGGCAAGAGGACACAGGAGGAGGGTGCTGAGGATGCAGGCCAGGATCGGGCAGGCGAGGGCTCCTTTGCTGGCCCCAGTAAGTTTACATTTTAATAAACAGTACCTATTTTTTCCTAGCGTTCCTCATTCGATTTTTTCTAAATCGTCTTTGATCTTCTTGTAGACTGGATATAAATTCTTATCCTGCCTCGAATATGACTCCCTGTGGTATTACTAGACTATTCTTATTAGTCTGTCTGTGTAGCTAACTAAGATTGGACATTTGGCAATTCCATTGGACTCCCATTATATTCAGCAATACCTCTATGCACTGTCTCCTTACTGACTAGATAGTGTGGCAGAGTCATTCAGCTCCCGAAGTCACCGATTATAGATCCCCAATGATCTCTAGATTATCGTACGCAGGACAAGAGAGTAGTACGGAGTCACAGCACAGTCAAGAAGTGTCAGAGGCACTCATGCTTGCAAGAAAATTTCCAAAACCTTTAGCTCATCCACTCTAGTCTAGAGGAACAAAAACCACAGAGTCTATTCAAGTTTAAAAGCTTTATTAAAAGTAAACACATTTATTAAAATCTACTTTGTCATAAAACTATTTAACTGTAAACGGAAAAGTGGTTAGTGCTGACGATTAATTGGACACATTTCTTGTGGTCGAGCCGAACTCTCACCTAGTTTGAACTTGATCCTGGTCGTGTTCTTAGGACTCAGGAGTCAAGCTTCTGTCTGTTAGGAGAAAAAGTGGTGCGTGTTAAAAATCAAAAGCAAGCATTCATCAGTTGTGCATAAAAGTGCAGCAAGACAACAGCCTTCCCTGGAAAATGGGACATTTTTACTATGGAGTAGACAGTCACAAATTATTACATTGTATTCTGTTTTTTTAACATTTCTCCTAGACCAAATATTATATAGTAGTGAGTGGTGTATTCTAACATTCTTAAATGTACTTTGTAGGTGTAACATCTGGTGACGGGGCCAGCGCGGAGGTGGCTGTGTTGGACCAGGACTCGGAGGCCTCTGGGGAGGAGGCGGCGGTAGAAGAGCTGGTGGCCGTTCCTGTGGGGGATCAAACGGTGGTGGCGGAAACAGGTAAGCTATATATTCCTTACTTATTGAGATTGAAGACTGCATAGTGTGCTTTCTGCACGGGTGTATTACAATTACAAATCAACCAGGTAGTAGCCTCCTCGAAATGTACTTCGACTTAGCTGTGAAGTTTTTGGTGAGAAGAATCCCAATAAGTTCTTAGACGAACGTGATGGATGGGATGAACGAAAAGCGAAAGAAGGGTGTAAGTAAGTGGGACGCGAACTTGTATGATGGCTGGCAAAGAAGAACGATATGTGTTTGCTTGGACCCAGAGGTGGCTGGGAAGGAAAGAATATGGTATGGTGCATGGCTGGGTCAATGATGAAGCAAGGATGGGTGGAAGGACAGCAGCCTGGGTGGGTGAAACAGAAACTGTATGTGTGCGTATACTTTGACTGAATGGATGCCTGGAGCATGGTATTCTCTGACTCTTACATAGCACATGTGTATCTAGAGAGAGTAGATGGTCGCCAGGTGAAGTAAGTGTTACCTTGAAGAGCATGTACCACCGCACCCGCACGTCCGTCCCAGTGCAGGGAAGGCAAGGAAAAGAAATTGTAAATGTGTCCAATACTACCATGAATAGTAGCAGTACTTTGTATTGCGTTTGCATTCACAGCATATATCTGGTTATTACGGTGGACACTCCGTACCTCTCTTAATAACTTTAGTTTACTTGTAGTACGTCATTCATGTGTGGGTGTATCACTGTTCACTCAATATTAAGCAAAGCACCTAAAGTCATCTCATCTGTCATTAAATACGTCCCATGTGAAGTGATAGATAATCAAATTAGTTAGCTTCTTCAGTTTCCTTTTCTAGTACTCATTTGCACTGTAGGGTGAAAGGTAAATTAATTAAGCAGTAGCCCTTGTAACAGAGTATTCTCAGTGCCACCCGTAATAGAAAAGTAATAGCTTCACCACCTGCATGTACTGGACCGGTACAGTAACGCAAGTCTGTCTCAATCATCATGGTGTGCAACTTTTTTTCTCGGGTGCAACTTCACTGTGCTGTGTCCATGTCATTCTGCCGGCTTGCATAAGATAACGTACCCATTTCCCTAAACAAGAGAGAAGAAGAAGAATAAGACTGGTGTACTGTCATAGTCGACTGTAATGGAAGTCCATAGTGGTCGTAGAATTAGTTCATTAAACTACCACTACTGTTAGAGCAAGGATGCAGAAGTGGGAGGTTACATAGATACTGTCCTCAATAGTTATGTACTGTGCTTTCAATTTGCTACTTGTACTCTGTGACCCAACTTTCGGCTCAATCACTTTGTGTTATTAATAAGGAGCATTGGTTACAGACTATGTCTTTCTTTCTTCATATAGTTGCTCCTTCCAAATCAACAACAAGGAGGGAGCAGGCTAGATTGGCCCGGCAACGGAGGCTGGAGGCCACAGTCGCCGAGTATCGGCGGCTGGTGGCCCTGGAGGAGGAGGAGGAGGACACGCAGTCGAGCGGGGCAACATCCTCGACTGTGACCACTGCATCCTCCTCCGTGACTAAGCCAGCGGGACCGAGCCGGGCTAAGAAAGCCGACCGCCACCGCCAAGCAACCGAAATACCAGCTGCCCCCCACAGGAGCTGCAAGGAACGCCAACGCCGCCTACGAGTCCGCATGTCCAACCTGGAGCAGGAGGTCCTGAGGTATAAGAACTTGGTTAAGGGCCTCCGCTCCGAGCTTGCCACCCTCCGCAAGGAGTATGATGCCCATGCCGCATCATGCACCAGCACCAGCACCCTCCAGTAGTGGAGTGTCCCTTGCCCTTTTTTTATAGACTTTTGGGGGGTGGGATTTGGGAGTTGGGATCGTTTTGGGACGTTTCAGAGACAATCGTTGGGGTTAGGGTGGGTGAGGGAGATTATTTTGTTAGGGCTAATTAAATATATTTTTCAACTTTATCTGACCATACCTGTTTTTTACTGCTTTTCAGTCTGGTGGGTGGGGGGCGGGGGTGTAACAGTAACTTTGTTTTCCTGAACAGTCGTAGGACTTTAGTAGTACAACCGTCAATCTCTTGTCTACTCCGAAATAATACTCCATTATACTACCTCCCACCAAACGCTTATCTTACCTGTAATTTGTGTTAGAAATTAGGGCTAGGCCCAGGGCTGGCTCCAGGTGAAATGGGGATTAACGTTGTCAATCCTGGGCGGGTGACATTTCCTCATTGCGGTGGTACTAGTGGTGTGACACAGTGGCAGTTGCATGCCTATGGAAAAAAAGAAAACGAAACCTTGTTTGTCCTCCTTACTGTAGCATTACAACGGTTACGGTACGATCGAGAAAATAGCAGGTGACAGTACACTAGAAAAGTGCCATAATGTAGCCTAACAAATGGTAAAGTATTTGCTTGCAAGTATAACTAGTACTTGCGTTGAATTTATTTGACATTGGCTACTACTACTAGAAGATATAGTACTGAAGCTGAGTAAGTCTAGAAGATATCCTCGTATTCCTTCACCAGCCTGTTGCTGCTATCACCTTATCCTCCCCAGCAAGTGTGTGGAATTATTGATGTCATTTTAGTCAGACATCAAGCAAAACAACACAGCCCGGGGGAAGAGGGTTAGGGTTTGTAAAATGGATGGGAATGGGGGTTTCTTTTTGGGTAGGTTTTGTTGAGAGAAGAAAAAAAAAAAGCAGAGCATGGACAAACATTAATTGAAGACACAGAGTTTACAGACAATCTTTGGTTACAAACTAAAGGTAAGCACATGCAGTCACACTCATAGAATAAAAGACAACAATGGATACTGTATCTGTATTGCGTATGTTGTTGGAGTTGTCCTGTTGAAATTGGTAAGTAAGTTGCATGCAGCAAACAATTCCTCTTATTGGCGGCACTCCTCCATTCCAGCTGACGCTTCGTCCATCAATGTGGTGGTGACCACTGACAGAAGAGACACCCTGTCCACTGCCTGCCTGGCGGATGTTGACTGAAACCCGGCCTGTAATTATTGAACGGAAAACAGGAAGTGCTATTACAATACCACTGATAAATAAATAAAAGGTATGTACGCTGTGTGGTTCAAAAAGTGACACTTTGATTTCCCTAATAGACAGTACAATATTTTTGAAATTGCGTGCTCTGTCTGAGTCACCTTTTTAAGGATCAATAAGTATGGCCAAAATATTATAGCGGATCTTTCCCCTCAAGGTGGGTGTACTACTGTGTTTTAGAACAAAATTTGACCTTCCCAGCAATGCTCCCACCAAGACCCTTACTAAAGCCAGTCGCAAAAATGTAGAAGAACCCCAATCATATCTCCAAAAACGATGCCTAGCAGAAAAATGGTTACAAAACGTACTTTGAAAGTAACAGTAGGCCCAAATACAGACCGTGGATTGTATTCAAACCACTTGCAAGCAAGCAAAAGTATCCATAGCCAGCATCGCTCCAACAGTGCTCTACAACAACAGAACCGCGTTGCAATAGAACCCCCCTAAACACATGCAATCCTGCTGCTAGGGCTAACCCTAACGAACCCTAACTTACAAAAAGTGCCAAAACTGGTGTTTCCTTATGGATTTTGTCCAACAAACTTCTAGCCGGTATTAGACCTTCCCAGGAATGCCCCAGGCAAGACCCGCCAACCCACCCGCAAAAAAACACCCGACACAACACCACCAAACAGCGAAAAAGCTAAATCTCATACTTACAATGTCTCTCGGCCTTCGGTCCAAACGCGGCGCTGTGCAGCTAGGTCGTCATCATCATCAATCATCATAACTCCTGTTTTCCACCACGGATTTCCTGAAAAGCAAATGCAATCAAGATTAGACTGTCGCAGCAGTGCTTCGACCGAGACCCCGGCCGCAACCCACCCACGAACAGCAGGAAGCCCCCCATAACGCTACATTGAGCAAGATGTCTGAAGAAATGGCAAAAAAAAGGCTGTTCCTTATGGATTTTGTCCAAAACACTTGTATCCGGTATTAGACCTTCCCAGGAATGCCCCAGGCAAGACCCGCCAACCCACCCGCAAAAAAACACCCGACACAACACCCCCAAACAGCGAAGAAGCTAAATCTCATACTTACAATGTCTCTCGGCCTTCGGTCCAAACACGGCGCTGTGCAGCTAGGTCGTCATCATCATCAATCATCATAACTCCTGTTTTCCACCACGGATTTCCTGAAAAGCAAATGCAATCAAGATTAGACTGTCGCAGCAGTGCTTCGACAGAGACCCCGGCCGCAACCCACCCACGAACAGCAGGAAGCCCCCCAAAACGCTACATTGAGCAAGATGTCTGAAGAAATGGCAAAAAAAAGGCTGTTCCTTATGGATTTTGTCCAAAACACTTGTATCCGGTATTAGACCTTCCCAGGAATGCCCCAGGCAAGACCCGCCAACCCACCCCCAAAAAAACACCCGACACAACACCCCCAAACAGCGAAGAAGCTAAATCTCATACTTACAATGTCTCTCGGCCTTCGGTCCAAACGCGGCGCTGTGCAGCTAGGTCGTCATCATCATCAATCATCATAACTCCTGTTTTCCACCACGGATTTCCTGAAAAGCAAATGCAATCAAGATTAGACTGTCGCAGCAGTGCTTCGACAGAGACCCCGGCCGCAACCCACCCACGAACAGCAGGAAGCCCCCCAAAACGCTACATTGAGCAAGATGTCTGAAGAAATGGCAAAAAAAAGGCTGTTCCTTATGGATTTTGTCCAAAACACTTCTATCCGGTATTAGACCTTCCCAGGAATGCCCCAGGCAAGACCTGCCAACCCGACCGCAAAAAAACACCCGACACAACACCCCCAAACAGCGAAGAAGCTAAATCTCATACTTACAATGTCTCTCGGCCTTCGGTCCAAACGCGGCGCTGTGCAGCTAGGTCGTCATCATCATCAATCATCATAACTCCTGTTTTCCACCACGGATTTCCTGAAAAGCAAATGCAATCAAGATTAGACTGTCGCAGCAGTGCTTCGACAGAGACCCCGGCCGCAACCCACCCACGAACAGCAGGAAGCCCCCCAAAACGCTACATTGAGCAAGATGTCTGAAGAAATGGCAAAAAAAAGGCTGTTCCTTATGGATTTTGTCCAAAACACTTGTATCCGGTATTAGACCTTCCCAGGAATGCCCCAGGCAAGACCCGCCAACCCACCCGCAAAAAAACACCCGACACAACACCCCCAAACAGCGAAGAAGCTAAATCTCATACTTACAATGTCTCTCGGCCTTCGGTCCAAACGCGGCGCTGTGCAGCTAGGTCGTCATCATCATCAATCATCATAACTCCTGTTTTCCACCACGGATTTCCTGAAAAGCAAATGCAATCAAGATTAGACTGTCGCAGCAGTGCTTCGACAGAGACCCCGGCCGCAACCCACCCACGAACAGCAGGAAGCCCCCCAAAACGCTACATTGAGCAAGATGTCTGAAGAAATGGCAAAAAAAAGGCTGTTCCTTATGGATTTTGTCCAAAACACTTCTATCCGGTATTAGACCTTCCCAGGAATGCCCCAGGCAAGACCCGCCGGCGCCAACCCACCCGCAAAAAACCACCCGACAACACCCCCAAACAGCGAAAAAGCTAAATCTCATACTTACAATATCTCTCGGCCTTCGTTCCAAATGCGGCGCTGTTCAGCTAGGTCATCATCATCAATCATCATAACTCCTGTTTTCCACCACGGATTTCCTGAAAAGCAAATGCAATCAAGATTAGACTGTCGCAGCAGTGCTTCGACAGACACCAAAAATTACACACAAACCCCCGGAACCCCGCCAAAGAGCACCTCAAAGGCAAGCAAGTCAGCAAAAACGGCAAGAAATTTCCACCTCATATTTGGTCCAAAACACTTTTGTCCATTATTAGAGCTTCACAGCAATGGGCCCAAATCCGTCAACTCACCCGCAAAGAAGTACAACACCCCCACAAGTGCTGAGTCTTTCTTCATTGTGCGTAATCCAGCACTCTGCTTGGAGGGAAATCGCAGTCTGGAGGAGGAGGATAGAGGAGCATGTTCTTCAGAACTTGTGAACCTGAGGAATGTAGACTGCGGCACCTTCAAATCAATAAGCAAACAAGTGAAGACAGTTCTGATGATGGTCTTGTTTTTGGGATTAGGTGATTAAAGTTTGAATTAAATTAACTGTGCAAAACAAAGAAAGAGAGACACAAAGCACACAGGAATAAAAGTGAATAAGGACGAAAAAGAAAGTTCTTGATTGATTGTCTCATTTTCAGGGCTCGGTGTCAGGGAATAAGAACAAGATTTCGTCATCATACTCTGCGAATTCAGGCTGGATGAGGTCAGTGGCACCGAACAGAGAAAAAATCCCCTCATCTACGTTGCTGTCCTCCTCGTCTTCATGCGGCGTGCTTTCTCGTACTTTGTAATCTGGTGGTATGAGGTGCTGATTCATCTTGATCATTGTCAGCCGCTCCACATTTTTGGGCGAGAGGCGGCTCCGTTTGGGAGTTACAATGCCACCAGCAGCACTGAAAACACGTTCAGAAGACACACTTGCGAGTGGGCAAGACAAATAGTTTATAGCCAGGTTGAAGAGCTGTGGCCACAATTGTTTTTTGCCATGCCAATACTGCAATGGCTCATCATTAAGGAAGACCTCTGTTGAGTCATTCAGATAGTCCTGCACCATCGACTCAAGGTCATCAACTGTTCCTCCACTTTGCTTACTTTTTGCTGTGCCTGTGACATTTTTTCGAGAACCATACCCCATCAAACTTAGCCAATCCTCCTCCCCAGCCACTGTTAGTGTTGTCATTGTGTGTGGTGCAGATGATCCAGTTGCCGGTGTGTTTAACGGCTGAGAGGTCACTTGTGCCCCAGCCACAGGTGCAGAAGTGGATTCTTGTGACTGCGGATGGCCTGCTGATGCTGATGCTGATGTACTGGCTTCTCCTTCAATAACCTGCCGTTCTTTTTCAAACCTCTTGGCTGACCAGGCTAACCAATGTTTGTACTTTTGAACATCTGCATCAGCGAAAGGAAAGAATGCGTTGTCTGCCAGCGCCTTTTTGTAGCGTGGATCCAGAATAGTAGCACAAATGTAATGCTGATCTGAGTTGATGTTTTGAAGACGTTCATCACCACGTAGGCGATGTAATAATTTCTCAGACAAAATGAAATGTTTTTTTTTTTTTCATCTTTTTCAAACTCAGAAGAAACCGCCATCAGTTGGTGCTCCAGTATGCACAACAATGGGATAGCTTTTCCCAAATTACAGTCCTCCTGGCTGACTGCACGCGTGAAGAACTCAAAAGGACGAAGCATGTCTGTCAGGCTTTTAACTATGGCCCATTGCGCCTTACTCATCCGCAGGTCCTCCTTCTGAGATGTAGCCTCTGTCAAGAAATAGTGATCGAGTACCGTATACTGCTCATACAGACGCTCAAGCATGTAGAAGGTTGAGTTCCAACGTGTTGCCACCTCCTGGATGAGTGCTTTCACTGGCATTCCACGTTGAAGTAGCAGTCTCCGCAGATGCTTCCGGGCCTTAAAAGAATGGCTGAAATGGTTGCACATTTTGCGGCAGGTGGCCATTACCTCGAACGCTGGACTCTCTTTATCACTCAAGAATTTTTGAACTACCAGGTTGATACAGTGCGCCAAACACGGCACTCTAACATGGTCACCAATGAACATGGCCTTAACTACATTGGCGCCATTATCCGTGGAAACATAACCAATCTTGCGTTTTAGGGGGGATAGCATTGTCAAGACCTTTTTGTCAAACTCTTCCAAAAGGTTTTCTGCTGTGTGACTTTTCTCCAAGCCAAACATGGCTAGTGTTGCATGTTTCCGAGCAGCTTTGAAAACTTGGTCCGGGTCAACACCTGCGTTTAGCTTTGCTTTAACACCTGAAAAAGAGATCCAGTGTGCAGTGATGCACATGTAATCATCGCCTGGGCCACTGGTCCACATGTCTGTTGTCAGATGTATTGTGTGAACAGCACTCTTCTGCAAAGCTGCCCCAATCGCCTGCAGCACATCTTCATGTAGTGCTGGAACCGCAACTCTGGCAAAATAGAACCGGCTCGGAACCTTCCATTTAGGGCAGAGCGTTGCAACTAATTCAAGAAAACCTACCGCTTCTACAAAAGAAAAAGGTAGAAGGTCCACAGCTAGCATTTTAGCCAGCTTAGTGTTATACAGACGCGTCAGTGGGTGGTTGCGTTCATATGGCACGTCTGAAGTAAGCATTGTTCTAATGTTGCCCTGGACCAAGCATTTACGGGCTGATAATGACTTCGTTGACCCAATTTTGCTCGCTGGTGAACTTTTGTGCATTGGTGTCTCACTCGCTCCAACACTCTTAGTGTGCCTCACATTGGGTGTGCTGCTGACAGGGGTACTGGGTGTAAGGGAAGTGTTTGACACGTCTTCTTCCTGCTCGTCAACATCAGATGAAACATCAACGTTTCCTTGATTTTGGCCTTTCTTGATCGCAGCTAGGTGCGCAAACCATTTGACAGCGTGCTTTCTCTCAAGATGACCACTCTGGCCGCCGGTACCATAGTTGGTACCTGACTTACCACGACTAACTGCAAGCTTACAAAGGGTACAAATGGCAAACTTTGGATTTTTGGGACAAACAGTAAAGAAGTCCCAAACTGGGGACTTGAAGTGTCTGTGGGACCTGGAGGAGGCGGCGATACTGGTGGTGGTGGTCATGAAGCTAATGCCAGATGAAGTGGAGGATCTGGATTGCCCAACTTTTGTACGTTTTCCACTTTCACCGCCACTAATTAAGGTCGAGGTTGACGGAGGTCTCTTCTTGCCAGAAAGAAATATGGAAGCGGGACGAGTTGGTGTACTACTTAACTCCAATGATTGTGGTGTTTCCACTGCCTCCTCATCGACAACATCATCATCATCATCATCACGCGCAGCAGCTCTTCGGGCTAGGGTCAAAATGTCTGTTTGCTGCATGCCCGCTGGGGCTGCAATGACCTTTATGATGACTGGGTCGTCGTTGGCAGAGTCTTCATCAGCAGCAGTATCCGCCACTTCTTGTTGAGCCTCATCACACTCCATAAGTCTGAGACTTTGGACGAGCTTCCTTTTACGCTTAAGTACCTTTGTTGGATCATGGTGTGCCTCACTCTCAGACGGCTGTGGTGCTGGTTCCCAAGTTTGATCCGTATCATCAGAAGGAGGTGTGCTTGAAGAGGATGTAGACACCACCCTTGATCTCTTCCTTGCTAGGGTTGTGGAAGACAATGAAGGATCATCAGGAGGAGTGGCTTCCTCAAATGATACCTCGCCTTGATTGTCGATTTCCTGATGTGCCCCTACTTCGGGAGGAACAACTATTGTGGGCACTTGTGACCCTCCATGCACCTCTGCTTGCGCATCTCCTTGCGCTGCCTCTCCTTCCACATGTACTTGGGCTTGTACTTGCACATGTGATTGTTGTTGCGGCTGTGGTTGTTCAACACTCGTCAGATGAGCTACAACAACCTGTGTTGATTGAGGGACATTGCTGCTGCTTTCTTGCGATGAGCCAACATCACTGGTCGATGGTGATTGAAGAACTATACTGGCTGCCTCTGCAGCACTCAAGGGCTTGGACTTAAGTTGGCGTGGTGGTGGTGGTGGCACTGAGCCCAATGGAGCGGGGGGGGTGCTGCCAGCTTGGTCCCCAGCAGATCCCGCTGCTGCTGCTGCAGGCATACTTTTTTTTTTACTCCCAAAAAAAGGGGCGGGCGGCACACCAGTCTCCTTGGTAACTTGCTTCTTCTGCTCCTTACTGGCACCTTTCTTGCTAGAGGAGCTATGGGTTACTTTTTTTGGGGCCATCCTCTTCAGAGCAGGTCAGCAGGCAGCAGTTGCACGAGTTGCAGAGGGTTCTGTGTCCAGACGTGACGTCGCGTGACGTTATGCTGCACACACCGCTGCAGGACTTCTTCCTGGCACTGGTGGTTCTCTTGAGTCTTCTTGTGCACCTAAAAGCAATGGAAGACAGAGGAACATCAGTTCAGTTATACACCCCAAAAGTTCGACAAAACACAGAAAAATGAGCACAATCCCATGCCATCCTTGATGTTTACATTGAAGACACCCCACAGAAAGACTACGGACATGCAAGTATGCAACACTCACTACCCCTGGGCATAATGGATGAAAAGTAGGCAAAATAAGTGCAGGCCTCAGACACTGCCTCTCCTCAAAATGGCCCCTTACACCCCAGGCACATGTTGCCTGTACCAGCCAGCACTCAAGATGGCCACCACCACCACCCACATGGCCAGTCCACATCAACAGTACACCCCCAAAAAACAGAAAAACAGCCAGAAATCACCACAATCCAACGCCATCCATGATGTTTACATTAAAGAGAGTGAGACCACACCACAGGCACACTCAGTCCATGCACCACCCACCACCCCTGGGCAAAAGGCCACACCAGCAGCCCCCCAAAAACGACAAAAAACAATAAAATAAGCCCAATCCCAGCCCATCCATGGCCTCAATTATGTTTAAATTCAAGAAGACACCCCACAGAAAGACTAGGCCCATGCAACACTCACCACCCCTGGGCAAAGGGCCCCACCAGCAGGCCCAAAAAAACGACAAAAAACAATAAAATCAGCACAATCCCAGCCCATCCATGGCCTCAATGGTGTTTAAATTCAAGAAGACACCCCTCAGAAACACTAGGCCCATGCAACACTCACTACCCCTGGGCATAATGGATGAAAAGTAGGCAAAATAAGTGCAGGCCTCAGACACTGCCTCTCCTCAAAATGGCCCCTTACACCCCAGGCACATGTTGCCTGTACCAGCCAGCACTCAAGATGGCCACCACCACCACCCATATGGCCAGTCCACATCAACAGTAAGTACACCCCCAAAAAACAGAAAAACAGCCAGAAATCACCACAATCCAACGCCATCCATGATGTTTACATTAAAGAGAGTGAGACCACACCACAGGCACACTCAGTCCATGCACCACCCACCACCCCTGGGCAAAAGGCCACACCAGCAGCCCCCCAAAAACGACAACAAACAATAAAATAAGCCCAATCCCAGCCCATCCATGGCCTCAATTATGTTTAAATTCAAGAAGACACCCCACAGAAAGACTAGGCCCATGCAACACTCACCACCCCTGGGCAAAGGGCCCCACCAGCAGGCCCAAAAAAACGACAAAAAACAATAAAATCAGCACAATCCAAGCCCATCCATGGCCTCAATGGTGTTTAAATTCAAGAAGACACCCCTCAGAAACACTAGGCCCATGCAACACTCACTACCCCTGGGCATAATGGATGAAAAGTAGGCAAAATAAGTGCAGGCCTCAGACACTGCCTCTCCTCAAAATGGCCCCTTCTTACACCCCAAGCACATGTTGCCTGTAGCAGCCAGCACTCAAGATGGCCACCACCACCACCCACATGACCAGTCCACATCAACAGTACACCCCCAAAAAACAGAAAAACAGCCAGAAATCACCACAATCCAATGCCATCCATGATGTTTACATTAAAGAGAGTGAGACCACACCACAGGCACACTCAGTCCATGCACCACCACCCCTGGGCAAAAGGCCACACCAGCAGCCCCCCAAAAACGACAAAAAACAATAAAATAAGCACAATCCCAGCCCATCCATGGCCTCAATTATGTTTAAATTTAAGAAGACACCCCACAGAAAGACTAGGCCCATGCAACACTCACCACCCCTGGGCAAAGGGCCCCACCAGCAGGCCCAAAAAAAGGACAAAAATCAGCACAATCCCAGCCCATCCATGGCCTAAATGGTGTTTAAATTCAAGAAGACACCCCTCAGAAACACACTAGGCCCATGCAACACTCACTACCCCTGGGCATAATGGATGAAAAGTAGGCAAAATAAGTGCAGGCCTCAGACACTGCCTCTCCTCAAAATGGCCCCTTACACCCCAAGCACATGTTGCCTGTAGCAGCCAGCACTCAAGATGGCCACCACCACCACCCACATGACCAGTCCACATCAACAGTACACCCCCAAAAAACAGAAAAACAGCCAGAAATCACCACAATCCAATGCCATCCATGATGTTTACATTAAAGAGAGTGAGACCACACCACAGGCACACTCAGTCCATGCACCACCCACCACCCCTGGGCAAAAGGCCACACCAGCAGCCCCCCAAAAACGACAAAAAACAATAAAATAAGCACAATCCCAGCCCATCCATGGCCTCTATTATGTTTAAATTCAAGAAGACACCCCACAGAAAGACTAGGCCCATGCAACACTCACCACCCCTGGGCAAAGGGCCCCACCAGCAGGCCCAAAAAAACGACAAAAACAATAAAATCAGCACAATCCCAGCCCATCCATGGCCTCAATGGTGTTTAAATTCAAGAAGACACCCCTCAGAAACACTAGGCCCATGCAACACTCACTACCCCTGGGCATAATGGATGAAAAGTAGGCAAAATAAGTGCAGGCCTCAGACACTGCCTCTCCTCAAAATGGCCCCTTACACCCCAGGCACATGTTGCCTGTACCAGCCAGCACTCAAGATGGCCACCACCACCACCCACATGGCCAGTCCACATCAACAGTACACCCCCAAAAAACAGAAAAACAGCCAGAAATCACCACAATCCAATGCCATCCATGATGTTTACATTAAAGAGAGTGAGACCACACCACAGGCACACTCAGTCCATGCACCACCACCCCTGGGCAAAAGGCCACACCAGCAGCCCCCCAAAAACGACAAAAAAACAATAAAATAAGCACAATCCCAGCCCATCCATGGCCTCAATTATGTTTAAATTTAAGAAGACACCCCACAGAAAGACTAGGCCCATGCAACACTCACCACCCCTGGGCAAAGGGCCCCACCAGCAGGCCCAAAAAAAGGACAAAAATCAGCACAATCCCAGCCCATCCATGGCCTAAATGGTGTTTAAATTCAACAAAACAGTTGTATCATGCACCCCTAACCAACCCTGGTCCTACTGGATACTGTGGCTACCCACAATATAATTTATTTAATGTTCTGAAAAAGTTCCAAAATTTTACTTGCAGCAACTGTAATGCCCCAAACAAACTTACTTGTGAAAGTTGATTTCTAATCCAAAAGTGCTCCAAAGACAGTCAAAAAGGCCTCAAATCCAAATATCCAGCAGCACCCACAAAAAGTAATCCTTCCAGCTCCAGATCCAAATGAAAGTGACCAGGAGATGGACAAGGCACTGGGAGGAGCCTGCTGGACAGGAACAGGAAGTTGGAGACTGTGGGGCACTTCCTTCCCCCCCCCCCCCAAAATGGACTCCTTGCAAAAAAAAGGCCATGCAAATGTCAACCTGAGGAGTGATTCTGATAAAAATCATAATTTTCTGAAGGTTTATCCTGTTTGCTGGTGATTTTCTTGTGCGAAATTGCAAAATCTCTATTTCGCAAGTGCGAGATTGTTCCTTTCCGCCGCAACTACGTGTTCGCAATTGCGAACTCTCGCGAGGTGTGCTGTGCAAGGTGGCAAGCCGCGAGTACGTATTCGCGGGCGCCAAACTCCCGCGGGAACACGCAGCAAGATCTAAAATGGCGCGTCACTCGCAAAGAAAAACAACTCGGCAAACGCTAAATGACGGAAAGTGAACGCCGTGCACCACGCCGCGCGCCGCAACCAAGCAAAAAATCCGCCGCGAGCGGATTCACGGATTTTCGACAAATTCGCGAGCGTTCGCGGATTGCGGATTTGCCGAAAATCCGAAAAATCCGCGAGCGGAGCGGATTTTACGCCCATGCTTAGTTCATGACTTGTTATACACTGAGGTAGGACAGCAGATGTGAAATTATACACAAAATATTGTATCAGAAAGGGTGTATGAGTTGTGCTGCACTGAGATGGGGCATCAGAAGCATTTATCATCTGCGCAGCCAGCGATGATGCGTGGTGCGGGCGAGCCACAGAATCGCAACTCAATGTGAGTTGTGAGCCCTGCTATCGTTAGTGTACATCGAAGGCAGTAGTCAGCACAGACATTGAGAAATATTTTTAGTCACTCTTGACAAAGTTCGAGGACATAGAGTACAATTCTCTCTAATAAATAAATCATGTTTCAATTTAAATTGTGAGCTCTGCTGACTGGTTTTAGGGACATTATAGTTACAAATTAGCATTTAAAAAAAGTCTTTGAAATTCACTCAAAAAACCATAAGTTTCAGGGACGTTATGGTTAAAAATTAGCATTTAAATAAACCTTTAAAATTCACTCAAAAAACCATAGGTTTCAGGGATGTATTTGGACATTTCACTCATACAAAACCCTAGAAATTCCACCGTTATAATTAGTTGAGCTAACTATAACTCGCGCCCCCGCAATGCACTGCTGATGACTTCACATATTACATCATTCATGACAGGGTCAGTGACATCACTGATGACATCACTGATGAACGTTTTTTCAGTGAATTTCAAAGGTTTTTAAAATACTTATTTGTAACTATAACGTCCTTGAAACCTATGTTCTTTTCAGTGAATATCTATATGTATGTATTTATGACTGTGACTGAATAAGCCAAAGATGATGAATCGATGATCATCTATTATGCATGTAAAAAAGCTCTACCCTACCTGTCTAATCCCTTTAGCCTACTGTTGTATTCTATGCTTTATTTATTTTTACTATATGTTTATATGTTTATTGGATATTGGGTAGGACTGTATTTGTTCAAGCCTCTATGTTGCCAGGCAGTAATGGAATGTTGAGTTTCCGCTCTTCAGTTGAAGACTGGAGCTTGACAGGAGAACACTCTGGCAGATCTCAGTGCTGTACTTATTCCTAAGAATGAATCTTCTTTCAACATATACTTCTATACTTGTCTTCTTTGGATACAACATACATTTGGCGACAAGGTGATCAAGACAGCACTCCCAGGACCCATATTCAAACTCTTTTCAAAGAAAAACTTTTAATGAAGATTCTGCCAGAACTGCAGTGTTTCCTGATGGACTTTCAACTCACTTAAATATTCTTGAACTGGATGATGATGAACTGGATACTGCTAAGATAAGTCATTTTTTCTATTTTTACTAATTTTATCCTATTCTCTATTGGGAGCTTTGCTGCATGTACTTGATAATTTCTTAAAGTACGTCGATGCAGGCTCATAGAAATAGAAATTAATACTCTGAGGATCATTTGGCACTTTATTTACTTAAGCTGCGAGGAGTGGTTCTGGCTTCTTTCAACTTCTCTGCCCGCTGTTTATTGTCACAATACTTTTGGGATTACAAGCAGCTACCTGCTATTCGACTTGCAAGGATTCCCTAAAATAAAAAAGGGGGTTTGAAACAAGATTGTTTTTGCTGTGGAGCCAAATTACGATCCTTTGAATTATTGTTGATGGTACTAATGGCCAAACTCGACATTTGCATTATCTAGAGATGCTTACCGGCATCTTTGAGAATCTTTCTTCAGTAAACTTCTTCACCGTCACGTCGTTCCATAGATGCCAATCTCCTTGTTTCACATCTGACGTCTTCAAGCTTTGTCTCTACGTGACTGCCATCTTTTGTGACAAGAGCGCCTGGAACTCTATGGTTGGCGTTTGACGTCATTGCGCATCGTCTCTCAGCGTGGCGGCCGTTTTCTAGGTATCCTGGCAACACTTTTACGCTTGCTTCTCTTTGTTTTTGCGTGTCTTTGGAGTTGGAGTTGGAAAATATTTAATAAATCGCACTGTGACCAAGCGGCTTCCTGGCGCTGAGGTTAAGACTGAGGGGTGTAGAAGTCTGTCGGGATGGAAATCAGTGGGAGTACGCTTGAGAGAACAGGAAAGTTTTGAGGGCCTTGCGGAATTGCGAGTAAACTGGGGTAGATCTAATGGACAGTGGAAGGCTGTTCCAGAAGCGGGGAGCTAGGACAGAGAATCTGGTACCTCCAGTTTTGGATCTACGGAAGCGAGGGACAGTGAGAAGGGCCTGATTAGAGGATCGGAGGGCACGACTGGGAATGTAGGGACTGATAAGGGAGTTAATGAAAGCCGGGGCTGTGCGGGCACGGGCCATGAAGGCCAGACATCCAAGCTTGAATAGGGATCTCTGGCAAATGGGGAGCCAGTGCAGGGATTTCATAACAGGGGTGATGTGGTGGTACTTGGGGAGGTGGTGGATAAGACGGGCGGCCTGGTTCTGAATAGCCTGGAGACGGTGTAATTCGTAGGCCGGGATGCCCGCGTAGAGGCTATTCCCGTAATCAAGACGGGAGAGAATCATTGCCAAAATAATAATTTTAAGAGCATCGGGGGAAAAGAAACGGGACACTTTCCGGATAATACGGAGGGAAAGGAAGCATGAAGAGACAACAGAACTAATCTGGGCATGCATGGAGAGGTCCCGACTGACTTTAATGCCCAAGGTCTTAGCCGATACCGCCGGTACTGGCGGGGGGCCAAAGATGGGAGGCCACAAGGCAGCAGACCAGGGAGAGATGGTAGGGCCAGTCAGGACCAACTCCGTCTTGTCCAGATTGAGCTTTAGTTGGTTATGATTCATCCACTCAGAGATGAAAACTAGAGTGGATTGGAATTTAGGCAAGGAGTCCGAGGGGGAGGAAAGATCGAATACTAGCTGGAGGTCGTCCGCATAATTGTACACGGAGACCCCCATGTCAAGAAGAGAAAGAATAAGGGGGTGAATATATAGATTGAAGAGGAAAGGGGACAGGGAAGACCCTTGGGGAACCCCGCATGGAACCAGTCGGGAAGGGGCAGAGAAGCCGGGGAGATGGACCGCCTGGGTCCGTTCTTTGAGAAAAGAGGCGAGCCAAGAGAGAGCAGTGCCCTGAACGCCCACTGCGCTGACACGGTCGAGAAGGATGGAATGGTCGACCGTGTCGAACGCAGCGGACAGATCAAGGAGCACCAAGGCTTGGGGTAGATTGGAATCGGCCTTGCTCTTTAGCTCGTCTAGAACGGACAAGACCACTGACTCAGTAGAGTGGGCCGGGCGGAATCCCGCTTGGTGGGTAGCCAAAAGATGGTTGTCCTCAATATAACTAGAGAGACAGGATGTAATGTGGCTTTTCAAGATCTTCCCTAGGTATGGGAGAAGGGAAATAGGTCTGAAATTAGACGGAAGGGAGGGGTCTAAACCAGGCTTTTTTTAAATGGGAAAAACTGTGGCCGATTTAAAGAGTTTTGGGACTAGGCCAGAGGAGATAGAGGCATTAAGAAGGGAAGGGGGGGGCAGGGCAGTGACTGAAGAGTTCTCTCAGGATGCGGGTTGGAGCGCAGTCAGCCGGGGAACCTGACTTCACTGTCTGAAGGAGAGCAAGGAAAGAGTCCGTAGAGATAGGGGGAAACTGATCGAGGGAGGAAGAAAGTGGGGAAGAGCAGGGGGAAGGGGAGGTGAGGATACTGAGGGGATGTTGGATTTGATCTGCGCAATCTTTTCAATGAAGAAGTCATTTAGAGATAGACAGAGAGCTTGGGAGGGAATAGGAGTGGGGTTGGTCCTGTCAGAGGCCACTCAGTTGTGGACTATAGAGAAAATCTCTTTGGGTTTGTTAGCAGATGATGAAATTTTCTCGGAGAAGTAAGCAGTTTTAGCTGAAAGGATAGCCCTCTTGTAATTAGCTAAAAGAGACTTATATTTGGCTCGCAGGAGGGGACAATAGTTGCGCCTCCAATGGCGTTCAGAGCGCCTAAGGTCCAGTTTGAGAGTTTTCAGCTCATCAGTAAACCACTTTTGGGCGTCGTGGGGGCAACAGAGCCTGACTTTCCTAATAGGGCCCACCGAATCGCATGAAGAAGACAGCCAATGATTCACGGAATAGACTTGGAGATCGAGAGGGAGGTTGGAGAGATCCGGGGAGGAGGAGGTGAGGGAGGCATAAAGAGAATTAAAATCGACCCGGTTCCAATTGCGAGCAAAGATGTTCTTGGGTAGGGGAAGTTTTTCTGGCGCACCAAGCTCGATGGAAAATGAGGATTCATAAAAGGGGTGGTGATGGACAGAGCATCTGAATTAAGCAGAACACTCCTACCCAGTCAAAAGATCAGGGCTTGATCCATCACCGTTTTTTAGCTCACTGCACCATCCCAGTTCAGAACCTGGCTACATGCAAATTAGTCTGTCCCTGGCCCAGTGCATCATGGGAACAGGGCAGACCAAACTACCAAGCCAATCCTTACTGGAAAGGAAACAAGCTTCCGGGGACCGGTTTCTGGCATTGCAGCCGTCTTCGGCCCGGCTTGCTTGAATCCTGATGGTGCAGTGAGCAAGGGACTCATGTCTGAGCATACCCTTCCACACTTATAGTGGCCAAAATGATTCATAAAAGGGGGTGGTGATGGACAGAGCATCTGAATTAAGCAGAACACTCCTCCCCAGTCAAAAGACCAGGGCTTGATCCATCACCGTTTTTTAGCTCACTGCACCATCCCAGTTCTGAACCTGGCTACATGCAAATTAGTCTGTCCCTGGCCCAGTGCATCATGGGAACAGGGCAGACCAAACTACCAAGCCAATTCTTTACTGGAAAGGAAACAAGCTTCCGGGGACCGGCTTCTGGCATTGCAGCCGTCTTCGGCCCGGCTTGCTTGAATCCTGATGGTGCAGTGAGCAAGGGACTCATGTCTGAGCATACCCTTCCACGAAGAGAATGATCAGACCAGGTGCACGGGAGAATATCGGGAGGGTGAATAGTGCGGTTGGCTGACCATATTTGGTCTAAGATGCGGCCATGAATATGGGTAGGGGAATGAACATGAAGAAGGAAATTGAGGCCCTGGAGAGTGGCCGAAAAATCTTTAGAGAACTGGTCTTCCCTAGGGTCGCCCGGCCAGTAGTTAAAGTCTCCCAAGAGGAGCACAGATGAGTTATTGACCACAAGCGTAGCCAGGAGTTCGTGGAGAGCAGGTAAAAAGGAGGGCATATTCTGAGGGGGAGGGTACATGAGGACAATTGTGAGGGGGGCCAAAAGATTAAGTGAGTGGGCAACTAAAAAATCAACTCCATGTATGGGAGAGTCAGGAAGGAGCTGAAACTGAAGAGTAGAACGAGTAATCATCGTCACACCCCGCCGGCTTTCCCATCAGGGCGGTCCACCCGAAGGGCGTAGTAAGAGTCGGGGAGGGTGGACAATAGGTCAGGAAGGGAAGCAGCCGAAAACCATGTCTCTGTAAGAAACAGAAAGTCCGGGGCTTCAGTGTCCAGTAAATTATAAAGCTCAAGCTGGTGCCTGCCTGCCGAACAGGTGTTTAGAAGGCAGGCAGTAGCCGTGGTAGGTGACGTAGATGGTGGAGGGGGGGGGAGGAGGTGCAGGCAAGCGGGGAGCGTGTGACAGAGGAATGGGCAGGGTAGAACCAGTCAAAGGGGGCAAAGGGGCAGAGATGCCCAGCGCAGTGATGCGCTGAAGCAGGGAAGGGGCAATGGGTTGCGTCACATGAAGAGAAAGCAATTGAGCGGGGTTATAAACCAGTAAAGGGGCAGGGTGCATGGCCCCTGGTCCCGGCCGGTCGCGGATGGGCGCAGAAGGGCTTGCCTTAGACGCGCCCGCTGCGCTCGTCCGCTGCGCTCGTCCGCTGCGCGTACGAGGAATGCACATATTCATGGGGGAAAGGGGGTGTGGCCTCGTGGCTGTGGGCGTGGCCTGTGGGCTAGTGGGGAATGGCGGCGGATGTGTTCCTAAGCCGTGGCAGCGCTAAGGTCCGCTGCACGAAGAGCTGACACAGCTGGTGTCAAGGGGGAAATGCCCAGAAGGAAGGGTGCAAGTAAGTTAAAAACAACAATACAATTTCCAATTTTTAAAAAATCACAAGCGTTTTCTCCCGGCTTTCCGCCTCAGGAGCAAGATTACTTCTGCCGCGCGCTGGCAATCAGCACGTCTTAAGTAACTGTGAGGGTAAGGGGGCCTGGCCTCGCGGCCGAGGGCGTGGCCTGTGGGCTAGTGGGGAATGGCGGCGGATGTGTTCTCAAGCCGCGGCAGCGCTAAGGTCCACTGCACGAAGAGCTGACACAGCTGGTGTCAAGGGGGAAATGTCCAGAAGGAAGGGTGCAAGTAAGTTAAAAACAACAATACAATTTCCAATTTTTAAAAAATCACAAGTGTTTTCTCCCGGCTTTCCGCCTCAGGAGCAAGATTACCTCTGCCGCGCGCTGGCAATCATCACGTCTTAAGTAACTGCGAGGAAAATGGGGCGTGGCCTCGCGGCCGTGGGTGTGGCCTGTGGGCCAGTGGGGAATGGTGGCGGATGTGTTCTCAAGCCGCGGCAGCGCTAAGGTCCGCTGCACGAAGAGCTGACACAGCTGGTGTCAAGGGGGAAATGCCCAGAAGGAAGGGTGCAAGTAAGTTAAAAACAACAATACAATTTCCAATTTTACAATACGCTGAAGCGCACAGCTTACGACGAAAGACTATGTTTCTTCAAGAATGTGATTCTGTGCTTCACTTACAAAATGCTGATGCGCATAGCTGAAATGTAAAATTTCTGACGTTTTTCTGTTTTCTCTAGTACGCTGATGTGCACAGCTTTTGAATTGACTTGAAGTGCACTTCCTTTAAGACTCACTTTATTTTCACTACTATTTTGTTATATTCTGCCTCATACTTTCTATTTGAAATTTGTTCTGATTCTGGCATTCTCACTTATTTCACTTTTCTCACGTTATGGCTCTCCAAACTGCAACTCTTCCTTCCCCTTTTCTTCCAGAGCCAGGTACACCAAAAATTAAATGGACTCAATGGTATAAGTCCTTCAATAGCTATATCATTGCTATTGATGGAGTAAAGTTTTCTCCTGTCAGAAAAAATGCAATGCTGTATAATGCCTTAGGTGCTGAAGGGCAAAGAATCTTTGATCATCAACCTCCAATAATTCGGCCACCCTCAGATTCATGGAATGAATGCACTGAAGCTATAATGAGGTTAGAAAAACATTTTAAGGATGAGCCAAGTATAATAGTAGAAAGACATAAATGTTACACTCATAAACAGCGTGAACTTGAAAATTTTGATAATTTTCTAGCAGAATTAAGAGTACGAGCTGCATCTTGTGAATTTGAAGGTCCCATTGGTCAATACCTTAGGGACCAGATTGTTGTGAATTGTTATAGTAACAAGGTCCAAGAGAGAATACTATGTTGTAGGAACCCTTCACTGATCGAAACCTTAGAAATAGCAAGGGGTAATGAAAGATCGGTTTCTGCTTCCATAGAACTAGGCAACAACAAAACCCCACCCACTGAATCTGTAAATAAGGTCTCACAACAAACTTCCCAAGCTATGACCCAACTAAATAAATCTTCTGTCAAAAGTGAATGGAAAAAAGCTTACAAACCATTTCAATGTTTCAGATGTGGTTCAAAATCGCACTTAGCTAATTCTTCCTCTTGTTCTGTATTAAAAAAACAATGTTCCAATTGTAAAAGATTGGGCACTTCGCTGCGGCATGTAAATTTAAGGCCAAAGCACTGTATGTAGAAGCTGCAAACTTTGATGATTTGGCAAGTTCTAGGGAAGAACAAGTAGTAAAGAAAATCTTGTTATCTGTAGATATGGTAGATTCACAAGAAGATTCGTGTACCACTGATCCTGTGTGTGACATAAAAAATGGTAATGTGTCTGTCAAGGTTACAGTGGATTCGGGATCTCCAGTCACTATTCTTTCTGATGTCTTCTTTTTGAAACAATGGCAAGGGGTTGAGTTGATGTCTCTTGACATACGCACGGTGGTGTTTGATGGACAAGAAATTGATTTAATGGGGTCTTTTAATGACAGTCTCACTTTCGAACACAGAACTGTTGAATCAAAAATGTATGTAGCTAAAAAGGGGAATAATATTCTTGGGTGGAAAGACCAAGGGAAGTTTCCAATGGTTTTGAGACCAGGTACTAGCAATCCGATTTCATTAGATTGTTCCAACAATGTCAACTCCGTGATCACTGAATGTTCTCCTTTAGGAAAAATTATTAACAAACATAAAGCTGTGTTTTCAGATAAATTAGGTTCAGTTAAGGGTTTCGAACATAAAATTATTCTGAAACATGAGGCCATTCCGGTAATTCACAAGGTTAGGCATGTTCCTCAGTATCAGAGGAAAATTTAAAGATCATCTTCATCAACTGTGTAAAGAGGGTGTGATTGAACAAATAGATTCTTCGTTATGGATTTCTCCCATAGTGGTCGCACTTAAAAAAAATTGTGATGAACTTAGGCTGTGCATAGATTTAAGATCTTTGAATAAGAATATACAAGTTGATTGCTTTCCCCTACCACGTATTCAAGACATGCTAGCCAAATTGAAAGGTACTAACGTTTTTTCCACAATAGATTTGAGGTGAGTCTAAAGATCTAACTGCTTTTAACACTTCATTTGGACCTTTCAGGTTTTTGAGACTAGCCTTCGGCCTAGCTTCAGCGGCCTCGGTCTATCAAAAATTGATGTTTCAACTTTTTGGCGATGTAGAGGATGTGTTAGCTTATCAAGATGATATATTAATTTCCACTAATACTGTTGAAGATCATCTCGTTAAGTTAGATCAAGTTTTGGGCATCTTGAACAATCATGGTATGACGGTTAAAAAACAAAAGTGCAAATTTCTGTTGGATGAGGTGGAATATTTAGGTCACGTTATTTCACACCAGGGTATTAGTCCTAAACAAGACCAGTTGAAGGAAATTTGTGAATTTGCTCAACCTTCTAATAAGGACCAGTTGAGGTCATTTTTGGGCTTGAGTGAGTTATATTCCAGGTTTGTCCAAAATTTTGCACACATCAGTGAACATTTAAGACTCCTTACAAGAAACAAAGTTAAATGTTTGTGGAGTGATGAACAAAAATTAGCATTTAGAAAATTTGGAGGATTTAATAATAATGCCCCAGCCCTTAAGCCTTTCAATGAAAATTCTACTTCCTACATTACTGTTGATGCTAGTAATGCTGGCTTAGGTGCAGTGCTTAGTCAAATGACTGACGGTACTGAAAACATTATTGCTTTTGCATCTCACCAACTTACTTCATCAGAAAAAAAACATAGCTCCATAGGAAAAGAAGCTTTGGCTTGTGTGGGGGGTGTTAGGCATTTTTCTACGTATGTATGGGGACGAGAGTTTATACTGGTTTCAGATGATAAGCCTTTGATCTTTATCTGGAATGAAAAGGGTTTAAGAAATGCCAGCCCAAGATTAGTTCAACTCTTTTCTAAACTATAAGACTACAATTTTGTGATGAGACATATGCCGTGTGGTTAGAATTTCACAGCTAATTTCTTATCTAGGTGTCCTTCGAATGATTCCGACTTTGAAACGGTTCTTGATGATAAGGAAGTTGTGGTCAGTTTGGTTGATGGCTTGAAATTGACTGAGGAAACTATTTCTCAATTTGATTGGATTCAAACGTCATCATTAGACAATTGTCAAACCATTGTTAAAAAATATATTTCAAGTGGATGGCCGAGAGAAAGTCAAATTGATAGAGATTTACTTCCTTTTTCCATGGTTAAGGAGGAGTTGAGTATCGAAGGAGACTTCATTTTGAGAGGTTCCCTTCTCATTCCTCCGATGTCTATCAGAAATAAAATTATTACTATTGCACACAAAGGTCATGGTGGGATCACTAGCCCTAAGAAGAGGTTGAGGCTATATTATTGGTGGCCTGGAATGAACGTCTGTGTGGACACGTTCTTGAATAACTGTGTTGAATGCTCACATGCTGAGAAGTCTCTACGTACTGTGAACAACCCCTTATGTCCTGTTGTCTTTCCTGAAAACCCGTGGGAGAAATTGGGCATAGATTTCGTAGGACCTATAGGGGGGTTGAACCAAGATTACAGGTTCATTTTGACAGTTGTTGGTTATCATTCTAAGTGGGTTTCTTTTAAATTTGTGAGGGATCCTAACACCGAGAATGTGATCCAATTCTTAAAGCAACTTTTCCGATCTGAAGGTATACCAGCCTATCTCGTTTCGGACAACGGGGTGCAATTCGTTTCGCATAACATGAAAGATTTTTTAAGTAATCTTGGTATTAAACATCTTACCACTGCGTTGTACAGTACACAAGGAAATGGATTAGTGGAAAGGGTGAACCGTATTGTAAAAGATTCGGTACAGTTGGCTTCTTTGTCAGGGTTGCAAGTTCAAGAGGTAGTTAGTGACAGAATTTGGTCATATAATAACACTCCACACTCAACTACTGGAGTGACCCCGTTTGCTTTGCTAAGTGGAAGGCAAGCCTTCAATGAGTTGTCTCCTGAATGGGTCGTCAGAAAGGCCTATCCTGAGAAGGATATTCCCTGTTTTGGATCAAATTAAAAGAAATGTTGAATGTGCTCAAGCCAAATAAAAAATCAGATACGATCAAAACAAACATGACAAGTCCTGATGCCTAGAGAAAGCCAAATTGGTCTCAGCCAAAATATTCTTTGCACCCGGAGGTGATGGCAAATGCACAGAATGTGGATTAGGCTTTCCTCTCCCTGGTTACAGAAACGGCACTGAGAGGAGGCTTTTTTCTTGTATCTTGACCGTCCTGTCTCTGGCAGTAGCGGTCGCTCCCCACGCTCCCTTGGCAAGCTGGTATCGTAGCGCTTTGCGGCTTTGCTGCCAATTACCTTTATTTGATCTGCTCTCTGCCAATTACCTTGAATTGATCTGCTCTCAGTGCCTGAATATCAGCGTAGCGTTTATTGCATATTGTGCGCGCATTGTAATTTGTGCCTGATTAATATTTGTGCTTGCTCGTGCTTGCGTAATACTGTAGCGCTTTTCTGATAGTCCGCATTTTCTGTTGATAAGATCTTTGCCTGATTGTGCCGGTGCCTCTGCCCACATTTTGCCAATATCCCTGCTTGCACAAACAAACTCGCCCTGTTACACTTTTGCTTTGCTGCCATTTTGTGATTGTGCCTCCCAGCCCGTATCTCCACCCCGCTCCCGCCTCCCAGCTGACCCTCCCTCCCACTGATAGTACAGGAAGGACCCGCCTGCCCCAACGCTGTGACCGTCCTGTCTCTGGCAGTAGCGGTCGCTCCCCACGCTCCCTTGGCCAGCTGGTATCGTAGCGCTTTGCTGCTTTGCGGCCAATTACCTTGATTTGATCTGCTCTCTGCCAATTACCTTGAATTGATCTGCTCTCAGTGCCTGAATATCAGCGTAGCGCTTATTGCATATTGTGCGCGCATTGTAATTTGTGCCTGATTAATATTTGTGCTTGCTCGTGCTTGCGTAATACTGTAGCGCTTTTCTGATAGTCCGCATTGACTGTTGTTAAGATCTTTGCCTGATTGTGCCGATGCCTCTTCCCACATTTTGCCGATATCCCTGCTTGCACAAACAAACTCGCCCTGTTTCACTTTTGCTTTGCTGCCATTTTGTGATTGTGCCTCCCAGCCCGTATCTCCACCCCGCTCCCGCCTCCCAGCTGACCCTCCCTCGCTCCGCCCCCCTCCACTATCCACATATGACAGACGCATTTGCGCGCAGCGGACGCGCCCTATGCGCGCCGAAGGCGCGCCAAAGGTAAGCCCATCTACGCCCGTCCGCGACTGGACCGCGCCCAGCCCCAGACCCCCTGGCCCCCGCAAAATCCACTCCGCCCGCATACCATATGACGCCGCTACCCTCTCAGCCCTTAACCCCGGCCGCCCACCAAACTGCTACCAAGCCGCCCCAGGACACACCCATGGACCCTTCACCTGCCACTCCTGCAAATTTGACTGCATCAGGACCCACACCAAATCCACAAACTCCAAACAGAGCTCCGACACTAACCACCTAAAGTGCGTCCTGCTCAACACCCGCTCGGTCCACAGACACGCCATTGAGCTCTGGAACCTACTCGACACTACATCGCCGGATGTCGCCTTCCTTACAGAAACCTGGATGAACACCTCATCAGCACCCGACATCGCCATAGCCATCCCGGACGGCTACAAGATCATCCGAAAGGACCGCACCAACCAAACAGGAGGAGGCATCGCCATCGTCCATAAGAACACCATCCACATCACGACCAGTTCCGACGATTACCTCGCTACCGCCGAACACCTTCACTTCCAGATCCACACCGACCCCAAGACCACACTCAGAGGCACCCTCATCTACAGGCCACCAGGACCCCGCACACAATTCAGCGAAGACATCACTGACTTCATCAGCCCACACGCCCTCCCCTCCGAGGATTACATTCTACTGGGAGACCTCAACTTCCACCTGGAAAAGAAAAACGACAGCAACACCACCACCCTTCTGGACAACCTGGCCAACCTCGGACTTGAACAACTTGTCAATACCCCCACCAACTATACCGGACACACACTCGACCCAATCTTCACCTCCAGCAAGCACATCTCCTTCAATCACACCACAGCTCTCCACTGGACGGACCACAGCTGCGTTCACTTCAACTACAAAAAGGCCGTGACCCACAAACCCCCACAACCTATTCCCCGAAGAAACTGGAACAAAATTACTACCGACCAGCTCTTCACATCGCTTCACAAAAACCCTCCTGCCAAATCATCGGACCCAAACCAAGCAGCCACCAACCTCACACAATGGATCACCCACAGCGCTGATGAACTAGCACCCTTTAAAAACCATCAAATCAAACAAGGTAGCAAAAAAGCCCCCTGGTTCAACGATGACCTTAAGAAATCCAAGAAGCTCTGTCGTACCCCCGAGAAAGCCTGGAGAAAAAACCCAACCACTGACAACCTGGCCACCTTCAAGAACACCACCCGCAAACACCACCAACTGATCCGATCCACCAAGAAATCAGCATTCAAAGATCACCTTGACAACAACGCCCAAAACAGCAAGGAACTATTCAAAATCGTCACAGAATTTACCAACCCCACCGCCGGCACCAACGACATCACTCCCTCCCAAGACCTCTGCGACTCCCTAGCCTCA
The DNA here is from genome assembly GCF_964261635.1 of Lissotriton helveticus. Taxonomy (NCBI): domain Eukaryota; kingdom Metazoa; phylum Chordata; class Amphibia; order Caudata; family Salamandridae; genus Lissotriton; species Lissotriton helveticus. The sequence goes on from NC_136061.1 coordinate 524,616,846, forward strand.
TTCTTCCACTACAAAATCGCCGACATACATAACAGCTTTGGAAACCAGTCCGAAGACCAGTCCACTCTACCCACCTCCGAACCAAAACCGCCCTCTAACAACCTTTGCGCCTGGAAACCAATCACCACTGAAGACACCATCCGCCTGATGAACTCCATCCTCTCGGGATCGCCAACCGACCCATGTCCCCACCACATTTTCAACAAAGCAGACTCCATTATCGCACCCCATCTCCGTGACGTCATCAACTGCTCCTTCAACTCCGCTACCTTCCCGGAAAGCTGGAAACATGCCGAACTCAGCGCCCTTCTGAAGAAACCCACAGCAGACCCCACTGAACGTAAAAACTACCACCCCATCTCGCTCCTCCCTTTCCCTGCCAAAGTCATTGAGAAAGCCGTCAACAGTCAGCTCGCCGCCTTCCTCGAATCCAACAAATCCCTCGACCCCTCACAGTCCGGCTTCCAAGCCAAACACAGCACCGAAACCACCCTCATCGCAGCAACAGACGACATCCGAACTCTACTGGACAACGGAGAAACAGCTGCCCTCATCCTACTTGACCTCTCCGCAGCCTTCGACACAGTCTGTCATAGCACTCTCATACAACGCCTCAGCAACGTCGGAATACAAGGAAAAGCATTGGACTGGATCATCTCCTTCCTCGCCGGAAGAACCCAGAGAGTCCGCCTCCCCCCTTTTAGATCAGAGGCCACCGAAGTCATCTGCAGCGTACCACAAGGATCATCACTCAGTCCCACCCTCTTCAACATATACATGAGTCCCCTCGCATCCATCGCACGCCAACACAACCTCAACATCATCTCCTACGCAGACGACACCCAGCTGATCCTCTCCCCAAAGACCCAAACACCGCCAAAACCAACTTACATGAAGGAATGAAAGAAGTAGCCGAGTGGATGAAGAACAGCCGTTTAAAACTGAACTCGGACAAAACGGAAGTCCTCATCTTAGGTTCATCCCCCGCTGCCTGGGACGACTCATGGTGGCCACCGGCCCTGGGAACCGCACCCATACCTACGGACCACGCACGTAACCTGGGCTTCATCCTGGACTCCTCCCTCTCGATGACCAGACAAGTCAACGCCGTCTCATCATCATGCTTCAACATCCTACGCATGCTCAAAAAAATCTTCCGCTGGATCCCCATCGAAACAAGAAAGACGGTCACCCACACACTGGTCACAAGCCGACTGGACTACGGAAACACCCTTTACGCCGGAACCACAGCCAAACTACAGAAAAAACTCCAACGCATCCAAAACGCCTCAGCCAGACTCATACTAGACATCCCCCGTCAAGCTCACATTTCCGGTCACCTGAAAGACCTCCACTGGCTCCCCGTCAACAAGAGAATAACGTTCCTTCTCCTCACCCACGCACACAAAGCCCTCTACGACCTAGGACCCGAATGCCTCAACACGCGCCTGTCCTTCTACACCCCAACCCGCCAACTACGATCGTCCAATCAAGCCCTCGCCGCAATTCCGTGCATCCATAGATCCACCATGGGAGGAAGATCCTTCTCCTACTTAGTGGCCAGGACCTGGAATTCTTTCCCCACCCACCTCCACCTTACACAGAACCACCTCTCCTTCAGAAAACAACTAAAAACTTGGTTATTCGATAAGTAAAGTACCCCCCCTCCCCCAAGCGCCTTGAGACCCTCTGGGTGAGTAGTGCGCTATACAAATTTTGAACTTGAACTTGAACTTGTATGCCTTCAACGGAATTAAGTTGAAACGAAATCTCATTAATTGATGTTTAATATACGGCTTCATTGCTGATGCGAGATAAGATGGTAATATTTTCGGGGCATATAGTTTGGCAGCCCAGACTAGGACAGAAGGAAAGTAAGCTTCATGACGAGTGTATCAACATTAGAAGACTCAAAGGCAGAGCAAAAAAAACAAGAGGGAGCTTGGACTTTCACTTTTGCTACAAGTCCAACACAGACACATACACACACACAGAGGAGCATTTCACAAACGCACCTCTCTCTATTTCAAATATCTGAGTAGTACTAGGCCTCAGACCCTTGGTTTACCTTTGAACTGAAGTCGATGCAAAATAACTTCTTGCTTCTTGCTGTTGATGAGGTAGTCCTGCAGCTCCCAGTCCCACCCTGAGTTCTTCCATGATGCTCTTCTAGTCCTGAGTGATTCCGAGTAACCCAGTACCAGACCGGTTATCATCATCATCATGAATCACCAGGACCCGAGCATGATAGACTTGGAGTGCAGTGCACTGCTGTTGAAGAACAAGTAGAGAATGAAACAGAATGACAGTATTTTGCATACGTTGTTGTTTGATAATTAAAGTAACTGTCTGAGGAATGAGAAAAAAGAAGACCTCTCCTGAAATTAATTAAATCTGGCTAAGTGTAAATGGGCTGATCATCACCTAGAGGAAAAATAAAATAGGCACAATCAAGCATCAAGCAATGCAAATCAATAATCATCTCATGAAATTTCCCATGTTACAGTTCAACACCCCTCCTCCATGAGTGCTGCCACCACATGAATCATCAATCAACTCAAATCTTCACTTACACAATCAGTCACTCACCATTGCAATAGTTGAAGTTACCTCATCCAATCCAAGGCAAGCACTGGTAATTCAGGTATTGGGTATTCAATCATGTTTGATGCAGGCAACACATTGGAATTTGGTATGGGCAGGCAGTCCCGTGCATAATGAATGATTTTATGGGGCAGCCGTTCTACTATGTGATGCAAAAAGCGATAGGCCTTAGGCAATAGGCATACGAGGGGGGCAGTCATTGTTCCCAATTTCATGAAGGAATTGTGGAGGCGTGAATGCACACTGGTCCAACTGCAATCCAGCAATATATATGTGACTACTGAAAAAAGTGGGGCAGCATAAAACTGACACAAACATAATAATGTTCCTCAAGCTAATTAAAAAAGGTTTTTTTGCAAAGAAGAGAACTAAGTTCAATGAGAACATTTTAAAAGGTCTATGGCGGCGCTGGAATATGTATTCCAGGAAGTAGAGTAGGTCCTCAAACTCAGGTGGTTCACCCAGAAGTTAGTGAGCTAACACATTTGATTCAATTTGGGCCAATCACCCTCTTCCTCCTTCTGTGCTACTGTTTCAGGTACAGTGTAATTGTGTGATATAAAATGTTGGTTCATTTTAATCAAAGTCAATCTTACCATATTTTGAGGTGAGAGACTGGTCCTGCTCACTGTTATGACCGAACAACCTACACTGAACACTCATTCAACAGACGCACTGGGGGCAGGACAAGCCACATAGTTTATTGACACCCTACTGAGCTCCGGCCATTGGCGCATCTTCCCATACCAATGCATCAATGGATTTTGATCTACATAGACCTCTTTTGGATCATCCAGATACTCCTGTAACATCATGTGGATGGTCATTGGTGCTGCCACTTGCTTTACATGTTTTGGCATCGTCTCTGCATTGAACTTGAGCCCTGCCAATTGAAACCAATACAATGCAGAGATTGGGACTGGTCTTTCTTTTGTAGTTGTTACTGGTGTTCTGGTTGATGGTGTTGTTGGCTGCCGTTAGACAAGAGTGCCCTCTCTGGACATTGAAGGCGTCACCCTAGAACTTCAGGGTGAGACTCGAACCTCCAGCCGTTCTTCTTCCAAGTCTCTGGCTTGCTCTACAATCCAGCTCTTGTATTTTAAAACATCCCCTTCAGAACAATGGATGAAAGTGGGAAGAATCTTTTTGTAATGTGGATCAAGTAGTATGGTACATATGTACTCTTTGGACTCAATGATGTCATGTTACAGCCTTATATTAGAAGCCAAGCAAAGGTCTAAGGTATCAACCAAGGCATGCTCTTCTGTGTTTTGATTCACACCTGTGGGGTGTACCTTTCAAGTGCCTTCTTTATCTGGTCTTGTAATATATGCAACAACAGGATAGCTTGGCACATTGTATTGTCCTCCTGGCTAACTTCCAGCTTGAAAACCTCAAAAGGGAGTAGCATCTGTGTCAGGCATTTGACTAGGCCCCATTTGTCCGCATCCATGGTTTTAACTTTCTCAACTGCATCCCCTCCTCTTTGAATGGCATAGTCATTGATCTGTTTGTACTGCTCAAACAGACGTTGCATCATATAAAAGGTGGCACCTCCTGTATCAGGGTTTATACTGGTGCTCTATTATTAAGTTTTATAATCTGTGTCTGCTTCTGGGTTTTAAAAGACTGTCTGAAATGAGTGCAGATTCTTCTGCAGGTGGTCAGTATGCGCCGACTATGTTTTCCTTTTTGAGGAAGTCTTGCACCACCAGGTTGCTGCAATTGGGCCAAACACAGGACCCTGAAATAACCTCCATCTGACATTGCCTTGACTATGTTACTGCCATTGTCCATGGAAACAAATACAATTCTAAAACCTCTGGGTCACAGCAATTCATAAACCTTGCTCTTAAATTCCTCCAGGATGTTTACAGCTGTATGTGATTTCATCATTGTGAACATGGCCACTTTTGCTTGCTGCCGAACACTCTTTAAATTTTCTTCTGGGCCAAAACCTGAGGATATCTTTTGCTTTACTCCCTGCAAAAGAGATCCAGTGTGCAGTTATGCACATGTAATCAGTTGCCTGACAACAGGTCCACATGTCTGTCATCGAGTGGATGGTGTGAACAAAACTTTGCTGAAAAAGTTGTCCAACCAACTGCAGCACATGCTAGAACAGCCACTCTGGCAAAATAGCTCCTACTTGTACAAAATTGTAGTTGGGGGGTTTCTCTTGTAGGGCCCCTCCTGTCTAAACATGCCCCTAGTAGTAGCCTGGATTTTCTTCTTTTCCTGGGGCACTGACACAGGCGTCTTTTGAGAAGTAGATGCTAGTGGTAGACTCAATGTGTATCTGTTGGACTTGGCCCTTCTGGCAGGTTCACCCCTGAACTTTTTGCCTGGTTAATTAAATAATTATGGTGATTCTTGGTTTCTGCGCACTTTCACTGTGTCCCAGTGGAAAGTGCGTGCGCACTCTGAGTGGGTGTGGTGAGAGAGGCCTGCCCTCCATTAGGAATGCATGGGGAATGTATGTGTCCCTGGTAGTTCCTGATGCGTGGGGTGTGCAGGCTCGAGTCTGGTATGTGCGGACTCGTGAGATTGAATGCTGCGTAATGATGTATGCGGCATGAATGTGTCTAATATGGAAGTGCCACTTCTAGAAGAGTGCCTGTCTGTGCAGTGAATGTGCTGGCGTGTGATTGGCTGGAGCTGGCTCGGGTGCCAGGCTCCATGAGTCATGATGGGTCTGCCCGGTGGTGAGTGTTGAGATTAGCATATGTGATGTGAGGGAGTGGTGCACCTGGGTCCTGAATAGGGCTGGGCTTTTCCCACACAATGCTGGCTCCGCCCCCTGTGGTGCGAATGATGACCCTAGCCTGCCTGGTGAATGGAAAGGATGGCTGGGGAAAACAAAGTACTCCAAAACCAGCTGTGGCTGGTTTCTCCCCCACCCTGCACCTTTAGACAAAGGAATTCACTGTATAAAAAGGGGCTGTGTCTCCTTACAAAATGTTCTTGTTCCCAACTCGAATCTACCAGGGGCGTGCTGCTGCTTGGGCCCAGGGGAAGGCTTGCCTCCCTGGGCCCTGCCCAGCCCCTGGACTGCTGAGGTCTTGGACCCCTGAAGGACTTTGTTGCTTTCTGTTGCCCTAGCGCCTGTGAGTGCTTTCTTTTGGCCCCTAGTGCTCGAGAGCGCTTTTTCTTCTGCCTAGAGCTTGGGAGCGCTGTTGATCTCAGCCGGTGTCCACCCGGCACTTGCCCGATTTATTGGAAGGTTTCTGGGCCCCCAGAGAGTGCCCGCCTCGCTTTATTGCTTGTTTACTTTTTTCGAGGGAGCCTACCCCTCGTGATATCCCCGAGGTCGCCGCCGTGGGCCTGGGACCCCTCGTGACCTTCTTCCCGGGCCGCGCTGGGATTGGCTGCCGGCCCGGGATACCCCCATGACATATTTCCCCGCGCCGCGCCGTGATTGGCTGCCGACCCGAGGAGATCCCAAAGTCCTGCCCCTGAAGCAGGAAGTGGCGCTAGCGTTTCGGGGCTCCCGTGACCAGGAGGGAGCCCCGGATACCGTTGTGCCCAGGAGCATCACGGCTCCACTCTAAGTCCCGGTCCCGAGATGGGTGACCGGGTGAAGACCCACGGGGCGAAGCGGGTGCATTGAGGAGGCGGGGCTCCCATGTGGAGAGAGAGCTCCGTCGAGCGCTACTGCCGCCCGGCCACAGAGAAGCCCAGAAGCCCGGCGAAGAAGAGACCGGTGCGTCAGGAGTGGCGGTGATTGGGACTCCGTTGTTGTGGCCGAGGGTGGGCCTCGGGGCACATTGCCGGTGCCCGCCCCCTCCTCCAGAGGTGCAAATGTCCGTGTGGGGGCATGGTGGGGGTAGAGCGGCCACGCAGGCAGTGGGCCGCTCCCCCAGCGAGGCCTCGTTTGCGAGAGAGCCTGAAGGGCTCCGGGGGCATATTTGTGGAAGAGCCCCAAGAGGCTCAAAGGCGGCCTAGTTGTTTTTCGAGCCTGCAAGGCTCCTGGGGGCAAGTGCGAGTTTGAGTCCCCCGTGAGGGATTCCAACAAGGCGGCATTTCTTTCTTTAGAGCCACGGAGGCTCAGGGGGCACCTTTTCTTGTGATAGAGCTCCCACCCTGCCCACATTGTGTTTTTGAGCCCAGCGAGGCTCCAATAGGCCAGTCCTTTGTGTAGAGCCCAGAGGGGCTCAGTGGACAGTCATTGGTTGTCAGAGCCTGCGAGGCTCCAACGTATTGGCCCCATAATTGTTGCCCCAGTTGCCTAGCACTTAGTGGGCAGCTGCTACGTGTAGGCCCCCCCCCCTGACTTTGGGACACAGGGCGTCCTAGCCCTAACAAGGCCAGAGGGCCTAGGGACAGTCACAGGTGGTGACTTGTGTGTTTTTAGGCATCATATATCTTCCTTCCCTGCACCTCTGAATGTGTTTTGATGCGTCAGGTGCCTTGTCCTTACACCGCTGAATGTATTTTTATGCATCATGTGTTTTCCTTCCTACACCTCTGAATGTGATGATGCATCATGTGTAATGTTCCTATGCCTATACCCCTACATGTATTGTGATACTTAGGAGGTTGTTTTTCTCCTAGTGCAGGTGGTGCTAGTGAGGTCCTGTTTCACTGCGTAATATTCTCCTAAGGTGCTTAGGGTTACTGGTTATGTGCTAATTTGTGCTACAGTGATTTTATATTCTATGTTTTAAGTGCTAATTCTACCAAGTGCAAGGTTCTAAAAGTGCATATTCCTGACAGTGGTCTACGTGGCCCTGTCTTGTACATATCCCCTGTAAATTCTGCCCGTGCCTGTTGGCACATTGTAAAGTGTGTGTTTTATCTAATGTGTTTTGGTGTAATACAAAGGCTATTTTTATACATAACCTTGTGTGGAGTTTCCTTTGTGGTGGGCCTTGGGTGTTGTTGCTGAGGGTGCGTGCGCAAACACTTAACTCACATTGCCTCTGAGTTTAGCCTTACTGCTCATGCTACATTACCAAGGGGGTGAGCAGGGGTTATCTTGGTGTATAACTCCCTTGCCCTGACATGGAGTGGTGGTCTCTGACTGACTTTGGCGCAAGCCCTGGCCAGCCAGGGATCCCATTTCTAACAGTTTCATGGTGGTGGTGTCTCCATCTCACCCGGATTCTTCTTGTGCCATTGCGAAGTCGCTGAGGTGTGTGAATCTGCTGACACACTGCTGGGGACAGGGCTGCTTTGCATGAAGATGTCACCCTCTTCTTCCTCATCACCACTTTCCACCGTGATTGCACTTGTAGTTGATGTTTCCCGGCTCTCCACACCACCACAACCATGTTCTGCAATTTTTTAAGGCGCTCCTCCCACTTGATTGTATGGTGTTTTTTCATATGGATCATCTAGCCTCCAGTATCATAATGTGTACCAGGCTTACCTCGATGAACATTTGTGTGGCAAATGTTGCATACTAAACAACAATGGGAGAGGTAGGGAGAGTCAAGGAGGCTTCTCTCAGTCCCCGGTTCAATGCAAATAAACAAAAAGAGAGAGGCCAAATCAGTCTCAGAATTGCCACTAAGTTGGAGCGAGATAGATAAGGATCACACACTCACTTTGGGTGAATAGGAAAGCCCTCACACACCGACCTGGTCAGTGTCATGCTTCATCATCGGGCCCCACCAAAGAGGCCGAGTGCCTCTTTGGTGTGCTACGACGCCAGAAAGACTGCGGAGCTGGTTGTGTGAAGAGGGGCGTGTTGTGAGGGTGAGTGAAATTAAAAGTGTCTAAGAGGGTATCAAGAATTTTTTTTTAATAGATGATCCCTAAGACACGTATTACAGGTATTATGTGTCTGAATTTAATTGCCAAGGTTTAGGAATGGTAAAATTCAGAAAAATACAATAAATCAGTCAGTCAACATGTTTCTGCCATATGGGAGGTATAAATTTACCAAGGCATTCATCAGGACTATACCCCGGCGGTATGGACTCTCTAATCGTCCACCCTAACCTGGGGGCGTGAAAGTGAAAATTATAAAAGGTGAAAAAAGTGCATGAAAAAAGGAGAGCGAATAGCTCAATCCCAAAAATCCTCCAAAATCAGGAGAGTATCAGCACCTGTGGAGTGAAAATACACACACAAACACAAACACAAACAGACAACAATTAATAAATGCCATTGCGTTTGGTCGTAGTGCTCCTTATAATGTGGCAAAATTCGTGTGCCCAAAGTAAACACTAGGTTTGACACCATCCACATAACCCTATGGGGATGATATCGGTAACTCTGGGAAGTGGGGTGATAAGGGTGTCTTTAAAACACAATTGATTGGGAAGAAATGGTTAAAAACACACTCCATGTGCTCCTTCTGAAGGGATCAATGGACCAAAGGTCTGTGACCCCCTACGATGGTAATATCACACAAATATCTCACTTTAAAATTTGGCGCTACTTGCACCATGGGTCTCGGGAGGGGGGTTGGAGCGTGCCTGGCACATCCTGAAAATGAAAGAGGTTTAGCCATTAGATCCCCGATATACGGGCGGTACTTAGCTTCGTTTCATAGAAGATCGGCGATGTTTGTGATCCGGGTGCACTCACGCCCTCAACGCTCTCAGCCCACTTGGAACCTAGGATCTGCCTCAGAACCGGACCCCGACGATGGAGAGCGGGGCCGGTAACTGAGTATTAAGGCAGACGGGCTGCGCGTCGCGTTCTTCAGGGTGGGCGTGTCCAGCCAAAACGAGGCTTGGAACGCGCCCGCCCATTGCTGGAGTGACGCGACTTGAAACCGGTTAGAGGCTTGAAACGCGCCCGTCCTGTATGGGAGGGACGTGGCTTGAATACCCAAATAGATATGCAGAATTCAATCGGCATAACGGGTGATTTTGGAAGTATGGATTCCGAATTTTTTTGACAAGCGAAAATAAAAATAAAAAACGAGCGCTTGTTATAATTTATAGATAGTGCACTGAAGGTTACACTATGGTTAATATGGTAGTGTACCAGTTGTAAGGGGTGTGAATGCTAGGCAACCTGTTGCTCTTTAAGGTACAGGCAAGTATCACAGATTCTCATTACAGGTTTATACTGAGGAATTAAAAGTAGAGGGCACAGAGAGGAATTCCTCAAAAAGCCTTATCAATGCAAAGATAGGTAGATCATATTGTCAGACAGGTGCTAAGACATCCTGCTCAAGATAATACAGTATTCCATGGAATGTCATAGTTGAGGCCGTTGGTATTGGTGCCCAGACGATACACCCAGCGCTGCTCTTTTTCAAAGAGTCTGCTTGTGATATTAGTTGTCCCATGGAGTGCTTCAATTACAGTCCACCTCATATCATTGGGTGTGTGATTCCTGTCTAGAAAATGGCGGCTCAGCTTAGTGGTTACTTTTTTGCACCTTATGTTGCTCCGGTGTTCGCATATACGCTGTTTGACCCTGCGCGGGGTCATGCCAATATAGCGAAGCTGGCAGGGGCAAGTAATCAGGTACACTACATTCATTGAGTTGCAGTTAGTATGTTCTCTCTGCACCCAGACTTTACCTGATTCCAATGATAGAGTTTTAGTTGTTTCTGTCAGGTGGCAGACAACGCAGTCAGAACACGGGTAGTGCCCAGTAATTTTTGGTAAACCCCATGATGCAGTTATTGATGGCACATTATTAGTAGGTTTCTCTTTTGGCCGAGTATGGACCAGGGCATCTTTCAGACTTCGTCCTTTTTTAAAAGAGAAAAGCGGTTTCTCCCAGTTTTCTTTACAGGATGTGATAATATTCCAATGTTTATTGATTGTTTTTTTCATTACATTGGACAAGCTATTGTATGTGGTTACACAAGTCAGTGGTATTGAATCCGGGTTCTTCACCTTATCTTCCAAGAGTGCCTCTCTTGGCTGGTTTCTTGCTCTTTTCAGACCCTTGCTCAAGATTGGTGCTGGGTAACCCCTGTCTACAAGTTTCTCTGTAAGACAGGTGGACTGTTCTTTGAAATCACAAAGGGTGCTGCAATTTCTTCTGAGTCTCAGATATTGCCCGTACGGGAGATTCTCTTTGAGTGGGCGCGGATGAAAACTGCTAAAGTCAAGAAGATTGTTTTTAGCTGTAGGCTTATGGTGGGTCTTAGTTGTGAGCCCAGTACCATTAACAGAGATGACCACATCAAGGAAGACAATATCTGTTTTGCTTATGGTGTTGGTGAATCTCAGATTTTGGTCTAGCGTGTTGATCCAAACCAGAAAAGTTTCAAGTTCACTGTCACTCCCTGTCCAGAGAAGCAGAATGTCGTCGATGTAACGCTTCCATAAAAGCATGTAAGTTGAGAAAGCTGCGGTTGGTGGCAAAATATGTTTGGCCTCAAAATCCGCAACATATAATCCGGCCACACTGGGAGCAAAAACACTGCCCATTGATGTTCCTGAGCACTGTAGGAATAATTTGTCTTTAAAAGAGAAAAAGTTCTCTTTTAGGGCTATAGTGGCACATTCAATGATAAAGGCCTTCGGTGTCTGGTAGTTCCATTCGATGGAGTCTAGTGATTTACCAAGGACATCGATGGTATCGTCCTGTGGAATGCTCGTGTAGAGGCTTTCTACATCGAGGGTCACCAGAGTGACTGAGTTTTCGGTGAACGTGACTTCTGATAGTAGTTTCAAGAGGCTCTTGGTGTCTCTGAGGTAAGTGGGAGTAGATTGTACTAAAGGTTTAAGAAAATGGTCATAAAATTGTGACAAGGGCTCCAAAAGCGAGCCGATGCCTGACACCATGGGACGTCCGGGAGGTGGCAATCGGTTTTTGTGCATCTTGGGCAAAGTGTAAAAGTATGGTACGACATTGCTACGGTTGTTCAGGAAGTCCGCTTCGTTTTTGGACAGGTGGCCGCATTCCTCTGCATGACGAACCAAGGTTGTGATCCTGTTAGTAAGATCTATTGTAGGATCTATCGTAAGTGGGGTATAGTTTCTGATATCCCCAAGCAGGTCATTACAGGTTTGCTCGTAGTCTCTAGTGTTTTGGATAACTATCCCTCCACCCTTGTCTGCCGGCTTTATGGTTATTGAGGTGTCATTCTGCAGCATCCGTAGCGCTTGATATTCAGCAGTGCTGAAATTTCCAAAAGTCTTAGGGTTATGGCATGTTTCCAGATCTTTAAATACGGCATGCTCAAAGGCGGTGATGGCCGCGGGGACAGTGTGTGGGGGAGGGGTGAAAGTGGAACTTGGTCTAAGTCCCGTGTCACCTTTCCTGATTGTTTCATTCGGGTCTGTTTTGCCTTCAAAGAAGGCTTTGAGTTTTAATTTTCGAAAAAAACCCGCAAGTTCGCAATATAACTTGAATTTATCCGGTCTCGCCGTTGGGACAAAGCCTAGGCCTTTCTCAAGTACTTGAATTTCTGTGGTGGTTAATATCCTTTCAGACAAGTTTGTCACCAAGCTCAGATCCCGCTCGTTCCCGGCTGTTGGTTGCTGCGGGTGTGACTCGCTACAGGGTCTTCCTCTTCCCAGGTCACTCTGTTGTTGCCTCTTCTTTTGCCTCGGCCCCTCCGGCCGTTCTCTAAAAAAGGCTGTCTGTACTGATTCTGGAAATGTGTTGGAGGCATAAAACCCGGGTTCCAACCCATGAATGGGAATTGTGGTTGTTGAAAGGCATACGGGTGCGGGCCCATTCCCATTTGGGGGGGATACCATTGGCGCTGGTGGTCCTGGTTTCCTTGCCTGCCCCTATTATTCCTATTACCGCGGTTGCCTCTTTTCTTTGTCTGTCTGAATGAGTTATTGCTAGACCCACTACTATTTGAGGAGTCATCATCCGAGTAGTCGGATTTGCTCTCATTACGTGCTGGTGGGGTAAAGGTTGCCGCAGAGTATGGGTACACCTTCTCAAAGTCAAATTTCTTCTGGTCTTTCTGGAGTTTAGTAACTTTCGACTGCATCAGGTTGTCTTTATATTCATTTAATTCCTTGTTAATTTCATCCAACCGTTTCTTGTACCCCGTGATTGTTGCCTTGAAATGAGACTCAGTTTCTCTGATTTCCACCATTAGTGCTTCAGAGAGTCTCAGTGCTGTTTTTATTATCAAGACCAGCCAGTCGCGCGTGCAGTGCCATGCGATCATTGCCCAGTCTTTTCTAAAGGCTGCATCGTTGAGAAAAATGCAGGGGGCATTAGTTACCAGCAGGCCTCTTGGTGCTATGTTGGAGACAAGGTACTGTTTGAGGATAGTGCCATGAAGGATGGTACGTATGTGCTCTCTTTTTTTCTCAGTAAGGTTTTCCCACTCGGTAGTGTTTGCTATTGCTTGTGATATATGTGGATCTGCAAAAACTGCAGGATCCGCCATAAGTGCCTCAATTTCAGATTCAGAGAATGTTAGGCCCAAGTTTGCCATAGTGAGATAGCAAATACAGGAGATATGAGTATGTTGCTAAAACAAACAATAGTAATAAAATATTATATTGCTTGGATTAAAAATTAGGCTCTCACAGCTGTGCGCTGCTGTGATACAAAACAACAATGGGAGAGGTAGGGAGAGTCAAGGAGGCTTCTCTCAGTCCCCGGTTCAATGCAAATAAACAAAACGAAAGAGGCCAAATCAGTCTCAGAATTGCCACTAAGTTGGAGCGAGATAGATAAGGATCACACACTCACTTTGGGTGAATAGGAAAGCCCTCACACACCGACCTGGTCAGTGTCATGCTTCATCATCGGGCCCCACCAAAGAGGCCGAGTGCCTCTTTGGTGTGCTACGACGCCAGAAAGACTGCAGAGCTGGTTGTGTGAAGAGGGGCGTGTTGTGAGGGTGAGTGAAATTAAAAGTGTCTAAGAGGGTATCAAGAAAAAAAATGTAATAGATGATCCCTAAGACACGTATTACAGGTATTATGTGTCTGAATTTAATTGCCAAGGTTTAGGAATGGTAAAATTCAGAAAAATACAATAAATCAGTCAGTCAACATGTTTCTGCCATATGGGAGGTATAAATTTACCAAGGCATTCATCAGGACTATACCCCGGCGGTATGGACTCTCTAATCATCCACCCTAACCTGGGGGCGTGAAAGTGAAAATTATAAAAGGTGAATAAAGTGCATGAAAAAAGGAGAGCGAATAGCTCAATCCCAAAAATCCTCCAAAATCAGGAGAGTATCAGCACCTGTGGAGTGAAAATACACACACAAACACAAACACAAACAGACAACAATTAATAAATGCCATTGCGTTTGGTCGTAGTGCTCCTTATAATGTGGCAAAATTCGTGTGCCCAAAGTAAACACTAGGTTTAACACCATCCACATAACCCTATGGGGATGATATCGGTAACTCTGGGAAGTGGGGTGATAAGGGTGTCTTTAAAACTCAATTGATTGGGAAGAAATGGTTAAAAACACACTCTATGTGCTCCTTCTGAAGGGATCAATGGACCAAAGGTCTGTGACCCCCTACGATGGTAATATCACACAAATATCTCACTTTAAAATTTGGCGCTACTTGCACCATGGGTCTCGGGAGGGGGGTTGGAGCGTGCCTGGCACATCCTGAAAATGAAAGAGGTTTAGCCATTAGATCCCCGATATACGGGCGGTACTTAGCTTCGTTTCATAGAAGATCGCGATGTTTGTGATCCGGGTGCACTCACGCCCTCAACGCTCTCAGCCCACTTGGAACCTAGGATCTGCCTCAGAACCGGACCCCGACGATGGAGAGCGGGGCCGGTAACTGAGTATTAAGGCAACACGCCCCTCTTCACACAACCAGCTCCGCAGTCTTTCTGGCGTCGTAGCACACCAAAGAGGCACTCGGCCTCTTTGGTGGGGCCCGATGATGAAGCATGACACTGACCAGGTCGGTGTGTGAGGGCTTTCCTATTCACCCAAAGTGAGTGTGTGATCCTTATCTATCTCGCTCCAACTTAGTGGCAATTCTGAGACTGATTTGGCCTCTCTCTTTTTGTTTATTTGCATTGAACCGGGGACTGAGAGAAGCCTCCTTGACTCTCCCTACCTCTCCCATTGTTGTTTTGTATCACAGCAGCGCACAGCTGTGAGAGCCTAATTTTTAATCCAAGCAATATAATATTTTATTACTATTGTTTGTTTTAGCAACATACTCATATCTCCTGTATTTGCTATCTCACTATGGCAAACTTGGGCCTAACATTCTCTGAATCTGAAATTGAGGCACTTATGGCGGATCCTGCAGTTTTTTCAGATCCACATATATCACAAGCAATAGCAAACACTACCGAGTGGGAAAACCTTACTGAGAAAAAAAGAGAGCACATACGTACCATCCTTCATGGCACTATCCTCAAACAGTACCTTGTCTCCAACATAGCACCAAGAGGCCTGCTGGTAACTAATGCCCCCCGCATTTTTCTCAACGATGCAGCCTTTAGAAAAGACTGGGCAATGATCGCATGGCACTGCACGCGCGACTGGCTGGTCTTGATAATAAAAACAGCACTGAGACTCTCTGAAGCACTAATGGTGGAAATCAGAGAAACTGAGTCTCATTTCAAGGCAACAATAACGGGGTACAAGAAACGGTTGGATGAAATTAACAAGGAATTAAATGAATATAAAGACAACCTGATGCAGTCGAAAGTTACTAAACTCCAGAAAGACCAGAAGAAATTTGACTTTGAGAAGGTGTACCCATACTCTGCGGCAACCTTTACCCCACCAGCAGGTAATGAGAGCAAATCCGACTACTCGGATGATGACTCCTCAAATAGTAGTGGGTCTAGCAATAACTCATTCAGACAGACAAAGAAAAGAGGCAACCGCGGTAATAGGAATAATAGGGGCAGGCAAGGAAACCAGGACCACCAGCGCCAATGGTATCCCCCCCAAATGGGAATGGGCCCGCACCCGTATGCCTTTCAACAACCACAATTCCCATTCATGGGTTGGAACCCGGGTTTTATGCCTCCAACACATTTCCAGAATCAGTACAGACAGCCTTTTTTAGAGAACGGCCGGAGGGGCCGAGGCAAAAGAAGAGGCAACAACAGAGTGACCTGGGAAGAGGAAGACCCTGTAGCGAGTCACACCCGCAGCAACCAACAGCCGGGAACGAGCGGGATCTGAGCTTGGTGACGAACTTGTCTGAAAGGATATTAACCACCACAGAAATTCAAGTACTTGAGAAAGGCCTAGGCTTTGTCCCAACGGCGAGACCGGATAAATTCAAGTTACATTGCGAACTTGCGGTTTTTTTTCAAAAATTAAAACTCAAAGCCTTCTTTGAAGGCAAAACAGACCCGAATGAAACAATCAGGAAAGGTGACACGGGACTTAGACCAAGTTCCACTTTCACCCCTCCCCCACACACTGCCCCCGCGGCCATCACCGCCTTTGAGCATGCCGTATTTAAAGATCTGGAAACATGCCATAACCCTAAGACTTTTGGAAATTTCAGCACTGCTGAATATCAAGCGCTACGGATGCTGCAGAATGACAACTCCAATATCCATAAAGCCGGCAGACAAGGGTGGAGGGATAGTTATCCAAAACACTAGAGACTACGAGCAAACCTGTAATGACCTGCTTGGGGATATCAGAAACTATACCCCACTTACGATAGATCCTACAATAGATCTTACTAACAGGATCACAACCTTGGTTTGTCATGCAGAGGAATGCGGCCACCTGTCCAAAAACGAAGCGGACTTCCTGAACAACCCTAGCAATGTCGTACCATACTTTTACACTTTGCCCAAGATGCACAAAAACCGATTGCCACCTCCCGGACGTCCCATGGTGTCAGGCATCGGCTCGCTTTTGGAGCCCTTGTCACAATTTTGTGACCATTTTCTTAAACCTTTAGTACAATCTACTCCCACTTACCTCAGAGACACCAAGAGCCTCTTGAAACTACTATCAGAAGTCACGTTCACCGAAAACTCAGTCACTCTGGTGACCCTCGATGTAGAAAGCCTCTACACGAGCATTCCACAGGACGATACCATCGATGTCCTTGGTAAATCACTAGACTCCATCGAATGGAACTACCAGACACCGAAGGCCTTTATCATTGAATGTGCCACTATAGCCCTAAAAGAGAACTTTTTCTCTTTTAAAGACAAATTATTCCTACAGTGCTCAGGAACATCAATGGGCAGTGTTTTTGCTCCCAGTGTGGCCGGATTATATGTTGCGGATTTTGAGGCCAAACATATTTTGCCACCAACCGCAGCTTTCTCAACTTACATGCTTTTATGGAAGCGTTACATCGACGACATTCTGCTTCTCTGGACAGGGAGTGACAGTGAACTTGAAACTTTTCTGGTTTGGATCAACACGCTAGACCAAAATCTGAGATTCACCAACACCATAAGCAAAACAGATATTGTCTTCCTTGATGTGGTCATCTCTGTTAATGGTACTGGGCTCACAACTAAGACCCACCATAAGCCTACAGCTAAAAACAATCTTCTTGACTTTAGCAGTTTTCATCCGCGCCCACTCAAAGAGAATCTCCCGTACGGGCAATATCTGAGACTCAGAAGAAATTGCAGCACCCTTTGTGATTTCAAAGAACAGTCCACCTGTCTTACAGAGAAACTTGTAGACAGGGGTTACCCAGCACCAATCTTGAGCAAGGGTCTGAAAAGAGCAAGAAACCAGCCAAGAGAGGCACTCTTGGAAGATAAGGTGAAGAACCCGGATTCAATACCACTGACTTGTGTAACCACATACAATAGCTTGTCCAATGTAATGAAAAAAACAATCAATAAACATTGGAATATTATCACATCCTGTAAAGAAAACTGGGAGAAACCGCTTTTCTCTTTTAAAAAAGGACGAAGTCTGAAAGATGCCCTGGTCCATACTCGGCCAAAAGAGAAACCTACTAATAATGTGCCATCAATAACTGCATCATGGGGTTTACCAAAAATTACTGGGCACTACCCGTGTTCTGACTGCGTTGTCTGCCACCGACAGAAGCAACTAAAACTCTATCATTGGAATCAGGTAAAGTCTGGGTGCAGAGAGAACATACTAACTGCAACTCAATGAATGTAGTGTACCTGATTACTTGCCCCTGCCAGCTTCGCTATATTGGCATGACCACGCGCAGGGTCAAACAGCGTATATGCGAACACCGGAGCAACATAAGGTGCAAAAAAGTAACCACTAAGCTGAGCCGCCATTTTCTAGACAGGAATCACACACCCAATGATATGAGGTGGACTGTAATTGAAGCACTCCATGGGACAACTAATATCACAAGCAGACTCTTTGAAAAAGAGCAGCGCTGGGTGTATCGTCTGGGCACCAATACCAACGGCCTCAACGATGACATTCCATGGAATACTGTATTATCTTGAGCAGGATGTCTTAGCACCTGTCTGACAATATGATCTACCTATCTTTGCATTGATAAGGCTTTTTGAGGAATTCCTCTCTGTGCCCTCTACTTTTAATTCCTCAGTATAAACCTGTAATGAGAATCTGTGATACTTGCCTGTACCTTAAAGAGCAACAGGTTGCCTAGCATTCACACCCCTTACAACTGGTACACTACCATATTAACCATAGTGTAACCTTCAGTGCACTATCTATAAATTATAACAAGCGCTCGTTTTTTATTTTTATTTTCGCTTGTCAAAAAAATTCGGAATCCATAATTCCAAAATCAGCCGATATGCCGATTGAATTCTGCATATCTATTTGGGTATTCAAGCCACGTCCCTCCCATACAGGGCGGGCGCGTTTCAAGCCTCTAACCGGTTTCAAGTCGCGTCACTCCAGCAATGGGCGGGCGCGTTCCAAGCCTCGTTTTGGCTGGACATGCCCACCCGGAAGAACGCGACGCGCAGCCCGTCTGCCTTAATACTCAGTTACCGGCCCCGCTCTCCATCGTCGGGGTCCGGTTCTGAGGCAGATCCTAGGTTCCAAGTGGGCTGAGAGCGTTGAGGGCGTGAGTGCACCCGGATCACAAACATCGCCGATCTTCTATGAAACGAAGCTAAGTACCGCCCGTATATCGGGGATCTAATGGCTAAACCTCTTTCATTTTCAGGATGTGCCAGGCACGCTCCAACCCCCTCCCGAGACCCATGGTGCAAGTAGCGCCAAATTTTAAAGTGAGATATTTGTGTGATATTACCATCGTAGGGGGTCACAGACCTTTGGTCCATTGATCCCTTCAGAAGGAGCACATAGAGTGTGTTTTTATCCATTTCTTCCCAATCAATTGAGTTTTAAAGACACCCTTATCACCCCACTTCCCAGAGTTACCGATATCATCCCCATAGGGTTATGTGGATGGTGTTAAACCTAGTGTTTACTTTGGGCACACGAATTTTGCCACATTATAAGGCGCACTACGACCAAACGCAATGGCATTTATTAATTGTTGTCTGTTTGTGTTTGTGTTTGTGTGTGTATTTTCACTCCACAGGTGCTGATACTCTCCTGATTTTGGAGGATTTTTTGGATTGAGCTATTCGCTCTCCTTTTTTCATGCACTTTTTTCACCTTTTATAATTTTCACTTTCACGCCCCCAGGTTAGGGTGGACGATTAGAGAGTCCATACCGCCGGGGTATAGTCCTGATGAATGCCTTGGTAAATTTATACCTCCCATATGGCAGAAACATGTTGACTGACTGATTTATTGTATTTTTCTGAATTTTACCATTCCTAAACCTTGGCAATTAAATTCAGACACATAATACCTGTAATACGTGTCTTAGGGATCATCTATTAAAAAAATTTTCTTGATACCCTCTTAGACACTTTTAATTTCACTCACCCTCACAACACGCCCCTCTTCACACAACCAGCTCCGCAGTCTTTCTGGCGTCGTAGCACACCAAAGAGGCACTCGGCCTCTTTGGTGGGGCCCAATGATGAAGCATGACACTGACCAGGTCGGTGTGTGAGGGCTTTCCTATTCACCCAAAGTGAGTGTGTGATCCTTATCTATCTCGCTCCAACTTAGTGGCAATTCTGAGACTGATTTGGCCTCTCTCTTTTTGTTTATTTGCATTGAACCGGGGACTGAGAGAAGCCTCCTTGACTCTCCCTACCTCTCCCATTGTTGTTTTGTATCATAGCAGCGCACAGCTGTGAGAGCCTAATTTTTAATCCAAGCAATATAATATTTTATTACTATTGCTTGTTTTAGCAACATACTCATATCTCCTGTATTTGCTATCTCACTATGGCAAACTTGGGCCTAACATTCTCTGAATCTGAAATTGAGGCACTTATGGCGGATCCTGCAGTTTTTTCAGATCCACATATATCACAAGCAATAGCAAACACTACCGAGTGGGAAAACCTTACTGAGAAAAAAAGAGAGCACATACGTACCATCCTTCATGGCACTATCCTCAAACAGTACCTTGTCTCCAACATAGCACCAAGAGGCCTGCTGGTAACTAATGCCCCCCGCATTTTTCTCAACGATGCAGCCTTTAGAAAAGACTGGGCAATGATCGCATGGCACTGCACGCGCGACTGGCTGGTCTTGATAATAAAAACAGCACTGAGACTCTCTGAAGCACTAATGGTGGAAATCAGAGAAACTGAGTCTCATTTCAAGGCAACAATAACGGGGTACAAGAAACGGTTGGATGAAATTAACAAGGAATTAAATGAATATAAAGACAACCTGATGCAGTCGAAAGTTACTAAACTCCAGAAAGACCAGAAGAAATTTGACTTTGAGAAGGTGTACCCATACTCTGCGGCAACCTTTACCCCACCAGCACGTAATGAGAGCAAATCCGACTACTCGGATGATGACTCCTCAAATAGTAGTGGGTCTAGCAATAACTCATTCAGACAGACAAAGAAAAGAGGCAACCGCGGTAATAGGAATAATAGGGGCAGGCAAGGAAACCAGGACCACCAGCGCCAATGGTATCCCCCCCAAATGGGAATGGGCCCGCACCCGTATGCCTTTCAACAACCACAATTCCCATTCATGGGTTGGAACCCGGGTTTTATGCCTCCAACACATTTCCAGAATCAGTACAGACAGCCTTTTTTAGAGAACGGCCGGAGGGGCCGAGGCAAAAGAAGAGGCAACAACAGAGTGACCTGGGAAGAGGAAGACCCTGTAGCGAGTCACACCCGCAGCAACCAACAGCTGGGAACGAGCGGGATCTGAGCTTGGTGACGAACTTGTCTGAAAGGATATTAACCACCACAGAAATTCAAGTACTTGAGAAAGGCCTAGGCTTTGTCCCAACGGCGAGACCGGATAAATTCAAGTTACATTGCGAACTTGCGGTTTTTTTTCGAAAATTAAAACTCAAAGCCTTCTTTGAAGGCAAAACAGACCCGAATGAAACAATCAGGAAAGGTGACACGGGACTTAGACCAAGTTCCACTTTCACCCCTCCCCCACACACTGTCCCCGCGGCCATCACCGCCTTTGAGCATGCCGTATTTAAAGATCTGGAAACATGCCATAACCCTAAGACTTTTGGAAATTTCAGCACTGCTGAATATCAAGCGCTACGGATGCGGCAGAATGACACCTCAATAACCATAAAGCCGGCAGACAAGGGTGGAGGGATAGTTATCGAAAACACTAGAGACTACGAGCAAACCTGTAATGACCTGCTTGGGGATATCAGAAACTATACCCCACTTACGATAGATCCTACAATAGATCTTACTAACAGGATCACAACCTTGGTTCGTCATGCAGAGGAATGCGGCCACCTGTCCAAAAACGAAGCGGACTTCCTGAACAACCCTAGCAATGTCGTACCATACTTTTACACTTTGCCCAAGATGCACAAAAACCGATTGCCACCTCCCGGACGTCCCATGGTGTCAGGCATCGGCTCGCTTTTGGAGCCCTTGTCACAATTTTGTGACCATTTTCTTAAACCTTTAGTACAATCTACTCCCACTTACCTCAGAGACACCAAGAGCCTCTTGAAACTACTATCAGAAGTCACGTTCACCGAAAACTCAGTCACTCTGGTGACCCTCGATGTAGAAAGCCTCTACACGAGCATTCCACAGGACGATACCATCGATGTCCTTGGTAAATCACTAGACTCCATCGAATGGAACTACCAGACACCGAAGGCCTTTATCATTGAATGTGCCACTATAGCCCTAAAAGAGAACTTTTTCTCTTTTAAAGACAAATTATTCCTACAGTGCTCAGGAACATCAATGGGCAGTGTTTTTGCTCCCAGTGTGGCCGGATTATATGTTGCGGATTTTGAGGCCAAACATATTTTGCCACCAACCGCAGCTTTCTCAACTTACATGCTTTTATGGAAGCGTTACATCGACGACATTCTGCTTCTCTGGACAGGGAGTGACAGTGAACTTGAAACTTTTCTGGTTTGGATCAACACGCTAGACCAAAATCTGAGATTCACCAACACCATAAGCAAAACAGATATTGTCTTCCTTGATGTGGTCATCTCTGTTAATGGTACTGGGCTCACAACTAAGACCCACCATAAGCCTACAGCTAAAAACAATCTTCTTGACTTTAGCAGTTTTCATCCGCGCCCACTCAAAGAGAATCTCCCGTACGGGCAATATCTGAGACTCAGAAGAAATTGCAGCACCCTTTGTGATTTCAAAGAACAGTCCACCTGTCTTACAGAGAAACTTGTAGACAGGGGTTACCCAGCACCAATCTTGAGCAAGGGTCTGAAAAGAGCAAGAAACCAGCCAAGAGAGGCACTCTTGGAAGATAAGGTGAAGAACCAGGATTCAATACCACTGACTTGTGTAACCACATACAATAGCTTGTCCAATGTAATGAAAAAAACAATCAATAAACATTGGAATATTATCACATCCTGTAAAGAAAACTGGGAGAAACCGCTTTTCTCTTTTAAAAAAGGACGAAGTCTGAAAGATGCCCTGGTCTATACTCGGCCAAAAGAGAAACCTACTAATAATGTGCCATCAATAACTGCATCATGGGGTTTACCAAAAATTACTGGGCACTACCCGTGTTCTGACTGCGTTGTCTGCCACCTGACAGAAGCAACTAAAACTCTATCATTGGAATCAGGTAAAGTCTGGGTGCAGAGAGAACATACTAACTGCAACTCAATGAATGTAGTGTACCTGATTACTTGCCCCTGCCAGCTTCGCTATATTGGCATGACCACGCGCAGGGTCAAACAGCGTATATGCGAACACCGGAGCAACATAAGGTGCAAAAAAGTAACCACTAAGCTGAGCCGCCATTTTCTAGACAGGAATCACACACCCAATGATATGAGGTGGACTGTAATTGAAGCACTCCATGGGACAACTAATATCACAAGCAGACTCTTTGAAAAAGAGCAGCGCTGGGTGTATCGTCTGGGCACCAATACCAACGGCCTCAACGGTGACATTCCATGGAATACTGTATTATCTTGAGCAGGATGTCTTAGCACCTGTCTGACAATATGATCTACCTATCTTTGCATTGATAAGGCTTTTTGAGGAATTCCTCTCTGTGCCCTCTACTTTTAATTCCTCAGTATAAACCTGTAATGAGAATCTGTGATACTTGCCTGTACCTTAAAGAGCAACAGGTTGCCTAGCATTCACACCCCTTACAACTTGTACACTACCATATTAACCATAGTGTAACCTTCAGTGCACTATCTATAAATTATAACAAGCGCTCGTTTTTTATTTTTATTTTCGCTTGTCAAAAAAAATCGGAATCCATAATTCCAAAATCAGCCGATATGCCGATTGAATTCTGCATATCTATTTGGGTATTCAAGCCACGTCCCTCCCATACAGGGCGGGCGCGTTTCAAGCCTCTAACCGGTTTCAAGTCGCGTCACTCCAGCAATGGGCGGGCGCGTTCCAAGCCTCGTTTTGGCTGGACACACCCACCCGGAAGAACGCGACGCGCAGCCCGTCTGCCTTAATACTCAGTTACCGGCCCCGCTCTCCATCGTCGGGGTCCGGTTCTGAGGCAGATCCTAGGTTCCAAGTGGGCTGAGAGCGTTGAGGGCGTGAGTGCACCCGGATCACAAACATCGCCGATCTTCTATGAAACGAAGCTAAGTACCGCCC
The DNA here is from genome assembly GCF_964261635.1 of Lissotriton helveticus. Lineage (NCBI taxonomy): Eukaryota > Metazoa > Chordata > Amphibia > Caudata > Salamandridae > Lissotriton > Lissotriton helveticus. The sequence continues at coordinate 524,640,411 of NC_136061.1, forward strand.
GTATATCGGGGATCTAATGGCTAAACCTCTTTCATTTTCAGGATGTTCCAGGCACGCTCCAACCCCCCTCCCGAGACCCATGGTGCAAGTAGCGCCAAATTTTAAAGTGAGATATTTGTGTGATATTACCATCGTAGTGGGTCACAGACCTTTGGTCCATTGATCCCTTCAGATGGAGCACATAGAGTGTGTTTTTAACCATTTCTTCCCAATCAATTGAGTTTTAAAGACACCCTTATCACCCCACTTCCCAGAGTTACCGATATCATCCCCATAGGGTTATGTGGATGGTGTTAAACCTAGTGTTTACTTTGGGCACACGAATTTTGCCACATTATAAGGAGCACTACGACCAAACGCAATGGAATTTATTAATTGTTGTCTGTTTGTGTTTGTGTTTGTGTGTGTATTTTCACTCCACATGTGCTGATACTCTCCTGATTTTGGAGGATTTTTGGGATTGAGCTATTCGCTCTCCTTTTTTCATGCACTTTTTTCACCTTTTATAATTTTCACTTTCACGCCCCCAGGTTAGGGTGGATGATTAGAGAGTCCATACCGCCGGGGTATAGTCCTGATGAATGCCTTGGTAAATTTATACCTCCCATATGGCAGAAACATGTTGACTGACTGATTTATTGTATTTTTCTGAATTTTACCATTCCTAAACCTTGGCAATTAAATTCAGACACATAATACCTGTAATACGTGTCTTAGGGATCATCTATTAAAATTTTTTTCTTGATACCCTCTTAGACACTTTTAATTTCACTCACCCTCACAACACGCCCCTCTTCACACAACCAGCTCCGCAGTCTTTCTGGCGTCGTAGCACACCAAAGAGGCACTCGGCCTCTTTGGTGGGGCCCGATGATGAAGCATGACACTGACCAGGTCGGTGTGTGAGGGCTTTCCTATTCACCCAAAATGTTGCATACTGCAATGTGCTTCACCTCTTTGCTAACTGTGAAACAATCCCAAACTACTGGGGAGGAAAACTTTTTTATTGGGACACTGCCAACGCCTGAAGAAGAACTGGAAGTAGGTGGGCATGCCACTGATTGTCTCTCTGCTTCTCCTGAGGCAGTGGTTGGTGCAGGTCTCAGATGGGGCTTTGCAAATATGGGAGATGGTGGCAGTGCTACTTGTGCCACATCACTGGAGCTGGTTGAAGACCAACATCAGATTCCTCTGTGTCACCTTCCACCATGACTACCTCATCATTGTCATTCTCCTCTTCATCCTCTTCCATAAGTCTAATTCGTGGAGAAAGACTCACCGCCTGACATCGTTCAGACTCCCTTTTCCTGCTGCTGATCCCTGCTACAGGAGTAGCATAGCTGTTTTGATTAAAGCACCGCTGAGTGACTGTGAGCGCGAGGCCGCAGAGGAGGACGAGGCGCCGGCCCCAGGACTGCGAGGACCAGCATTCACCACCTTCAGCTGGTCCTCTTCCTGTGAGAGCCGCGCCCCCTTCCAGTGCCCCGCCCCCAGTGAAGCGCTACAACATCTCGCGGAGAAAGACTCACCGCCTGACATCGTTCAGACTCCCTTTTCCTGCTGCTGATCCCTGCTACAGGAGTAGCATAGCTGTTTTGATTAAAGCACCGCTGAGTGACTGTGAGCGCGAGGCCGCAGAGGAGGACGAGGCGCCGGCCCCAGGACTGCGAGGACCAGCATTCACCACCTACAGCTGGTCCTCTTCCTGTGAGAGCCGCGCCCCCTTCCAGTGCCCCGCCCCCAGTGAAGCGCTACAACATCTCGCGGCACCCGCTGCGCGGGTGCCACTCGTGGAGAAAGACTCACCGCCTGACATCGTTCAGACTCCCTTTTCCTGCTGCTGATCCCTGCTACAGGAGTAGCATAGCTGTTTTGATTAAAGCACCGCTGAGTGACTGTGAGCGCGAGGCCGCAGAGGAGGATGAGGCGCCGGCCCCAGGACTGCGAGGACCAGCATTCACCACCTTCAGCTGGTCCTCTTCCTGTGAGAGCCGCGCCCCCTTCCAGTGCCCCGCCCCCAGTGAAGCGCTACAACATCTCGCGGAGAAAGACTCACCGCCTGACATCGTTCAGACTCCCTTTTCCTGCTGCTGATCCCTGCTACAGGAGTAGCATAGCTGTTTTGATTAAAGCACCGCTGAGTGACTGTGAGCGCGAGGCCGCAGAGGAGGACGAGGCGCCGGCCCCAGGACTGCGAGGACCAGCATTCACCACCTTCAGCTGGTCCTCTTCCTGTGAGAGCCACGCCCCCTTCCAGTGCCCCGCCCCCAGTGAAGCGCTACAACATCTCGCGGCACCCGCTGCGCGGGTGCCACTCGTGGAGAAAGACTCACCGCCTGACATCGTTCAGACTCCCTTTTCCTGCTGCTGATCCCTGCTACAGGAGTAGCATAGCTGTTTTGATTAAAGCACCGCTGAGTGACTGTGAGCGCGAGGCCGCAGAGGAGGACGAGGCGCCGGCCCCAGGACTGCGAGGACCAGCATTCACCACCTTCAGCTGGTCCTCTTCCTGTGAGAGCCGCGCCCCCTTCCAGTGCCCCGCCCCCAGTGAAGCGCTACAACATCTCGCGGCACCCGCTGCGCGGGACGCAGCCCGGGGCGACGCCCGGGCCAAGGGCGGGCCCGTTGTTGCCCGTTAGTGCCCGATAGAGTCCGGACCGGGCCATCCCTCTTTCAATAACGACCCAGCAATAAACAAACATGCCACCCAAAACAAGAAGTGCCTCTAAACCAAAATCCAAACATGCGCAGGAGGTAGCACAAGTAACAGGCCCTATTGACTTATTCATATCGCGGGTCCATGAGACGATAAACCAAAGCATAACACTGATGGAGAAGAGAGTATCATTAGACCTCATGAGTGCAAACGCGAAGCGCTCATCATTAGGCGCTATAGCAAACGCCACTTCTCCAATCAATCTTAACACTCAAAACAGCTCTCTTCCAGTGACTCTGTCAGTATCAGTACCAGACTTAAATACTGTCCCGTCGGTAGTAGATCTGTCAGTCACGCACTCTGAGTTGGATCTTTCTATAACATCTGACGACCTGGAAGCAACTCCAGACCTAGCTGGCTGTCAAATTCAGGGAGATGTCCAACCCACCGAAAACCTGTTTCAGCAAGGCGAGAGAGAAGGAGCAATTCCGAAAACTCGCCTAGCAAACAGTGAAGAAATACTTAGTCTATCGTGTCAGGAACACACAACAATTCATTCAAACCCTTCAACGACCCACAGTATATTACATTTCCCCGAAACCACCCTACCACATAAGGCAATCCCCAATGACAACATCATAAACCAATGTAAGACTTGCAGAATCACCTCGCAAGTTCTTACTACAACCAAAGACTTATTATATCAATATCTAAAGCCTATTCAGTTAAGCATTAGAAATCTCGAAGCCCAACTAACCATAATTTCGGCCACCCTCCTAGACTCAAACACTCGTATAGACATAAAGGGGCAGAGTAACACCTCGCACCCCCCCAAAAAAGAATATCAAGTACACACGCAGAAAACAGTTAATCATACAAATTCAACATCTTCGATACAGCAAAACTTAAAACAACATACTACACTACCCAAATCCGTAGCAAACATGCTTCATCCCCAGAAAGAGAAACCACTTCCCAAAACAGTACAGCAAACAGTAACTACAGATAATGAAACGGTAGACACTCCAGGTTCAGCAACAAACATAGACTCCAGCAGAATTTGTTTAGAAAATAAGTCTGAATCTCTTTCATCGAAACCTCTGCCCCCTCAAAAAACACCCAAAAACACACCTAAAAAACCTCCCGCAGTTAGACGTCCTGCCCATTTGCCCCCGGAAGCTACTCCCTATACAATAGTCCTTACAGGAGTACCCGAGCTAACAGACGATACACCAGAAACTGCATGGTCACTTAAAAATAAAGCCATGCAGTGGCTGAGCATCAATAGACCCCTCGAATCCCATCTCTCGGGAGGGATCACTACAGCCCGCAGGGTAGCCTGGATAGGCAAAACGAAAAAATCAATACGCGGTGACTGCATCATCGTAACATGTAGAGATCCCTCAACCGTAGACTATATTTGTGCTTGGCCTCAACTCGACAAAAAAGGGGGGATTGACGCCCGACACCTTTCCTTCTTCTACCCCCCAGTGAAACAACATCATAATCCACCACCCTGGGCATGGCACCATCTCCCCAAAGATTCGCGTAACCAGGACCCATGGTACCAAGCAACATGGAATCAGATGGAATACCCACATGAATACATAGCCAGGGGTGGACCGAGAGAAAGGTACATAGAACGTCAAATGCCCTACCGGCAGGACAGACCCTACCAAGCATATGAAGGATGGCAGGGCTTCCCAACCCAAAATCGTTTCGATTGCCTCGAAATGGTCGACTGACCATTCCTGGATAAATCTAGCTATCACAAATCTGACACTACACAACACTCTGCATCTGATAAACAGTACACAGCATCTCCAGAGTCTCCCTATACATTTGAGATATCATCGACATACCCAAGTAATTTCTCGACTAGTACTTCCCCAGTAGAAGTGGATACCAACTTGGGATCAAGTATCCAGCAAGACGCAGCCAATGCAGTCAATATTAACAACCGGATAATATCTGCCAACGTGAAAGAAACACAGACCATGAGTATAGGTATTGCCTATTGGAACGTTGCAGGCCTAACCGCAAAAATAACGTGCCCCTTATGGCTGAATACAGCAAGGAGCAAACAAATCCTGTGTCTGCAAGAGACCTGGCGTACAACCCCTCTCCATCTAGTGGGTTATAAAACATTCTTTACCAAAGCAACACCCAGTACAATGGGAAGGCCAAAAGGTGGACTCATGACCTATTTTTCTAACACCGTTCCACTTACTGTGAAACTACTAAAGGAAACATGTACCTTCCAAATTATTCAAGCTACGTACTTGACGGCAACAAAGAGAAACTTAATCATACTCATAAACTATTATAATAACACTGGCACTCTGGAATGCTGCTCACACTTAGATGAAATGGTGGCATATATATCCTCACTACAAACAACAAACCACAACACAACACTGAATTATATCTGGGGAGGTGACTTCAATCAGACATTATGTCCAAATCACAAAAGCGGGATCTGCGGGTTACAGAATGAACTTGGAAACCCCATCCCTCATTTTGCACATACCCCGGGTGGCAACAAGCTGAACGAAATCCTCTTCACCTTAGATCTAGATTTTGCTAACGAACTAGTCAATCCGGTGCAGGAATTTCTACCCACCTTTCATGGGCGAGGTTGTTTGACAACCATTGACTATATCCTAGCTTCAAACACCTGCAAAAGACTACTAAAAAACTACAAAGTAGGGTCTAGTCCAATTAGCGATCATTACCCCCTAAGTGTGGAATTCCTCATGGAAAAAACAGGTCCAAATTCAATAAAAGCCAGCTCCCTTGACCAACACTCGCTGGCCATAAAGAAGAAAAATGGCTATGCGATTAAATGGTCAAAGATCGACCCTGAAGAGACAACACAAAGAGTATTCGAAAAAACACACCTATGGCTAGCGGACTGTCTGTCTGCAGAGGCATCCCCTGAATCAATCATCATCTCCTTTAATAACATCCAAGGAGCAATAAGGGAAGAGCTATTTAAAAACACAGCAAATAAACTAAGACTCCCTACGACGAGATGGTTCGATACTGATTGTCGAAAGGCCCTTACATCCCTTAAAGAAGCTCTTCGACAGAAACCAAGAGATGCCCAAATAATCTCACAACGGAGGAAAATATATAACAACGCCCGGAAAAATCGCAAGCAACAGATAAAGCAAGATCTATGGCATCAATTACATGACAGCGCATTAAGGAAAGACAGTACTGCATTTTGGCAGACTATAAGATCACCCTTTCTGGACAACATCACTGACCCATATCACTTAGATGTGGCAATAACCGAGAATGACTGGGTCCACCACTTCATAAAAATTTTTGGTATACCAACGGACCTTCCCCAAATAAAAGACCAGGAACAAGCAAAGAATAACATATACCCCATTAATTTACGTTTCACTCTCAATGAGGTCAGAAAGGCTATTAAAGCCTCAAAAACTGGCAAGGCCCCCGGCCCAGATGGGGTACCTATGGACTTGTTTATATATAACATTGATTATTGGTCACTAATAATTACTCGGGTAATGGCTGCAGTCACTGAAATTGGACTCCTTCCATCATGGTCAACATCTACCCTATTGCCAATATTCAAGAAAGGGGACCGCAACGACCCCGCGTGCTACCGACCGATCTCCCTTCTGGACTCCACGGGCAAGATTGCAGGTCGACTACTCCTGGACCGACTACAATCTTGGGCCCGAGAGAATAATACCATCACAGACCTGCAATACGGCTTCCAGAAGGGACTTGGAACGGTGGAACAGGCCTTAAACCTGATCCTCCTGGCTGGGAAGTATGCACGCGCGAAAGGAGGTAACATTTATTTGGTCTACGTAGACCTGAGCGCGGCATTCGACTGCGTACAGCATGCAAAGCTGTGGCAGATTATGACAAACCTTGGAGTGGACCCACCCATACTAGCTTTTCTGAGGGAGCTATATACCAACGCGGAAGGCCGAGTTCGCTACGGCATCGGCGGCGAACTATCACGTCCCTTCAAAATATCATGAGGAGTAAGGCAAGGATGTGTACTGGCTCCCTTCCTGTTCAACTTATACACCAACGGCCTTGAACAGGCAATGCTGGAAGGGAGCCAGGATCTTCCACAGATAGCACGCCGTCCGATACCCATCCTCCTGTATGCCGACGACTCGGTCATCCTAGCCCGGACACCTAACCAACTCCAGCGGCAGTTGAACAAATATGTGTCATTCATGGACTCCCTGGGTCTAAAAGTAAACATTAAAAAAACTTTTACAATGACTATTGGACCAAAGCGTGGAGTCTCAAAGTCCATATTCATTAGTAACAGCAAATTGGAAAAAACATCGGTATACCCATACTTGGGCATACTAGTGGAAGACACAATGACCTGGCATAAGGCAATTGAAGCCAGAAATCTCAACTTTCGCCGAGCAGTATCAGCACTAAGTGCTTTCTCTAGGAAATTAGGTAAACCAGCCCCAGCGGAACTGCTAACGATATACTATGCAAAATGCCACAGTGTGGCCACATATGGAGCAGGCATCTGGGGTCATGGATGTATCGACCAACTCCAGGTCACGGAGAACGCTTTCATCAAATACATCCTGGCTCTCCCCCAAAGCTCCCCGATTCTAGCCTCACATCGGGAGCTGGGTATGGAATATGTAACCGACACCATACGATGCCAGCCTCTTATACTCTGGCACCGTATATGGTGTAACCCCGAAAGTCACATAACACGCTCCCTCATCACCGAATGCCTTGGCCTAGCGCACTGGAAGAAAATACCGTGGCTTAATTACATCCATAAATTCCTCCAAGATCTTGACCGTGAGCAATACTTTTTAGAACCACCTTCAATAGAAGATATTTCAAAGAAACAGTTGAAGGAACTATGTATGAGCCATTTAAGAGAGCTCCGCAATCAAGCTGAGATTGTCAAAACACACAACGAAAAAATCCGCACATTGCAGACAGAGAAACTCATACAGCCTTACCTGACGTATTTCGAACTATGAAAAATTTCTATTGACAAGACTACGGTTCGACCTTTTTTTCCGCATGGTCTCATTTCCTGAAATGAAGAACTGGTCTCGAAACCTGATGCGATGCCCCTGTGACGGAGTTTCCAAACAATCAACGATACACGTCATTCTGTTTTGTAAATACTACAGATTAGCAAGGAAAAAATGGATTTTGCCTCTCCTCCGTTCAAGCGGACTCAGACAATCATATCCAGCACTTGTTTACCTTCAATCACCGAAATCCCCGTATGAAGCAAAATTGATAGCGACCTTTTTAAAAACAGTAACATCAACTCGTCGTAAAATCGTCTCTTAATATTATATGTGTTCAAATGTCAATGACCTCTTTTTGATTTTGTACTATTTTTGTGTTTTTTTTTTTAAAAAACTGTACTTTTTATGATTATATAATTTTATAATCGAATAAAAGTTGATGAAATGAAATGAAGTCTAATTCTTTCTGTAACTTTTCTTTTCCCTCTCCTGTTCTCTCCTGGTCTCTGTTGTGGACCACTCCATGTCCCTATCATCATTATCAGAAGTGGGGCGTGGAGAAGATGATGCAGTAGTACCCTTCTGTTTCTTTGCTAGAGAACAGGTTGCCAATGATCTCAAAAGAGGAGGTTCAACTTCTTGCTTGTAAGGAAGCGCAATCTTCTGTTCTGCTCCAACATCAGACAAATGTACTATTGCTGGTTGCAGCGGCTGTCCACTTTGCTGTGTTTCCTGAAAAGATTGAGTGTGCCAGTTTGCAAAAAAAAGGTGGTGGTCGGCATACCAGTGGTGGAAATATGCTTCCTCTGCTCCCCACTAGCCACTTTCTTTCCAGCATCTTTCTTTGAGGCCATCTTGAAGCTGTCAGTTAACAGTGGCACTTAGATTCACAACAAGCTGAAGAGATGACCGTGTTGACTAGTCAGTCACGCATCACGTCGAGCACAGGCCTATAGTCTGGCAATTCTGTGGGTGATGTCTCATCTCTTGTGAACCTAAAAGCAAACAAGCAAAAAAAATCTGTGAAATATGGCATTGTTGCTGTTCAAGTAGTAGTACAAACAGTATCATTTAGTGTGGTGAATTAGCAATAACACAGTTTAACTATCAATTTGTAAAACCACACCAAGAAACTGTCATTGTGTGTACTACACTCAGGAGGGATCAGAAAGAGCAACAACAACATACAGATGTAACTTTTTGCTTTATGTGCATCATGTTGGGACATGGCACTGAGGGAGGTGTAGTGCACCTATTTCAGTCATGGGGTTGATGCCAGATGTTAGGAACATTGAAAATATTATTTTGAGATCAAAATAAAAAAGATGTAAATAAATATATATATATATACGTTAAAAAAATGAAAATGAAAATAATTAAAATTAAAAAAGTAAATTAAAAAAATCTAAATACATTTTTGTAAAAAAAGTTTTAAAAAAATTAAAACAACTAAAATTTAAAAATTAAAAATATTAAAATTAAAGATAAGTGAAAATATCCGCAAGCATATTAATGATTTAAACTGGTATCATTGTCAGCCATCTATGCAAGCCTATGGCGAAGGGTGCTGGATGCACAAAATGGCTGCCAGGCAGTGCAACATGATCATCACCAACAACTAACACTGAGAAAGGAGGCATGCAGGCCTATGGCAAAAGCACACTGGCTGGCTACACACAATGGCCACCAGCCACATGGTCAGAACAACAACCAGCAAGAAGGCATGGCCATAAACAAAGAAGACTTGCAGGCCTATGGGGAAAGTACATTCGCTGGCTATACAAAATGGGCACCAGACACATGGTCAGAATAACAACAACCAAGAAGGAGGCATGGCCTCAAACAGAAGAGGTGCAGGCCTCTTGCAAAAGTATATCACACAATAGAAGGACTGGAGAAGGTGTAAAGACCTGCAGGATCTGTATCCCCACTATATAACTCCAAAGTACCCTCGCTGGCTACACAAAATGGCCACCAGCTCATGGTCAGAACAACAACAACCAGCAAAACGGCATGGCCACAAACAAAGAAGATATCCAGGACTTTGTGAAAAGCACACTTGCTGATTACAAAAAATGGCCACCAGACACATGGTCGGACCAACAACAACCAGCAAAGAGGAATGGCCACAAACAGAGAAGATGTGCAGGACTATTGCAAAAGCATCCTGGCTGGCTACTCAAAATGACCACCAGCCATATGATCAGAGCAACAACAACCAGCAAGGAAGCATGGTCACAAACAAAGAAGACGTGCAAGCCTATTGCAAAAGCACCCTGGCTGACTACACAAAATGGCCACCAGCGACATGGTCGGAACAACAACCAGAAAGAAGGTATGGGCACAAAGAAAGAAGACATGCAGCACCAATGGCAAAAGCACACTAGCTGGCTTCACAAAATGAGTGCAGCCACATGGTCACAACAAGCGGGAAGCCTGGAAAACAAAGAACAAATGCAGGCCTAGGGTGGACACTGACTATAAAAAATGCCCTCCGGCCATATGGCATAATGAACATCAAAGGAAATTTGTGGCCTATGGTAAACACAGATATACACACACACTGGCCAGACAAAAGAAGCATAGTAGTACACTGAACACAGCATTAATTCAGCAATGCCAAACATGACAATTAATAAGGCTAAAAACATTTACAACAACACACATCCTCCACAGCCATTACCCTACCTATACACTGTTTGCATGGAATTGTGAAAAGCCAATAAAATTTTTATTTTTTATTTTAGTCCAATGTCATCCATGGCCTAAATGATGTTTCAATTCAGGCACCACAGAAACAGTTGTTTCATGCCCCATGAGTCGTACAGGGCCTACTGGCTAGAAGACCCATTGGCAGACTACACCACAACGTGAATTAAATCAATATTGCACATTTATTAAAAAATGGGGGGAAAATGTATTAAACTGTGCAACATTTTTACTTCACAACAGAAGAAAAATTAAATTAAAAAAATTACTAGACCCCTACTAAAACTGCGGGCTACCCACCACAATACATTTTAAAAATCAAATTAAAGTACAAATAAATCCAGGAGCATTCCCGCAAGCAAAAAATAACAACATTATACTTACTTGTGATATCTCAAAAACAAAGTAAAATAAATCCAATCGTATATGTACAGCAGACAAGGAGAGTGATCCTTCGAGCTCCAAATTCCAATGAAAAGTGACCAGGAGGGGGACAAAGCACTGAGAGAAGCCTGCAGGACAGTAACAGGAATTTGGAGTCACTGGGGCACTTCCTTTTGGTTGGATTTTTTTTAAATGGCTTCTTGCAAAAACAAAAACTCCTATGGCAAGTTTTAGAAGAAAATCAACTCCAAGTGCCTTTCAGCTGCATTGTCAAGCACAAAACCAACTTGATCGCTGTTGGAAGCCAGAGTCCCAGTCCCACACTACTGTCACCAAGTGCGAGACCCGGGGCTCCCCACTCAGCGTTAGGCCAAGTAAGGACACCATTTGAGATAGCCCTACTCACCCCCTTAGCAGCTTGTCACAGGCAGCCAGGCCTATCTCCAAGACACGAGGGTTCAGTATGTGCACCACACGAGTTTGATAAAAACAAGTATAAACTTTATACAAAAAGATATACAATCAGGCCACATGATACATAAACCAACATAGAATAAAGGGTAATATTCGTGCCGGCAGGCTGGAAGGTTCAAATCCCAAGCACCGCTTTCAAAATGCTAGGCAGGTCACAATGCTAGAATCACACACGTTGCAAAGGACAAACAATAGTGCACTGTGTAACGATATAATCCTGTGCTGGGCAAAGCAGATATCATACAATGAGTAATGATACACCCCGGTACCTGCAATGGGAGAAATAATGCAGTGGGTACCGTTACATTTATGAACTGTTCAATGAAGGAATAATGCAATGTGTCACACCCCAATCATGTACTTTGCAATGAAGAAATAATGCAATGTGGGCTGCTATAATCATGTACTTTGCAATTAAGAAGTAATGCAATGCGTAACAACAATCACATACTTTGCAATGAAGAAATAATGCAATGCAGGCCACTGAAATCATGTACTTAGCAAGGGAAAAATAATGCAATGCGTAGCGCTACAATTGTGTAATTCGTTACGCAATAATAATGTCAGGTGTCATAAGACAGTCCGTAATTTCGTTAGGAGCAATATTGGCAATGTATTTTGCGACGATCAGACTCTTCGAAAACAGTTGCCTCCAACACGGTTCAACGAAGACACAGAGTTCAGCTTACCACTCTGGCCCTGTACTGCCACTGTTTTCATCAGTACGGGCCCTCCTCTGAGCCAAAGCAAAGGCTCATGTCGTCAGAAGGACTAGGAGGCTGAGAGAGTATCCCTCCGAGCCCGCACCCTGCCCAGGTGGTAATCCACATTACCTGGGGGCGTGACCCAACTCACCTATTCTCCTTCCTCAAACTGGGCCTTCCGTGCAGAACTCTCTCAACGTGCCTCAGCAGCTCAGCCTGGCAGCTCAGCTCTTGCGGGGCTTCAGGTCTGGGCAGCGACTGTTAGGAAGGTCTCAGTTGGTCTCAGGGCACACATACCCCACGCCCCCGGGATTACTTTTACTCCGGGTGCACGTTCACCACCACACCCTCCGGGTCTCCTCTGGCACACAGCCACACACACAACGCTGATGGGACCTCACGTCAACTCCGAGTGCATGCTCACCAGCACTCCTCCTTGTGGTCTCAGTTGGCACCAAGACACGGACACCACGCTGCAGAGACTCACTTTCTTCCGGTGCATACAATGAACAGCCGATCACCTCTACAGTCCCAGGTTGCAACAAAGCACGCATGCTGCTGCTCTGAGACTTACTCCAACTCCAGTTCCCCCATATCCAGGCGCTCTTTACCGATGCCTTCGGCCGCACCTCGACACTCTCACCATGTCGGAGCCTCACTTCTCCTCCAGTGCACTCAATCACCAGGCGCTCTTCACCAACGCCTTTGATGCACACCTTGGTCAGACGCTCCTCACCAACGCTTCCTATGCACCACGACACGCACTCTGCCCACCCGAGACTCACTCCTCCTCCGATAAACAGGCTGACCAGATGGTCCTCACCAGTGCCTGCGGTGCACCACGACATGCACCCTGCACATCCGAGTCTCACTCCAGCTTCGGTGCACATGCTGACCAGGCGCTCTTCACTAACGCCTGCGGTGCACCACGACACGCACCAAGCGCGTCCAAGACTCACTTCACCGTTGGTGCACACATTGACCAGGCGCTCTTCACTGATGTCTCCTATGCATCATGACACACGCCCAGCGCATCTGCGTCTCCCTTCTCCTCTGTGTGTTCAAGAACACAGGGCACACCTTCTGAGGGTCTCAAGCTGCCACAACACATGCCCACTGCATCGCTTGAAACTTCTCCAGAAACATTAATGTTCCTGTATTCCCAACCAGGGAGCCAGCTCACCTTGGGTCCTTGGGGTTACAAGACACAGCACACAGCACAGTCTTAGTACAGCAGGGGGACCCAGTGCCTCCAAACACATTCCCAACAGCCTCTTCCTTGGTTAGAACATCAAACTGCAGACCAGCCCCAGATCACAAAGCATGGATTGGTCTCTCCTCAGCAGTCTCTTCAGTTGCTCCTTCCTCAGCAGAGGTTCCTCTTGACCATAGAATGGGTTCAAGCCTATTCAGTCTCAATCCATTTCTGTTTCATTCCAACGTTCAGAGGTTTCAGCTCTCATAGTTATACCCCTTAATATTTTTGAAGTTTGTTGTGCTCAGGGGTCCTTGACCCTTCCCTAAATCATTTCTGGGTTACTCCCTCCCAGTGTCATCTTTCTCCCTTTGATACTGGGGGTCTGTATCCTTAATCACTCAGCAGGAGATGGGTCAATTCGTTTATAGCACCAGCCCCGGCCTTTTAACTCCCAGGCTCCTCCTGCCCCTAATCTCCAGATGCTGGGCAGCCTTGTACCATCTCAACCCCTCCCTGGGTCAAGGCCTCTCCCAGCTCCTCTCACCTCTCAGATCCACACAGTCAATCCACATTCAGCAGAAACAATGAGAAATGCTTAAAGCACAAAACTCAGCCACTTTCTAAAAGAGTGGTTTCTGAACACAAAGTAACAAAACTACTTTCACAGAAAGGTGTGTTATAAAACTGTGAGTTCATACATACTCAACTTCACCTCTCCATTAAAAACTTACAGGAAACTAGGCTACCAAAACACAATTCCCAGCCTCACCCATTCTGTCCTATGGGCAGAATGGCCTTTCATCAGTGAAAACGAAATGGAGTGTTTTTCACTGTCAGGCCTAGCATATACCTCAGTATACGTCCTGCCTTGTACTAACACTGTACCCTGCCCAGGGGTTACCCGGGACCTACCACAGGGGTGCCCAATGTGTATGCAAAAGGGAAAGTAGGTCTGCAGTTGGTTGCACTTGTCAGGCAACATGCTAACTTAGAAAACTGTGCGCAGGCCCTACACGGCAGACCTGAGTTCCCTTCTCCGCACACCTTTGCATTACTAGCCCTGGTACACACAGTGCACATAACTAGGGACTTTACTAGCAAGGCAAGCATACCAATCATGGCCAACCAATTACCATTACACTTTACATAGGGAACACTTATACTTTTGACACTGAACAGCAGTGGGAAAGTACCCAAAGCATCTAAAAACCAAGAGGTAGAGGCAAAAGGTCACGGGTAATGACGCCAAGATATGCCAGGTCTAACAATCGCGATCAGCATTAAGGATGCTGTTTTGTGCCGTTGCAGCCATAAGTCGTGCTAGTTAGAGAGAAGTCTTGCAGGACCCTGTTAGCGGGGTGAGAAGTCTTGCATGTGCACACAAGTGGCCCGAGAGACCTTGCACTCGCGGTTGTGATCTAAAACAAACAAAAGAAACCGCCAATTCACACCCAAATGATGGAATTCAGGATTTCTTCATTTACCATGAAGCGTGGAGTGCCCGAATTCCACAAACTCCACAAGCAGAGTGGACTTTACCACCCGGGCTCAGAACTGACCTTGCTACTCAAGGTAGAGTTTCATTAAAAAATCAAATGATACCATTATCAATTCTATGCTTTGTCCATTGCTAAAGGAAAAATTATGGACAGAATGCTGAACAATGCAACATTCACCCCCTGTCTTAAGGATCTGGGTTTAATCCATCATTGTTTTGCTCACCACGCCACCCCAAATTGGACCTGGCCATATGCAAATCAGTCTTGACCCTGCCCTCAAGGGAACAGTCCAGCCCAAACTGCCAAACTAAATACTCCCTGGACCAGAAACAAGCATCCTGGGTCCCGTTTCAGGGCATCACCCCTCATCAGCCAAGCTAGGTTGAGTCCAGTGGCGCAGTGAGCACTAGACTAACGTCTGGGCATATCCTTCACACTTGGGGCAACAAAAGCAAAAGGAACAAATGATGAAGGGAATGCTGAACAATGCAAAGCAATGGTCATTGCTGCCAAATATACAACCAACACTGTATATTCCAAAATAACAACTGTGATAATTCAAGATGTATCATACGTTCGTTTGTGGTGAAAAGGACTCATTTTCATTTGGGGAAGTAGCACCAAAATACTCATGGTAGGTTGTATCGAAAACATCAAGTAAACTGAATATCATACAAAACAAGAACTAAAAAATTTTGAGAAGGGTCAAAGGAGATATATTTAAAGCCTATCATCCCATCTCCAACAACAATCACTTATATACCAACGGGGATGAAAAGGTCTGAAAAGTGTGGTAACACAAAGAAACTACAAAAGAAGTGGAAACTAGAGTGGCAGTTGGCCGAGATATTCCCATCAAACCACCCTAACTTGGCGGAGTTTCATCATATGGGATATTTGTAGGAGCACCCGACTCTACCGCCCAAACCATCAGCTGATGGTGCGGGAGTGGATGAAGATCTTACACTCGTGCCAAACTTACACTCGTGGAGTAGTGATGGAAGTGTATGTGCAGTGCTGTGGTGAGAAAATGTTAAAATTAACGACTCAGACAAGAGCACATTTAATAAAGAAAGTCCGAGTGTTAAAGTTAAAAACACGCCAGGTAGTTGGAGCTAATGACTACACTGTGGCGCTGTGCAGGTGGTCAACATGTTTCAGCCCTCTAGACGTTTCGTCAGGCTTTCGTCAGGACAAAAGATTTAAAGCTACTGCCACTAAAAGTGAATTATAATAAAGTGAAGTGGGAACATAAATACAATGCAATCAGCTACCATGAACTTGGAGCCCCAATGTCCATATGTAGAGGGTATTTTCCTTTCACAATCCTGAAAATATAAACAAGATTATGTGCATTACTAATATAATATATACCACAATTTCATAGCAAAACATATGTGTACCACACCATGAACGGGATCAAGATATGTCCCGCCCAACTGTAGAATAAACTTTACTCATTCACAGAACACACCTCTTATGTCTGTGAGTACTCACCAAGCTTTGCAAGGAAGTGGACCTCACCTCACCCGGCAACCGCTCAGGAATATGAGGCCCCGCTCTAAAAGTGCATAAGAAAGCAGAATATCCATCAGAATTATGAGCTTTCCACCATTAGTTGCAGTATTTGTTATCCACCACCAATCAACTGTGAACTTGCTTAAAAAGACCATAACACAACTTAAAGGAGAGGGGAGGTAATGAATGTAGGTGATGATGTGCTGTGGCCAAAAGAGAATTAGACTCAGGCCAGGACAGCTAAAACAACTAGAAAAATTAATGAAGTAAATAGAGACTAACATGGATAAGCAAAGCGCTACCACATGACAACAGATGGCAGCAGCATGAGCATACAGTCTAACTCAATGCAGCACTCTACCAGTATGAACAGCTTAGAGTATCACTTTACCTGTCCGTCGGTACCTCTCTCAGGCGTCCGAGAGGAAGTGGAGGTACCGACCGGATCAGGAAGCCTGCTTTAAATACTACCGTCAATTGGTAGTTAATTAGTTAATCCGCGCTAATTGATTGCCCAAAACCGCGTTTTTGTTCGTAACGCGTAATGCGCATGCGCGTAGCACAACCGCTGTAGTAGTGCGGGAGAGCATGCGCCGTGTGAACAGACTTCGAACAAACGCTACCCTTGCGCGCATGCGCTCACAGAGAGCCCACTCTACATGCGCGCATGCGCTCAGCAATTAGAAAATGGAAACAGGGAGAACTGATCTTTTAAACCTGCGCTGAGGTGCTCAGACGCGAGGCTGCAAACCTGGATACACACTGCAGCGGAAACAGATGATTAACAACGCGCTGAGCCCATGTGTAATGTACATGCGACTAAGAGATCCAGGTAGCCACCATCTACAGAGTTAATAAATTGATAAATAAAATAAATCATGTAGATGGATTAATCATTTACCGGATGGCCTGGAAAAAATTACCAATCACCAAAAGCCTCAATTAATGAGACCTGGTGAAAGCTAACCATCCTACCTGCTACCAATGAATGTGTGTGCGACAGGCGTATAAAGAGGCATGTTAGGCCAGATGTATTAATGACTGTCTCACCTCCTGGAGCTAGTCAGTGTATGGCAGACTGGATCACCCCACCATAATGCAAATGTTTCTGTACAACATACATGGCTACTAGAAAATACTGGTTAGTGGTGGAATATCTGATGTTAAGATCCCTCATCAAATAGAGGTCCACGGAATAGGATCATTCAGCCCTCTGCTGTCACTGCGGAGCCTGAACACCCACTTCTGCTCTTTCACAAACAAGAACTTAGATTTATCATTAATGTGGGGTGGAATGTAAGGATGTTCTAAAATCACCCACTTTAGATCTTCTACTCTGTGTTTCTTTTCAAGAAAGTGGTTAGTGAGGCCAGTCGATTGTTTATGGCAGCGAATAGTACTTTTATGCTCACTTATTCGTACTTTTATTTTCCTAGTAGTGTGTCCTATGTACTGTAGGGAACAAGGACAAGTGATCAGGTATATAACACCTTCTGTGTTACAGTTAGTGTGTTTGCGGAGTATCCAGGGTGTCCCTGTGCCTATGTCGACCTGGTCTGTTTTATAGGTCTGTGGACAGGCACTACAAGAACCACACGGAAAATGCCCACGCACTGGCTGGGTGTTCCAGAGTGTATTTTGCTGTTCAACTTTCTTCATAACTGGTCTAGTATGCACCAAGCTGTCTCTTATACTACGAGCTCTTTTAAAAGAGAACAGTGGTGGAGTGATAGTGGTGTCAGCGGTGTTAAGAATGGCCCAATGTTTCTGCACAGTTTTCTGTATTCGGTTGGACAAGACAGAGAAAGTGCTCACAAATGTTAGTCTCTCCAAAGGTTCTTTGATAGTTCTGGTTTCCAGTAGGGCGTCCCTGTTGTTATTAGACGCCCGCTTCCAAGCTCTACGTACCAAATGGCGTGGACTTTCTTTATTAAATGTGCTCTTGTCTGAGTCGTTAATTTTAACATTTTCTCACCACAGCACTGCACATACACTTCCATCACTACTCCACGAGTGTAAGTTTGGCACGAGTGTAAGATCTTCATCCACTCCCGCACCATCAGCTGATGGTTTGGGCGGTAGAGTCGGGTGCTCCTACAAATATCCCATATGATGAAACTCCGCCAAGTTAGGGTGGTTTGATGGGAATATCTCGGCCAACTGCCACTCTAGTTTCCACTTCTTTTGTAGTTTCTTTGTGTTACCACACTTTTCATATCATACAAAACTCCTTATCCCTTAATTAACTCTGTCAATAAAACGCCTTGTGAGGAGGAGTAAAGGCATGACAAGAATAGCCAAAGTCAAACTAGTCATGAGTAGCACAGTTAATAAATTAGTCACCAAGAAACATCACACATAGAACAAAAAGCTCACTGAGGTAGGGTCCAAACAGGTTGCTGCCTCCAATGCACTCGATGCAGGTAAAAAACCAAAATGGCAGCAGCGGTTTCGAATGACGTCATCCGCTCATTTATGCCTAAAGAAGCTTCTTCATGCAACAGGCGAGGTTACAGCAGGTGGCCAATGTTCTTACAATGAGGAGACATCCATTCGCCTGCATTAATAATGGCAAAGACCACAAAAATGTTAGTCAGTGGTCCCGGTGAGAAGCAGAGCCTCACCTCTAGGTGGCCATCTTCTACGACGCCTAAGCCTCACCACACTCCCATAAACACCTGTTTATTTTTTTAAAAAATTTTTTTTATTCAAGTTTTTACAACATATTATTTATTGCCCCTAGATCCCCCCCCCCATGAGGACAGGTACTTCTATAATTACATACATTGATATTGCAGTGCACACAAATAATTTCATTAAGGAAGGAAAAAAGGAGAGAGAGAAGAAAATTTAAAAAAATGATAAATATTAGCATCAGAGCTCAATACACTCTTAGTCATACATTTCCTTCTGTAGTGTTTTAATGAAAGGGTTGTGTTGCGTTATTTGATGATTAAAGAATTTAGCAATTAACTAAAGTTTTTTCAATTCCTGCATTCAGTGCGCCTGAATCCAATCTAGCAGAGGTGCCCAGATTTTCATGCCTCTCTTCCGAATATTATGCCCCTTTTGTTTATAAATGGCGACCTCGAGGCTACATGTCGCGAGTAATCTAGCCTTCCATTGAGGAAAGGATGGTGGAATGTGATTGAGCCAGGCTGATGCGACACATAGTCGAAAGATAGCCATTGCCACGAAAATCAGCCCTTGAGCTTGTCTAGGACGTTCTTTATTAGATATGCCCAGCATAATCTCCTCCGTTGTTATGTTAACCCTAGCATGAATAACGTCCGAAAGAAACCCTGCTATTTCATTTATAACGGTTGTTAGGATATTACATGTGGCGAACATATGAACACTGTCTGCAGCGGGGAGTGCACATCGTGGGCAAGTGGTGCCTTTACCAGTCCCCCATTTAGCAATTTTATGCGGTGTATAATATAATGAAAAATTTGTTTTATAAAACTGCGCCTGTAGTTTTATGGACATTAAGGGGCCGATTCCGATTCGGTAAAATGCGCTCCGAATCGTCGTACGGAGCGTTTTTTCCCCGTACGAATCGTACCCGTAAACGTCCCGTACGTACGACGAAGTACGATCCGTACCAGGAGCCGAACTCCGTACGAGTCGTACAGGACTCCGTACGAATCAAATCTCCGTACGAGTCTCACTCGGAACCCGCTGTACGTGACATCACTACGGTTCGCGGCTGGTTTTTATGACCCAGCAAGTACGATTCGTGTCGGGTACGCACCGTACGACCCTTTTCCTACGGGAGCTGAAAACAGTCGTAAACGCAGAGTTCGCGCCGAAAAAGGTACGGAACGCCCCACCCGGTACGGCACGTACCCCCCATGATCACAGGGGTACGCGCCGTACCCCTGTGATCATGCGGGGTACGTGCCGTACACCCAGCGTACATGGGGTACGTACCGTACCCCATGTACGGTGGGTGTACGGCACGTACCCCATGTACGCTGGGTATACGGCACGTACCCCGCATGATCACAGGGGTACGGCGCGTACCCCTGTGATCATGGGGGGTACGCGCCGTACGGTGTGTAGGTGATCGTGCGCTTTTCCGTACGAATCGACGTGTACCGTACGAATCGCGTCCTGGTCGGCCGATCGGGATCGGAATCGTCCGGTCGTACGGCGTCCGTACGAGTCGTACGGAAACGGCTCCGGATACGATTCGTACGGACGGGGATTTTACCGGATCGGAATCGCCCCTAAGTAAGTAAGTGACAAGTCATATGACATAGGGGGGATGTTGGGTGGAACTCCTAGTTTTGTTTGCCATGCCACCCCATGTTTGTCCATATCATCTGGGAGTATGGCGTTAAGGTTATCATATATCTCGCCAATTCTTGGGGGCGTATTGCTACGTATATTTTCTATGATTTGACATATTTGAAATTTAATACGGCCACCCCCCTTTTTTAGTTGGAAGTCTCTCACTTGAAGATATTTAAAAAAAATCCCTGTTGGGAATATTATAGTCTTTTTTTAATTCTTCAAATGCTTTAATTCCCTGAGTAGAGAAGAAACAACCGAGTTGTTCTATCCCTAATGCACACCAACTCCGTACATAGGAGTCATGGAATATTTCTGGGAGATCTGTATTCTGAAATACCGGTGTGTAATGTGAGAATCGGCCAAGACCAAGTAGTTGTTTAACCTTTCCCCAAACTTTGACAACATTATTGATGGTTTTGAATTTCACTTGTTTAAGGTGATCATCATTAACGTGTCGCCAGAGACAGCCAGTGCTCTCGTTCCCCAGGATAAGTTCTTGCGGTGTGGGAATACTCAGATCATCTGGGTTAGTGTTCAGTAACCTCATGCTGTAATTCATAACCGAAGCCCAGTAATAAAGCATGAAGTTAGGTAAAGCCCACCCCCCACGTTCTCTAGGTAATGTAATCCATTTGAGTGCTCTCCGCGGCTTGCTATAACCCCATAAAAACCGTGAAAACATTGAAGCTATATTCTTAAATACATGTGGTGGGAATTCTAAACATATTGCCCTAAAAAAATACAAAATTTTTGGAAAAAAACCCATCTTCACTAAGTTAGTTCTACCACCAATAGATAGATGCAAGTTATCCAGCCGTGACAGTTCTCTCTTAGTGTGCGACATAAGTGGCTCCATATTATTATTTACAATGTTCCCAACATCAGCGCTAATGCTGACGCCCAGGTATGTCGCCTTATCAGTTACTCTCGGATCTCTCATCACAATCTTAGCGTTAAGCACAATCTGTGTCTTACTAGAATTTAGTTTGTACCCCGAAACTCTACCGAAGTTCTGAGCCTCTTTTTCAATCCAAATCATAGCATTTGTAGGATCCCCTGTAACAATGGCGATATCGTCAGCGTACGCTAAACATTTTGTTTCTAAACCATGCACACATATAGGGGAAATTAACATGTTTTTTTCGAGCCTGTGTATGAACCCGTCAATATAAATAGCAAAAAGGAGGGGCGAGCAGGGGCATCCCTGCCGAGTCCCCCTGTTGATTTTAAAGTTGTCGGATAACTCCCCATTGATCAGTACCCTGGCACAGGGATTAACATATAACTGTTGGATCGCTGTAACATATTTCTTACCTATGCCACAGTTTAGCATGGCAGCCCACAGGAACTTCCAGGAGACCCTATCAAACGCCTTCTCTGCGTCAAGCAGTATAAGCGCCAAAGGGTCTCCTGTAGTTCCCGTATAGTCAAAGAGGGATATGGCTCTTTGCACATGGTCGGTCGTAGATCTCCCTGGTATAAACCTGTGTTGTCTTTCAGAGACTATATTATGAATCCGAGGTGCTAGCCGTGATGCTAATAATTTAGAATATACTTTGGAGTCCCCGTTAATCAATGTAATTGGTCGGTACGACCCCATTTCCTGGGGATCTTTGTTTTTCTTGGGGAAAACTTTTATTTTGGCAAGTGACCAGGATTTCGGTGGGTTCCCTCCTTGAAAGATGTTTTGAAATAGTTCAGTCATGATAGACTTGAGTTGTAGTACAAATTTAATATAGAATTCAGTTGGAATCCCATCTAGGCCTGCAGCTTTCCCAGTGGCTAAAGAATTCATAGATAGTAAGATTTCTTCCCAGCATAGTGCGCTATCTAGAATCTCCTGATCTTCTAATCCCAAGCCCTCTGTCACTGATGGATCTGTATAACTCACGGGATCCTCACATTCATTTTCATCCTCATAGTACAACTTCTGATAAAATACTTGGAAGGCTTTTCTAATATCTGCCGGATTCGCCTTTAAGCCAAGGGCAGGATCGTTAATCGCTTTAATTAGAGTACTTGATGTCTCTTCCCGGATTCTAACCGCCAAGTGGTGGCCCACTTTCTTGCTCAATTCGTACATAGTCTCCCTACGGGTAGTTGCTCTCACAACTGCTTTCTCAATTAATATTTCCGATATATAGTTTTTAGCAATTGCCACCTTGTTCACATCCCTGTCTGTCACCTCACCATCCTGTACTGCCTTGGTCAAACCTTCTTCCGCTTTCCGCAGATTTTGTTCCAGGGACATCATTTTTTGTCTTTCAGTATTGTTACGTCGGAATGAAAATCGCATAGTTTCACCCCTAACACATGCCTTCATAGTATCCCAAACAGTTTCTATTGAGGTGGACCCCAGATTATCCGCCAAAAAGGCCGGAATCCAGTTCCTCATATGCATACAATATTCTTCGTTATTCAGTAGCGCTCTTTCGAACGTCCAACTAGTAACTGTGGGTCTATCAGCCCCCACTGTGATGGTAAGTTCCAGTGGGTTGTGATCCGAGAGAATTCTGGGGAGTTTTTTTATATGGCAAATTGATTTTAATGTACAAGAAATAAGCATGTAATCCAGTCTTAGGAGCCTAGAGTGAGGGTGGGAATAATAAGTATATCCAGGATCTCCCGAGTGTGTCTCTGACCACCCATCGATTAATCCATGGAGTACACACACATTTTTCAGAGATTGATATACTTTTCGTTTCCTACCATGATAACTAAAGCCTGGATCAGATAGCCACTCACCAGGTAGATGAATATTAAGATCTCCACAAACAATAACAGGGAGGGACCAATGTACCAGTTCGTTGGAGATCTTGTTCAGCACCTCCTGATCATCACTAATATTACCATAAACAGTGCATAATGTCAATTTGCTTTCCCCTTTATTCTAACAGTACTCGGTTATCACATATCGCCCAAATTTGTCCGCGATTGAACGCGAAAACTGGATCCCCACTCCTTTTGCCAAAATGGCTACCCCTTTTGTGCGTGACCCCTGAGATGTAGCAGAGATGAGTCTATATCCAAGTGTTTTCAACAGATATTGCTGTGACCCCTCAATATGAGTCTCCTGGAGACATATGATATCTGCAGCTGATAGCCTAAACCCTTCTGCCACTTTCCGCCTTTTATTAATATCATTCAGGCCGCAAATATTCAATGAGAGTATTTTTAATTTAGTTATCCATATCTTTCTGGTTTACCAGATAGATCAAATACGAGCCCTGAACACAGCCTTTCCTCCTTAACCTCCCTACCCATCTCCCCCTGTATCTTGTGCACCTTGTGAAAGTTCCTCTCCCTGTCCCCACCCTCCCCTCTCCCCATAACACCCCTCTGCCCCCCCCCTGTGCCTCCACCCCCCTGTCCCCCCACCATCTAGTGAGACTACCTGGTTCCCTTGGAACCAGGTTGTGGGCATCGTGTGTGTCGTCGGCAGCTGGTGTCTCCGCGTCCTAACCCCTGTTGCTATGGGAATGGGAGGGAGTTTGTTATTTAGTCGTTATATTTTTCTTGGATTCACTGTACACAAACATAGCATCTGTCTATGTAACATAAGATACACCCCTCCCTCCCACTTTCTCAAAGTGTCTTATTCTTAATTCCTTATGTCGCTACTGCCTTGTTGATAGGTATTTATTATCGACCTATTTTTTTGGGAGTTTTTCCCCCTCCTTTTTTAGGTTTTTCTTTGTCGTCTCTGTTTTTTGTAGTCTCTTCGAGATAGGTTTGCGCTTGAAGTTCACTAGTAAAACTTCTGGTGACTCCGTTATATATGATTTTCAATCTGGCAGGATTCTGTAGAAATACAGTGGCTCCCAGCTGTTCAAAAGGAGCAAAGAGTTGCCGTAGTCGCCATCTTCTTTCCACAGTCGCGTGGGCAAAATCGGGTCTACTAAAAAACGTATACCCTTTGTGTTCTCTTTTACGGGTTGGGCGTGCGAGATCAAAAATGGCTTCACGTAGAAGAAAGTTGCCAAAATACACCAGCATTGCTCTTGGGTATTTCTCTGAAGAGTGCAATTGTTTGTTGAGGGTTAGCGGAAAGCGATGGGCCCTCTGGATTTCTTTGTCCCAGTCCCAAGTTGTAAGCTCCGGAAAATATTCTTTAAAGAGGGATATCATATAGCCACTAGAGTCACACCCCTCAACACCCTCCGGTATTCCCAAGAGACGTAAGTTATTCCTCCGGGCCCTGTTTTCCTGGTCCTCCACTTTCATCATCAGGTCTCGTACAATTCCTTCGTGCTCTTTTCCCTGTTTTTGAAGAACGGATACATCCTTTTCGAGGTTCTCTGTCCGTAGCTCGACCGATGTCATTCTATCTGATATTTCTAGACAAGTTTGCCCCACCTTATTGATTGCGCCTTGAAGTTTCTTGTTATCATGTTTCACGACTTCTTGGAATTTCATAATTGATTTAAATACATCACCCAGGGAAGGTTCAAATTGACCTCCCATCTCATGGGATGTTTTATGCTCAGTTATATTAGTATCTCTTAGCGAATTGTAATTTGGATCGGCCATTGATGTACCTTATGTAGGTGGATTCCTATGGCGATGATCAATCCGATCGGTGTTACTTCCTTGATCAGTGGTATCTTCATCAATAAATTTATTATGTCTCCTCAATCTTCTTTTCTTTTTATCTTGCCTTTTCTTTGCACTATTGTCTTTAGGAGAGTCATCCATGTTTTTGGAGTTGGGGTAGGAATTGGAGTCAGAAGATTCTAAGTTTTCAGAGTGAATCTGTTCGTGGCTAAATCCGTGTGGCTCGCTTGATGTAGACATCCCCGTCTCATATACTTCAGACTCCGAAGGTGATTCTGACTCTGACTCAATTTCAGATCCTGCCCTGTGCGGGAATAAAGCTATATTGCCGGGGGTTCCATCAAGGCTGGGAGGCGGATCAGTCTTTTCCAGCTCTGCACAACCTGAGCTAAGAGGCATTGGTAAGAATACAGTTGGAGCGGTGAGGTTCTTGATCTGTAAGCATTCTTCTGGTGGGGGTGCATTCAAATCTACCGTTGGTCCTTTAGGTTCGGCTGATGTAGCCCTGTATATCTCTACTGTTAGACCAGTCGTGCTTCTCCCGCTCGTGGCCGCCGGAATCTTACTCCGAGTAGCAGGTATTTTGGACAGTTTGCTTGGGTTGCTGTCAACTTCTGGTTGTTTCTCTTCCGCAGATTGTCCTTTGATTACTGGGACAAAGATGGTTGAGATCCGGGGTTGAGCATCGTTGGCCTGACCGCTAATTTTAGACGCTGACTTCAGGTTTTTAATAGCTTGTAGCCGCTTGGCTTTTTTTTTGCCAATAGTTCCAATTTAGCTGCTGTTTGCAGATTATCAGGACCCTCTTCCATATTATATTCTTTAGCTATGTCATTTGCTTTGTTTTTATCTTTTGTTTTGTCTTTCTCTTTGTCTTTCTGCTCCTTCTGTTCCTTCTGTTCCTTCTGCTTCTCTTTATCTTTGTCTTTATCAATATTCTTGCATTTTTCGTCTTTGTTTTTAGCCCCCCTTGTCTCCGGCCGCCGTGTTAGATTAGCCGTGCCTTGTAAGCTTGCATCTTCGAGCCTATTTCCTGCCCCCGTGTGCTTGTCGCGGTTAGTTCTCTCTGAACACTCTCCCTGGACTGTTCGGATGGCACATATCCCTCCACCTCCGCCATGCTGGCCACTTTCTCCATCGTTGGTCTTTGGCCCCGCTGCGGCTTCCCTTGGACCTTCGCACACCAGTTCACATAAGAGCAGACAGCTCTTGATTTCTGGCAGTATTTCCTTGTATACACTTTTTGCTTTGTCTTTAGTGAATTCCAGCACAAAGACCAGCTGGAGAGCCGTTCCACAGTGCCACTGGTACCACCAATCCCCGGACGGGACACATAACTCAAAAGCACTGATTCTAGGCGACCAAATCCGGTGGGGCAGTAACCTGCACGGAGGTACACTAAGACCGAGCCTAAACCTGCTCGTGAGCTCCGTGTGTGTGTGCTCTGCATCGAGTCTTGCAGTGTTTCCCTTGGTGTTGCCCTGGCAACATAGACTGGGAGAGCAAATGGAGCAATGGAGCAATGGAGCACCGAGCAGAAATAAGGTCGATCTACCTCGAGGTTAGACCGAGAGTGCAGCCTGGGCAGAGTCAGCGGTTCTGAGACAGTTCTTTTCTTCTTCTTTTTCTTCCCCATGGCAAATCCTCACGTCGGCGGCAGTGTCTTTTCTTTCGTATATTTCCTACCGATCGAGCCCTCTGCACACTCACGCCCAGCGGTGATAGAAGGCGATGATGTATCCGGTATCCGGTAAGTAGTGAACTGAAAGTTGAACTGCCACAAAGCCGTAGGTTAGCTTCTTCACTGACTGCTTAATCTACTTAAACCGAACTGCTGCGGCACTTTTCACATGATAACACACCTTTCCCTGACAGCACTTGGCCCCTGAAACGCCGCGTCCATGTCAGTTACAGGGCAAGCAGAGTACGCGAGATGCAGGCAGCAGGCAGGCAGGCAGGTTTTCGGACATGGCGTGATATGACAGTGTGTTTTACAGGTCTACGGCCCCCATTCATGTTTGTCATAGTTTATCATAGTCAGAGTCAGAGTCAGGCTTACTTGTTCACTCGTTCACTTGTTCACTTGAAAACTCTCCGTGTCCGTGTCCGTCTCCGGCAGCAGACCCTCAACCGAGGCAATACTCTATTCACCAGCAGTTCACAGTCCATCACAGTCCATCTCTCAAGCTCTCAAGCTGAGCATTGTTGAAACCCATCACGTCGACTATTAGCAACAGCGGTAAAAAGCATCAAGCTTCCCGTGTCTAGGTACGCATCTGCATCAGAATCATCCAGGGGATCGTGACCTCGCGGAGCACAGCTTACAGCACCGATCACACCGATGCCATCTTGTCTCAGACGCCCCGCAGCACTCTTTTGTTGCCAATGTAATGGAGGCAAACTCATAAACACCTGTTTCTAATCTTCTTATTTTCTTTTAACAGTCTAGTGGTCACATCACTAGTTGCTTGTAGCATTTAATACTTGTCTCCTATGCTTACCTGACTCACCTTCTGCTGCAATCTGATCAGTCATCTGACATTCTAATCGGAGAATATTGGAATGATTGAATATATGCTAATGTCTTGTAAATGCATGGAACCTGAATACTGTTGGAGGAGACTAATGCTGACACATTGAGCTCCGGTGCACTCTGTCGGATCCTGTCCCATTACTGGTCTGGCAAATGAGGAACCTTAACATTGCCTTCAAAAATGACCTCGCTTTTGAGGCACAGATCTGCTTGCTTTCAGAAAGTAACTCTTTCTCTTCTGGAAGATTATACTTTAATTAATATTCATTAACAGACGTGAGTAGGTCTTGCCTTCTGTTTTTCAGACCATAGGTAATCTTCTTTGACTTGGCTTGCTCAAGTCTGGAATTCAGAGGCTTCAAAGCATCCAGATCTTAATTCAAAGTTCTGTGCCTGATCCACCACCCCTCTTACAAGTCAAGTCCAGATTTCCTGTCAAAACCCCTGTTAGCGAACACTTCTGTCAGGCTTATGCAGTGCAGTTTGCCGACTCTGCAAACTGCTCTAGATTTCGCATTTCAATAAAACCTGTGGTAGACATAGAGCTCTCTAAGTGCTAGAACCTTACTCCTGGCTTGAAGTATTGTTTTTTTTTTTATGAATCCTGTAAAATACAAACATTTCCGTACATTTAGGGGGCTTTCATTTATTGCTCTTTATGCATTGGTCTGCTGTATTGACATTCACATTTTTGTTCCACCCACCAAACTATACTTCATGGGGAAGGGGGTCAGCCTACTTCAGTCGCTGGCTCTCCCCAATATGAGTGATTGCATTTTGCCTGCGAACAATGTGATCATTCCCATATAAAGTAGTGCACTTCATGGCCACCACCTCACAATAAAGTAGCTTTTTATTAATAATATTTGGACATTTCTTTGTTTTTTATGCCAGTGACCTGCAGCTCCTCGTATACGTCTATCGACCATGCGTTCATTAGGTCTTGACTAACACCATGCATGCACATTTCGCTGCAAGGGGTAGTGTATATCGTAAAGGGCTTGGGACCCGCCCTTGTTTACCATTGGTTCGCTCCTTCTTCACATTTCTTTGCAGCCTTTTACTTGGGCATTACAGGCCATTGCGTCAGTTCCATTCCTTGAGTGGAGTTTGGACAAAGTACAAATTAATTAAACTTAATTACTGTTCGTCTGCTGCACATGCTATGATTAAGGTACAATTAATTTACACCCCCCAGCCCCCCACCACTCCCGATTATGCCTGGTGCTTCTTTTCCCTCTAGCACAAACTCAACTTGAAGGTATTGGAACACTTAACATGAGCTCCAGTAATCTTACATTCACGTTTTTTGTTATTGTTTAGCTACGGAATACATCAAGGGGATGCATTAAAGAACTTTACATTCATTTTTAAACAATTATATTTTGTTTAAGCATTTGGCCACCCCTGCAATTTTTCAGCTTTTGGTGCTTTGAACTGAAATGAGCCACCCAGCATGTGCACTATCATGAGATGTCTCACTGCTTCCAGAACGATTCAAAAAACAGACTTCTCTTCAAACTGTGAAATGCACTGGTTATTAGAAAACCCGATTTACGGGGTGGCTTATCATTGTCAATGAAGCCCATCCACTCCCGTTTCTACCAAGAAAAAATATGCATCTTCTGGTGGGAATTGTATGATCGTCAACACTGTGCCTTGAAACCCCAATCTACAGTAATACAGTCAGAGACAGAGAAGTGCCATGCTCTCTCTGCTACCCGTGTGATTTCCCCGTTGTTTGTTTACATAAGTCTTCTCATTCTTGATTTGAGATGTTGTCTTTATAGCTTCTCAGAATTGCGTGGATTTTGCACAGAGGCCAGCTTGACAATGTACGGGTAACTTGTATAGAGATTTTTGCCATGTCCACTCTGCGACATATTTGCAACGTGACACATCTAGTGGGATGCGTCACATTGTAAAGCCCTGCACTACATTATAACTGCGTCAGGTATAATGTAAGCAGGGTGGGCATTCTGACGTAGGAAAGCCTTGTAAAAGTGACGCAGTGAAATCTATAAGTCTATAAGATTTCCCTGAGTCACTTTTACGACGCCACTGGGTCAAAACCTTACGCCTGCTTGAAGCTGGTGTAAGGAGTGATGCAACATGTTATGAATAGGCCTTCCTAACCATTGTTGGAGTTCTGTCGTGCTTGCGACAAGACTCCAGCAATGAGTTGCCTTTACGTCAGAAGATGCGTCACGCATCTTTCCATCATTGCGCCATGGTGCGCCGCTTTGTAAATGCGGTGCATTCATGGTGGGGCAAGGCTATTTATCCGCAATGCAAAATAACTGGTGCAGCTCTGCTAATATGCAGAGATGCTCCAGTTATTGTAATCTTTTCGGGCCATGGGGCTGGAGGACCTATGGACTAGCCCTGAGGTTGCTTGTGTAGCTACTTCCAAAAAGGAATTATCTAAAGCTGTTAGAAAAATTAAACTGGCTAGCCTAATCCAGGCAGTAAAAACTACTAGCCTAACGGATGATTTTAAGTCGTCATACCAATTTGAACAGGTACTGCATTCAATCCAGCCACCTCTAGCACGAAAATTGTATCTGCAATTCAGATATGGCACACTCCCGCTTTATGCAGTAACTAATAAGTGGGTGGGGGCCTCCAAGTCTTTCTGCCCAGGATGTAAGGTTGAGGAAGAATCTGTGACTCATATAATCCTGTTTTGCCCTGCATATAACCTGTCAAGGACAAAATGGGTTATACAACTGTGCAGAAATCTTGGTATTAGAAACTACCGAGTCTTCCTTAGGATCCTAAAATCTGATACTGCACCGGTATATGTAGTGGCGTGTGCAAAATTTCTACTCGCCATGTGGCTTAAAAGAACTTATCTGCTAAAGAATGCAACTTAGCTATTGGTGGCTGTTTTTTTATTAAATTCGAATGCCTTACTGAAAATGGATGCTCGTTCCATCCTGTTTTGAAGGAAGTTCTTAAATTGTTTTAACCTTAAATTATATTTTTATACACCAGATTTCAACCCGCTAAAGTGCTTTCCATCTTGAAATTCTCTGATGCTTATGTAATCTGTACATGTCAACTGGTTGTACTTCTGAGTGCAGAAATTGATTATATTTTAAGTTAACTGTAAAAAAACTATTTTTTTGGTGCTTTCATGGCTGAAATAGCCGCAATAAAGATGATGATGATGATGATGTAAATCTGCCTCTTAATATTTAACAGTACTGGTCACATCAGATGGAGAAAGAGGAACGTCGCTGTGCTTACTGCACACTGCATAAATTACCAAAGCCCATCTATGGCATTTATTCAGAGGTGCATCATGTCGCTTGTTTTGGGAGTTATTAATGCTTAAGTTGCCCTATATTAAGCCTTGCATATTCCCAGTTGGGCTACATACATGCAAATGCCCATCTGATCCCATTTGGGAAGTGTACCTTGTTTGTTACAACCTACATAATCCATGTATATTACAACCTACATAACCCTTGCTTCAATCCAGAGAAGTGGCATACACTTGAATCCCCTCCGCAGTGCACTCATTTCGAGGAGCCACCATGTTTACTCAGTCTCATATAAAGGTGGTTTCTACCCCCAAAAAATGCATGCAGTCGTGAATGTACCCTGCTATTGCATCCCACACAACCCTCTTTTCTATCTAAAAGGGATGCAAGTAGCTGAAGGCCCTCACCCATAGGAATTTAGCTTTTTACATGAGCACAAGGCCAAGCTGTTATGCAAGCGCTGATTTTTTCAATTTAACATTTTACTCTGTTTTTAATTAGCTGCAGCCTTGTATAATTAAAGTTTGACAGGCAGGTATTGCACCTCTTTACATGAACCCCAGTTACATTGCAGAAGGACGCATTCATGTGTTTTATATGCATGGGCACATGAAGTGATTTGCCCAGACCACAAGATGTTGAGCCGACACCGAGACTCGAACTTGGTTGTAGGCGTTCCCAAGTCAGAATTTCTGTCAATAACGCCATACCCTCTCCTTTTCAAAACAGTTTCTTTCTCGACAGCTCTCCATGCCATGAACATTGCTAATGGTCCCTGCTAATTGGTAATGTGCTCCCAGCAGTAAATGCACATTAGGTAGCTAATTTATCACCCTCGATTCCCATCTCCCTCTCACGTTTCCATTCCAATCCTCAGAGAAGCAGAAGAGATGGGGTAGGGAGAGGGAGAGACTGCAGCCTATAGGATGTATATGCTAGACTGTTACTTTATGCCTTCTATTTATATATTGTTTTTTATCCACTAACAGGACATACAGAACTATAATGAGGAAACTCTATAGGTGATCTCTACCCTATGGGTGGTGATACCCACATATGTGCTACATAGACCAAAAAAGCAATAGGCAGGAAAAGGTCTTTCCTAGGTAAAGGATCACTTGGTCTTTTTATCCATGGACAACATTCTTTATTTCAGAAGGCTTCATGGGATATAGCTGCTTAAGCTCTTGCTCTATGCTCTTTTTTTCCTAACAGTAATCTAGGTTCTACTAGGACGTTGTTCTGAGTGAATCCTTCCCATAGTAGTAGTTAACCAATGTCTCGTCTACTAGATGCAACTTAGACGGACTGCCTTTATTGAGTATTTGGGTTATCTATATTTCAGTAAGTGCTTCCATTACAACATATGCTCACAAGCATGATTATTAGGTGACACAGATAGAGCTGTATGTGAGCATGAAGAAACATATGAGCTATCTGTTTTTCTCACATTTCATTTTTTCATGTTTCTTTTGAACTACCAGGCTCTGTTTGGAAATTGGTCTATGCACTGTAAATAGTGGTTTGGAGCACATGGCGGACTACCTTGGCAAAAACTGAACCCTTGGAGTCTTTTTTTTTTAAGTATTCTTCAACCCTGGGTAACGTAATATGCATGTGAACCATTAATTCATTGTTTGCTGTTTTAAGACTACACATTTCGTAGCCTGCGTCTTTTCCCTTGTTTTATTTATTATTTTTACTTTTTGTTTTATAGAACTCCCGCATGTGAATACTATTGGAAATCATTGCTTTGTTGTCTGGTTGGTCAAAATGTATGCCCACAACGAAACGTGCGTTGACCATTTTTGCAACAGGGATCCAAGCCCACAACATCTCAACGGACAAAAACTCAATCTGTTTTTCCGTAGTCTATCTAATGTATGTGTAGTATGCTGAGATGTGGTATGAATGTTGAGTCTTGGTGTGTTTGATATCGGATACATGTAAGAATGAGTGGATATGGTATGTGAGGGACTATATCTGCATTGTTGCATTCTTGTTTGAACAGCAATGACAACAATGTGTCCTAATTTGTGATACAATGATTATTTCCCAGTACATGGAAAGAATTACTAAAATATCTATGTCAACTGTTCAAAAATTGTGTAGTTCAAATATAATAAAGTAAAAAATGGCCAAGTCCTTGAGACGACTTGGTCTCAAGCGTGCACAGTTTTATAGAAGCTACGTCAAAGATTTAAATGAATTATTTTAAACCAGTTTTTTATCGTTTAACTCGAGAGTATAATTATTATTACACTGTGTTTTTATATGTGTGTTTCAAAGCATCATCAAGGCATCACATTACAAACAAAACATCAAATTTCGTAAATTTCATCCATAACAAAATACATATAAATTCAATTAAATCATGAAAAAATGGCGTGACGAAGCCCAAAGCATTTCAGGGCGACTGTCCCTTCATCATGGAAAAACCTGTTACAAATCAAAAATTTTAAATTGTCAGTTTATGTACAATAGTGGCTCAATGCCAAATATCAACAGCGCTACTTCTTGCAACGTTTTTGTCAAACACCAGCACAAACTGCTAATTCGGCATCACTATTTGTGTCTTCATTTAAAATTACATACACCACCAATCCACCGTGTAAAGAGAAGCCATGTGTGCATGCCAAAAACAGAGATTAAGTTGAGTCCTCCTACGTAGAAACACAGGTACTTTTTCAACTTCAAGCCAAATGGTAGCTGCACTAGATACCTACAATGACACAAAACAAACTTCATGTATCCGAACTCCTCTTTTTTACTGAGTGTGAAGTGCATTGAACAATCAAAAAGTAAAAAAAAATCAAATGTCTACATCGAAGAGCAGCTCATATGCTTAATGCCTGTGCGCAGCCCAATTTGGTTAGGTAACTTCGAGCAATCCTACCTACAACGTTCTGTAAAGATAAACGAAGTCTAATTTTCTATTAGCTAGTTAACAAAGCAACGTGTTGCAAAAGTTTCATAAAAACGTATTTACTAAGCTGCGGTTTACCTTGATCACCGTGTCTCCAACTGTGATGGTGGCTGACAGTAAGGAAAATGATGGGCGGATCTGGGCCCTAGGGACCTTGTGTGGCGGGTAATTGAGGGAAGGCCTACAATATACAATCATAGATCAATAAGGGGGACAACTACTCGGGAGCTCGGTCTGTGCCGTCAGTCACGAGCACTGACATCACGCTTTACTTATACTCCCTGGTCTGCGCTTGACCAGAGAGTTGATTGCAACAAAGTAGTGTTGAGGCCGGGTGGCTCACTAAATCCCATCTAACCAATGGGTAGTCAAACAACAAACTAAAATACATACCCAACGTAACAAACTAACACAAAAAACAGGGCAAAGTCCAAAGTATTCAAGAGGCAGCTCACAGATCGTTTCAGTTTTACACAAAAAGTCGTTCATTCTTGTGCTGGGTTGTGGGTTGGTTCGGAGCCAGTACCTTTGGCCTCCTCTGGGAGTGGTGATCTCCTCCCTCTCCTTCGGCGGCCCCCAGGGCAGGAGTCTCTAGTTCTTCACCACTCTCCCCGACAGGCGATGACTCAGGATCCTCTGATGCTGCCAAATGCTGCTGGATCCTGATTCCCACCGGTTCTCCAACCTCTTCTTCTTCCGGAGCAGCTACGGGTGCTGTGGCTTTCTTGAACCAGGATGCGTTCCGAACTAGCCATGCTTACATGGGCCCAGGGTGTTTTGCTGGGTGCTTGTGTAATGACCGGCGGTGTGGGTGATTCCGCCCCTGTTATCAGACATGCATAGCATATTCTGACTTTATCTTCCACCATGCGGTCCACGCCCGAGAACCATACCTTGGCTCTCAATCTAGCTTTGGTCTTCTTGACCCCTTGATGTCCTTGATGGGCCAGATCCACAGTTCTTTTCCATAACTTGGCAGGTATCACTATTTGTGTGCCGGTTAGGATCACCCCCTCACAGCCTTTTCTTAGCCCGTCCTGACATCTCCACAGCACCAGATAGTATTCTCTCTCTTCTTCTGTCATACCACTGGACCCTTGAAAGAACAGCTTCCACCGATGGTTGTGTAGAATCTGTTTGACTGCGTGTAGGCAGACGTCTTCTTTGGTTGCTCCTTGGATTTCCTCCACCTACAGGGCTCGCCGGCAAGCTTCCTCCACAATTTGCTTCACAAATGTCTCTGTGCCTTTGTCAACCTCTCCCCGGGTCCCAGGACCTATATCCAAAGGGTGCCTTGACAAAAAGTCTGCCGGGTTGTTGACACCTGGACGATACACAATGTTGAATTTGTAATGTTGGATTTGCACCGCCCATCGCTTAATCTGGGGCATTTTGTGCTGTGCCGGTGAACAAATGTACCAATGGCTTGTGGTCTGTGACCCCAGTGAAGTTGTGACCGCAGAGATAAATGTCAAAATGCTGACAGGCCCAGCGAATCGTCAACGCTTCTCGCTCAATCTGAGCGTACCTGGTCTCCACCACAGTTAGCGCCCGACTGGCATATGCAATAGGCACCCACTCTTCTTGTTGATCCCTCTGAAAGAGTACAGCCCCCAGTCCCACCAGACTGGCATCCACAACGAGCTCCGTTGCCTGCCCTGGCTTTAAATAGACCACCATGGCCCCTTGCAGCACCGCTCTCTTGATCTCATTGAACGCTCTGGCCTCCTCGCTGGACCATTGCCATCGAATGTCTTTCTTCATGAGGTTTCTGAGGGGCTCCGAAAGCATGGCAAGGTGAGTCATAAATCTGCTGCAGTAATTTGCCATTCCCAAAAAACTCCAGACTTCTGATTGGGTCTGAGGTATGGCCGCAGCTCTGATGGTTTCCACTTTGACCGGAACCACTTGCAATCCCTTCACAGAGACTCTGTACCTGAAGAATTCAACTTTGTTGGCATACAATTCACATTTGGCTTTATGTAAGGTCAATCCTTGCCACACCAACCTCCTCAGTGTTGCTCTGAGCCGAATGTGGTGATCTTCCAGTGAGTTGGAGAAGAATAGAATGTTGTTGCTGACATTTAGCACCCCCACCGATCCTGACAGGGCCTCCCTCAACGCATATTGAAAGAACTCGGCTGCTGCGGAGACCCCAAACCTGAGACGTTTAAACCTTCGTAGCCCCACATGCTTTGAAAAGGCAGTTATATATTGACTTGTCTCCGCCAGCACCAGCTGATGATATTCACAATTCAGGTCCACTTTTGAGAACCACTGGGCCCCGTTACTATCAGCCACGATTTCATCAATAGTAGGTGTGATGTGCCTTTTCCCCCATGTGGCTTTATTCGTCAGTCTCAAATCCTCACAGAGGCGGATCGCCCCTGGTTGCTTGGGCTTTGATGCGATAACCAATGGTGACACCCACAGAGTGGGACCTGACACCTTCTCTATCACTTCGTCCCTTTTCAAGCGCTCCAACTCGGCCTCCACCAGTGGACGCAGATGAAATGGCACCCTGAGATGCTGTAGGGCCACGGGGTTGATGGTGTCATCAATGTGGAGTTGTACTTCTACGCCTTTCAGACATCCCAAACCACGAAATAGCTTGGGGAACTCCACCTCTGCTTGCGACTGATGGATGTGCCTTTCAAACACCACATGCCCCAAATCTTCCACCAAATGACAGCCCAGTATTGACCCCACCCGGTCACAGACTTCATGAAATCGAGTGCATGTTGAATGGTTCCCGTGTTTGACCTCCACCACCTTGTGGATAGCCCCTGTACAGGCTGCACTCTTACACATCTTTGCAAATTGTCCAAATTAGTTGCATCGCAGGCACTGTTTTCCTTGTGCGGGGCACCCTCTCTGGGAATGGTTCACTAAACCACAGTTCTGGCAGCCCTGTTTGCGTTGGTGATCACTAGCGCCCTCTGGGCTGCCACCTCCTTGATGGTATGTCTTCTTTATGGCATCCACTCGGTCCTCCTTGATGGGGCTCAGGGAAAGCAGTTGCGGATTGGCAGGACGACATGCCAGAGCAGGCTCCATCTCCCACTCCCACACATCAGCCAGCTCGTGAGATCTCCCTTCGATGAGGATGTCGTCCAGCGATATTCCTTGTTGTCGCGATATAATGTTGCGCAGTTCCAATGACTTGCACCCCACCATCCGCTGCGCTCTGGTTTCAAACAATTGGTCAACCCCCATGCAGGAGCTTGCTAACTTCCGCAGGCTTTCAAAGAACATGTCAATGGACTCCTCCATCCTCTGTTTCGCCTGGCACATTTGAAAATGTTCAAAATCTGGATTGACCTGTGGGTCAAAATGCCGATCAAGCACCCTCACAGCTTTGTCGTAGTCGTTGTCATCCCCGTGTCTGGAAGATCCTGGAACAGGTCATAGAGCTCATCTCCCCCCATGAGCAACATAGTGGAGCTCTTCACTGCATTGTCTGTTTCTCTGGCAGCCACAAAATAATTTTAGAATTGGCCAATCCATTTCCACCACTCAGGAGCCGCCGTGGCTGGGTCTGCAAACTGGCTGAAAGGGGGAAGTGCCTTCACCACCATCCATGAGCCTGCCATGCTCCCTGCTGCGCCAGCCTCCTGTGCAGCCACCTGTGCTGGTGGTTTGCTCATTGGTGAGTTGGGCTGTCTCTCCTACGCGCCCTGCTGTCCTCCAGTAGTGACTAGGTACCTTCCTAGTCACTACTGGAAGACAGCACACCAGCGGTGCATTCTTGTGCCCCTGGTGTGCCCCACCTTCAGCACCACAGCCAAAACACTTCACAATGCTCTGATTTTCACACAGCTCCAGTCAGCCAGAGGACACGTGGGCTAATCTTGCTGTCCAGGCCTTTCTCAGTGGGTTGCGCGGGCCTGACCGCTTCTCCCTGGCTTTCAGTTGGTTGCATGGGCCTGACTGCTCCTCCCTGGCTTCCTGCTGGCAACCCCATCTCCGCACACGCAGTAGGGCCGGGATCAGTGCAGAAGCTCATGCGAATGCGCTCCTCTCATGGTAGGCCACACTCTCTTCTGAGCCGTCCTCGCCTCACTGGACACTCGTCCCCCACCTGCTGCACACCCCCTGCGGTCACCTTACCGCAGACGTCAGTACTCAACGTCACCTCCAACTGGCCGCTCTCGGGTGGCGCACCCTCTCCCATCCTCCGGTGCCACCGCACAGTATGCGGCCTGCACCAGCATGTGCTACCAATGCCGACCTGCATTGCGACAGGCGAGCACGCGGGATGATCACTACGCTCATCGCCAATGTAATGGTGCCTGACAGGAAGGAACCTGATGGGCAGATGTGGGCTCTAGGGACCTCGTGTGGCGGGTAATTGATGGAAGGCCTACAACATACAGTCACAGACAAATAAGGGGGACAACCACTCAGGAGCTTGGTCTGTGCCATCGGTCACAAGCACTGACATCATGCTTTGTTCATACTCCCTGGTCCAGGCCCGGCCCAGGGAGTTGATTGCAACAAAGTAGTGTTGAGGCCGGGTGGCTCACTACACCAACCACGCTCAGCGTGATACTTTGTATGACAAAATAATTAACAGCGTCAATCTCAATGTAATGACCCAGCATCCCCGAGCATTAAAGTGTTACCTCTGGCCCGATGTTCACTGCTGCAATAGCTCCCCACGTATTCAACAGCTTAACATCCACTCTCGGGCGGTCAATATTCAAAGCCACGCATTCTCGCGGTAGAAGGGCAATTGACTGAATTCAGACGCCATCTTGGAGTGGAGTACTCCGAGACTATCTTCAAAGCTAAAACTTTGTAGACAGATCCTGCCGACGACAAAGGCTCAGATGAATACGCATGCTATGCACATAAAATATATTCTGTGATCTTCATGGTATATATCCATTGCAGCAGGCATTTTAGCCCTTTGCGCTACCGTAAATGAGTCAAAACTGCCACTAGACAAAACTCTGATCTCTCTCCAGCAGATACATTAACCACCAGAGTTATCTTGACACTTTTATTGTTACCTGAAAACTACTGGATATATAAGGAACTCTGCAACTGGTGCTTTCAAAACTGCTGCACTGCTAAAAAAATAACCCCCAGTAACAAAAGGGGCCACCCACCCTCCCAGCCCCCTGGGGAAATACCTGATGCCCGGTACGGCCAGTCCTGCATAGCAGTGCTTTAAGTGGGCTGGTACAGTCCATTACTGAGTAGCAGCACTTCTTTCATTTGAGGAGGAGTATATCTGCACTTCTCAGCAGTGGTGCAAAAACTTTAATGGGAGAATACAGGCACTTCTCTAGAGAAAAAAGGTATTCTGAACAGTGAGTATTTGCACGTCTATATTTCCATTTAAAGTACTGTTGTAGGTACACTAGTCTCTTGCTTGTAGAGGTTACGATTTGCCCCCAACAAAGTGAAGAGGGACAATGAGACATTGGTAAATGGTTCATCCTAATCATGAGGTTTTCTTTTATTGCAGCTTTGATGACCACAGATGCTCTGTAAGATTCTATGACGAAATATCGACTACGAAATATCTACCTACCAAAATATCGCAACAAAAATATCGATGACAATAATATCGAGATCCTATCTCTACCAGGGTAAGTACAAAAATATCGAAAAAAATATATCGATGTCAAAAATATCGTTTTTTAGAAAATATCGTTTTATTTTAATAAAAAAACAATGTAATATTAACAAAATAATACTTATAAATGTAATAAACATTGTTACAAATATATTATAATTAAAATTAATAAATAATTTAATAAAAACGAATAATAATATAGATATAATACATAGTGTATATACTTCATTAATAATAACTCTAAAATAATTATTTTAATAACTTATGAATAAATGAAAATATAATAAATTACAAATAAATTTATATACATAAAATAATAATATAAATAACAATTAGTAACAATGTAAAACTAATAAAAAAATTAAATACATTTTGGATAGCGTACGGGTAAAAATTACTATTCCCATTCCAGAGAGTGCAACAGTAGGGAAAGTTTTGGATAGCGTAGGGGTAACAATTACTATTCCCACTCCATAGAGTGCAACAGTAGGGAAAGTGTTGGATAGTGTAGGGGTAAAAATTACTATTCCCACTCCAGAGAGTGCAACAGTAGGAAAAGTGTTGGATAGCGTAGGGGATTCCCACTCCAAAGAGTGCAACAGTAGGGAAAGTGTTGGATAGCGTAGCCGTAACAATTACTATTCCCACCCCAGAGCGTGCAACAGTAGGGAAAGTGTTGGATAGCGTAGGGGTAAAAATTACTATTCCCACTCAAGAGAGTGCAACAGTAAGGACAGTGTTGGATAGCGTAGGGGTAACAATTACTATTCCAACTCCTGAGAGTGCAACAGTAGGGAAAGTATTGGATAGCGTAGGGGTAGAAATTACTATTCCCACTCCAGAGAGTGCAACAGTAGGGAAAGTGTTGGATAGCGTAGGGGTAAAAATTACTATTCCCACTCTGGAGAATGCAGCAGTAGGGAAAGTGTTGGATAGCATAGGGGTAACAATTACTATTCCAACTCCAGAGAGTGCAACAGTAGAGAAAGTGTTGGATATCGTAGGGGTAAAAATGTCTATTCCCACTCTGGAGAATGCAACAGTAGGGAAAGTGTTCGATAGCGTAGGGGTAACAATTACTATTCCAACTCCAGAGAGTGCAACAATAGGGAAAGTGTTGGATAGCGTAGGGGTAACAATAACTATTCCAACTCCAGGGAGTGCAACAGTAGCGAAAGTGTTGGATAGCGTAGTGGTAACAATTACTATTCCAACTCCAGAGAGTGCAACAGTAGGGAAAGTGTTGGATAGCGTTGGGGTAAAAATAACAAACTTATAAATAAATGTATTTTTTTAAATAATAAAAATATTAACTATTAAATAAGTATAAACCATTTACAAATACCAATACATAATTATTAA
The DNA here is from genome assembly GCF_964261635.1 of Lissotriton helveticus. NCBI lineage: Eukaryota > Metazoa > Chordata > Amphibia > Caudata > Salamandridae > Lissotriton > Lissotriton helveticus. Next base: position 524,681,101 of record NC_136061.1, read on the forward strand.
AAACATGATTAACAAAATATTTTTAACCCAAAAAATGTATCAAAAATACCATATAATAATATTTAATTACCAATTAATAATTAATTAACAATTATATAATTAACAAAACAATTAATTAAAGAACATTATTACTTAATTACATTTAAATTGCTTTCAACCCTATTCCCATATAAACCCACAACCCGCTACAGAACATAATTATCAATTAATCAATTAATTAAAATTATTTACCAATTAATTCAAAATAATTACCAATTCATTCAAATTATTTTAAAATTCCTACTAATTAATAATTAATTTAACTTATTTAAATTACTTCCCACCCTATTCCCCATCAACCCACAACCTGCTACAGAACATATTTATCAATTATTCAATTAATTAAAATTAATTACCAATTAATTAAAATTAATTTATAATTCCTACAAATGAATAATTAATTTACCATAATTAAATTACTTCCCACCCTATTCTCCTATAAACCCACAACCCGCTACAGAACACATTTATCAATTAATCAATTCATTAAAATTAATTACCAATTAATTAAAATTAATTACCAATTAATTAACATTAATTTCTAATTCCTACTAATTAATAATTAATTTAACATAATTAAATTACTTCCCACCCTATTCCCCTGTAAACCCACAACCCGCTACAGTACTAAAATACAAAATGTAATTAAATTACATACAAATAAATTAAAAACATAATAAATACATAATAATATACACAAAAATAATTTAAAAATCGATATTAGTAACATCGAAATTATTAACATCGATATTACTGATATTGATATTTCAAACTTCGATATTACTAATATCGATATTAAATCTATTGATATTACTTACCTTCTATATTATGTCCCTTCGATATTTAAACTTCGATATAATTGTATATCGATATTTAAATATCGATATTTTGTCTGCATACCGCTCTGTATGCTGCACTGATCCTGCCACACCACTACTGGACCACTGTTGAGCCCACATAACAGTTTTGCTGTATGCCAAAAAGAGCCAGGCATGTTTTGTGTGGCTTGATGCTGTTTCATTTGTCTCACGAGACAACTTCCTACTAAGACCGTATCTGTAATACCCTCACTTTTCTTTTAGACATGTGGTACAGCAGTCAATTAACATAGCAGCTTCTTCTTTTAACCAGGTCTACAAGAAGATACTACTTTTGGTCAGGTGTTGCAATAATTCCTCACTGGTTTCTTTCATCAGACTTGTTGTTTCAGAGCCTTCAGCTTGCATTATAACTTTACAAGGCAGTGTCTTAGGAGGAAGAACACTGAGAACGTGTTTTTAATATGAGGACTGCAGTGCTTTTTCTATTTGAGCACAACTCTTCGTGTCTGTGATCTAACAACGGGGTATAATATCAAGAACGGCGTTAAAATTATCGCCGGTTTAGCCGCAGAAAACTGCCACTAAAGCGGCGATAATGGGCTTGATAATATGCCCTTGAGAATTCCAATAGAAATCGATATTCACACCAGAACATGGACTTCTATTGGAAGTCTCAAGGGCATATTATCAAGCCCATTATCGCCGCTTTAGCTGCAGTTTTCTGCCGCTAAACCGGCGATAATTTTTAACGCCATTCTTGATAATATGCCTATATCTTTCCTAATAACCAAGACATGTTCTGCTCTGTCTGTTTTAGGAGTGGCACCAATTGTGATATTTTGGAAGCATGGTGCCTCTTTCGACTGCAGTTCCTTCCGATCTATTTTGGACAAGTATGTTATTTAGTTTGAAAGTTGTATCTGATTTACTGTGTTGTAACTGCTTTTCTTCATTCACTGGCTGCAACTGCTTCTTTATATTGGCAGCACATGCTCTCACATAGACTATCGGAGATGAGCAACTTTTGTTTTTGTTCTATAATGTGAAGGAACTTCTCTTCTTTATAGCAATGTTTTCTGTCTTTGACCTAAATGTAACATTTTGGAAGAGCTATTGATTAGTTTGGGGGCTACAGCATTACCTCCTGTTTCTTAAGCACTGAAATTCCCTTTCTGTTTTGTCAACGGCAGCATGTAAGTGGGCTCCAGACTACTTACTTCCCCCGTTAAGCTTCACTGTTGAAATCGTTGCCTGTGCTTGTGGATACCCCTGTCTGAGTCAGGATAAGGTAGCATGTCATGTCTGTCTGTGCACCCTTGCCCCATTATTTCCTCCTGAAGCAAGACCTGTCATTTGTTTTCCATGCCTAATATAATAAAGAAATGTTAGTTTTTCACTGTGTAGATCACAGGTCTTCAAAATTGTCTATCATGAGTGGTACTTCTAATCAATGAAAATAATCATGAGCTACTAACATATATTTAACAATTGACATAATATTTACCACATCAGACAAGATAGTCAGATTGTCATTTTTATTACTCTCACACACTTCCCCTCGGACTGCTGTAGTCACGCACCTGCATTACTCTGTTGCTCTTTTCCCACCCAGTCCCCAAAAACTCTGGGGGATATTCACAAGAACGTGTGATAATTATGACAAAATTTGCTTAAAGCAACTCTTCACATCGCAATCTATCACGGGAAAAGAACGCTGTGTTAACGTTTTATTCTCAACATGGCGGTACCATGCAATAGTTTCAGGCTAACGCGTCAAATGACCATGTTAAAATCAACACAATGCTGAAAAAACGCAAAAATCAGCGATAACCAGTGACAGGCCTGCAATTCCTTCTGCCTCATGCGGTGAAAAGTACCATAAATTCAGAACAAAACAAAAAGAGGGGAAAAAAACTGCGTAGCACCACGGATGCACCTGGACCAAATGCAAAGGTCAACGTGAACTCTACAAGCCCCACAGACCACCAGCAAGGAACTTCAGGTCTGGGAAGGCCAAGCAGAAGAGGAAGACGGGGTACAGTCGGCTGGAAAACCGGGTATTCATCACGGAGGTGATAGAACACTAACAACAACTGTTTGTCACCTCCACTGTGTCATTGGCAACACAAACGGAAACATGCCAGTCCACCGTGAACAACGTGAATGCAGTCGGAGTGTCGAGGAGGTTAATGGAGAAGGTCAAGAGGTGCTGGCATGATGTTAAAAGCCAAACCAAGCAGAAACCCGCTGCCAATAGGAAGGCAGCAACGGCGACTGGAGGTGGGAGTCCCGCGCCACAGGAGGAGCTGGAGGAAATGGTGCCCACAGTCATCAGTGTGGAGACGGTTCAAGGAGTTGGGAGTCTGGGCACAACTCAATATGACCTGACAAAAAATCACCAGGGTGAGTTACGACCAGGGACTGGGGGACAGGGGGAGATGGGCACAATGGCACACATGCAAAATCATGTGTAGCACACTGCACACCCACAATGACCCTGGATCATGTCCATGATCCCAGTGGCACAATGCAGCACACATACAAACACCAAGTAGGCCGCCGTCCACCATGTTCCCAAAGGGGTCTCACCCCACGGATGTATGACGGTACAACGCAGGTTTTACACCGCAGTACCATTACAACGAGGGTTTTACATCACAAGTCGTTACTACAACTTGCGCTGTAGGGTGCTGGACTTAGGAATAGTAAGATTTACTATTCCAACACCAGCCTACGCACAGTAGGGAAGGTGTTGGAATAGTAAATCTACTATTCCTTAGTCTAGAGCGCCCTCCAGCGCAAGTCGTGGTAACGACTTGCGTTGTAAAACCCTCGTTGTAATGGCACTGCGGTGTAAAACCTGGGTTGTCATGGATGTTCCCCCACCCCACACATCACCAAGCTCACAACCCACACATGCACACATGCACATGTGCAAAACACAGCAAAGATGCATATTTGTGAGCCACACTGACAATGCAAGTGTCACTACATGTCGATCAGCATGGCTGCAGTACAATCACCATGACATTGTGCATACTAAGACACTCAGGTGGCTGAGTGTGGACTACATCCGTAAAGGAACAGGTCATACTCTGATATATTCTTGTGCACAAACAACCCCTTACGTCAACAATACATCTGCTGACAAACAATGCACAAGAGCACAAATGACCCAAGTCACCAACATCTCAGCACCTTAAAAGCACAAAAGTCAAAGGCACACTGCCTCAAAAGGATAAGGGGCAGATGCAGGGGCGACTCTCACACAATGCAGCACACACACATAGCAATTACAGCTCATCCACATAGACGACAATGTGGTACAAAGTGCAACACTTACACTGCAGAACAGAGGACACAACTGGGTCTGCTTGTGCGTAGAAACTGGCCAATCACATCTGACATAGCAGGAAGCTGTGAGATGAAAATATATGTTAACAATCCACATCGGTCATGTAGTCCAAATGTCCACTGTTCCACATCAAATAGTCCGCTCCTCCCAAACAGTCACAATGTACATTGTCATGCAGTCTGAATGTGAACTTGAACAATACGTCAACATGCATGTCAACACAATGGCAACATGCCTCTCCCCTTCACATTGCAGAGGGACAAACAACATCTCCAGCAGAAGAGACCAAGTAACTCATCAGTGATGCTGAAGAGGACCTCCACACTTTCGACACCGACACCCTACAACAGTTCATGGACATCTTAGGCAATCCACCTCCAGGAGCAGGGCAGCCCAGCTGCATCAATGAGACCCCACCCCCTGCACAGACCACATAGCTGGAAGCACCAACCACCATGGCTGGCCCCCAGCAGCCCACTGAAGCACACATCACATTCCAAGGGACGGGTGTCAGACTGCCAGAAGGAGGTGGCCGAACAGGTGGGGGTGGGGTTCGACCTCATGGAAGCTGAACTAGATCACATACGTGGGTGACCACCTACTTCCCCAACGGAGACCCACACTGTGACAGAGACACATGCATTTGCACATTTCCAGTACTGAACCACGCCCAGAGCCCCGGGATAATCATTCACTCCCCCACGCTGGACTTGCATACTCTGTCCCAGGCAACTCCTCTTAGGTATTGAGTGGGGGACAACAAAGCTACATGTGCAAGGTCTCACCTGCTGCCTGCGGTGACATGGCTGAGTCCACTGTACACAGCACAATGTAATGGTGTAGGGCCCGGGCCGTCATGCATACATTATGACCACACGGACACACTCAGATTGTGAAACTGGCTACGGGCACATGCAACCGGCACATTTATTGCCAGGGTCACATGTACAGTGACGCCTGTGCTGGATGTGTGTGAGGTGAGTGTAAGCCAGTCCTCATGGAGTGGTTGGTGCTGGCAACAACTTGAACTGCGATCACAATTAAAGCGGAAACAGAAAACACCAACATAACAGAAACAATTGCAAAGCATCATGGTGGTAGCCGGAGCAAGTACAGAGGTCAACCAATATGTAACCAGAAGGGTCCATGAGTTGCACTGCACTGAGGTTGGGGCACCTCAGCTGAGCGTGCTCAAGTGAATACATTGTCTAGGATTGTGTCCCTTTAGGATATTCCTGCTGCAGCTGCAGTGGGGTGTGTTACACCTGCATCACCTTCCTCATCATCGTCCCAGGTCTTCAACACTGCCTGAGGTGACGTTGTGTGAGCTGTCCACAGCACAAAACTCAATCAGAAATGGTCCATGAGTTGTGGTGCCCTGAGTTAGTGGCACATGAAGAGCTGAGCAGGGTATCAAGCTGATGATGGCATCCACAACAAGTGTGAGTAACTCTGATAGTCTGGCAGTAAGACTCTTCCGACTCTGGCAGTTGTTGGTTGGAGGTGGTCCAAGCAGTGGTGGTGTGTGCATCCTGCGGTGACGTGACGTCCGGGCAGGTCAGGACTCAATTTGTTGTGTGAGCCCAGGTGGACTGGAGTTGAGGCCGGGGGTGGCGGACAGCGCAGGGCCAAAGACACATGGCATTGATGACCCCCAGTCCATCAACCCAGATGCCATCCAACATTCAATACAGGGATGTCTGTGCTGGCCACAGTGCATCCGGAGCCACTGACTCTGTGCAGCTCAGGTCATGGTCCTCGTCGATGTCGAAGGTGAATGTCACTGAGAGTTGCAGGGGACAGTGGAAGGTGTCCTCCAGGGCATGATGCAGAGGGCAGATGCCAGCAGAAACAGGTAAATGGAGGAGTGGAATTCTACACCCTCTTTTTTACCACCAAGTCAGTATCACCTACATGATGATGAAGACAACCCACAGTCAAAAGACTAAGAGGCCACCAGAGTGTCCATGAAAATCGGGACGCAGACTTAGTGGCACTGGAGCTGAAAGGGGATGCAGTCTGCGATGAGGCTGTACAATGATATACTCTACCATAAATAAATCAAAGCTCAGTTCCAAATGTGTGACCTACTCAACCGCAGTGTAGGGCGGAGGTAGCGGTCAGCAGAGGCCCATAGCCACGTGTCATTGGCTCACGATGCACAGAGTTAGTAACACCAGAGACGTTATTGGTAGTGTTCAATCACCTCCAAACGATGATCCTTTTTTGCTCCGGACTGATCCGCATCTTCCTCTTACTCCTCTCCTGGGGTACAATGATATGAACTCTGCCATTCAGAAATCAAGACTCAGTTTCAAATGTGTGACCTACTAGCCCGCAGAGGGGGACGAATGAAGTAGTCAACAAGGGACCACAGACACTTCTGGTTGGAATGTTATGCACAGACTTGGTGGCACCCCATCAAAGGGAGTACAGTGATATCAAAAGTCCCATGAACATATGAACTCAGCCATCAGGATATCAAGACTCAGTTCCAAATGTGTGACCTGCTTGACCATAGTGTAGGCCAGAGGCAGTAGTAGAGTATGTCAATGAGCTAGGAGTACTGCAGGCCTGTGTCGCGGTGGCAGTGATGGTCGAAGGAGCCTGCCGAGGTCGCAGGCCTCTGGCTTGAAGCATGCACCAGCATTTGGTGGGCCCTCTTTGACACACACCGGTGTCAGCAGGTGCGCAGTGAGGCCTGGATGCGCAGGGGCGGGCAAGACGGGTTTGGGGACCAGCGGCCCAGGGTGCAGCAGGCGCACAGGATCGCAGGCAACACCGCTCATGTAGTCTGCCTCGTGGCAGGTTGGCAGGGTGAGTGGTGCCCCCCTCTCAGACACATTGGCCATTCCAGAAGAGAACCATGCCCAGAACTATGTGCTTTTTATTCAGACCCCTATGCTGGCCTGGCATACGCGGGGCAAGCCCACTCTGCACACGCTTACAGGGGGGACGTAACAAGCTACATTTCCGCGATCTTCCCCACTGGCTGGGGGGGACATGGTTAGGTCCACTGTCCACTACACTCCAAACACCAGCAGTGTCTGTATACTGCAGTCTGTCCAGCACATCCATGCCACATTTGGTATTATATACATTCTTGTTCATGGGTCACTTGCCTCCTTCGCACATGCCTGGTTCCCACCTCTCCCCACATTCTGCTATTGTGTGGCTGAGGTGCCATGCCATTGTTGGCTCATGTACATGGCTAGCTCAGGTTACCACAGTAAATTGTGCTGTTGTGTCTGGTGGGTACACATGTTGCTTGGCATGTTGTATATGAGTTTGCAACATGTGCATTACCAGAGTTGTGTGTTGAATGATTGTGGAGTCGGGGTGTATGGTGTGTTCATTTGGTACTTCCCAATGAGCAGAGCATTTCCATAGATGCCATCCTGGAAGCGCCGGTTGTAGATGGACTGTCGGAAGATGTAGAAATAATGCCCACTCCCTGGGTAGTTGGTAATGACATTGGTGAAGAGTCCCCCGGTGGTCCACTATTGCCTGCACTTTGATGGAATGTGTATGCTTTCTGTTGTGGTAATTGTGTGCAGTGTCGGCAGGGGGCACAAGTAGGACATGTGTGCAGTTGATTGCCCCCAACACGTGCGGGAAGACAGCTATGGCGTAGAAGCTTTGTTTGGTCTCCAGCTATTCCTGTGAAGTGTGGGGGAAGTGAAGGTACTGGGCTACCAAGCTGATGATGGCATCTAAGACAGTTGTGAGGAACTTTGATAGGGCTGGCTGTGAGACTCCTCCGACTCTGGCAGTTGTTGGTTGGAAGGAACCAGAGTCCAACAGATGCAGCACAGCCAGCAGTTTTGTCTGCGGAGGAACGTTGGTTGTCCATTGTGTGGGTACTGTCAGCCTGTCTGCAATGTTTTTCATGATGCGAAGGATGGTTGTCCTTTTGAGCCTGTAGTGGACAATGTCATCCTCTGGTGTTGGATCTGTGAAGCTGGTGCGTTTTCTGGAGGTCCGCTTTCTTGGTCTGCGCTGCCTCTGTGGTAGTCCAGTGGGGTCTGGGGGGTGGCAGGCCTGGAGGTGGTGGCGGTGGGTGTTGTTGCCCTCTTGGAACTCTTGGCTGCATGATCGGCTGCTCAATGGCATCTGTTGTTCCTCAGGTGTGACTCTGGGCTGTGCTCCCTTTTCTGGTGCAGATTGTCGTCCGACTTTACACCAGGAAAGAGGAGGTATTAAATTCCTGCTGCTGACGCGCCTTATTGCATATTTTGGGATCTTTTTGCATATCTGGCTGGTCATTGAGAATGTTGTGGCATGGTGTTGTTGCAAATGTTTGCTCGGGAACGCCTACTCTGCATATCATTAGCAATAATTGCCGGGGTCGTAGTTTTTGGAGGCTGCTATCGCAGGTAAACTGGTGATATAGGCCATTAGCACCAGCTTGTGAATGGGGTGATAAAATTATCGTGACTTCGGCTGCGATAAAGTGCCGCTAACTCTGCGATAAGTCCTTGAGAATATGCACCTCTGTGTGATTTAGAAAATGTTGGGCCAAATTTATAAACAGGTGGCTTTCAAGCTGTGTGGTAATTGGACATGTTGTAAACTTTATGTTGTCAGCCACCTTATATGTGTAGGTGTGTGTGTGTGTTGTGTTGTGTTTGTGTGTGTGTGTGTGTGTGCAATTGGCTTATTGACTGACTGTCTCTTCAAGGGTTGTAAACTCACTGGTACTTCATACTGCCCTATTTGTGAAGCACACCTGCTAAGGATGGCAGATAATGAGCTCCCAGTAGCTCCCAATCTACATGTCAGAGACTACTGGTTTAGCTAGATCACCCTTTATGTTGTGTTGGACCGCAGTCCCTGCCATCATTACCAACATGTAAAACCATGATCCCTCTATAGCACATGCATTTTTGTTTTTCCTTGGCCCCTAATTGTTACTTCCTAAATGAGATCGAGACATTTCCCATATATCGCTGGAGTAAAGCAAGTAAATGATGAAGAGATTTAGGGCCAAATTTATGCCCATTTTATTTTGCGAGTTTCTAATTGCGATTTTTTTTTACTCGCAATTAGGGACTCGCAAAATGAGATGTTCTAATGTGTCTCAAACACATATTGGCCCACGTGAATCAAATAAGCATTTTGCAATAAACAAATAGCCATTTTTACAGAATTGCTATTTAGTAGTCTAAAAATGCTATGTATGTAAGGAATTGCTAACGTTTTGGCGATTCCTTAATGTTACCTAATAACGATTCGGCAAATAGCGAATCACTATTGGATAATATTACTCCATTTGTTCCTATGGGCCAAAAGGCCTGTAGGTGTGAATGGTTTTCCATTAGCTAATATGTAATTACCTAATTGGTAAGCCAAAAGGCTGGGATTCAATGCCAGATCTATTGACTTTGCCAATGCGTTTTTGCTTGGTGGTTTGTTTATGGATCTGTTATATTTAATCTTGCCAAGTTCACTGGGCTGGTCCCTAGCACCATCGTACCTTCTTGCTGTCAGGGTGATTAAAACTGAAATAAATACACTGACAAATACATACTCCTTATGAACAGATAATGCATCTCAAGGACAGGGAATGGCCTGAATACAGTGGGCAAGTCTAATTGTGATGAAAAATGTATGGATTCTTAATTAAAAGAATGAAGTATAATATTAGTAATTGAAAGAGCGTTTATCTATAGTTTGACGTTAATGTAGCGACATGTTAAAGATACACTTCTTCCACAAATCAAATAGCGATTTATAGTTCACTTATATTTGCATCTTTGCTGCTGAGCAATACTTTCTGAAGGGGGGTGGAGAGGGCATCAGTTCCTACATTCCATTCCTTGGGAAACTTTATTCTGGACTTGTCAATATTAGATTCTGATACAATCTGAACTGCAGATAGGTTGCTACGGATAAATGCGTAGATCAGCCGAGTCCAAATCTGATCAATAGTATATTAACTCGAGTCCTTGGGCAGAAACGCTCTTTTCACGAACTATTTATCTTACCAATGCCCTCGAATATGAAGGAATGAAAATATATATATGTCTTCGTATTTGTTGCCGGTTTCTAAAAAGCAGTGTGGGCATTCCAACCGTAAAACATGTGAGCCTCTGAGAGAAAAAAATAGGCACCATCAATCAGCAGTTCAGGCTCAGCAGAAAGAGGTTTCATTTTTCCATACTTTTTTGGGAACTAGCCAATGCGTATCTCTGCTGAACATACGTGCAGACGCCATTTCCAATTTGAAAAAATGCCACTTTATTAATAATGCACAAATACTTGTCACCACAGTCATATTTCTAGCCAACTTTCTCTCGGGGCATTCTGTACTCAGAAGCACTAACAAGTCGTCGCATCAGTTCCGTTAAAAACAGGCTCACTTTCCGAGCCTGGACTCAGCACCTTCATACAGGCTTTTGAGAGTTGGGAGTATTTTAATCTTTTAAACAACCTTTCAGCAAAAGAAATGACATGGAGCACCCATGCTGTATAAAAGTGGAGTAACGCCAGTAGTGGCCGGTATCTTGAAGGCAATGGAGTGGCTCATGACCAGTACCGATAATGCAGTGTTAGCACCACGGATGGGAAGCTGGGAGCTGCCAACTAGGGAGAATGGTCTGCTTGTGAGCTGTAGCTACAGTTACAGGTCTGCAGTGGGAGCATTCTCCAACTCCCAAAGTCCCGCTGGTGTGTTGTGGGCACTGGGAGCACTGCAGGAATAAAAGCTCTGTCTTAACTAAAGAAATAAGACAAGCATTGGCAAAGCCAATATGTCTCGCCTATGGAAGGTAATTTAGCCATGTTGTACACCAGTGTGGCTGCTGTTCAGCATGGTTAAAAGTTAACAGCGTTGTGTGTGGCGGGGGTGGGGTAGATTGGAGTGGGATAGATTGAGTAGGGTGGAATGGGGCAGATTGGGGTAAAGTGGAGTAAGGTTGATAGGCTTAGAATTGAATGGGGTTAGAGTGGGGTATTTTGGAGCGGGGTAGATTAAATTTGGGGAGTTGGGTAGATTAGCCTGGTAGATTGGGGTGGGGTAGATTGAATTGGGGGAGTTAGGTAGATTCAGGTGGTAGACTAGAGTGGTGTCGTTTAGGTTGGAGTGGAGTAGATTGGGGTAGATTAGAGTGGGATGGACTGGAGTGGAGTAGATAGCATTAGGGTAGGATGGGGTAGATAGATTTTGAGTGGAATGGGATATTTTGGGATAGATTGGAGTGGAGTGGGGTAGATTGGGGAAGTGTGGTAGATTGGAGAGTTATGGGGTAGATTGGAGTAGGGAGCAGTTGGGTGGGTTAGAGTGGGGTAGATTGGAATAAAGTGGAGTAGATTGGAGTGGAGTAGATTGGAGTGGGTAGTTTTGAGTGGAGAGGGATAGATTGGAGTGAAGTTGAGTGGGGGCAGAGTAAATTGGAGTGGGGTTGATTTGAGTGGGATACATTGGGTGGAATGCTTGTTTGAATGAAGTTGGATACATTAGAGTCAAGTGGGTTAGATTGGAGTAAGATAATTAGGAGTGGGGTAGTTTGGAGTGGAGTACATTTGAGTAGAGTAGATTGGAGAGGAGTTTGATAGAATGATGTGGGCTAGAGTGGGATGGGGTGGGGTAGAATGGAATAGGGTAGATTGAGTTAGGGTGGGGTAGATTGGAGTGGAGTGGATTGGATTAGATTGGGATTTATTGTAGTGGGGAGATTGGATGGAATAGATTGGAGAAGGGTAGTTTGGGGTGGAGTGAGGTAGATTGTACTGGAGTGGTTATTACAGACAGAGCAAAGAGGGTTTCACCGGCACTCTAATTGTACTGGAGTGGGGTCGTTTTAAGTGTCAAGCGTTAGTATGGTGTGAAGTGAAGTGGAGTGGGGTAGATTGGGTAGAGTATAATGGAGTGTGGTAGATTGGGGTAGAGTGTAGTGGGGAAGATTAGGTTGACCAGAGTGGGTAGACTGGAGTGGGGTAGATTGGGGTACAATGGAGTGGAATAAATCCAATTAAAAAAATCTATTGCGCCAGAGCTATCGCTTCTGCATCATATGGCGCAAGGATATGGGGTATAGCTAAAGTTGATTCGCTACAGCAAAAGGAACATATGTTCTATAAAAAGCTATTTTCCATCCCTAAAAGTTGTTCTAATTATATTATGCACCAGGAACTACAAGTCCCATTTATATCTAATTTGACCTTTATAGCTCCGGTTTTACTCTGGAATTCAATCTGGACCAGAGATAAAGTGGGACTTACTCAAAATATTATTCAAGATTGTTTATCTCTTTATAAGGTAAATCATGTCCCATGGTTACGTTATGTAAAAGACATACTGGTAAAGCTGGGCTTAGAGACCCTTTACTCCGACCCATCTGCATGTATGGGCATATCAGAAACTGTAATTAAAACACTTCTACGAAACTACGTGGCATTATACCTAACCCTTCCATTAATTTCAGGAGAAATGGACTCATATTTGACATTTGTCACAATTCCCCAACATAGATTTGTTTTGTTAAGGTTTAGATAAACTGTTATCCCATGTATGTTAGCTTATCCATCAGGGCTGTACTCAGTAAATGAATTTCCAGTTTGCCCCTGTGATGATATATTTACTCAATCTAACTTACATTTTATATTTTTCTGTAAATTTTATTCCAGCTTTCAGAAAAAGTATATTCGCCCACTGCTGTTAATATATACATTTATTCAATGCCGCCAGGCCCTGTTTTTTATCCAAACACTTCCAAATCCATATGTTAATTACTGTGTTGCATCGTATTTATGCTTGGCTTTTTCTAAAAAGAGGTCCATTAGATAATATATTGCACCTTAATGAAGACTGTATGGCAAACACTTTATGAATATATGCTGCTGGGTAATAAGTATCCCAAGTTCTTATAAGTATTGTAAGCGATATTGGACAATTTGAATTTTATGTATTTTACCTAATGCGATGGTATTGTTTGCAAATGGCACTCTTTAACCCTTTTACATGGTATGCTGCTTTTTTTTGTACAAAGAACTTTACGATTGTTGGTGATGTTTTTTAGCTATTAATTATGATCAATGTATTTTCCTTGTACTTTTATGATCTTAATGTTTAAAATCAAATAACATTATTATTGATTGATTGACTGAAAGATTGATTGTTTGAGTAGAGTGCAGTGTTGTTGGATAGATTGGGGTGGAGTCAAGATAAGAAAGGAGTAAGATAGATTAGGGAAGAATGGAGTGGCTTAGGTTGAATTGGAGTATAGTGGGGTAGATTAGGGGGAAGTGGAGTGGGGTGGATAGGGTGAGTTAGATTGGAATGGAGTAGGGAACATGAAGAGGGATGATTGGAGTGAGATAACTTGAAGTGGGGTGGCTTGGAGTAGAGTTGGGTAGAGTGAAATAGAGTGGGGTGGATTTGATTGGAATGGGATAGAATGGAGTACGGTGGGCGGGATAGATTGTAGTGGAGTAGATTGGAGTGGAGTGGGATAGAGTAGGGTAGAATGGAACAGAGTTAGTGGAGTGTGGTAAATTGGGGCAGAGTGGGGTTGATTGGAGTGGAGTGGAATAGGTTGCAATGGAGTGCAGTGGGGTAGATTGGGGTTGAATGGGGTACAGTAGATTGAAGTGGGGTAGATTGTAGTGGAGTGGGGTAGTTTGGAGCGTAGTGGAGTGGATTGGGGTAGATTGGAGAGGAGTGGGTTAGATTGGGTTAGAGTGGGGTAGATTGGAGTGGAGTGTGGGTGAGTAAATTAGCGTGGGGAAGATTGGAGTGGAGTAAATTAGAATGGGGTAGATTGTAGTAGAGTGAGGTAGAGTGGGGCATAGTGGAATGGATTGCTGTTGATTAGAGAGGATTGGAGTAGATTGAGTTAGAGTGGAGTAGATTGAAGTGGGGTAGCTAGGAGTGGAGTATTGGTGAGTAAATTGGGGATGGGTGGATTGGAGTGTGGTGCAGTAGATTGTGGTGGAGTGGGGTGGATTGTTGGAGTGGGCTAGACTGGAGTGGAATAGATTGGGACAGATTGTAGCAAAGAGAAGTGGAATGGGTTGGTTTGGAGTACATTGGGGTAGAATGGTGTGGAGTAACCCTGAGCGTAGTTTGCGAAGTAGCGGTACGCGTAGCTACGCGAAGTGCACTTTGCACTACGTGAACGATGCGCAGCGCTACGCAAACCGCGTAGTGTGCTGTTCGCGATGATTGCACAGTGCCGGATGCTTATCCGCATTGTGCAATCATTGAAAACGGCATCTTGCACAGTGCAAGCTGTCTTTTACTGCCGCTCGAGTAGATTTTTACTCTAGTTGCAGCTTTCTCAACGCAAACTGATAGTTTCTCATTGCGAGTGGTCACGAGCATACACAACCACTCGGAATGAGAAACCTGACTTCCCCGCGTTGAGAAGCTCGCGGGAGGTTTATTTTCCACGCTCGCGATTCGCAACTTGATGTTGGGGATTGCGAATGAGGAAAAAGTCTCGCCGGGATGTCAATTTGCTTGCTCGCGGTCACCAACTTGAAGTTGAGGACCGCGAGCAAGCACAAAATGACCGCTGGACTACGCTACGTGTGTTTGCACTGTGCTACATGCAATTTGCGTAGTGCGAAGTAACTCAAACTTCACAAACTACGCGAGCGTAGCGTAGTGCGACTGGAGTGGCATGTCATAGAGTGGAGTGAAGTGTTGTAAAATGGAGTGGAGTTGCATAGAGTGGAAGGGTGTTAGATTTGGCATCCTTGGTGAGGTTTCACCTAAGTTTTTGCCTCTACCTCCTGTATTTTGACAGTATGTTGGACTTTCTTTTTGATGGCTTAGATGCTTTCAACACTTTGGCCCTGCTGATCAGTGTCAATGTGCAAGTGCTCCCTGTGTAAATTGTTATTATGATTGGTTATCTATTATTGTCATACTTCTTTTACTGCTAAGTCCCTAGTACTGTACACTGTGTGTGCCCAGGGCCTGTAAATCAAATCCTAGTAGTGGACTTGCAGCACTGATTGTGCCTTCTACGGGAAACATCCTAAACAACGAAGTTGTAATGACGACTTACCTGAACAACGAAGTCCGAACAACGACAAGTCATGAACAACGAAGTATTAAACCGCGAATCTTCTTAACAACGATTCCCGGACTGCAATGCACTCTTCTAACTTGGAAACCCCCCCCTGACTGCCCCCACAAACTGCTGCTAAGGCATGTCACTCTTCTAAGCATGTGTGGCTCACTCTCCATGCCTGCGGATCTGGCAGGGTCACATGATTTAATCAGGCAAGCAAGGAACGTGTCACATCCTCAACGAGCACAGGTTTGCAGTGTGCATGCAGACCCTCTCCAATCATGTTTCATGTTTCTCCTTAGGAACGTGACGTCAGCAACACGCCTAACACTCCTCACAGGTTGTGGCTTTCATCAGCTGTAAACTATGCCAGGGCATGTGCAAATGAGCAGGCGAAGGCGGAATATTATAATGGTGTACGGAAATGGGATGCGTCTATGGCAGAATTTCATGAAACTGTTTTTTGTGCTGCTAGTTTCTGTTCGAAATTCAGCAGCAATGCAGTGTGCCTGGCAGGAGGGCAGAGCAACTGGGGGAAGCGTTTAACATATTTAAATTTGTGAGTGCCATTAACAAGAAGAAATGCATAGCACAGTTATCCGGAGATGTAAGTTAAAAAGGCGCCCTATAGCAGGGCTCCTTGGATTAATCAATATTTTGTTCTCCCATTGCCAAAGTTAATCAAAATCTACTTTGTTTAAGTAAAAAGAGAGTGAGGCTTCGAAACTAAGCCCTGTAACAAGATCTCTCTCGCCAAAGGAAAGGAAGGGCGGAGAGGGATATTCGAGGAGGTGAAAGAAAAACATAGCACAAGATTTGCCTCAGGTGTGTGTGGGTAATCGTGTTTATAGGTTTTTAGGGTGGGTGCAATTAGTTTTTAAGGGGTTGGGGATCTGCGTAGTAGATGTAAAGCAATTTTTTAAAACACACATTCATTTACCACGAAAAAACGTGGTAAAAGAATGCGTGGAAAAAAAAGTCGTGGTTTAGACTAGGTCGTGGTTGCGACCTCGTTATTAGGGAAGTCGTGGTTGTGGAACTCGTTGTTCCAACATACAACCGCCTCCTACATGAGTAGCTCTGTAAAAGTATCTCAGACCTGCCACTGCAGTTTCTGCACAAGCAGTTTTAAACTGCCATGTCGACCTGGCTAGTGCACCCACTTGCCAGACCCCAACCATCCCTTTTTTAACATGCAGCGCACCTCTCGGGAAGGCCCAAGGTACCCCTACGGTGCACTATTGAAAGGCTATCTGTCCCATAGGCTAACACGGTAATTGCTTTGTAACATCATTCAAGTATAGCTTTTCATTAGGACAAGATGGAGAAATGGAGTTTAGGCTCTATGAACTCAGAATTTAATAACACATCTTTTTAGGGAGTTTTTTACTTGTGTGTTTGAAAATGACACTTTTAGAAAGCAACCAAATGGTTCTGTTGGGTAGTACAATAATAGAGTTAATGTGTATTTAATATCAAAGCAAGCAACCAGAATAACCAAAGTATTACAAAACAAATTTGAAAACAAATGGCAGAAACACACCAAAGAAGGTAGATTTGCAAAAATGTGAGTAATTTACTCCTTTGTTATTTACAAAAAAGACAACCACGGTTGTCAAAATGGAAAGCCTTATTGCTGCATAACTGAAGTGACCTTTGTGAAATTAAGTGAAGAAAGTGTGACAAGTGAAATCATTGGTGAAATATGTACAGGACAAATATAACTGACATGAATTTACAAGGTACAGACATCCGGTCCAATACATACAATTGTTACATGAATACTAATGTAAATGTAAATGTAAATGTAAATGTACAGGAATTTATATAGCGCAAATCACCAAGCGGTTTCTAAGCGCTTGCTTAGGGAACCCGTCCTGGTATTCCCCTGTGAGATAACCCTGGCAGGGTATCCACAAGGTGAAAGCCAGGCATCCCGCCGCGAGGGGCCGTTGTGGAGATTAAGCAAGCTATTGCCCAGAGTCGCAGAGTGTGAACCCGTGAATTGAGTAGGCACCGGAGCGAGAATTGTCGAGTCCATGGACATTTTAGGACTCAAGACCCCGCCGAGCCGGGAATTGAACCCTGGTCCCGGGCTGACCTCTGCTTCCAGGTCTGCCTCCTCTAACCAGTGAGCCACACTTCTCCACTGATTCCAATGTTAATTTGAAATTTAAAGGAGACTGTATGGACATAGATAACATTAATGTTGATTTTTCGACCCTTAAAGTAGCACAGAGTATACAGCGTCAATGCGGGTCAGGACATATAAAAGACGAAGTGGACAGCCTATTAAATTAATTAGGAGAAGTCCGGGGTATTCTTACTGGTGAAAGGAAGTGATTTTATATATGAGGGTAAGTAAGGACATGGCTTACCACAGACACAATAAATCCAATGAATAGTTTTGTGAAAAAGCTTGCAATGGTTTCCACTTGATGTCGGAAGGCGTGGGTTTTACAACCAGAAAGAACCACCATTAGTGTCATGGCGGTGTCATGCTTAAGTCTATATTAATGACTTAGCCAAGCATACTTTGCTTTTGTGCTCAAGGGATACACATTATTTGAAATGAAATTGGATTTCCAAAGTTAATGTGCAGCAAGCTTTTTGCTGGCATTCTGAGGGAGACAGGGTCACCCCATTAACTTTAATGGTACTTTTAGAAAGCAGGCATTTTCTTACTTAACCATTCTGTGCGCCTCTGTTGTTTGTGTATTGACTGTCTGGTTTTGAGTGACAGGACCTGGCGATGTGCATTTACTGTACATGGCCACAATGGAGGTTGAGATGTGTCTTGCCTTTCCTGGGTGGCTCATAGCTGAGCTGAATAGACCTTGGCTGCATTTAGAGCGGTAGGAGTTTCACCAGCGCCTGAATAGGCTGTGTCTCTTCAGCACACTGCTATCTCCACTTCCTATAGTAAGGCCGGGCCAGAGAGGACAGAACTGGTTTTGACTGGGCTCAGAGACCCTCGCCACAAAGAGAACAAAGAAAAAATGGGGTATACATATTGTACCTTAACCCCCCGGAGAATTAGATCACTTCTGGATTCAAGAGGACCCTCTGCCAAGGAGAAGAGCTGGAAAGCTGTAAGGGGGTGTACTGCCCCATTTGCTCTGTGTGCTGTTTTGGATGGACCTGAAGTTGCTGCTTCTGTCAAGGAGAGGGCAAGGACTGGAACTTTGTTGTGAACCATATTGAAGAAGAATCTCCAAGCGTTTGTGTGTGCTTTCTTCCGGTTTTGAAGTCTCAGGGCCACAAAAACTTCACCTGCACTGACTGACCAGCACCTGTACACTGACTGACCAGCACCTGTACTCCTCTTCGAACTCCTGCATTAAAAAAGGCACCAGTTCTTGTTCCTGGGCCTTGAGATTTGTGTGGTTGGTGCTGCAAAGCAAGAAAAATAGCTCCGATACCATCAGCGCTGGCGCCATTGATGCTGCAATCTGCACCCAGGCCAGGGACACTGCTTGTGAAGTGCACGGTGCACAGCCCTGCCTGCACCACGGCTCTGACGCCTACCGACGCATGCCGTTGACTGCAACTATCAGCCTTCCTGACGCCAGTGCTTGCACCAACACCGTCATCGCTACCATCACGTTATCGTGGAGTCGATAACCTACGAGGGTAACCCACAAACTCTAACAGGTCGCATCGCCTCACTGGAACTGACTCCTCACCTCTGACACCGCCTAACATCTCCTGTCCTGGATTCGACACCTCGCCTCCTCACGGACACAATGCTTTGCCTTCCCCATGGCAAAAAGGAACCAGCTTCACCTTGGCACCGTATAATTGCAGGGGAAACCCAATACACCCTTGGAGGCTTAGGAAAAACTGCTAATAACAGGTAAAGAAGCCTACAAGGGACTTTGTTTTAGAAAAAGATAAGTAGTTATTTATATAGGATCTACTCTTAGGGTGAGTATAATCAGAATAGACACCCAAATGTCTTTTGACAAAGTCAATAACTGAATATATAAAGCACAACACAGGGGGATATCTTTTGAAAATACAAAAATATTTATATGTATGCAGATCAAGTTAAAAAGGAGTACACGTGAAAAATGAATGCAGCAATAATTCATGAAAGAGGTGAAATCAAATCTGTTTTACAATTCATGAAAAAACATCTATTCCAATCGAAATATCAATGACATCTCTCCTAATGAGAATAATAATCACTTGGATAAAATCAATATTTTGGAAGTAGATGATGGAGTCGAAGTTTCGGTCTAGGGTGGCGTCAGTCCATCGGACCATCTTCAGGACAATGGATATTGCATAGGAGGTAAGACCCCTATATAGATATAATACAATCAGTTACATTCATGTATACATGATTGAGCTGTGACCATTTGGTGCAACAGTAGATCAAGATACCCGTGTGCAATCAAATTTTGAGGTGGCAACCAAATTAGACCAACATATTGTGCAGTGTGGAAATCTATATACATTCAAGGTGATAGCAGATAGCATGCTGCATGTCTATCACCAACCTCAACTGCAAACCTGTTTATTAAATAATAGCTTTGCTTACTATTCTTAGTTGGACTCAACACAATAAATCCTTGTCGTGGAGCTGTATTCAACCCAGCTCTTGTAACTATCAGAGCTCTCACTGGAAATTAAAATGAACAGATGTAATCAACTCATATCTGTTTAACCCCTTCCATGCTCATGACGAGCTCAGCTCGTCATGCAGTACACTGCTTGTGTGCTCATGACGAGCTGAGCTGATCTCGTCATGAACAATGGGAAAGAAGGATCTGCAGTACAGAGGATGAATTGCTGTAGCATCCATGTGGTTAATGAGCTAACTTCAACTCTAGAATTGTTATCATGACATACCTGATCCTTAGATCAAAGTCAATCCAAATTTAAGGTGGCAATATGAGGCTCAGTCCAGATGTATGGCGGCCGTTATAGGAGAGAATCTTGACTCCTCCAATCTTAATTTACCAACTGTGTCTCTGTAATGTAGAACAATATCATATACTTGTCATGTTGGAACTGATATCTATGACATCTTGTTAATGAAGCTGTCATGATTTTCTCCTCTTGTGATGATAACCAAATCTGCAAAGTTGTTCCACATATCTATTTGCCTCAACAGGTCGAGTCTTGGATATCAAGATTATCCAAGTGATAATATAGCTTGTATGTAATTTGCACCGAAAGTGGTGCACTGCATACTTGTCACAACCAAGAGTATTTCAGTCCCTTCTTTATCTACTGTGTTGTGGTAAAATTAACAAAGAAGAATTGTAACTCTATTCTTGGTATGGGCCTCGCAGAATGTATTCACGTAAGACATTGCATGTAACAACTCATTCTGTGATGCTGAACAATGAATTATTTATACCTTGGCACCAACACCTCACCTTCGCGATGCCGTGCATTGTCTAATGACTTAGTTTCCAAGGTACCATTGTTTCGGGGTCCATGGGACTCTTTGCCTCACTCCGCTCACCCCTTGTTTGGTGCCGTACTTTGGAGTTATGCCTGTCATGGTGTAGTAATAGCCCCAGGTTGAGCTATTTGTTTCTACAACTGCTATTTTTGAAATATAGGTTCTAAAAGTAATATCTTGATACATGAATGTTGGGTTTTTGTCATTTTCGTTTTGTTTAGTTTAGATAAAGATATTTTATTTTTCTAAACTGGTGTGGTCACTGCGGTAGTGTGTTTGGGTACAAATACTTTACACATTATCTTTGGGATAAATCTGTCTGCTTGTGCCAAGCTACCAAGGGGGTGAGCAGGGGTTATCTTACATGTGTAATCCCCTTGCCCTGACTAGAAGCAAGGGCCCCTACCTCAACAAAGGTGCATACCTCTGCCAACCAGAGAACCCATCTCTAACAAAAGGCATAGAGTAGAGTGGAGTGGCATAGTGTGAAGTATGCATGGTGAGGTAGCACACTGCCATTACAGGCAACACATTTTCAATTGAACTCACCATTACATTTGCCCCGAAATACAGTTTTACTGCACACAAATGATAATGTTTGCAAATGCCATTACCTAGTGTATTGATGTGTTTTGATCATATTTTAATATTTATATCCCCCACGCTTTAGAATTACAAAACAAAAATGTGCATCATTTGTTCTGAAATATCAGACAAACTATTGATGGACGGAATGCAGAACAAATCAAAACATTCACACCCAGTCTAAAGATCTGAGTTAAATCCATCATTCTATTTCTCACCATGCCACCCCAGTTTAGACCTGGGCATATGTAAATCAGTCTGGACCCTCATGGGAATCATGGGAACAGTCCAGCCCGAACTGCCAAGCCAAGTCCCCCCTGGACCGGAAACAAGCATTCTAC
Organism: Lissotriton helveticus; assembly: GCF_964261635.1. Classification (NCBI taxonomy): domain Eukaryota; kingdom Metazoa; phylum Chordata; class Amphibia; order Caudata; family Salamandridae; genus Lissotriton; species Lissotriton helveticus. The sequence goes on from NC_136061.1 coordinate 524,702,682, forward strand.
GACCGGTTTTGAAGTTTCACCCCTCATCAGCCAAGATAGCTTGAATCCAGTGGCACAGTGAACCCGGGACCCACGTCTGGGCATACCCAGCGCACTTAAGGTGAGAAAGCAAAAAACAAACAATTGATGGGCAGAATGCAGAACAAAAGTAAACATCCGGTCTATGCTAATTGGGGAGGTGTGGAGGTGTCAGGTGTTGAGCCCATTCCCTGGACCGACCACTTTCTGGTGGCATTCTCCATACAGGGCATAAATCCAATAAAGCCAGTCAGGTACCCCCCAACTACCTTAGGAGGAAGTGGGCTAAATTCTCGGTGGAGGAGTTTAATCAAGCCTTAACCAGGGATGGTCAGCCTGGAGGCGAGGACATAGAAACAGCGGTCTCCAACATGAATCAGCGCATCACGGAAGCGCTTGATCAGATAGCCCCACTTTGCCGTACAACCACATGTGCGCGGAAAGATCGCGCAGCTCCATGGTTTAGTGTTGAGCTGAGATCAACAAAGGCGGATTGTAGGCGGGCAGAAAAAGTGTGGAGAGGGTCCTATGACTACAAGGCCAGGGATTTGTTTTTGGAAAAGAGGCGCCTTCATCATAGGCTGATAAAAAAGTCTAAGGCAGCCTATTATGCTGGGCAAATTCAGGGGGCGAAAAACTCCGCTAGGGAACTCTTCGGCATCTATAAATCCTTGACTTCGGTAAATGTACCTATAGAGCCGGAGAGCTGCTCTACGGAGTCATGCGATCGGATTGCCGAATATTTTTCCGCTAAAGTAGAGAAGATCTACTCAACCTTCCCTATCCGGTCGACAGGGTCTGACCTGGAGGTTGCAATGGGGGATACAGAGACGGCAGGGCATATTACACACTTCTGCTCCCCTCCTCTTGAGGAATTAATAGCGGTGTGCCGCTCTGTTACATCAGGGTCCCCGTGGGATCCGGTGTCGCCAAAACGCTTGGCAGACAGCCTGGAAGTCTTGGAACCTTACATAAGGCATATCCTCGACGTTTCTTTCAGATCGGGAAAACTGCCGGAGGGGTGGAAACAGGCGGTGGTGCTCTCGCTCCGGAAGAAACCCCACTTAGGCTTCGAGGTATTAGAAAATCTGAGGCCCATCTCCCTCCTGCCTTTTCTGTCAAAAGTGACGGAAAAGGTGGTCAATACCCAAATTATGAAGCACGTGGAAGAAAGGGGACTGCTCCATGCGACGCAGTTTGGCTTTAGGCCACGACATTCAACCGAGTCCGCCCTTCTCATGGCTACGGAACATCTGAGAGAGGGCGTGGATGCAGGCCAAACTATGGCTTTGATCCTGCTGGACCTCAGCGCGGCGTTCGACACTGTAGCACATACCATCTTGCTACAGTGTCTGACCAGAGGTGGCATCTCTGGCACCGCGCTGAGATGGATCCAAGACTTTCTCCATGGGAGAAGTTTCCGAGTCAGGCAGGGAGACTGCTATTCAAAGGGGGTGCCTTTGGGCCAAGGCGTGCCGCAGGGCTCGTCTCTGAGCCCAGCCCTCTTTAATATGTATGTCGCGCCTGTTGCCTCGATTGTGGAGAGCCATGGCCTCCAACTGGTCTCGTACGCTGACGACACGCAGCTGGTGATCTCCCTATCGCATGCGCCCTGTCTTGCTGCCGATGGCTTCCGTTCGTGCATGAAAGATCTAGCCGAATGGATGGCCATCAATTGTTTGAAGCTGAATGGCAGCAAGACAGAGGTGCTGGTGGTGGGGAGAGCCCAGTCTGCCTGGTCGTCGGCGTGGTGGCCTTCCTGCCTTGGACCTACCCCAACCCCCTGCCAAGAGGCACGCAATCTGGGGGTGTGGTTTGACACGGGTCTCACTTTTGGCCCCCAGATTAATCGGGTGGTGGGAGTCTGTTTCGGGATTCTGAAGAAGCTGAAAAAAGTCTTGGACTTACTCCCGATTGAAGCCCGTCAAACCCTGGTCCATGCCCTGGTGACAGCTAGGTCGGATTACGGGAACCTGCTGTACCTGGGCGCTCCAGAAAAAAGCATGGCTCGTCTGCAAGTGCTGCAGAATGCGGCAGCGCGTCTGATTCTCAGACTGCCTAAAAGGGCGCATTCTAAGGCGGCCCTTCAGCAGCTACACTGGCTCCCTGTGAGGAGAAGAGTGGAGTACAAAGCCCTCTGCACATGTCACCGTATCCTGAATGGTAGGGCACCCGACCCTCTGACAAAATTGATCGAAGTGTACAAACCAACACGTACGCTTAGATCCACAGGGGGCGGCCTACTGAAGATTCCAAGAATTAAGAAGGCCCGCATGGGAGGCAGGTCTTTCAGATGCCTAGCGGCTACTAACTGGAATAAACTGCCAGCGGACCTGCGCCTGGAACCAGAGGAGGCCAGCTTCCGAGCGAAATTAAAAACATTTCTCTACACTAGTTAACGGCCCGCGCAGATTTTGTGCCCCTGCTTTTTGCCGCTCCCACTGTTAGCGCGTGGACACGCCGGTGTGCGTAATCGCTGCGCTCTACAAATATCCCAATAAATAAATAAATAAATAAAATTCACACCCAGTCAAAAGATCTTGGTTAGATCATTCATTATTTTGTTCACCATGCCGCCCCAGTTTAGACCTGGCCATAGGCAAATCAGTCTTGACCCTGTGCCTCATTGGAACAGTTCAGCCCGAACTGCCAGGCCAAGTCCTCCATGGACTGGAAACAAGCATCCTAGGACTAGTTTTGGGGAATGGCATGATGAGCAAAAAACCGATGGATTTAGGCCCAGATCTCTGTACTCGCGTGAATGTATGACATTCGTTCTGCATTCTTTCCATTAATTTTTCTTTTTGCATGTGGCACCCCGAGTGGGACAGGTATGCCCAGATGTGGGTCCCGTGTTTTCCATGCCACTGGAGTCAAGCTATCCTGGCTGATGAAGGCTGAAAGCCCTAAACTTTTCCTAGGATGCTTGTTTCCAGCCCAGGGAGGACCTGGCCTGGCAGTTTGAGCTGGACCGTTCCCATTGGGCGCAGGGTCAAGACTAATTTGCATATGGCTCAGTCCAAACTGGAATAGCCTGGTGAGCAAAAAAATGATGGATTGAGGCCCAGATGTCTGAACTCCGGTGAATGTATGACATTGTTCTGCATTGTGTGCATCAATTGTTCTTTTTGTATTTGTCACCCCAAGTCAGACAGGTTTGCCCAGATGTGGGTCCTGTGCTCTCCATGCCACAGGAGTCAAGCTATCCTTGCTGATGAGAGCTGAAAGCCCGAAACCGGTCTTAGGATGCTTATTTTCAGTCCAGGGAGGACCTGGCCTGGCAGGTCGGACTGGACTGCTCCCATTGGCGCAGGGTCAAGACTGATTTGCATATGGCTGGGTCCAGACTGGAATGGCATGGTGAGCTAAAGAACAATGGATTTAGGCCCAGATCTCTGTACAGGGTTCAATGTGTGACATTGTTCTGCGTTCTGTCCATCAATTGTTCTTTTTGCATATTCTGAAACATCAGCATAGTTCATTTTTGTTTTTGATGTGTGCAAGGAAAATAATCATCTTACATCCTCTCCTCTTATATGGGTACTCAGCAGAATTGTCACAAACTATCTCGAATTGAAGTCAGAAAAAGAAAAAAACTCCAAGCTCCCTGGAATAGAGAGCCTGACTTTGACCTCTGTCTCTGAATGCAAGAAATTGTGACAAGATAATAACAAGATTCAAAGGCCTGTTCACAAATAGCCAGTTTGTGAAAGAATACAGCAAACAAGGTTTGGGCCACTGAAGGGACAAACTCAAACTGAACAGCCTAAAACAAACAAAGCCAGCAAATAGAAAGACAGGAAATGTGAGTTACAAACCATAAAGCCCATGATAAGCAACAGGTGGAATGCATTCCTAGGTCAGCTTTCTCAATGTCCCCAAGATGTCTTTATAAAACCAGACAGCTGCACTCTCTCATAGGCTTTGACCTAAAAAGGGTCAGCCTCAACCATAATGAGTTCACCAACTGACTACCATTTGATCAGCCACCTACTACAGAAGGATCATCAAGAAGGGATTCTCTCTCCAGCTGCTGTTTGAATCAGGAATATAATCATTGAGAATAACCATCAATGTAGAACAGCGACAGCAAACATGTCATCAACAAAGTAGTCTGAATCAAAAACAATGTTGGCATCTGCAGTCTAGACTTCATCAACCTCAATCCAACTTTTTTTAACACAGCTGATTACCAAGCCTTATTCAACACCCACTCTACTTAAATGGGCTTTGTTTATACTGCCCTGCAGCGATTTGCTTCCCAACCGCCCAATAGAGACCGGTGGATATACTGAGTGTATTCTACTACAGAGGACTGCTGGGTTCTATTCTCTTGCTGGTTATATGAAGTCTCTGGATAGAACCATTTGGCATATTCCTGTATGACAATAGCAACAAGATCAACCAATACACAGATGAGACAGAGCTGCACTTGAAGGTCTCAACTGATAGTGGATCAACCACAGAAGGTTGTCAGACAACACTGGTCTATTCTAAACTCCGACCAAGCCACTCTACAGACTCCCCTTTTTTCATTGAAGAGAGGACCAAATCTTAGAGATAGACTGATCCACACTAGACCACGTATTGAAGAACCCAGGGCTCTGGGTTCCCTCTGGGACCTTCCTCCAGTTACAGGTCATCATCCCTGTGGGGCGTGTCATTCCTGTCCACAAACCAAGAAATCAACTGAGATAGACATAGGGACCACGAGACCATGTATTCAGACCAGATTCACGAACTGCAATAGCAGTAACCTTGTCTATCTCATTACCTGTCCTTGTGGGCTCAAATATATAGGGATGACCACCCGGAAGATCAGGGTCAGAATATCAGAACATAAGAGCACCATTAGGTGTAAAAGACAGGCTACGAAACTGACTAATCATTTTTTGGAAGCGCGCCATCGATCAACGGCGTTTCAATGGACAGTAATTGAGCAGCCATATATCCCTGCACATATTACTGATGTGTCCAAATATCTCCTTCTCAGGGAGCAGAAGTGGGTGTTTAAAATGGGCACAAATCGTGTCGGCCTTAATGATGATATACCGTGGGCTATTCTAAAAATCTAATTTCAGGATTACTTTACTCCACTCTTATCATCCTGTGAGTCCTCATATACACCAGAGCATTCACATAGTGTCTGTATTCCTACTGTACTTTTCTGCATAACCCCCTTCTGTATAACAATCTGTCTTTGGGGATGTTACATACGCTTTTTTTTAAGAGATGAAATTTAAGAGATAATGCTCTTTTCAGATAGGGGCATTTATGTCTTAATGGATTTAACATTGGGCCATTTAGATCGTTATTGGATCCATTTTTATACTTTTTTGGTTTGAAAACTTTCCATCTATACTTGGTGAGGAGGCAAGCACATTGTGCTTTTGTTAATAGTTGTTAAAGTTTCTCCTTTTTGAAATTCAGGTAAGACAACCCCTCTCGTCTTTGAGCGCCATTCATAAAGCACTATTGAAAACTCTGTGCAGGTTCGAACTTGGTGCAGTTTTTCCAGGTTTCTGATTGGCTGCCCTCTTGCCCAATCAGATACCCTGTTGAAGAACTTGAGTAACACGTGATCAACGTTTGACCAATCACGCGCCGCTTCTTGTACAGACTCGATGCCTGCCCGAGTACCTCCCCGATCGGCTCAGAAGTTGAGTCGCGGAGTACCGACGGACAGGTAAGGTGCCCTTTCGTGAGCGCGTCACTTTGAAGCTTTGCTTGTGTTTTTAAAGGGGGTCTTGTTTGGTACACGCGTTGTCATGCTGCGTGTCTAGCGACGTTTGAGCTAATCTATCTGGCTCTTCACGATCGACACTGAAACAAGCCTATTTCTCATACTTATGGCAGCACTATCAGCCGCTTATATCTGAGTTAAACAGTTGCTTATGGTTTATTTTTAGCGAGGCATTTCTAAAGGTGGCGCTGATTATTTGGTATTTAGATAAACGAAAGAGTGGCATCAGTCTCATGTTTGTGCCTCTTCTTTCCCTAGAGCGGTGCTTCCCCTTTTCCTGAGCTGTGGCCAGGTGGGGTGAGGTTTGTACATCTCCCAGATCGGGTAAGGTGTTTTTCTCCCTTGATCACTTGTAATTTCTAGTTTATGTGGAGACATCAGTACTAAATCACACGGGGTAACAACATTATATGTTACTTAGTACTTAATGCAAGGATGCCTAATTTAGCACCTGGTAGACTCATGCAATGGTGTGAACGCGACATTTATTGACAGGGGATTTGTTCTAAATCCTTCTCTCTTTTTTCACCATTCTTAGATATTGATCTGAACTGGGAAGGTGGAAAATGATACGGACACCTAGTGGATTCAGGTGATCTCTGTATTATGTATGGTTTTGAGCACAGTTTTTTTCATTATCACTAGGTTGCAGTAGCTGTGAGTAGAGATTGGTCCTGAAGAAAGCAATGGCAAACTGCCTTATTTGCTGAAACATGTCGACCTCAATATACATCTAGAAAGTTATAATGCTTTGATTGTCTCTGACTACTTTTTAATATTGGTATAGTGGGTAACAACAGAATAAAATTTGCTTTCAGTGTCCTCTAATCCAATTTTAACGCACTTTTTCTTTTTCACACACACTTCTTTGCACTGCGACATCAGTCGCTGATACTTGTACATCCTCACAAATGAGTAGTAAGACCACGTAAGATCTGTCTGAACGATTGAAGGCTTCTTTAACATCTGGGCCCTCCTCGTGAAAGACGAGTGGCACCCTTTATGGTGGTCTTAAAAGAAACCCAAATGATGAAGGGCGGTTTCGTGTGGTGACTGATGGGCATCCTTTCCTGACCACTATGAGGGTTTTGGTGAAGGGTGACTGTGGGTGGACCATACACGAGGGATGGTGATTTCGTTTCTTGTTTATTTTTTGTCTTGCGTTCACTTAGCAGCCCTGAGACCCTCTGGTATTTCTGTAGTTCAACAGCTTACTTTCACCTGGATGAATAATACCTTTGCTTACCAGTTTCCCAGCCGCCAGAACTCCACTGGATGCTAGCCAATCCACATTTTCTTTAGAATCGGTTTCATCTTCTTCAAGGCAGTCCCAACCAACACAATGCCCTACCAGGTAAGCAAACACTCTGGCAAGAGTCTTGCTTTGGATCAAAACGTAGATTAATGATTATTGCTAAATGTTATGAATTATAGGATTTTACTAGATTTTGCCTGATGTTTTATAACTATCTCCTGATCACTGTTCACTGTATAAATGTTTTAATGCCATTTGCTCTGCTCAATAAAAAAAATCAACAACAAAAAAAAGAGTCTTGACCGAGCCATTTTAGAGAGCAAGAAGGTCAACATACACTTTTTGATCTAATGAACAAAGGTGAGACCCTTGGATCCCACTCCCCTTGGCCTTTACTTGGACTACTACCTTCAATGCTTACTGAGACCTTATCAATGATACAATCTGTCACATCAGGGAACTTGAAAGAGGTGTGTTGTACTTGGGGATGTACTTTTTTGCACCTTAAAGGTAAAAGCGGAACCACAGCATTATGACTTAAGCTGCCCCATAGCAGTTTATGTTTCAAGCTGAGTCTCACTCCTGAACAATATATGGGGATTATCAATTAACATCCCTCCCCATCACGAATCTTTTTTCTCCAATTTATGACCCACCCTCCTCAGTTTAACCCTTCTCGGACAGATATTTGCCCAATCTGCCCAATCTGCTTCTGTTGCGCTAACCTGCATTCTACAAGGAGGGACAACTCACCTGTTGCAGTGGTGGCGAACCTCCGTTGTCACTCTGGACCAACTGTTCATGGAAGGGATTTCGGTCTCATTTGAGGACCTTTGAGAGATATATACTATCCTTGCGGGACAGTTACTGACTCATGCAGCTCTTGGGGAGGAGGGGGGTTGTTGGGGAGGTTTGGGGAGACGTGAACAAAGAATCCAAAGTAGATGATGTACTGCCGCGCTCACATGGGGCCCAGAGAGATGTCGTATTGCCAATGTATACACAGTGATGGGTCAAGCAGTGGGCCTAGCATTATCAGGTCTATAAGACGGATGGAGTCATGATCTACAGATTGCCCTAAACGATGAAGACCGGAATAAAATATTGAGCCACATCCTGCACGTCTTGAGGACGAGCTTCTGAAACTGTTCCAATTCAACTATGTCCACCGCACATATCTAAGCACCACACGTCTGCACAGGATGTTTGGCATGGTGCCCCAAGAATGCCCTAGATGTGAAGCAGCGCAAGAAGGCTTTTACCATATGATGTGGCTGTGCGCAGCTCTGCGCCTCTTCTGTACTGATGTCTACACCTATCTCACACCCGTCACTGGTAGGCAGCACATCAATAAGCTCAAGAAATGTCTGTTGGGCTTGATGCCTAGCCCCAAGGCGGACAAGGAAAGGAGTAGGCTTATAGACCTGGCAGTCGTGCTGGAGTGCTGAGCGATAGCGATGCATTGGCAGGCGACCACTGCACCGGCTCTAGCAGTTTGGAGAGACAATTATCGATGCTGACCAAGAGCAGAAAACATGTGCTCTAGTGGCTCTGCCAACAGGCTGGGCGGGACACCTTTAGCATGGGATGGGGCGTGTTACTGCTAGCATTGGAGTCTGATTCAGACGTGGGGCTATCTTGAGATGGTGTGACTAAGGTGATACTAAAAGTTCTACCCACTAATGTCTTAGCGTTTGGCCCCTTCCTTATGTTCCTGTGTAATGTTCAATGTGGCTCCAGGATATTTAATCCCTTTGTATATGTACTTCTAAAGTGCATGACCGTCTGTGTACGATACTGTTGTCCTTGTAAATGGCCCATGTCAGTTTCTTCCTTAACATGTAAACTTTTAATAAAGAATACTTTTTTAAAACCCAGGGGATATAAGTGGTTTACTAATTGTCTATAAGCCGCTTCCCAATGCGTTGTTTGCTCCTTCTGTGTTTTGTCCATCTTGTTATTTTCCTTCAGCATATACTTAAACTATATATTGTTTTTCTACCTGTTTGCGAAGGACCAGTTGCCAAAAGAACTAAAAAAGTGAATGGAAATAGAGAATAGGTGACATCGTTGTATTTACAATGTGGGTCATGTCAGAACACTTTCTTGCTTTGTGCGGCCACAGTCACCACAGAATCAATGTCTTTCTCGCTCCCTTTACCACTATTTTTAATTAGCCTTTTTCTTCAAAACACCCACAATGCACTTGTCCATTGTTCTGCCACAGCAACCAATTTAGAGTGGCTTCGCCTACTAAAGTAGTAGGGATTGAGGACAACACTCTCTAAAACTGTGATATTTTACCTATTTTATTCACGCAAATAAATGATTTTTTTTACAGTGTTAATAGAAGTTTTTGTCCATCATGTAATATTGTTTTATTGTTCCCCTGATGTGTTAAAATTGCGTAAAGTTAGTGGGTGTGTCACTAAACTACTAATTCACGCACCATATAAATGTGAGTGCAATTTTCCGACTTTTGATCGATATCATTGACAGATGTCTGCTTGTAGCTACGTAGAACCTGGTAGGTCGCCATCGAAGTGTTATTATTAAAAACTGGGCCAGTGTGCCCCACTTGCAATGGCCGTTCTATGAATGTCTTCCAAATTGATTGCTGTTTTAATCTCTCACTACTGTGGAGTATTTAATAACCCTCACTTCTTTCAATGCTGTTTTCAGCCCAAATCATACGTTACCTCTTTTTGGATTATTTTCGTGAATTTAAATGTAATTGACTGATAGTCTTCCCTCTAAATAAGCAGTATCATGAAATGATCTTTGTCGGTCGGCACAGAAGCTGAGTATCCTTTGTTCTAGTCTGCCTAAGACACCTAGAATTTGCTGAAATTTCTTTTTTTAGATATTAAGTAAGATCAGGGTAAATAATAAGCATGCATTACTTTATGCACTTAAATAGTGTTCTCTATTTGAAGAGATTGGCCTCACTCGGTGTAATAATGAAATCCGGATAGCATACATCCAGGTTTATTTGCACATTTGAATGTGTTGCGAACTTGTGCCTTATCAATGCTGATGTGTTGAATGCCATGCCTTTGAATGAATGAAGTAAATGCTAGCTTTACTTCGCGGGACCCGACACAGAAAATACTAATAATACGCACTTTCATTCTGTAGGTGAACAATACAGGGTGAAACATGTCACTTCCCTGAGTTTGTCCAATTAGTTGATGGCCTAGTGTGCGCCACATACCAAGCAATAGATTTAGGATGTCATTTGCCTGGCAGGCCAATGTCAAGGTTTGCATAGAAGGCACTTGAAATGAGGGCGCCATGTTGTTTTTGCCCAGATTATCAAACTTTTTATTTTTCAGAAACAAATTTTCAAATTTGGGGTTTGTTTCTGAAAAGCAGAAGGCTAAAGGGTCTGATGCACTGTAATATTTTAACCAGTAAGTGGGGGTCAATAATATTGTTTCCTGTACTAGACTACCAGCCCACACCTAGAGGTCCCGTCCCAGACAAGAAACATGTACAAACGAAGGACCTTGTAACTTACGCTGAGGCTAATTGCGTAGGGCCAATGGTCAGAGGTTTTTCCACGGTAAATCTTGCCGAGCCTCGTTTACCAATAACATTGGACTTTGTAACTTCAACATTGAGGGCCTCATTTATGAGGCTCTTGCATCATCGGAACGTCACTTTTTGTGACGTTCTGTGGCGCAGAAGCCTGCGTGATATTTATCAGGCAGCACTATGCCACTTTTTTGGGCTTAATGCTGCCTGATAAATATCAGTCCCTCTAAAGCAGTTTTCTGCGTTAAAGGGGTGTTGCTGGGGGCGTTCCCAGCAACATACATGGCCTTTTGACACTGCCCAGGATTTACGAGAAATCGTAAATCTGAGGCAGTGCCAAAAGCTTATGCCTCCCCAGGGGAGGAGTAATGGAGGTGCAACGGGTAGAAATATCTTTATTTCTCCTCGTTTTTCCTATTTATATGTGTGCTGCATTCTGCAGCACGCATAGAAAGAGTAAAATACTCTTGTGATTATTTTTGTACAGAAAGGTTTCCCTTACTGTACAAATATAATCATCCCCGCAATACAGGCACCCTTGCACCATTGTGCAAAGGTGCCCGCATTGGCGCAGGAAGCCCATGGTGCGCCGGCGCAGAGGAAAAGGACAGGAATGCACCATATCTTATAGAGACGGCGCATTCCTGCCCTTTTCTTTTGCCTTGGGAAGCGCAGCAGGAAGACCTGCTGCACTTCCCTATGGCAAAACCTCATAAATGAGGCCCTATATTCATAAGATATTAAATCAGACCATATATCAGAAGGCTACAAGTGGGACAAAAATTACTATTCATTGAACAGTTGATGTGAGGTGTTGGTAGTTGAGAATATAGATCATATAATGTAGGAGCATGAACAATGTAAGCATCGTATATTTTGGATTTGTTATTTGGTGCCTAATGCCTATCTATGACTTGAACTCCAAAGAAAGTCATATTTCGAACTATATATCAAGGATAAATGGACATTGTATCTACACAATTGAAGGTTTAGAATATTAAAAAGTAAAAGAGTGTAGAATACATATGATTTAATTAAGTTACTAGTTTACTAGTGGACGCCTGAATGGTGGCCATCAGACCTGGGCCCCAATCCTGCCCCCAAGTTTGTGGTGAAAAACCTAGGCATCCGGCTAGATCAAGCCCTAACTCTAAAAGAGCAAGTAAATTAGACAGCTGGCTCATGCTTCCATGTAATCGGATTGCTCCGAAGAGTCTTTCCGTTACTTCCGGACTCCACCCGGAAAACTTTGGTCCAGGCCTTAGTGCTTAGCCGCTTGGACTACTGTAATGGGCTGCTGATTTCAGCTAATGATACCTTACTTCAAGTAGTCCAAAATACAGCGGCAAGGCTAGTCCAGAATGCGCCACCTAGGTGGCCATCGCGCCCTCTGTTGGTGAAGCTCCATTGGCTGCCTATCCGCCAACAGATCAAGTTTAAAACGTGCTGTCTTATCCATAAAGCTCTCCGGAACATGGCCCCCTCTTATCTTGCGGAAAAATGTACACCTTATACCCCTTTACGTGCTCTCCGCTCCAGCAGTAAATTTCTTCTTGAAGTTCCTACTATTAAGAGGGCAAGATTGGGAGGGAAGGCCCTCTCCTACCTTGTCCCTAGCCTCTGGAACAAACTTCCTGTTTCTCTTAGACTATGTCCAGAATACGCTAAGTTCAGGAAACTGTTAAAGTCCTTCCTGTTCCGCACTTACTAAGTATTCTAGGATCTTCAACCTCTTTCAAGTGTCCATTTAAACGCAGAGATAATCCTTTGGGAGCCGATTCTAGCGCTATATAAACATATAACTAAAATAAAATAAAATAAATAGTATGCTTTGTAGATAACCACAAACAGTAAGGGGCACATTAGAATGGCGGGCGGGCTTTGGCCGGCAGCCACCCTAGCGGAAATTGGGACCGTCCGCTTAAAGGGCGGGGGTCCCGACATTGCCATTAGGATGCCCCCGCCACAGTGGCGGGCGCACTCCTCAATTTAACATTGTGGCGGGCGGTGCTCACTGCACCGCCCGCCACAATGTTAAAAAACAAAAGCACGCCTTTGCACAATCGAAGAGGCAGGCACCGCGCGGTGCCTGCCTCTTCGATTATGCAAAGGCAGGGGGGTACCACAGGTACCCCCCGTGTGCCACTCCCCTTTGGCCTTCACTCTGGGGGCCCACAGGGGCCCCCCAGAGTGAACACCGCATGCCTTTCCATGGCAAGCTATTGAGAAAAGCCCATAGTAATATGGTGGGCGGGGTCTAACAGACACCGCATCCATGTTAGTCGTTTTCCGCCCCGGCCGCAAGGCGACATGGGCGGAAAACAGCCGGGCGGTGTTTTTCACCGCCGCCTTCCCCTCCGCCATCCTAATATGGCGGGGGGGATTTGGACTAGCGATGTCGGGCGGTTTGCCTCCGCCAGGTCGGCGGTGGCCACCGCCAACCTGGCAAAGACAAACCGCCCGACATCGTAATGGACCCCTAAAGCTTTTTCACTTTAAACACTGTGACTCAGGATATTTATTTTCAGATGTAGCAGTGGAAACACAGATCTCTATGCATTGAAAACTGAATTAGGCTGCCGGGACAATACCACAATGTGTGTAGAAAATGTAATTTCAGAATAAGGGAGAGCTACCTCCGTCACAGTGGCATCAATATAGAAAACATGTGAATGGGCCGCGGATGGATATATTTCTTTTTAATGGTCTTTAAGCCTTGGGACAAGTTCATTACCCTCAGAAAAAGTCAAAACACTTGGATTCATTTTTGGCCGAGGCCTCAGTGGTACTCCTAAACTAAATGAAGTGATTACAAATATTGACTTTTTACCCTGAACGCCGAAAACCCCAAAAGAACCTGAAAACAGCGAAACAAGGTGAGGAGCATATAGTGAAGCGGATGATACAATCTGGGCCTTAAAAACAATTCACTGTTTCCTGCTGGAGACTAGGATCACATTAAAAGCTGAAGGACTACCAGGAAAAAGGTCTGTGGTACATAAACTAGTGCCACATTATACCCCTTTCAGATCCTTAAGAACAGCAAATTTCCACACATTAATCTAGCTAATGCCAGATGGATGGAGATAGAGCCCTCAAAGAACATGGTCATGAGATTTCCAATACCTTAAATTCAACATTGAAAGCAGAACCTGTTATATGGCCTTTAGAGACATTGTCGACATTGCTAAGTTAGCATGAGCTTAGCTGCCATGATGCTGCTTTTGCACATGTTACTACATGACTTTGTTTTGCAAGACTAAGGGGCTCATTAGGATGGCGGACGGAAGAGCCACCGCGGCCCTGGAGTAGGCGGAAATAGCCTTTTCCGTGTCCGCCTGCCGCGGATACTCCGTCCGCCATATCAGGATAGGAAAACGTGTCAAATTTCCGTCCGCGACGGAAAAGCACGCTCCGCCGCCGAACTACACACGAGACCGTGGCGGACCGAACACATCCGGAGGCCCCGCCGTACGTACTGATGTCGAAGACCGTCCCCCAAATCAAGATGGCGGAAAATACACATAAAACCGCAGCGGAAAAACAACCTGTCTGAACACGGCGGAATCCCCACTGCGAAGATAGGTGACATAGCAGAGATACCCACCGCAAGCTGACCACCACCATGGACCCAGCGCTACACGCTTTCCCGATGCTCTTCGCGATCCACCACGTCCTAGTCATGGCCCACCATGGACGACGACGCAGGTAAGGCACAAACCATTGGCTGTCTGCAGGGGAATACCAGTAAGGGACGTGACGTAGGGAGGGGGAGTGTCATGTTACCGAAACCACTGATGAGAAGCAAATACAAATACACATTAGTAGTACGCAAGCAGGAATGACAACGACAGACCACGAGACCTGATAGACTACCTTTATTGTACAAAATAGGGGTATAATCACAGTGTATGCGTGAGCATGGGCAAAGTGGGCACCACAGCAGCTACATCATTGGCAGTCAACGAGAGGGCAGAATGCAGTATCAGAGCATCAACAGGGCATTGTGGAGTACAGAGCAGGTACATCAGAGCAGGTAACGAGAGGGCATAATGCAGTATCAGAGCATCAACAGGGCATTGTGCAGTACAGAGCAGGTACATCAGAGCAGGTAACGAGAGGGCATAATGCAGTATCAGAGCATCAACAGGGCATTGTGCAGTACAGAGCAGGTACATCAGAGCAGGTAACGAGAGGGCAGAATGCAGTATCAGAGCATCAACAGGGCATTGTGGAGTACAGAACAGGTCCATCAGAGGCAGTAAACAAGAGGGCAGAATGCAGTATCAGAGCATCAACAGGGCATTGTGGAGTCCAGAACAGGTCCATCAGAGGCAGCACGTGAGAGGGGCTAAGTGCATCAACAGTCCATTGCACAGAACAGGCCCATCAGAGGCAGCACGTGAGAGGGGCTAAGTGCATCAACAGTCCATTGCACAGAACAGGCCCATCAGAGGCAGCATGTGAGAGGGGCTAAGTGCATCAACAGTCCATTGCACAGAACAGGTCCATCAGAGGCAGCACGTGAGAGGGGCTAAGTGCATCAACAGTCCATTGCACAGAACAGGCCCATCAGAGGCAGCACGTGAGAGGGGCTAAGTGCATCAACAGTCCATTGCACAGAACAGGTCCATCAGAGGCAGCACGTGAGAGGGGCTAAGTGCATCAACAGTCCATTGCACAGAACAGGTCCATCAGAGGCAGCACGTGAGAGGGGCTAAGTGCATCAACAGTCCATTGCACAGAACAGGCCCATCAGAGGCAGCACGTGAGAGGGGCTAAGTGCATCAACAGTCCATTGCACAGAACAGGCCCATCAGAGGCAGCACGTGAGAGGGGCTAAGTGCATCAACAGTCCATTGCACAGAACAGGCCCATCAGAGGCAGCACGTGAGAGGGGCTAAGTGCATCAACAGGGCATTGTGGAGTACAGAGCAGGTACATCATAGGCAGTAAACGAGAGGGCAGAATGCAGTATCAGAGCATCAACAGGGCATTGTGGAGTACAGAGCAGGTACATCAGAGCAGGTAACGAGAGGGCATAATGCAGTATCAGAGCATCAACAGGGCATTGTGCAGTACAGAGCAGGTACATCAGAGCAGGTAACGAGAGGGCATAATGCAGTATCAGAGCATCAACAGGGCATTGTGCAGTACAGAGCAGGTACATCAGAGGCTGCACAACTACGTGTCCCTACCAACCCGTCACAGGGACCACAAGAGTGCCACGCAGTTCTCAATGGACACACCATGTGAAGTAACATTTGAGTGAAGTGTACAGCACCTCACATCACAGAATCAGGGGGACTGCGTGAACTACCTGCCTCGGACACACTGGCAGCACCAGCAACAGGAGTGTGAGACACAGCCACAGCCCGAGTGACACACACATGGGCCACGGACCCAGACACACTGGCAGCACCAGCAACAGGAGTGTGAGACACAGCCACAGCCCGAGTGACACACACATGTGCCACGGACCCAGACACACTGGCAGCACCAGCAACAGGAGTGTGAGACACAGCCACAGATGTAGTCACTGACACGTGAGCCACTGACCCAGACAGACTGCCAGCACCAGAAACAGGAGTGTGCAACACAGCCACAGATCTCCTAACTGACACGTGAGCCATAGACCCAGATACCCTGCCTGGATCTGCTACAGGAGAGGGCACAACTGACACTGTGCCACCATCTGATACATGAGAGTCAACTGCACCAGCGCCACTGGGACAACTGAAATGATGAGCCACAGGGCTGTATGGGCCAGGAGGCAGGGTGGGCCTGAGAGCTGGGGATAGCTCACCTAGAGCCAAATCGGGGTTGGCAGGTGTCAATGGTGTGTGTCTGCGTTTCTTAGGGAGGTGTGAGTGCACCCTGGACAGGACTGGACTGCCAAGTGGTGGGGACTCCAAAGAATCACCACCCAGCATAGGTGGAGCAACTGCTGCCGGGGATCTGGTTTCTGGGGACGTGCTGGAGCCTGCTTGTCGTTTGCTCTGTGCCTGCCGCCTGGACTCGGAATGATGTGTAATGGGGGATGCAACAACAGGGGACACCCACCTCTGCTTCTGACTGGCCTGGATGGGAGTGGAGGTATGGGGGGACTCCGCCGCGGAGACATCAGTTTGGCGTGTAGTAGAAAACATCAGCCTCAGTGCAGCCAGGGGTGAAGTATGCCTGTCCTTGATAGCGCCATTGTCCATGCTAGATGCCTTGTCCGTAGGATGTGCCTTATCCTTAGGTGGAGTGTTGTCTCTGGATGTAGCCTGTGCCCTGCTCGCCGCTTGTCGTCTGTGGTGCACCTGTCTCCAGCAGACACCTGCTCTCTGTGTGTGTCCCTGCCCTTGGGAGTGGTCCTATCCACTGCTGTGGGCCTGCTCTTGGGAGTCTCCCTGCTCTTAGTAGGTGCCTTAGTCTTCTCACTGTCCTTGGGAGTGTCCCTTACCTCTGCTGTGGG
Source organism: Lissotriton helveticus (assembly GCF_964261635.1). Classification (NCBI taxonomy): domain Eukaryota; kingdom Metazoa; phylum Chordata; class Amphibia; order Caudata; family Salamandridae; genus Lissotriton; species Lissotriton helveticus. The sequence continues at coordinate 524,719,695 of NC_136061.1, forward strand.
CCTGCTCTTGGGAGTCTCCCTGCTCTTAGTAGGTGCCTTAGTCTTCTCACTGTCCTTGGGAGTGTCCCTTACCTCTGCTGTGGGCCTGCTCTTGGGAGTCTCCCTGCTCTTAGTAGGTGCCTTAGTCTTCTCACTGTCCTTGGGAGTGTCCCTTACCTCTGCTGTGGGCCTGCTCTTGGGAGTCTCCCTGCTCTTAGTAGGTGCCTTAGTCTTCTCACTGTCCTTGGGAGTGTCCCTTACCTCTGCTGTGGGCCTGCTCTTGGGAGTCTCCCTGCTCTTAGTAGGTGCCTCAGTCTTCTCACTGTCCTTGGGAGTGTCCCTCACCTCTGCTGTGGGCCTGCTCTTGGGAGTCTCCCTGCTCTTAGTAGGTGCCTTAGTCTTCTCACTGTCCTTGGGAGTGTCCCTCACCTCTGCTGTGGGCCTGCTCTTGGGAGTCTCCCTGCTCTTAGTAGGTGCCTTTGTCTTCTGACTGGCCTTGTCCAAGGAACAGTCCATGGACATGTGAGTATCCCTTGCCTTGGGAGTACCTTTCGTGTTGAATGCCTGTGTAGCTCTGGAAGGCATGTCCCCCAACAACACTTGTGGATCCTGTGTGTGTACTCCAGTGCATCTGACGTCGTCTACCTGAACAGATTTAGCTGATCTAGGGGATGGGGTCTGTGCCCTGCGTGCCCTGACGTGGTGTCTGACGCTGCTTCTAGTGCAATGACCTGTATTTGAGTCCTGCTCAGAATAATCACTACCCCCTGAGACATCCAGCGGTGTAGATGGGGAAACAGAAGTAGCACCCTGTTCGTTCGACTGTACTATTGCAGACGACACACTGCTTGCCAATGACTGCACTGTCCTGTGTAGACCTGCAAGATCGCCATGCATCCCTTCCATGAATGCCACCACCTGCCCCAACTTCCTATCATGGTCCTGGAAAGCATTTGTCATATTGGTCTGCCCCACACACAGCTGTCGCAGCAGATCAACGGCCTCAGCACACAGTGCATTTTGGCTCACCGTGGCAGGGGCAGCGGTGCCTGCACCGAACGCCACTCTGCTCCCCCTACTCCTCCGGCCACGAACAGTACATGGTGCAGTTGGCGGAAGTGTGGGCCCTGTGTGCTGTCTTACGACAGAAGGTGATGAGTGCCCACTCCCAGTCTGTGACAACAGTGCAGGCTCACCAAGAGTGTCCGACGAGGAGGACGATGGTGTCTCCACATGCGAGTCCTCAGGGACGGTCCTGTCCCCCTCTCCGGCGCTGGCCTCCTCCGTGTCAGTCTGCGTGTGTGCGAAGTCTGAGCCGGACTCATTTCCTCGGCTACTCTCCACCGTCTGTGGCTGAGTGTCCTCTGTCAAAGCTGAAATGCACAGAAAAGTTGTGTGAGTCATGGGCACACTCACGTACAGAAGGAACAGGATAGCCAACTCACATAGCAGACAAAGGTTTAGGAGCCCTCATCCTGCACATGGCCCACCCCTACCAGTCATCCTCACATTTTCTGCCATGGGGCCATGGACCACTAGGGGATGTGCTTTAACACTCAACTACTGAGCAAGTGGCGTGTCAACATGGCGGACCTGGATGTCAAATGAGTACCACCCAATGGGACCAAAATGGCATCACAGGCATACATACGCAACACGGAACTCAAAAGTGTGTCTGTGCACCAATACATGCATAGCACTCACAAGTTTCCTACACAGACAGTATGCTCACCGCTAGTTTGCTGTTGATCGGCACTCAGACGTTCGGCCAGTTCAGGATGCGTCACTGCAATGATACGGTGCATGAGAGGGGTCATGGAGCGTCGGGCCAGACGGGGCGTCCTTGGAATCAGGCCCAGTGTTACTTCCGCTACATTCTTGCTCAGCCTGGAAATGTCGTCCCAGCGTTTGTGGCAGTGTGTATGTCGTCTGTTGCACACCCCCAATGCCCGTACTTCCCGTGCTATGCTCCTCCACAGGTCCTTGCGAAGGTGCAGCTTGACCTACCATGATGGGAGACAAAAGAGTTTAAGTCAGTGGACAGGTGGCCTGTCACACACATAGGGGCAAGACGTCACTGTCAGCAGCCATGCACAATCAGGAACATATGTCTAGCCCACACTACACAGCTAAGATAGAAATAGGCCTGATCATTTGGCCCCCTCATGCACACCAACATGTCCCACACTGCACTTACCACCCGTCCCGGTGCGCCGTAGAGGCGTCCATAGTTGCGGAGTACACCGTCCACGAGGACATCAAGCTCCGCGGCGGTGAAGGGTCGAGACCGGATCTCTTTGCCACGCGACATGGCAAGATCACGGAGTATGGCACTAGAGCAGCAGTCGGTGGTCAGCTCAGCAGCAGCAGCAGGTCGAGGTGATGGTCACAGGCAGCAGTCGGTGGTCAGCTCAGCAGCAGCAGCAGGTCGAGGTGATGGTCACAGGCAGCAGTCGGTGGTCAGCTCAGCAGCAGCAGCAGGTCGAGGTGATGGTCACAGGCAGCAGTCGGTGGTCAGCTCAGCAGCAGCAGCAGGTCGAGGTGATGGTCACAGGCAGCAGTCGGTGGTCAGCTCAGCAGCAGCAGCAGGTCGAGGTGATGGTCACAGGCAGCAATGGTCCCCAGGGTAGGAAGTTTCATTTTGCCCAACACACATATATAGGGCCCTCAGCACGTGTCAGTGGCATACGTCGCCAGCAATTGGTCAACCCTGGAAGCGTGATCGTGAAATGGGCCAATGACTGGCCCTGTTGTTGCGGTGCACAGCTTCCGCTACTTGCGATTGGCCGTATGCGGCCAGCGTCCCTCTTCCCATTGGCTGCATGTGCAGGGACCGTCACGGGCACACATCGGCAACCGCACGTGCAAGCCTCAGGCACGGATGCTTCAGTAGCAACAATGTACTATCACTGGCGCCTCCATGGCGGTGCACGTACACAGCGGGGGAGGTGCAGGCCTATACACCCTGTAGATGTACTCAATGGACATGCCAGTTCATGACCCCCCTTACAGTCACCTTGCATCAGCCACCGTACACCGGCCGGAGCGGCCGGCCCATGAACAACCGCCGTGCCAGGCCCTGCCCAGGACCGCCGTGCCGGCCATGGCAACAACCGCCATTGCACGGACCGCCAGGGAACGCCGGTAGTGGAAGGGCCGTGCAATGGCGGTGGTTGCCATGGCCGGCACGGCGGTCCTGGGCAGGGCCTGGCACGGCGGTAGTGGAAGGGCCGTGCAATGGCGGTGGTTGCCATGGCCGGCACGGCGGTCCTGGGCAGGGCAGGGCCGGCCGGCCGGCCGGCCGGTGAAGGCTGGATGATGCAATGGCACTGTAAGGGGGGGCATGACCTGCCATGTGCATTGACATCAGCTAATGGATGTGTTGGCCTGCACGTCCCCCGCCGATCACGTGCCCCGCCATGTTGGCGCCAGTGATACAACATTGTTGCAAATCGACCATCCGTCCCGGAACCTTGCACATGCACTTGCCGGTGTGTGGGCGTGACGGTCTGTGCACGTGCAGACAATGTGAATGTCGAAGGCGGCCCGCGTATGCCCAGACGTAAACAGCGGATGCAGTGCACCGCCATGGCGTGGTCAATGTTTGCATCTTAGCCGATGATGCACCTTGTACCATTGTCTGCAGCTGCCTGCTCACGGTTGTGTGCGTGATTGCGTGGCTACACATGTCATGCTCCATCCCATGTGTGTCCATACCATGGCCATCGGTGAGCCACAAGTGTCCATCACGTGTGCATGTCCACATCGGGTAGTACCCTACACAAGTTTGTCGTACCTCACATGTACACAGTAGATCCCGTATGTATGGGCACCTGTGAATCAGTTGTCAGTGAGTGGTATGTGTCAGATGATGACTATGGTGGGGGTTCTGTTGTGTACTGTACATGTGTGTTGCCTATTGTGTCCCCATGCATGTGATGTCCGTATGCCCACCATTCCTGGTGTTGCCATTTGTGCATCATGAAATGGGGGGGTGGGGGGGTGTTTAATTTAGTATGTGTGCATGTACTTGCATGTGTGCATGTGATGTTGGGCCTACACATGTGGGTCATGTCACATGTCTGGTTGGCAGTGATGTTGAGGTGAGACACTGTGCATTGCACATGTTGCTAAACATCATGTTGCTAGTGGATGCACATTGTTGCTACGTCAATCCATGTTGTCCTGACAATCAGAGGAGTCACACATATGACAAGCATACAGTGGATACTACATGTTGGTAGAGGGCGTTGACATGTGATTGAGTTGCACACACATGCGTTGTATGTGATTTGACTTCCATTCCATCTACTCCCACACAGGAGGGCTCCAAATGTCCTTCGCCCATACACTGTGCTGGAGGATATGGTGGACGAAGAGGTGATCCGGAAATTCAGGCTGGATCGCCGTCGATTGTTGGAACTTGTGACCCTATTGTCTCCTCACCTGCAGCCGCGAAGAACCTATCCAGGTTCCATGACACCCACGCAAAAGGTGATGGCGGCACTCCATTTCTTTGCAACAGGCACATTCCAGTACACAGTTGGAGATGCCGGGGGAATGTCACAGGCCATGTTCAGCACGGTACTCCGGGATGTACTGACAGCCATGATGCTGTACAAGCATGACTATATACATTTCCCTCAGGCGGCGGAGTTGGCAGCGGTCAAAGCTGACTTCTATGCCCTGGGTCGTATACCACACGTTGTGGGTTCCATTGATGGCACGCATATCGCTATCATTGCACCACGGGCACGTGAGCAGGTGTATAGGAATCGGAAACACTTCCATTCCCTGAACGTGCAGGTGGTGTGCCAGGCCGACAACATCATCTCACATGTGTGTGCAAGATTCCCTGGCTCTGCACATGACGCCCACATCATGCGGAGCAGCATGGTCCCCCAACTGATGGCAAATCTGCGTCCGGCACAAGCGTGGCTTGTTGGTGAGTATGCTGTGGTGACAGGAGTGATATCTGTGTGGCATGGTGTGCCCCACAATGCAGGTTGTGAGGTTTCTCTCTCTCTCTCTTCCACCAACACAGGCGACTCGGCTTACCCAAACAGGCCTTGGCTGCTCAGTCCCTTACGCAATCCCACTACAGCTGGAGAAATGAGATACAATGATGCCCATGGTAGGACACGTCGAGTGGTAGAACGGACATTTGGCCTGCTCAAGTCTAGGTTTCGGTGCCTGGATAAGACTGGAGGGGCCCTGCCTTACTCACCAGGCAAAGTATGCAAGATCGTGATAGCGTGCTGCATGCTTCACAACCTGGCTGTGCGCTATAACATTGAACTGCTCTTTGACCCTGATGAACTGCAAGTTCCTCGCCCTCCCGACCCACCCATGTCAACTGATGAGGATAGTGCTGAGGAGGAAGGTGTGGACCAGAGGCGCCAGATCATTGATCGCTACTTCCCTTGATTGTGAGTGTGCTCCTCTTGTGCTGCTTGGGTATGCCCTGTGAATGTGTGCTGGTGTTGTGGCATAGTGGTGTGCTTCATCTCTGTGTTCTGCTATGTGATGCATGCATGTGTGTGTGTGTGCTAAATTGTGGCCAATGCACGTCTCCATGATGTGTGTCGTCTCATCCATTACTGTTGTGATGCGTGTGGGTTGTTAAATGTCGCACTGCAGTGTGTTCTGATGAGTGTGATCATGTTTCCTGACGTGTCTTTGCGGTTTCTATTTTCCCTAGGTCACTCCCGCAGCGCCATGATTCTGTACCAGTTGGATACCTGTACCTAGTAACATCTGTTTCTGATGCATTCATGTGAATAAACATGGAGGCAACACATGATTGAGTGAGTAAGTGGCTTTTATTTACAAATTGTGCATGGGTGTAGGTGCATATTTACAAATGAGTGAAGGGGTGGGGGAGTGAGAGTAGAAGGTTATGGCAGATGAAATGTCCGTGCGGACACCACATAGGGTGGTGTCTGCCTAGTACAGCAGGCCTGTGGCAGGTGGGACCGGATAGTTGGCAGGGTGAATGGCATGCGCAGGTACTGGTACAGTCATTTTCTGTTCCTCTTGGAGCGTGTGGCAGCTGCTTCCACACTGCTGTCGCCCACTTCCAGCCTCGGACGGCCCCTCCGTCTTTGTGCCGCTACGGAGTCAGCTGGTTGCGCTGGGGCATCGGGTACCACATCCGCCGCAGGTGGCGGTGGCGGTGGCGGTGGCCTGATTGTCCTGGTGAAGATGTCCACTAGTTGGCCAAGCCGCCTCTCAATGGCCCCCAACATTGCAGTGTTATCTACAAAGTCCTGGTGGGCCCGGTCTGCCTGTGCCTGACCACGTTGATAGCTCACCTCCACCCTGCCCAGTGCCTCCAATGACTGTTGCACTGGATTGGGTGTGTTGGTATCCTCGCGTCTTTTTTGGCGTATGCTCCTGCCTGCCGGATCTGGCCTTGCATCTCTGCCTTGCCTCACACTCTCCCTGCGTGGCTGGGATGGCGCTGGCACGGCGTTGGCCGTTGGGTTGGGCAGGGTGGCAGGGGCAGGAGTGGTGGTAGTAGTGGTGGTAGTGGAGGTGGTGCTGGTGGTGGCTGTGCAGGTCACAGTGGCCGGTGTTGTCACAATGGCAGAGGCCGTAGTTGTTGGTGCAGGGGTGACCTGGGAGCCAGATGGCCCTGGCTGGCTGCTTGTGCCGGGATCATCCTCTGCCCCGGAGGTGGCTGGCCAATCGTCCCCTGAGACGTCTGTGATTGGCGAGTCTGGAGGGCGGGTGTTGCTTCCAGCTGTCAGATTTGGATGACCTGCAAAACCAAAATGTGAGGATGAGTAATGTGGACTTGACAGGTTGTTTTCATTTCTTTGCCGATTCTGTCTGCACTGGTACTCACCCCACCCACCACCACCACCGCCATCCCTATGGACATGGGGGCCTGTTGGGAGTTGTAGTTACATCCCCTCACACCCACCACCACCGCCATCCCTATGGACATGGGGGCCTGTTGGGAGTTGTAGTTACATCCCCTCACACCCACCACCACCGCCATCCCTATGGACATGGGGGCCTGTTGGGAGTTGTAGTTACATCCCCTCACACCCACCACCACCGCCATCCCTATGGACATGGGGGCCTGTTGGGAGTTGTAGTTCCATCCCCTCACACCCACCACCACCCACCACCACCACCACCACCGCCATCCCTATGGACATGGGGGCCTGTTGGGAGTTGAAGTTACATCCCCTCACACCCACCACCACCCACCACCACCATCACCACCGCCATCCCTATGGACATGGGGGCCTGTTGGGAGTTGTAGTTACATCCCCTCACACCCACCACCACCGCCATCCCTATGGACATGGGGGCCTGTTGGAGTCATTTCGACGTTGGTGAGTATGTGGACTGCATGCATGGGTTGGGGTCTGGGAGATGTGTCTTCACAGTTGTGTGAGGCACACCATGTAGTTGTGCTCGTGGTGCTTGGTTTGTACTTACCAGCCTCTTCTCCCTCAGGAAGTCCATCAAGGCTCTCAGGGTGGATGATGGTCATCACCTTCTCCTCCCACTCGGTGTAGGGTAAGGGCTCCGGGGGGGTTCCACCGCCTGTGTGATTAGCCCGGAGATAGTTCTTTGCTCGTATGGATTTGACTCGGGTCTTTAGATCATGCCACCGCCTCTGTATGTCCTGCTTCGTCCTCGGGACGCTCCCGGAGGCATTCACCCTGGTGACTATCCGGTCCCACATGCTGTTTCTCCTGGCTATGCTGGTCTGCTGCACTAGGGCCCCGAATAAGTGGGGTTCCACACGGATAATCTCATCTACCATAACCTTCAACTCGGTGTCAGTGAATTTTGGTTTTTTTTTTGGTGCCATGGTGTGTGGTGCTCGGGGTGTGGGTTTGCGTGGATGGGGAGGTGCAGGTGTGTGGTGTGTAGGATTGGTGTGGTGGGTGTTTGTGTGGTGGGTGTTTTTGGGTGTGGGTTGTGTGAATGCTATTTGTCTTTGGTCTCAGTTCAGTGGTGTGTCCTGCTAGCAGCTATGCTGTGATGCAGAGGAGTTGTGGAGTGGGTGGGAGTTCTTTTATGGTGTGTGTCTAGGCCGTGTCTGAATGGTTATTGGCAGTCAGGTGGTAGGTGGGAGTGTTGCCAGGTGTGGATTGTGTGGTGCTTGGCGGTGGATCATTGTGTGTTGTGATTGGTTTGGATGTTTTGGGTGGGTGGCCGTTTTTTTTCGTGTGTTTGGTGATAAACTTCCGTGGCAATGTATGGCATTGGTTTGACAGTAGGGATGTTGTTTGTGTTGTCGTTCCGCTGTGGAGCACGGATTCTCGGTGCATTGGTACCGCTGCGGACGTGGATGGCGGTGACTACCGGGGTACTTGCGGAGTTATCCTAATTGCGGACACGGACATTGCGCAGGTATCGCGGGGGTAGTGGATGTATTCGCGGTCATGTGCGTACGCGGCGTTCGGTGTTCTTTCTGTTCCGTCCGCCTGCCGCGGACTCTGGTGTACTCCGACCGCCGCGGACGGGGATTGGTGTACTCCGTACGCCGCGGTTGGCGTTTTTTGCATGTTTTATCCTAATTGCTGTTGCGGATTTTCCGCGGACAGGTCCGGAGTATCTTGCCACCTTCCGCGGCGGACGGTACACGTTTCCGTCCGCCATCCTAATCGACCCCTATGTTTGTGCCTTTCACATGAGAACGGTCTGCTGTTTTGGCGTTCTTTGCTAAGTTCCTGGAGTTTAGTCTGAACACGATGTGCAAGGTCGATAAACAATGCCCCTTATTATTCTGTTCTGGTCAGTCCCTAGCACCTACACATAACATGCTAAACACAGCTGCAATGCTGGAGACTCATGCTTTGATATCATGGGGATGCATGTTGTTTTAACACACACTTGGAGAAAGCCTTTCCATTGAGAAGAGCTATGCTGTTCCTATGAAGTAAACCTTACATCCAGGCTTTAAGATATGTGGTCTGCATTCAAAGCTTAGTGATCTTCCTTTATATAACTAAACCTCTACCAGTCAAGGGGAGGGTGGTTAGGTCTTATTGTCCTTTTTCCACTATCTTTATATATTGAGTTTCCATTTTGTACTCCATGGAATTGTAACAATGCTAATTGTTTTGAGTTTTTGCATTTTGCTGCTTGTAGTGTCTCGTATACTGTATTGTAGAGCATGATAGTTAAAATAAACATTTTAAACTATTACAGTGACTCTGCCAAATCTTATTGTGGACAAGTAAGAGTGAGTGAGTGAAAGAGTTTGTCTTGCTGCCCTGATTCTTGAGAGAGTCAGGACTGTTGTGTTCTGGGTTGTCTAATCATTTGTAGCTTAGTGATTATTGGAGGAGAACAAATGAGACACTATAGATAGTCGGTTTGGGGATTTTGGGTACTAAGGTGGTAGGTTGGAACACACCTATACACTGACGTACTGTTTTCGTGCGCATAGTTCTATGTATGTGCAGAATCCCTGCAACATGGTGCTGCCAATGTTTGGTCTGGTTCTTATCTGCGAGATGATTGAGTAGTGCTTGTCCACAAAACACTCACTTCTGTTTCCGGAGACAGCTGTGATGGAGTAACCTCCTATATTGACGTTTTATAGGTTCTTTCAAGCTTGAAGTTTTAAAAGGTTCTTTCTCTTAGTGACCCGTTATTGCATTGCAGTATTTTAGGTTGTGTTGTATCTTTACCTTTAATGGTGTACATTCCTTGCTAGGAATGTCATTATGTCATGGGTTGAAATGTGATGATTTGAGGGTTGGACAGTTGTAACTTGGACCTGGACTGAACGACTTGCCTCCCTGTTGGGCGTAATTAAACTACTTAAATATCACTTGGTGATGTGTGGATCTTTTCATTACTGGCAACGATGAGCCCAACAGGCGATGAAGAACCCTGCGTGATTTGAATTTAAGGAATTGTGAAAGAAAAGGATTTCGAGGGCCACTGCGGTGTGGAAGTACTTTTATTATTTTTTTTTGGAATCCTTTCGAGTGGTTTCGACAATCTGATTTGATCTGCGAAGTGGCGCTGTCACATGCGGCAAGTACAGTGTGGAAGTGTTTAAATTATTTAAAGTATTTCGCGGAAGTGCCTACCTTCATAAAGTGCGTGTTTTGAAACGTCTGCGCGAGCGGTGCATGCGCCCTTGATCGGATTCCATGGCATTCAGTTGCAGACTTGCGCGGAAGAGCCGTCACGTTTCCTCTTCCGTCACACGTATCTCGTTGTGACACGCACGCTTGTTACACGCATTTTGCGGAAGTGCGCTCCGTTGTAAAATTTTCACTCGGATGTCACTGTATTATAATTGGATCGAGGCAAGTTGTTTAAAGAAAAGAAGGAAAACAAGTGTAGTTTAACCAGATGTCCATTGAAGCGAAGTGAAGAAGTATATATATATATATTTTTTTTTTTTTGGGGGGGTGAAAGAAAAGTGAAGTTCCTACCTGATGTGCACTGTGAAGGAAGGAAGAACCTGCTGAAGAGAAGTGAAGTTCATAATTATTATTTTTTTTAAATATTTTTTTTTGTGTTTGGTTAAAAGAAGCAGAACTGTTGTTTTGAAATCCTTATTTTAGGTTGTTGTTTTTCCTTCATTATTTTGAATTGTTATTTTAGATTGTTGTATTAGCTTGTTTAGTTAATTTTCCTTTTCAGGATGTCGTCATCAACGAGTGGGATGAATCAACCACCTCAGTTTTTGAGTGAGCAAGGTGAACCAATTTTACCATGGAAAAAATGGAAGCCAATTTTTGACTCATACTTGCTTGTTATTGGTGGTGAAAAGTTTTCTGCAATCAGGAAACAGGCTGTTCTATTAAACAATTTGGGTATTGAAGGAAGGAACATTTACGATAGTTTAGATACTATACCTATTGGTAGGGGTGCCGGTGAACCTAGTGATGTGTACGAAATGAGTGCGCTTCTCTTAAAGAATCATTTTGGAGCACGGATTAATGTTGTCATGGAGAGACATAAGTTTTTTATGCGTACACAGGGTAAGAACAAAAGAGTTGGAAATTATGTGGCAGCACTCAAATCTCTTGCGCAAACTTGTGAATTTGAACTGTTGACTGACTCCCTCATTCGTGATCAACTTGTACATTGCACTAATGATCAGAAGATTCAGGAGAAGTTATTGGCGAAAAACCCAAACTTGAAAGAGGCCATACTCATTGTGGAGAGTGTTGAACATACTTCTACTCGGGTGAAGGAGATTAGGAAGGGTCCTACCCAAAATGATTCTGTTTCTAGTATTGGCAATGAAAATCGACCAATCTTTCAACAGGAAATAAGTGTTTCTGCAGTAGGTAAAACTCCTTCAAAACAAGAGAAGTCTACATTAAAATTTAAAAGACATAAACAAAACAACAGTTTTAACAGAGACAGTAAGTTTAGATGCCCCAGGTGTGGTAGTGAGAAACATGGACCGAACTATGCAAATTGCTTTGCCAAGAGTACAGTTTGCAGGAACTCTGGTAGGAAAGGCCACTAGGCAAGGATGTGTAAAAACAGCAAAGTTAATTTTGTAGACGACGAAGAAGAGTACATTAAAGATTCTGTTCATTGCATCACGAATTTGCAGGGTGATGTTGTGAATGGTGTGAAAGAAGTAGATGAGGATGTTGTAATTATGCCCTCTTGTGACATTTATATTGCCAATAAAGTTGTCCCTGTACTGGCTGATTCGGGTTCACTCTTCACTCTTATTAGTGACAAATTTTGGTATTCTAATTTTGAGGCGGACAAGATCAAGCTTTTAGCTCCAGATATTAATCCTGTGGGGTATGCGTGGCAGAAGATTGATTTGATTGGGTATTCTATTCAGACCATTTCCTTTAAGGGTAGAGAGACTGTTGGGAAAGTTTATGTTGCAAAAAGGGGGGATAATCTTCTTGGTTGGCGTCACCAAAGAGACCTAGGGATTATTTTGAATCCCAATGCTCCTGAATAGGTTATGTTGGTCTCTCAACTAGGTGATTTTCTTGACATTTTTGAAAAATTTCCGGAGGTTTTTAGTGATGATTTGGGTCTCTTGAAAGGTTTTAAACAGAAAATTATTTTGAAAGGGAATGCAAAACCTGTAGTACACAAAGGTCGGAAAGTGCCAAATCTTATGTTGAAACCACTCCAAGATGAAATTGATAGGCTGTTAAAGCTGGGGGTGGTTGAGGAGATAGAATCCTCAGAATAGATTGCGCCAATTGTTTTGGCACCTAAGGACAAGGGTAGCAAAATTAGGATGTGTGCGGACCTCAGGAGTCTAAATAGCTCAATTTGGGTTGACAGGCAGCCTTTGCCTAATATAAATGAGATTTTTACCAAGTTGGGTGGGGCTACTGTGTTTAGCGTGATGGATTTTTCAGCAGCGTACCACCAAGTTTTGTTGCATGAGAAATCAAGGCATTTAACATCTTTCGTAACTCCTATTGGTGCTTACAGATTTATTAGGATGCCTTTTGGGCTAGCTAGTGCAGCTGCTTGTTTTCAGAGGATTATGTAAAATGTGCTATCTGGAATTGATTCTGTTTTGTTCTTTCAGGACGACATATTGGTGTACGGGAGTGATGTTGGCAGGCATGATGACATTCTTCAATTTCAATTTCAAAAAATCTTTATTTCGATCACGGATCATAAAAGATACAACGCAGACAAACATTTTAAAAACTTATTAAACATTAAGTGATCGGTAAAAAATCATTGAATATTAATAACATTCGGGGAAATCGCTGGAGGAGTCCATTATACCAGTCTTTTCAGCATGCGAGTTCGAGTGACCCATAATGCAGTTAAAAATTTTGACAATGCAAAAACTACATGAGGAGAAAGATCAGATTTTAAAACTCTATACGCAGTATGAAAAGATCTAAACCCTAGGTTCCTGAGCATAGGGACTAGCCAATATTTTCTACTTCGGTCATAGCCCCTACAGAAGAAGATTGCGTGGATGTCATCCTCTATCGGGCAGGCGCACATCGGGCACGATGGTGTCGTAGGACACGCTGTCCAAGACGCTGTGTACGAGGCCAGAGGCAGACATCCATAGCGCCACTGGAGGAACAATTTCCTTGTTAGTACGGGGAAAATATTGTCCAATACCTTTTCGAGAGTGTAAGTGTCTTTAATTTTCAGGAATAATTTTGTCAGGGACCCCTCAGGGGAATTATTGAAGGCTTTGGTGAGCATTAAGTCATTATAAGCGCTAGTAAGTGCCTTCTTGGAGGTTTTTGTACATGAATTAATAGGGTCAGACCATAGTTCTGAGAGCCCAATTTCTTCGAGCCTTCCCTTGACATAGGTCAGCCAAGGAATCTTCTTTGTCTTCCCTGTTTCCAAGAATTCCTGTAATTCCTCTCTGTAAGTTATAAGATCAGGACTAGACCACAGCCGCCTCCAGAATTTTAGGGGTTTAAGTCCCAGTTCCTCTGTGATTGGAATGATACCCAGATCTAACCTGAGTGGAAGTAATGGGGTACTCTGGGGAAGGGTGGCTAGCTGTCGCAGAAATTTGTTCTCACTAACCTGCAGCTTCGGGTGTTGAATATAGCCCCACAACTCACCCCCATAAGTAACCCCTGCTCTCGCTTGCATCTTGTATATATGGATGATGGGGGCAAGGGGTCGATAGCTTGATTTATTCGCCAGGCGCAAAGTGCCACCCGCCAACTGTGCCAGTTTGATGGTCATTTTGGCCAGGTGAGGTGACCAAGCAAAATATTCATTTATCGTAATGCCCAAATATTCAATGTTATGGACCCGTTCTAACTGGATCATTCCTAGGATGGGAGGGGCTCTATTTCGGGCGCTCGGATTTAGAATCATAAATTTGGTTTTTTGGGGGTTTATTTCCAATCCCCTCTCAGAGCAAAAGTCAAGGAAGCCGTCCAAAATACGTTGGATCCCCATCGGAGATTTAGACAGCAGCAGGGTGTCGTCCGCAAACATGATTGCGGGCACCCTGTTGCCAGTCAACTTTGGGGCATCGGAGTTAGCAATCCTGTTGAGGTGGGCAACTACCCCGTTCACAAAGATACAAAACAGGGTGGGTGCAAGCACACAACCCTGTCTTACACCTCTGCGAACGGGGAACCTTTCGGTTAGCTTGCCACCTTTGCCACACCTGACTCGAGCATAATTGTTAGAGTGGAGTCTCATCAGGATTGCCAAAATATCCTCAGGGACATTCAGGTCCTTCATGACGCTCCACAACCTTGCCCTGGGAACCAAATCGAAGGCGGCACGGAGGTCTACAAAGATGGTATATAGACTGCCGCCCTCGATAACCGCTGTTCTCCAATAAAGGAGTTGAAGCCTAAAAATTTGGTCAGTAGTAGATACACCCTCCCGGAATCCTGCCTGGTATGGTGACAGGATGTCCATATCATGGATCCACACCTGCAAACGATTTAAAATCAGTCTGCCAAAGAGTTTTTGGGATATATCTATCAGACTGATGGGGCGGTAGTTGGATGGGAGCAGAGGGGATCCCTTTTTAAAGATTGGGACTACCTCTGCTCCCATCCAAGTATCTGGTACAGTCATTCCACCCAGAATAGCATTGAACATGAGTGTGAGGTACGGTGCCCAAATCCCTGGTTCTTGTTTGAACAGATCCCCCGGAACCCCATCTAATCCAGGTGCTTTTCCAGCAGGTAAGCTCTTAATAGCCTGCCTCACTTCTTTCTCTGTAAAAGGAGGTCCAGAGGGGGTTGGAGAAATCAGAGAGGGCTCGAAGGTAGGATCCCCAACACCCTGCTCATACAATGCTTCAAAGTGGGCCTGCCACACAGAAGGGGCTATATTTGGCTCAAGTGCAGGGGATAGCTCAGTCGTGCCATTCGCTACTACCCGCCAGAATTTACGTGAATCTCTGGTTGATAGTGCTTTCGTAAGGGTCTCCCAGTAATCATGATCCCATTCCGCCTTGGCATTCACCACAAGGCTCTTGTAGTTTTTTCTCCTGTCACTAATTTCTTCCCTGCCGAGGCGTCCCCTAATAGCAGCTATCAAGTGCGCCTTTGCATTTCTACACGTGGCGTTATACCACGAGGTCTTAGTCTTTAAACCCTTCTTTTTTACGGCGGATGTGAACAAGTCATGTTGAAGGGAGTCTGTAATATTTTTGTGTATTGTTGCTAGTTCGCCTCTAGATACTTCATCTAGGTCTTTAATACCTAGCTCGAAGGCACACTCAAAAAATGGAATTAGCCTTTCATAGAGGCACGGTATTTTATTTGCACTAATGACTAGCGTCTCCCACTTGACTTTCCTACGATTATTTTCAAGTAGGAGGCCTGACTTGTCACTGCCAGTTCCCTGTGACGGTTCCTGGTTCCAGTGAAGGGAATAAGTCAATTCCAGGGAATTATGGTCACTATCCCTTCTTGGGCATACTTTAAAATCAATTATTGCTGGCCACATGAAGGTTTTGACCATAATGTAATCTAGACGGGATTCACTACCAGGTTTGTTGTAAGTCGGTTTACTTGGAATGTCCGAATTACAGCGCCCATTACATGCCCGGAGTGCCAAGTTAAGGGTGAGGGCGTTTATTTGTAAGGCCAAGGGGGTCCAGGCCTTTGGAGGTGGTGCCGCCGACTCTGGAATCAGCCAGGTGGAGTCTTCGTCCAGAGAAGGACCATCCCGTAGTCCGGAGAGGGGTTCATAATGGGAATTAAAATCCCCGCCCACTAGACAAGGGTGATCACACGGGAAGTCTTCGAGAAACTTTGCCAATTCGTCTATAGTGGGTGATTCTTTATACATTTTAGTAGGCCTAGAGTAGATGTTGATAACTAAAAGCTTTAATGCGCCGGGCCACTGTAATAGGACGGCCAACAGATCATCGGAAGCGGTCTCCCGAACGGAGGCCTGACAACCGAGATCCGTTGCTATCCCAATCAATAGTCCCCCGGATGGTCTCCCCTTTCCCTCCCACTTGGCTATTTTAGTAAAAACAGCAAAGCCAGATAGATCTACTGGATCTCGCGCCCAAGTTTCCTGTAGTAGTATTATATCCTTGGAACTGACATAAGCACCCCACTCTGGACAATCTAATTTGCTAGAGAGCCCAGCCACATTCCATGAAATTATGATTAAGTGTGGTACTTCTGTACAGGGCAGGCTCACAGCCATGTCGTTGGATTCGTGCTGGGCCGTAGAATTAGAAGAAGGAAATGTAAAGCCAAGTGGGCTAGATACACTCGGTGGGGACAGATTTGTCATAACTGGCATCTGGATTGGTTCGTCTAGCGTTGTTGCCAAACTGTCCTCCATTCTATCTGATAAGGTGAGCGGTGAAGGACTCTGTTGCTGGGGAGCGATCTCAGGGGGAGATGGGTCTCCAAACCTCCCGAGTCAATCCACCTCCTCCAGGCAGCCGTACCTGTTTGAAGTGGGGGCCCCCTGCCACCAGTTGAGTTGATTTTGTCCGACCAGTCTATACGTTGGTCGACCAGGGTTTCTAACAGTGGACCATGGCCCCTCCCTCACATGTTGTTGCCTAGGAGGATAAAAAAAGGTGAGTGGCCTAACCACAATCGTAGAGTTAGGCTCAAAGGATGGCCCTGCGCATAGACACCGGGCTGTGAGGGGGTCCGCAAAAGATACCACCACACAGTCACCGGGTATAGATTTATGGGTATGACCAATCCAGGGAACTCTCCGCACCATAAGTATATTACTTCTTTGGTGATCGGGTAGTTGTTTATTAGAATTGAGCCAGTGAATGACTTTATTTTTTAAGGAAAAATCATTTTCCTGTGATTGCTGATCTAACTCTGGAACACCCGCTAGAACAATAACGTACGACCCTGCTTCTGGCGGGAGGTCAATAAACCCTCCGCGAAAATTGTGACGACTAACCTGTCGTGTTTGGTTATGCACCGAGGGTGGCCTGGAAGGGTGGTTAGCCGGTGCCCTAGATACTATATTCGGCCTCTGTGCTGGTTTCTGGGAATGAGAAGGTTTTCGAGTCACTGTACTCGGAGTAGGGGGAATAATATTTAGAACAGTGGTACGGGGTTTAGGAATAGGCTTAGGAAGGGTCTCGGGAATGCTAAGGATTCCTTGTGCGGGAGGTTGGACAAGTTGTGTGTCTCTAGGCTGTGAAGTGGGTTCCGTTACGCCTTTGAGCTTAGCGTCCATTTCCTTAAGGCTCAAACTAGCTAGAGTCACTATAGTCCTATCCATTTCTAGGAGGTTATTCTCTATGCGAGAGAGCCTCAATTCCAGAGGGGAAAGTAACTGCTTTAACGTGCCCCATACTAGTTGAAGAAATTCACTGTCACTCTCCCTATCGTGTACGGATGCACTCCCCCGACCCTCCAAGGTGTTTATGCTATTCTGACTAGGAGGGATGGTGAGAGTATCATCTTCAACCCGACTGGGTAATTCAGTAGGGATTTCCCCGTTAAAAACAGTGTTGATCAATTTGGGGTTAGCGTCATTCATTCCCAGCGAACCCATGACCCTTCTATTGTTAAAAAACTTTAGCCTTGCTATTCTGGCTTTTTTCCTGGCGTGTATAGTTCTTGCCAGACATTTCTTTTTGCGTGCCGCAGCTTTCTTGGCGCTAAAATGACTGGGAACTTGGCTTGTTTTGGGGGAGGGGAAGGAACCCGCAATATTAAATATAGGGGCAGGAGCAGTGTTCTGTAACACTGGGTCAGAGGGGAACTTTAAAGGGGGATCTAAAGGAATAGTGGAGGGAGCAGGATGCATGACTGCCGTTATTATCAGAGGGCGTGGGGCAGCTGGGCAATCAGGGGAACGAGCAGATGCAATTTCCCCCAAGGAGGATTTTTTGGTGTTAGCAATATGCGCCGACAACCTACGTGCAGCATCAAGTTCTAACGAGACCTTGTGCTGCATTTTGGTGATCTCCTGGTCAATCGCCAAATTGGTTTTGACCAGGAAATCATCTATCGATCTATTGGAGTTGCTGGCCGCCATGAGAGTTTTGCTCCGGCTACCCCGAGAACACATCTTACAGAGTACAAGTTAATAAATAGCTATACACACAACAATAAAACTGTAAAATGTGACAATAATGCTGGAATGCAACAAAAAGGGGGGTAGCCCAGCCCAGCCCTCTCAGTCCTCGAACGGCCTCAAACGGCCCGGTCTTTGCCCTGTCTTCGCCCGGGCTGCGTCCCGCGCTGCGGGAGTGTTGAACCTTAAAATAGTGGGCGTGCTATGCAGGGGGCGGGCCGGCGGGGAGAGCGGACCGGATGGTGAGTCCGTGGTCTTCGCAGGGACTCCTGGGTATTGGAGTCCCTGCACACTCGCAGCCCACGCCTTACCTCGCACCCCTGCCTCCGCCCTCAGTAATCAGCTGCTGGTGAGAAGACACGCACTCCTGTGCGCAGCGGCTCCCGCGAAGCGGGAGCGGCAAGCCGTGGGATAAAAACTGCCCCAAAGTTCCTACAACAGACAAGTAAGTGACTAGCACTCCGTTCAGCGTCCCAGGGGTTTGCAGGGAAGAGCGCCTTTTGCAGGTTCAGGTGTGCAGGGGGCGGGCCGGCGGGGAGAGCGGACCGGATGGTGAGTCCGTGGTCTTCGCAGGGACTCCTGGGTATTGGAGTCCCTGCACACTCGCAGCCCACGCCTTACCTCGCACCCCTGCCTCCGCCCTCAGTAATCAGCTGCTGGTGAGAAGACACGCACTCCTGTGCGCAGCGGCTCCCGCGAAGCGGGAGCGGCAAGCCGTGGGATAAAAACTGCCCCAAAGTTCCTACAACAGACAAGTAAGTGACTAGCACTCCGTTCAGCGTCCCAGGGGTTTGCAGGGAAGAGCGCCTTTTGCAGGTTCAGGTGTGCAGGGGGCGGGCCGGCGGGGAGAGCGGACCGGATGGTGAGTCCGTGGTCTTCGCAGGGACTCCTGGGTATTGGAGTCCCTGCACACTCGCAGCCCACGCCTTACCTCGCACCCCTGCCTCCGCCCTCAGTAATCAGCTGCTGGTGAGAAGACACGCACTCCTGTGCGCAGCGGCTCCCGCGAAGCGGGAGCGGCAAGCCGTGGGATAAAAACTGCCCCAAAGTTCCTACAACAGACAAGTAAGTGACTAGCACTCCGTTCAGCGTCCCAGGGGTTTGCAGGGAAGAGCGCCTTTTGCAGGTTCAGGTGTGCAGGGGGCGGGCCGGCGGGGAGAGCGGACCGGATGGTGAGTCCGTGGTCTTCGCAGGGACTCCTGGGTATTGGAGTCCCTGCACACTCGCAGCCCACGCCTTACCTCGCACCCCTGCCTCCGCCCTCAGTAATCAGCTGCTGGTGAGAAGACACGCACTCCTGTGCGCAGCGGCTCCCGCGAAGCGGGAGCGGCAAGCCGTGGGATAAAAACTGCCCCAAAGTTCCTACAACAGACAAGTAAGTGACTAGCACTCCGTTCAGCGTCCCAGGGGTTTGCAGGGAAGAGCGCCTTTTGCAGGTTCAGGTGTGCAGGGGGCGGGCCGGCGGGGAGAGCGGACCGGATGGTGAGTCCGTGGTCTTCGCAGGGACTCCTGGGTATTGGAGTCCCTGCACACTCGCAGCCCACGCCTTACCTCGCACCCCTGCCTCCGCCCTCAGTAATCAGCTGCTGGTGAGAAGACACGCACTCCTGTGCGCAGCGGCTCCCGCGAAGCGGGAGCGGCAAGCCGTGGGATAAAAACTGCCCCAAAGTTCCTACAACAGACAAGTAAGTGACTAGCACTCCGTTCAGCGTCCCAGGGGTTTGCAGGGAAGAGCGCCTTTTGCAGGTTCAGGTGTGCAGGGGGCGGGCCGGCGGGGAGAGCGGACCGGATGGTGAGTCCGTGGTCTTCGCAGGGACTCCTGGGTATTGGAGTCCCTGCACACTCGCAGCCCACGCCTTACCTCGCACCCCTGCCTCCGCCCTCAGTAATCAGCTGCTGGTGAGAAGACACGCACTCCTGTGCGCAGCGGCTCCCGCGAAGCGGGAGCGGCAAGCCGTGGGATAAAAACTGCCCCAAAGTTCCTACAACAGACAAGTAAGTGACTAGCACTCCGTTCAGCGTCCCAGGGGTTTGCAGGGAAGAGCGCCTTTTGCAGGTTCAGGTGTGCAGGGGGCGGGCCGGCGGGGAGAGCGGACCGGATGGTGAGTCCGTGGTCTTCGCAGGGACTCCTGGGTATTGGAGTCCCTGCACACTCGCAGCCCACGCCTTACCTCGCACCCCTGCCTCCGCCCTCAGTAATCAGCTGCTGGTGAGAAGACACGCACTCCTGTGCGCAGCGGCTCCCGCGAAGCGGGAGCGGCAAGCCGTGGGATAAAAACTGCCCCAAAGTTCCTACAACAGACAAGTAAGTGACTAGCACTCCGTTCAGCGTCCCCTGTCCCCTGATGACATTCTATTTGGAGTTCTATCTAGGCTTAAGGAATCTGGTTTGACTCTAAAAGATGACAAATGCAAATTCAGGGTGAATTCTGTGTATTTTTTGGGGCACACCATTTCTGGGGAGGGTATCAG
The DNA here is from genome assembly GCF_964261635.1 of Lissotriton helveticus. Lineage (NCBI taxonomy): Eukaryota > Metazoa > Chordata > Amphibia > Caudata > Salamandridae > Lissotriton > Lissotriton helveticus. Next base: position 524,740,116 of record NC_136061.1, read on the forward strand.
TCCCAAGATTGATCTGGCGGAGGCTATTCTTCAAGCTCAACCCCCTTCTAATAAGGATCAGGTAAAATCTTTCAATGGGTTATCTGACTATTATTCGAAGTTTATTCCCAATTTTGCTAGCGTGATGCAGCCTATTAGGCTTCTTTTGAAAAAGGGTGCAGTTTTTAATTGGGACAAGGACTGTTAAGGAGCTTTTGAAACGGTAAACACACATTACAACGCATTTTTTACAACGCACTACCATTACAACGGAACTTTTACAACGCAAATACCATTACCACGCATTTATTTACAACGCATGTTTTTACAACGCAGGTACTTTTACAACGCATACCATTACAACGTAAGTATTAGTAAGTATATAATTATATTTAAAATGTTATATGTTAGGTTTTTTTTAAAGGGGTATTTTTAGGGTTCAGGGTCAGTTTTAGGTTTTTGGGTAAAGGGGTATTTTTAGGGTTCAGGGTCAGTTATGGGTTTTTGGGTAATGGGGTATTTTTAGGGTTCAGGGTCAGTTTTGGGTTTTTGGGTAAAGGGGTATTTTTAGGGTTCAGGGTCAGTTTTCAGTTTTTGGGTAAAGGGGTATTTTTAGGGTTCAGGGTCAGTTTTCAGTTTTTGGGTAAAGGGGTATTTTTAGGGTTCAGGGTCAGTTTTCAGTTTTTTGGTAAAGGGGTATTTTTAGGGTTCAGGGTCAGTTTTCAGTTTTTGGGTAAAGGGGTATTTTTAGGGTTCAGGGTCAGTTTTCAGTTTTTGGGTAAAGGGGTATTTTTAGGGTTCAGGGTCAGTTTTCAGTTTTTGGGTAAAGGGGTATTTTTAGGGTTTAGGGTCAGTTTTCAGTTTTTGGGTAAAGGGGTATTTTTAGGGTTTAGGGTCAGTTTTGGGTTTTTGGGTAAAGGGGTATTTTTAGGGTTTAGGGTCAGTTTTGGGTTTTTGGGTAAAGGGGTATTTTTAGGGTTCAGGGTCAGTTTTGGGTTTTTGGGTAAAGGGGTATTTTTAGGGTTCAGGGTCAGTTTTGGGTTTTTGGATAAAGGGGTACAGGGTAAAAATAAAATAAAATTAAATTTAAATTAAATTAATTAAATGAAATTAAATTAAATTAAATTAAATTAAATACAATTACATTACATTATATTAATTTTAAATAATATACAATTAAAAAAAAAATATATACTTACCAATACTTACGTTGTAATGGTATGCGTTGTAAAGGTACCTGCGTTGTAAAAAAATGCGTTGTAAATACATGCGTGGTAATAGTATTGGCGTTGTAAAAGTCCCGTTGTAACGGTATGCGTTGTAAAAACATGCGTTTTAACGTCATATATCCTTTTGAAACTGTTAAGTCTGAGATTGCAAAATGCCAACTTTGGGGCATTTTGATGTGCACAAGAAAACAATTTTGTCTACTGATGCGAGTATACGTGGTTTGCGGGCTGTACTATCTCAACTGGTGGATGGCTCGGAGAGGGTCATTGGATTCGCTTCTCGTTCTTTGAAGGGTGCTGAGGAGCGCTATTCGGTTATAGAGCGTGAGGCTCTGGGTTGTTTTTGGGCCATCAATCATTTCAGATTCTATTTATGGGGTATATCTTTTGTTACACACATTAGTGACGAAATGCACACAAACCTTTGGTGCAGTTGTTCTCTTGCAGAAATGTTGAGTGTACAACTCCAAGGATTAAGAGGTGGGTTGAAGGGCTCATGGAATACAATTTCTGTGTGGAATACTTACCTGGACTTAAAAATATACCTGCTGATTTTCTTTCAAGATCGCCCCTTGATAAGTTGGTTGTGTGCGATTCTGAGTCTCCAGGTGTTTCATGGGTAAGTGAGTCAGCATTGAATGAAGTAGAATGGAAGGATAGTTTTTCAAGTGATCCGGCCAGAGATTTTGTTTTGGAATCCACGGTTAGTGGATGGCCTGTTTTGAAAGAGGTTCCTGATCCTGCTAAGGGTTATTGGAATGTAAGGGATGAGTTGAACATTGTTCAGGGTGAATTGTTCAGAGGCGACAGGTTGATTCCTCCTTTTGGGATGAGGGAGAAGATAATAAATTTGGCACATGAGGGACATCTTGGTCGTAGTCTCACGAAGGCGAGAGTCAGGGAATCATATTGGTGGCCTGAATTAGACGGTGAAGGTGAGACTGTTGTAAGAGACTACAGTATTTGTGCTGGTAATTATAAGTCCAGAAAAGTGAGCACCACCCCTCTCTCCCCTGTTGCCATACCTGAGCATCCTTGGACTAAGGTGGCTGTGGATATAGTTGGACCTTTTGAGAAGCTAGCTCCTTCTGAGAGGTTTGTTGTTGTTTTAGTAGATTATACATCGAAGTGGTTGTCTGCTTCTTGTATGGGTTCTGTGTTGAGCAGGAACGTTATTGAGTTTTTGAAGGATGCTATTACTTGCGAAGGGGTTCCTGACATCCTGGTTTCTGATAACGGTGTTCAATTCACTTCACAGGAAATGGCTGACTTTTTGAGAGATTTATCCATCACCCACCATAGAACTGCTCTTTATTCTCCGCAGGCAAATGGTTTAGTGGAGAGCATGAATAGGCTAATTAGAGCTTGTGCTCAGACTGCTTTGGAAAAGAGGCTCCCATTTAAACCGATTCTCAGGGGGAAACTGTGGGCACTAAGGAATACTCCTAATAGCGTGACTGGTTTGTCACCTTTTAAGAAACTGAAAGGAAGGGTTGCTGGTTCTAAGCTTAATCCTTTGTGGCTGTCGGTGAAGGATAGGAGATGTGTGGTCAATGATTGGAAGTTGAAGAATTATCAAGAGAAGTACAAGCGGAGTTTCGAGTATGTCTCATTTATCAAGGTGTGCAGAGGGTGGTGGAGTTGTGAAACTTAGTTCTGATGGTTTTGTGAATCAAAAATGTTTTAATCATTTAACACAGAATGTTCCTTTCCACAGCACTAGCACTAGAACAAGAAGACCTCCTTTGTATTTTACAAGATTACTGTTCTAAGTGAATCTTTTGTGTTTACAAGACCATTGTTTTATCGACTTTCTCCATTTTCTTTCTTTTGCATTCTTTATCTTTTCCTGTGTTATTTACATTGTTTTTTCTTGTTTCTTTTTCATGAATATTTCATCTTATGTCTTTTGTTATTATAATAAGGGAGATGTGTTGTATCTTTACCTTTAATGGTGTACATTCCTTGCTAGGAATGTCATTATGTCATGGGTTGGAATGTGATGATTTGAGGGTTGGACAGTTGTAACTTGGACCTGGACTGAACGACTTGCCTCCCTGTTGGGCGTAATTAAACTACTTAAATATCACTTGGTGATGTGTGGATCTTTATATTAGGTTGTTGTTCTTTTTTTTTAATTGTGGCGGTCGATATAGCGCCTCATCGCCACCCATAGACTCAATATGGATTACCTGATGCCGGTGTTGCACTTATTTTTGTTGTAGAAGCGGATGCAGCATACCGCTTTGAGGTGTTTTATTCTTGGGTCACCTTTCTGGTGGTGGATGAAACAGATAAATTATTTCATGAATAAACTGCCACAGCCCTTCTTCAAGCTTATCAACCATATAGTACTCTTGAGGTTCCGCTCATGGCTTGGCAACAGCAAATTTGGTTTAATGGCGCTCTTCCTCACCCAATAACTCTGTACCATTTAGGTCCTTTATCGATAGATGGGGCCACGTGGCCCATTTTGGCTGGGTATACCTCACACCACGTCGTCTGACAACAGCAACGCTTGCAGAACTGCGCGTGTTACATACGTCTCTAATACGCTTGGATAGAGCTGTTATACAGTCCATGTCGCGCAACTTCCAGGTAGGACCCCCTGGCATTGCTGAGCAACCTGCGGGTCCTGGTGGTGTGACCATCAGTCCCCTTATGGTTAATTCAGTGACGGGCAAGCATCCATAGAATAAGGATGAGTTCCCTTATTAGGTGGCTGAGAAATTTGTACAAATAGACGCTGTTTTTCCAAATACCAGTCATGTGGAGACGCACAGGATCTTAACTGTAAGTTTGCCTAAAGACTTACTTTCTGATTTAGCTGATTGAAACACCTGGGGCAAGGTGTTTGCAGCAGTATATTCGAAGTGTTTCGGCATTTCCTCCATGACCATACTTTCCTCCGTAATCAAGCATGCTCAAGATGAACATGGAGCCAAAGTAGATGTAAAGTTGAGAATGAGATTGGTGGGGGTGTTCAACGTGGTTGCTGATATGAACCTTGCTAATGTCAAGGGTGATATGGTAAGCTTTCAAATGGCAAACCGCTTGGAGGCTGCCCCAGATGCAGACAAGCCACGCGAAATGTCAAACATTTTTGCAAAATCTTACATAACCATAGGCCACAATAGTCTGGGAGTTAAGCCTTTTACTCAAATGCAAACATAATCTTAAACACAACAAAAAGCCCAGTCTGATAAAGATGGGCGTCTGTTCTTTCCTAAAAAATACTAGAAGAACAAGAAACTGTGGCAGCAACAGCAGAAGCAAGGTTTGCGTGCTGGTTCACCAACACCTGAGTCTTCTGAGTGTACTTATGACTTGCGCGACCGCACAAAATTTTAGACTACTGACAGATTTCAGGTCCCCAATCAGCACTCTCCTCATTCTTTACAGGACCCATCAGGCTCTTAAATTGGTAGAGGTGAACGCCAGGATCGTGGTAAAAGTCAACCTGCGCCACATCGACAGGATCAGCCTCCACAATTTGATGTTAAAGGAAAACATGGAGATCTGCCTTGTTTTCGACCCCTGTTTCAAAAGAAAAAGGTTGCTGCTTTAACAGTGAGATATCTCTCAGACGGTGAGAATGCGACTCCTGGATCGGACATGGGGAGGTTCTCTGCTAGACAGCGCAGCAGAGGTTACCATAGTGCGGGAGGCTCTGCGTCCCTGTCTGGAGGCGACAGCAACTGATGCATTCATTACAGTAGAGACAGGAGATACCTGGCTTTCCCCCCCGGATAGGCTCTATGAGATTATTTTCCTAATTGAAGATGATACACCTCGTCCACTCAAGGTGGTTTTCTGGGAGAAACTAACCTCCTCGTATGACATTTTGTTAGCGGAGGCAGATTTTTCGCGTTTTGTCCCTGAGAAGCGTGTAAAGGCTCTCACAGTGGAGTGGGCTTTGGCCGTTGCCCCGGCGGTGTACCATAAACAGGTGGGTTAGGATGTTGATTTACTGGCCCAGGAGACACCTTTACAATCCATGCCACACCCACAACCTCAATATCCAATCAGGCGTGAAGCAAAGGCTCACGTTTGTGACATTCTAACACAGTTAGAGTATCAAGGAGTGATTGAATCATGTACATCACCGATGAATAATCCTCTTTACGGTATTGAAACCTGACGGTTCACATTGGATTGTTTTAGATTACCAAAATTTGAATAGTCATTGTCTCACTTTTGCCGTGCAGAACACACATAGCTCTGCGCTGGTGAACAATCTGGTTCGCAAAAAATACAAAACTACACTGGACATTTCCAATGGTTTCTACAGTCATAATCTCGCTCCTGAGAGCCGTGACTTGACAGCATTTACCGCCGTTGGAAATCAGGAAAAATATATACATTTGCCTATGGGGTATACAAATAGCCCCGGGGCATTTGAGGCACGTGTCGTGTCTTTGGTACACGACATAGACCCAGATGCGTTCTCGTACATTGATGACATTTACTGCAATGGACAACGAACTTATGCCGCAACTTGTCAGAGTTGACAGAGTTATTTCTTCCTTTGCTGACTATGGATACAAGTTACATTTTGCAAACTCGCACATCGCCTTTTTTGGCGGTACTTTTTTTGGGCTACATGCTCAATAACTAAGGCAAGGGGCAAACCCCCCCACTTCTTGGAGAAATGTGCACAGTTGCAACCCCCTTCTACACTGAAGAAACTTCAGTCTTTGCTGGGATTTTTGAATTTTGGAAGGGCATACATTCCCGATTATGCCTAGCATATGAAACCGCTTTATGCATTGATACAACCCACATATTCTTCTGCCAGCTGGCTTCCGGAACATACCTCTATCTTACAATATTTGCAATCTGAGATGATTGCAACTAACTACTTGTTGACACGTGATAACACCGCAAACCTGGTGAGACGTATAGTTACAGGGACGGTGGGTTTCACTTACGTGACGTTCGATGGGGGAGACACAATACTTATTGCATACAAGTCACATAGCATCGTGCAGCACATACTCTTGGTAATTCTTTGGCTGACGAAGCTGCCAAATCAGCAGTAGCCATGTATTCCGTAGCAGCAGTTACAAGGTCCATGACTAAAATGGATAATAATATTCTGGCAGGAGTGGCAGCTATAAGGGAGGGAACTGATTATCCTCACTGTTTCCCTTCGAAATAGTCTTACCATATAACTCCCGAACAGGTTTCCTATGCTATGATTCCTTCCGTTGGGGATTGGCTGATTTCCAAGTTTGGACCACAGACTTGCTCTGATCAAAGCAGCACACGAGGGCATTACATCAGTGCATGCCGGTGTGTCAGTGACGGTCTTGATTTTGCAGCAATGTTACTGGTGGCGTGGTTTATATAAATAGACGCATAATTATGTACTTTCTTGTGACCTTTGTGAACAATTTTAACCGTCTACGGTCACACGCCCACCTCAAACACATCTGTGTATTTCTAATCAACCTTTTGGCTGTGTGTATCTTGATCACTGCGGTCCACTCTCTTTTGATACTGCGTATAAATATATATTTGTTGCAGTTAATTCATGCACTAGATTCCTTTGGGTTTGGCCACAACACAGTGCTGATGCTCGAAATGTCATCAGGTTCTTGCGTTTCTTTGTCGGAATGTTTGCCTGTGGCACCTTCCGTTCTTAATAAGGTCCAGCATTCGCCTCTACTGTGTACCAGGATGGAATTAAGTCATTGGGGGTGCTTGTGCAGTTTTAGTCTCCATACAGGCCTGAGGGCAATACAATTGTGGATCGAATGAACCGCGATTTAAAGCAATCTTTGACAGCTAGAGTCTTAGGTACTGGCACGAACTGGCTGGCACACTTGTATTGGGTTCAACGTGCACTTAATAAACTCATTAGAAGATCTCTAGGTGGGCAGACCCCATACAAAATGCTCTTTGGCATTTAAATGGTTGTGCCAGATCTTGATGGTCTTGACGTTGTGGTGGCTGCCGCAACTTTTGACGTAGATAATCATGCTACTGTGTTACAGGATCTACAAAAGACCTGTGACAGCTATGCAACTGAACATTTACCCTCTTCCACTGATGCAGCACTGCTGATTCTAGTTGCCAGCTGGCTTCCCAAAATCGGAGATCTGGTACGAGAAAAGCGGGAGAATAAAAACAAATTTGGTCCCTCTTATCATGGACTGGTTCCAGTGCTTGGACTGAAGGATACTCAGTAGTCATTTTACCACCTTTATCTGGTCCAAAAGACAACAGATACATCTCAGTAGACAATTTCAAATTACACCGTGTGGCCGATTTTGAATAGTATCACGCCTTCTTTTCGTGCAACGCAATTTCATTGGCTCCACTGACTTCATCCTCTTCCACTGGTCCTCGTGCGGCTAAGGAAGTGATGGACACTGTAATTTACATTTCACCCATCCAACTTATATCTTCCAATGCGGACGTTGAGTATACATATCCTACAGATGAGTCCATTGGTGAGGTGCCGACCATTCCTCAACAACATCAGGTGGACCCGGCACTGCCACTTCTGGCTACTAGAACTACAACTGGTTACTTTGGAGATCATGTCAGCTTCTCTTCTGACTCATCCTCCTCGACATCCAGTTTGGCAGTCCCACCGACTAAATTATTTTCTTTTCCTGGTTCAAAAAGACTTACCTGGTCCCTCCATGGACCTACATTTGGTTGGTGCTGATCCTGATTATCCTCTTCATGTCAATTGGATTTGTGACTGTGTTCTTTTTACTCATCAATGGTCATTATTTGCCAGAACGCTCTCCTGTGAACTTGGACGATGGAATCCTGGCCCCTCACACATTGTACCATATCATGAAACGTGATCAGACACTTGTGAACATTTCAGCATTCTCAGTTGCAGATGGCATTGTTTGACAAAGTAGCCTTCAGAATTCACGGTCTGACCGAGTAACTCAGGGTACCATACATGTTTTGCGTCTCATTAGGAGATGTGGTGACATGGGACATACTTTCTGATGATTGGGACGGGCAGACAGTACATTCATTGTTTTCATATTTAAAATATTATGCTGCTTTTGATGCTGAAGATTTGTATTTAAACTCTGCCAATTATGCTGATCTTTTTTGGTATCAACATTATGGGCATAATTTTTTGCACAAAACAAAGATGTTAAGACCTGTTCTTAATTACCGTTCAGTGACTAAATATCGAGGGACAGAATATCGACTGTCCAGAATATCGATTTAAAAATATCGAGGGACAGAACATAGAATCCCTATCAACAAACAGGTAAGTACTAAAATATCGAATACAAAATGTTGATAGTTAAAATATAGTTAACTAAAATATCAAATTTTTTAAATGTTTTAAAAATAATATAAAAGTAATTAAATAATAAACACAATTAATTAAAACATAGTTAAAACAATGTAAAACAGCTTAACATGTAGAAATAATAAATGTTATGTTACAAAACATAATTTTTTGAAAACATATATTTACTTATTAATATTATAAACTAATTATTAATCTTAATTATGAAATATTTAAAATAGTATCAAAAATATATTTACATATATATAAATAAACCTATTATATAAAAAATAAAACAAAATATTATATAGTACTTTAAATAATTAAAGTAATACTTCTTATGTTAATTAATAATTTACACTACATTAAATATAACAAAACTAAAAACATTACATAGCTAAGAGAATAAAATTAGTATTCACACTCCAACAAGTGCAAAAGTAGAGAATTTGTTGGATAGCGGGTGGGTACAAATTACTATTCCCACTCCAGTGAGTGCAACAGTAGGGAAAGTGTTGAATAGCGGGTGGGTAAAAATTACTATTCCCACTCCAGTGAGTGCAACAGTAGGGAAAGCATTGGATAGCGTAGGGGTAAAAATTACTATTCCCACTCCAGTGAGTGCAACAGTTGGTAAAGTGTTGGATAGCGGGTAGGTATTTACACTCCAACAAGTGAAAAAGTAGGAATTTGTTGGATAGCGGGTGGGTACAAATTACTATTCCCCCTCCAGTGAGTGCAACAGTAGGGAAATCGTTGGATAGCGTAGGGGTAAAACTTACTATTCCCACTCCAGTGTGTGCAACAGTAGGGAAAGCAATGGATAGCATAGGGGTAAAAATTACTATTCCCACTCCAGTGAGTGCAACAGTAGGGAAAGCATTGGATAGCGTAGGGGTAAAAATTACTATTCCCACTCCAGTGAGTGCAACAGTAGGGAAAGTGTTGGATAGCGGGTAGGTATTTACACTCCAACAAGTGCAAAAGTAGGAATTTGTTGGATAGCGGGTGGGTACATATTACTATTCCCTCTCCAGTGAGTGCAACAGTAGGGAAATCGTTGGATAGCGTAGGGGTAAAACTTACTATTCCCACTCCAGTGAGTGCAACAGTAGGGAAAGCATTGGATAGCGTAGGGGTACAAATTACTATTCCCACTCCAGTGAGTGCAACAGTAGGGAAAGTGTTGGATAGCGGGTAGGTAAAATTTACTATTCCAACTCCAGTGAGTGGAACAGTAGGGAAAGCGTAGGATAGCGGGAGGGTAAAAAATACTATTCTCACTCCAGTGAGTGCAACAGTAGGGAAAGCATTGGATAGGTAGGGGTGAAAATGACTATTCCATCTTGAAGGAGTGCAACAGTAGGGAAAGTGTTGGATAGCGTAGGAGTAAAAATTACTATTCCCACTCCAGAGAGTACAACAGTAGGGAAAGAGTTGGATAGCGTTGGATAGCGTAGGGGTAAAAATTACCATTCCTGCTTCAGTGAGTGCAACAGTAGGGAAAGAGTTGGATAGCGTAGGGGTAAAAATTACTATTCCCACTCCAGTGAGTGCAACAATAGGGAAAGCATTGGATAGCGTAGGGGTAAAAATTACTATTCACACTCCAGAGAGTTCAACAGTAGGGAAAGTGTAGGATAGCATAGAGGAATAATTTAGTAGGCCCAGTCCTACAATTTAATGAAAATTAATTTAAAAAAATATATATTTAAATTTGATTTACTTCTCACTATTTTACACTATAAACGTCACCTCCAATAATCTAAAATATGAATAATTAATTAACATGTAAATATTTAGCTAATCAATCAATATTAATAAAAATGTATTTTCAAGTATTTTAATAAACACCATCCTCCCCTATAAACACTCACAGACTCCGCAAAAACGTACACAATTTACATATTTATCAATTGATTAAACACTTTTATTAATAAAGTTTTAAATATTTAATAATACATTAATTAACGTTATTAGCTAAAATAATTATTAACCAAAAAATTATTAATTAATAAATGATTATTCTTTTTTGTTTAAATTACATTACTTCCCACCCTATTCTCCTATAAACTCACAACCCTCTACAGAACTAATATATGCAAAAATGCATTACGAATATTAAATATTAACCATAACTTTATTAATTAATATTTTTTTATATTTTTTATTTTAATTAAATTACTTCCCACATTATTCCCCTATAAACCCACAACCTACTACGGAACTAATATACACAAAAATGAATTAACATATAATTCGTTATCTTAAAAAAAATTGTAACACATTAAAAAACATATTATATATACTTTTAACACATATACTAACATACAATATCATTTTTTTTAAAAATCGATATAATGGCATTCTATATTATGACATTCTATATTACAACATACTATATAATGACATTCGATATTACTTACCTATGTGTCAATATTATTTCCAACTATATTTGGGCCGATTTCAATGTCGGACGGACTCAGGTCCGTCCGACATCGGTCAGGAGCCGTAACCGACCGACCTGCTGTCATCGGTTACGGCCCTGCGAGTACGATAAGACCGAACAGGGTTCAGTCGCACTCATATACTTCACAATGCAAGCATGCATTCTGAGCGGAATGCATGCTTGCATTGTGAAAAGCAGGGGTGCAGTTCATCCCTAGACCCTGTGGCCAGCACCCCAAGTTGCCTGTTACCGGGTGCAGGATCCACAAAGGGGCACCATAGGTGCCCCCAGGCTGCCATTTGGCAGCCTCACACCCATGGGGGCCCTACTGGGGGACCCCAAAGACAGTTTCCGACTGCCTTTTTGGCCCGGAAAAACCGGCACAAAAAGGCAGTGAAAAACTACCATTATACACCCTCGGTCGCAAACAGGCAGCTGGGGGAGTACTGAGGGATTTCCGGACGGCGGACGGGCTCTGCGAGCCTGTCGTCCCCAATCCTGAAATACGAGTCATATTCCTTTCCGACCAAGCCCATCAGAATGGCTCGGTCGGAAAGAAATCCGGGCGACACATTCCGGTTTGGTCGGAAGGGCTCCGACCATCATTCGGAGCCCTTCAGACCGATAACGGAATCCGCCCCTATGTTGTGTCCATTCTATATCCTGTCCTTTCGATATTTTTCATTTGATATTATGTCCTCTCGATATTTTGTATTCTATATTTCGGGTGTTTACCCTTAATTATACTCAATGGGAACATTGTCCTTCTCCTGTACAAGGGAGTTCTAAAACTCTTCGAAATAAGTTCACTTATTTTACAGATTATGACACGTGTAATCCGGAATCCTATTTCTTTAAACTACAATTGTCTTCTCAGTCCAAATTTATATTGACCCATACTAAATTGATTCACACAAACTCATTTAGGACTAAATTAGCTACACAGGGTTATGATCATTGGAAAGAGACAGTTGATTTAAAATCAATCTGGGGCACAGAGCCTTGGCAGGTTCAGGGAACTGAGGCTTTACATCGTGCCTGCCTGATCCCATCTCAAATTTTGTTTTTAAATGACACAGTGTACCAAATAACTTGTTGATGCATTACAAGCTTTGTTTCGGAACAAGACTAAGCATGGGAGAAATCTGCAAAATCGCGGTCCGTGAAATCATGCGAAAGCGAATTAGCGATCCGCATAATTCGCGAATTCGTGCGAAATTGTGAATTTTGGGTTTTTTGCGTGTTCGCGGGGCTTTTTGCGTGTTCGCGGGGCTTTGTGCATGTTGCGAGCCGCTTGCACGGCGAAGTTACCCATGCGGTTGTGTATGGGCACAGCACCCTCTGGTTCACCACTGCCACCCTCTGGTTAAGCACTGTCACCCTCTGGTTCACCACGCCACTCTCTGGTTCACTACTGCCACCCTCTGGTTCACCACTGCCACCCTCTGGTTCACCCCTGCCACCCTCTGGTTCAGCACTGTCACCCTCTGGTTCAGCACTGTCATCCTCTGGTTCACCACTATCACCCTCTGGTTCACCCCTGTCACCCTCTGATTCACCACTGCCACCCTCTCGTTCACCACTGCCACTCTCTGGTTTACCAATGCCACCCTCTGGTTCATAACTGCCACCCTCTTGTTCATCACAGCACCCTCTGGTTCACCACTGCCACCCTCTGGTTCATCACTGCCACCCTCTGGTTCATTACTGCCACCCTCTGGTTCACCACTGCCATCCTCAGGATCATCACTGCCACCCTCTGGTTCATTACTGCCACCCTCTGGTTCATCACAGCACCCTCTGGTTCACCAGTGCCACCCTCTGGTTCATCAATGCCACCCTCTGGGTCACCACTGCCACCCTCTGGTTCATCACTGCCACCCTCTGGTTCATCACAGCACCCTCTGGTTCACCACTGACACCCTCTGGCTCACCCCTGCCACACTCAGGTTCAGCACTCACCACTGCCACCCTCTGGTTCATCACAGCACCCTCTGGTTCACCCATGCTGCCACCCTCTGGTTCAGCACTCACCACTGTTACCCTCTGGTTCATCACAGCACCCTCTGGCTCACCACTGTCACCCTCTGGTTCATCACTGCCACCCTCTGATTTGCCACTGCCACCCTCTGGTTCACCAGTGCCACCCTCTGGATCATCACTATCCCCCTCTGGTTCATCACTGCCACCCTCTGGTTCATCACAGCACCCTCTGGTTCACCACTGCCACCCTCTGGTTCATCACTGCCACCCTCTGGTTCATTACTGCCACCCTCTGGTTCGCCACTGCCACCCTCAGGATCATCACTACCACCCTCTGGTTCATTACAGCACCCTCTGGTTCACCACTGTCACCCTCTGGTTCACCATTACCACCCTCTTGTTCATCACTGCCATCCTCTGGTTCATCCCTGCCACACTCTGGTTCATTACTGCCACCCTCTGGTTCACCACTCTCACCCTCTGGTTCATCACTGCCACCCTCTGGTTCATCACAGCACCCTCTGGTTCACCACTGACACCCTCTGGTTCACCTCTGACACCCTCAGGTCACCCTCAGGTTCAGCACTCACCACTGCCACCCTCTGGTTCATCAGAGCACCCTCTGGTTCACCCCTGCTGCCACCCTCTGGTTCAGCACTCACCACTGCCACCCTCTGGTTCATCACAGCACCCTCTGGTTCACCACCGTCACCCTCTGGTTCACCACTGACACCCTCTGGTTCACCCCTGCCACCCTCTGGTTCAGCACTCACCACTGCCACCCTCTGGTTCATCACAGCACCCTCTGGTTCACCACTGTCACCCTCTGGTTCACCACTACCACCATATTGTTCACCACTGTAGATTATGGTGGGGAAAGCACACCTTCCCAGCCTCAACTGAGATGAATTAATTTGGTGCTGGTTAATGTGTCACTGAATTTGAGCTTCAAGTCTGGCACGTGCTTCCTTAGCTGTAAGTGCTTCCTGTTGCAGTTTAATTTTTATAGGAGCATTGTGCCATACTTGTAACTATTCTCTGACCCTGCTTTGAGGGTCAGAGCAGGGTCACAGAATAGTTGCAAGTAGGCAAATGAACTCTGGAGGGGCCCCTCAGGAAGCACTACAGGGAATAGTTACAAATTAGCTTGAACTTTTGCACCTGCTAAGTGCTTTCAGTTTTCCAAAATTCGTTTTTCTGCCATTTTGCGACATTCGCGGGGCGCGAATTAGTGCGAAATCGAACTTGCAATCCGCGAATTCGTGCAAATTTGCGGATTTCTTTTTTTTTTTGCGTGTTCACGTGTTTTTTTGCTTATTCGCGGACCGCTTGCAGCGCACCGACCCTGAGGTTGCCCATGCGGTCGTATATGGGCGCGGCCATCTTGTTTGCGTGACGTGTTTCTGTTTCCGGGCGCTAGTTGCATGCTCGCGTTGTATGCGACGCGCGATTACGTGTTCGCTGGCGTTTTCGCGTGCTCGCAAGGGAAATATCGCGCAAACTTACCCACGTGGTCCTCAATGGGTGTGGCCACCTTGTTTTTCATTCATTGCTATGGTTCTGTGCATGCTTTCTAATCCTCCTTTCATCTGTGCAATCCTTTGTTTCTTTGGACTTTTTTTGATCTTTTCTACTCTATATCTATCCCTCTTTTTTTCTAGATCTATATTTTGTGTTTTTTTCAACTTTTCGTTACTTTTAAAGCTACTTTAAAAAAAAAAAATGTACTTTACTTTTTCCCTATTCTTTCCTTTTTTTCTTTTCTTTCTGCTGTACAGGACCAGGGCAAAGTGAGCCGGGAAGGAGAAGGGGAAGGGTCCCATACCCCGTAGCCGGCTCCCAAGCGGGCGATTGCGGGGGGAGAACGTCACAGTCCGGGAGATCTTTAGCATGGAGGAGGTGGCCGCACTGATTTTTTATGTCTAGCGCCGCCTCGCCAAGACCATCGCGGCAGGCGGCAGGATCGCTGGCGGGTACGGGCTCCGGAGCGTCGGAAGCTGTGGGAGAAGGTGTGCCGGGCCATGTACAAACACTCTTGGATCCGGCACACCTACAACCAGGCCACGCACCGGTGGTCCGACCTCCTGGACCGTAAACGCGACCTGCTCGACCTGCTAGGCGTCGAGATCACCGGGCTTGGTGAGTAGTAGTAGCTATTAAATCACTACTCTGTTTTCTCCTGCTCTATGTGTTATCATATTTCACATTTTTTGTTTGTTTCCGAAGAGCAATAATGCTGCCGATTACATTGTAGGTAAATTATGTTTCAAAATGTTCTGTGATTGCATTTCAGGTGCACTGCTCTCCTCCTCAGTGGCGGTGCTACTATGCTTATTTGTTTTCGATTTTTTGTGTTCATTTCATTGGCCTGAGTAATTTTGTATGAGTCTACTTTACAGAACTGCGTAATGCTAGACACCAAGGGGCAGATTTACAATTACTGGCGCATCCCTGCAAATTAGCAGGGATGCGCCGGTAATTGTGCGCCACGCCTCCACCACCCGTGGTGCGCCGCATTTACAATGCGGTGCCCCATGGGGCAAAACCAACTTAGAAGCGTCACGCATTTGTGCCCTAAAGTCAGCGCATTGCTGGAGTTGCATCGCAACCACGATGCAGCTAAAGCAATGCTCTTGGGTGCCCTATCTCCCCAATGCTGCGTCAAGCTGTATATCTGCTTCAAGCAGCCGCAGGGTTTAGAGTGACGCAGCATTGGCCTAAAAGTGACTGAGTGAAATATTGTAGATTTCACTCAGCCACTTTTAGAATGCGTTCCTGCGTAGGAACGCCCTCCCTTGCGCCGGAACGCCCCCTGATGGCGCAGGGCTTTACAACGTGATGCATCTCCCAGATGCGTCACGTTGTTAATATACCCCACACCATGGTGCCTCTTTTGCGCTGCCGCTGCATCACAAAAGTCACGCAACGACGGAGCAAAAGAGCCGCAAGGGACTTGTAAATCTGCCCCTAGAGACTCAAGTCCAGTCCTTCCTTTGTACACCTGCCACTAATAAGAGTGGTGGTGGATTGATAGTTTGAGTCTTTTAATGACTGGTTATGTAGTAGGAAACTTACTTTTTAGTGTTCTCACTGGTCTGCAATCACGATGGACTTTGTCACTTCGCATGCTGCGGAGTGCTGCCTGCCAGTCATAGTCGAACCTTTTTGTAGTTGGTTTAGTGAGTTACATATCTTTCCAAGTCGGCGGTCCGCGAATCCAGCAATACTAATATCCTAGTAGACCACACCAGATAGGTCAATAAATGTAGTGCAATTGTTGTCTATTTGCTATTTCCCCAAAATAATTTGTTATTGTTCTTTTGAAATGTTTGATTTAGTTGACAACAATCATCCATGTTTGGGTATTTCTTTCATGTTGTACATCAGCTCCCCCCTTGGGCATGAGGACAGAAGGAAGAGGAGGTAGCGGCGTCGGCGGACGAGGACCAGGAAGGCCAGGCTCGGTCCGGTGAGGGCTCCTCTGCTGGCCCCAGTAAGTTTTCATGTTAATATTAATAATTATACTTCCCTACCTTTTAGAGTACCTATTTTTTACTAATGTTCCTCATTCGATTTTTCCTATATCGTCTTTGATCTTCTTGGAGACTGTTTCTAAATTCTTATCCTGCCTCTACTATGACTCCCTGTGGTACTACTAGGTAATTATTATTAGTCTGTCTGTGTAGCTAACTAAGCTTGCACAGTTGGCAAAAGGTGTTAAGCGAAACTCCCATTCTATTCATCAATAGCTCTATGCACTGAGTGCAGTCCTCTGGTTTGTCCATAATGTCTTTTGAAGTCTTCTAAATGTTTATGCTTTGACAATTCCCAACAAGAAACTGTCAATGACCACCAAGAAAGAATAAGATACTAGTTTACTTTTTGATTGAATAGGAGGACAATCCATACTACTATTGTTGCAGGGACAATTCTGCACAAACTGAACTATGGACACTAAATAGTGCATTGTTCATCAATTATAATAGGCGCAGTTAGACTTTCCACATACCTCAGTCATAACAGAATTTGAACCCCCCATCTCCTTACTGACTAGTTAGTGTGACAGAGTCCTTTAGCTCCCTAATTCATGGATGAGTGATCCCCAATGATGATTATCCAACCCAGGACATAAGACTACGGAGTCAGAGTCCTGAACTGTCAGAGCCACGGACTCATGCTTGCAAATTGCAAACCCTTTCGCTCACTCACTCATGACTAAAAACCACAGAGTCTATGTAAGTTTTAAAGCTTTATTAAAAGTAAAAACATTTATTAAAATCAAGTTCATCATACAACATAAACGGTGGATTGAAAATGGAAAAGTGCTTACTGATTTCACACATTAATTGTGAGCGAGCCCTCACCTGGTTGGAACTTCAAATCTTCTTTGTGGTGCTGAATCGTTGATGACTCCGTCCTAGTGATGATGATCTGATGTTGCTCTTGTTTTTAGAAGGGAAGCTTCTGTCTGTTATGAGAAAAACGGTGCATGTTAAAAAGCAAGCATTCATCAGTTGTGCCAAAAACTGTAGCAAGACAAGCAACACCCTTCCCTGAAAAAAAGTGCAATTTTTAGTTTTGAATAGACAGTCACTAATTATTACATTTGTTTGTGTAGTCGTAGTGACATTTTTTCATTCCTAGACAAAATAGTAGGGAGTGGTGTATATGGCATCTAAGAATCTGAAATGTATTTTCTAGGCGGAACATCGGCACAACCATCCACCGGTGCCGGGGCCAGCGCGGAGGTGGGCACTCTTGGGGCGGAGGCGGTGCAACAGCCAGCGGAAGCTGCTGTGGGGGATGCCACGGTAGTGGCGGACAGTGGTAAGCTATTATATTCCTTACTTATTGAGATAGCAGACTGCGGAGTGTGCTCTCTGCACGGGTGTATATGTTGTTCAGTACAAGTATACAATACTGTTAAGAAGACTTACAAATTTAGAACTAAGTTTTTATTAACCAGGTAGCAGCCTCCTCTAAATTGACTTCAACTCAGCTGTGAAAGTTTTTTTGAGAATCCAAGTCAGATCAGAGATGAACTTAATGGATGGGATGAACGAAAAGGGAAAGAAGGGTGTAAGTAAGTGTGGAAGGACGAGCGAGTTAAAATTAATGATGATTGGCAAAGAATGATACGTGTTTTTCAATGCTGCCCGAGGTGGCTGGGTATATGATGCATGGCCGGTTGAAGGATGAAGCAATGATGGGTGGAAGGAGAAAGGAAAGAGGACTACCTGGGTGGGTGAAACAGAAACTGTATGTGTGCGCAATATATCCTTTGGTTGAAATTCAAATGCAAGTCAAGCACGGATGCATGGCTTGCGGTTTCCAAAATAAAATGAAAATGTTGTTTTCCTGTGAGAAAAAGTAAGATTTGTCCACTTGAGACATTAAGAAGAATGATTGACATTTACTTTGAATGGATGGATGCCTGGATCATGGTACTATCTGACTCATAGATAGCATATGTGCATGTAAAGAGAGTAGACGGTCACTGGATGAACTAAGTGTTACTTTGAAGAGCATGTAACACCGCACCCGCACGTCCGTTCCAGTGTAGGAAAGGCAAGGAAAAGAAGTTGTAATTTTTCTGAATACTACCATGAATAGTAGCAGTACTTTGTATTGCAAGCACAGCATATATCCGGCGATTACGGGGGCCACTCACTACCTCTGTTAATAATTTTAGTACAACCCTGTCATTCATGTGTGGCATATCAGTGTTCACTCAATAAAAAACAAAGCACTTAAAGTCATCCCATATGTAATCAAATACATATCCTGTGAAGGGATAGATAATCATATTATTTATTTTCTTCATTTTCCTTTTCTAGTAGTCATTGGCACTGTAGGGTGAAATTTAAATTAATTAAGCAGTAGCCCTTGTAACAGAGTATTCTCAGTGCCACCCGTCATAGAAAAGTAAGAGCTTCAGCACCTGCATGTACTGGACTGGTACAGTAACGCAAACCCGTGTCATCATGGCGTGCATCTGTTTTTCTCGGGTGCAAGTTGACTGCGCTGGCATTATGCCGGCTTCCAGAAGTTTACGTACTAATTTCGCTAAACAAGAGAGAAGAAGAATAAGACTGGTGTATTGTCATAGTCGACTCTAATGTAGTGAGTCCATAGTGCTCATAGAAATGATTCCTGAAACTCCCACTAATGTTAGAGCAAGGCTGAAGAAGTGGGAGGTTAGATAGATACAGGCCACAAATGTTATGTACTGTGCTTGCAAGTTGCTATTTCTACTGTGACACAACTTTCTGCTGAAATATTTTGTGTTAATCTTAAAGAGCAGTGGTTACAGACTATGTTTTTCTTTCTTCATATAGATGCTCCTTCCAAACTGTCACAGAAGGAGCTGGCTAGACGGGCCCGGCAACGGAAACTGGAGGCACCTGTCGACAAATATTGGCGGCTGGTGGCCCAGGAGGAGGAGGAAACGCAGTCGCAGACCACCACAACATCCACAGAGACAGCTGCATCCTCCTCCGCTCTCCCTGGGTCAGCCAGTCAGCGCAGGCCTCCAGCGGTACGGAGCCGTGGTACCGCAGCCACCCGCCACCGCCAAGCAGCAAAAAAAAACAGCTGCCCCCACAGCAGGTGCAAGGCACGCATGCACCGCCTAACCCTCAGGGTGTCCTACCTTGAGCAGGAGCAGAAGAAACTAAGAATCCTGCTCAAGAACCTCCGCAAGGAGCATGACCACCTGGCCCAAAAAGTACGCCGCTGCCAGCATTAGAGAAGGAGAGACTGTCCCTTGCCCCTTTTTTAAAGACTTTTGGGGGGTGGGAATTGGGAGTTGGGTTTTTTGGACTTTGGGGACTTTTTATTTCACGGACATTCTTTGGGGTTAGGGAGGGGGGTGGGTCGGGTCTTGCAGGATAGTTTATTTTTGTTAGGGATATAAATAATTATTACTTTCAACTTAAACATAGCATACGTGTTTTTACTGCAGTTGAGGCTGGAGGGGGGGTTAACTGTAAGTTTTTTTTCCTAAAATTTAAGTGGCTTCTTGATTCAAATTGTGTTAGTAATTGCCCAAATGTTTACAAAAGTAAGTGCCTCTCACAGAGTTAGTGAATTCAATTGTCCTAGGACTTTACTAGTACTACCGCCAGTCTCTCGTCTCTCATACTACTCCATTATTCTTCCTCCCCCCAAACGCTTATCTTACCTGTAATTCGTGTTTGAAATTAGGGCTAGGCACAGGGCTGGCTGCATGGCAAATGGCGATTAAGGTTGGCAATCCTTGGCGGTTGAAATGGCATCATTGCGGTGGTACTAGCGGTGGTACACAGTGGCAGTTGTAGCATATGAAAAAAAATTAATTGAAACCTTGATTGGCTTTAGCGGAGCATTAGAACGGTGCAATAGATACTATAGCACGTGACAGTACACTAGAACAGTGCCAAAATGTAGCCTTACAAATGCTAAAGTATTGAAAGTATAACTACTACTTGCGTGGAATTTGACATTGGCTACTACTACAAGAAATAGTACTGAAGGTGAAGGACACAGCAGCATAATCATTTGCCACGTGTAGGAGGAGGATGTTCTTCAAGATCAATCCAGTTGATGGCGCCCATGAAAATCTGCTTTGATTTGCCAATAGTCATGGGTCTGTGTCAAGCTGAGTAAGAATATATCCTAAGATTCCTTCACCAGCCTTGAAATGTAATTCATTTTCAGTTGCTATGACCTTATCCTTCCCAGCAAGTGTGTGGAATATTGCTGTCATTTACTCACACATCAATGAAAACCACACAGCCCGGGGGAAGAGGGTTAGGGTTTGGAAATTGGATGGGAATGGGGTTTTTTGGGAAAGTTTTGTTGAAAGAGGAAAAAAAACACAGCATGGCCAAACAACAAATGAAGATAAACAAATCTTTGGATACGAAGATATCCATAAATATTTTAAGGGACATAAAGGAAGTGCATGCACTACTGCAGGCATGAAGTTGATTGCTAAATGGATGGTTAGGTTACTTAAACTAAGTAGTACTTTCTAATGAATGAAAGAATGCGACAGTACAAGGCTGCAGTAATTATGCATTTTCACTTGCCTATCTCTGCACTCAGAGAAACAATGTGTTCATTAAATTAGTTTGAAAAATAGCAAAGTAAAACTATACAATGGCTGGAGGGATGAATTTAGAAGCAGAGAGCAAAGAAATGCAGAGTCAAACTCATCGAAGTTCACAGCAATAACATTACTTAAAAGATAAGTAGGAATGAATGGATACTGTTACTGTATGTTGTTGTACTTGTCCTGCTGAATTTGGGAAGTTGCATGCAGCAAGCCATTCCTCTTATTTGCGGTACTCCTCCGTTCCATCTGACGCTTCGTCGATCAATGTTGGTGACCAGAAGACACCCTGTCCACTGCCTGCCTGGCGGATGCTGAATTGTGGGTCGCTAATGTGAAGCCTGACTTCATCCTTTTTTCCTTTGCACAGGGTGAAAGCTGCCCTGTAAATGTTGATGGAAAAACAGGAAGTGATATTAAAACACCACTGAGACAAAAATATAAGGTACGTACGCTGTGTAGTGCAAAAACTCACACTTTCAGTTTCAGAATCGACAGTACAATAGTTTCGAAAGGGCATACTCTGAGTCTCCTTTTGAAGGATAAATAAGTATGAGCAAATTTTCCGGATCTTTCCCTTCAAGCTAGGTGTAGTGTGTAAACTACGATTTTAGAACAAAATTAGACCTTCCCAGCAGTGCTCCCAGACCCTTAAACACGGACGCTAAAATGTAGAATACCCCCAATCAGACCCCAAAAACGTGCGATACTGCTACCTGTCTGAGGCCTACTGGAAAATGGTGACAAAACGTACTTTGAAAGTAAAGTAGGCCAAAATCCCCCGTATTGGATGGTCTTCAAACCACTTGCAACCAAAATTAGACATTTCTCGACAAGTGCTCCAAGAGTAGACCCCAGAACCCAGTTGTCAAAATCTCGAACACCCCCAAACACATGCAATAATGCTAACCCTAACGAGCCCTAAATTAAAAATAGTGTCAAACGCTTTCTTCAACTAGGCCCTAACTCCCCTTTGCCACCATGGATATTCTCCAAACCACTTGCAATCAAAAGTATCCATACCCAGCGTTGCTCCAAGACCCCCCAACCACCCCCCAAACACCAGGAACCCCCCCCAAGCAGGCCCCTGAAAACACGAAAGTGAGAGAAAACTCTGTAAAGTGAAAAACTTTTTCACCACGGATTTTCTCCAAAACACTTTTATCCGGTATTAGACCTTCCCAGCAATGCCCCCAGACCCATCAACCCAGGCGGAAACAAGTTTAACACCCCCAAACAGCCAAAAAGCAAAACCTTAAAAAGTGAGACTTAGCAAATTTCGGGCCTACCTGGAATTCAGTCCGAATGCGATGTGCAGCTAGGTCCTAACTCCCCTTTTCCACCATGGATTTCCTGAAAAACAAATGCAATCAACATTAGACTGTACCAGCAGTGCTCCCAGACCCCAAAACCCACCCACAAAAACCTAGAAGCCCCCCAAACAGCACCCCAAAGACAAGCAAGTGAGCAAAAACGCAAACACTTTTTCACCTCCGATTTTCTCAAAACCACTTTTATAAGGTATTAGATCTTCCTAGCAATGTCCCCAGACCCGTCAACCCAGGAGGAAACAAGTTTAACACCCCCAAACAGCCAAAAAGCAAAAATACAAAAATGGGGACATTTTTAGGCACATTTCTAAAATCACTCCATGCATGCTCTGCAGCTAGGCCCTAACTCCCCTTTACCACCATGGATTTTCTTCAAACCACGTGAAATCAAAAGTATCCATACCCAGCGTTGCTCCAAGCCCCCCCAAACCCCCCAAACACCAGGAACCCCCCCAGGGAGGTCCCCGAAAACACGAAAGTGGGCGAAAACTCTAAAAAGCTACAAACTTTTTCACCATGTATTTTATCCAAAACACTTTTATCCGGTATTAGACCTTCCTAGCAATGCCCCCAGACCCGTCAGCCCAGGCAGAAACAAGTTTAACACCCCCAAACAGCCAAAAAGCAAAAATACAAAAATGGGGACTTAGAAATTTTTAGCCACATTTCCAAAATCACTCCACGCGCGCTCTGCAGCTAGGCCCTAACTCCCCTTTGTCACCATGGATTTTCTTCAAACCACTTGCAATCAAAACTATCCATACCCAGCATTGCTCCAAGCCCCCCCAAGCCCCCTCAAACACCAGAAAGCGAAACCTTAAAAAGTGAGACTTAGCAAATATCGGGCCTACCTGGAATTCAGTCCAGATGCGCTGTTCAACTAGGCCCTAACTCCCCTTTTCCACCATGGATTTCCTCAAAAACAAATGCAATCAACATTAGCCTGTGCCAGCAGTGCTCCCAGACTCCAAAAACCCACCCACAAAAACCTAGAAATAATCAGCACCCCAAAGACAAGCAAGTGAGCAAAAACGCAAAAAACTTTTTCACCTCCGATTTTCTCCAAACCACTTTTATCCGGTATTAGACCTTCCCAGCAATGCCCCCAGACCCGTCAACCCAGGCGAAAACAAGTAGAAGACCCCCAAACAGCCAAAAAGCAAAAATACAAAAAGGAAAATAAGATGAAGACAGTGCTGATGATGGACTTGTTGTGATTAGGCGATTAGAGTTTTGTTGTGGCAAGAGTAGCAAAACAAAGAAAGACACACAGGAATAAAAGTGAATAAGTACGGAAAAAAGGAAGACATTTTCAGGCCTTGGTGTCAGGGAAGCAGAGCTCGTCCTCAAAGTCTATGAATTGAGACGGGATTAGGTCTGGTGACCGAGAAGAACTTCCGTTGGCGTCCTCTTCTTCCTGCGTGCATTCACGTATTTTGTAATCGGGTGGTATGAAGTGCTCTTTCATCTTGATTATTTTTAACCTCTCCACATTTTTGGGCAAAAGGCGGGTACTTTTTGAAGTAACAATGGCACCAGCAGCACTGAAAACACATTCAGAAGACACGCTTGCGAGTGGGCAAGACAAATAATTTAGAGCCAGGTTGGTGATCAGTCGCCATACAGAGCTTTTTGTATACCAATATCCCAATGGGTTCTCATTATTACAGACCTCTGTTGGGTCATCCAGATAGGCCTGCACCACGACTCAAGGTTCTCCAAGGTGGATCCACTTTGCGTACCATCTGTGACCTTTGCATCAGTGGACCGAGCAAACCCTTGCTGAGTTAGCCAATCCCCTTCCGACAATATTTGTTTGCGGCCTGGTGCAGGTGAGGATGATGATACGGTTGCTGGTGTCGTTAACGGCTGTGAGGGAAAATGACTCCCTTCGGCCACGGATTGAGAAGTGGAACTTGACGCCAGATGGCCTGCTGATTCAGTTGTATTTGTGCTGCCTCCTTGAAGGTTCTGCCGCTCTTTTTTGAACTGAGTGGCTGACACAGCTAGCCAATGTTTGTACTTTGAAACATCTGCTTCATCAAAAGGAATGAATGCTTTGCTAGCCACTGCCTTTTTGTACCGTGGATCCAGAATAGTGGCACAAATGTAATGTTGTTCTGTACGTATCTTTGTAAGCCTTTCATTGCGAAGTAGGCTCCTTAATAACTTCTCTGCCAAATCATATGCTTCTCGCTTTTCACCATCATCTCGGAACGTTGAAGACACCTCCTTCAGTTGGTGCTCTAGCATGCGCAACAATGGGATAGCTTTGCTCAAAGAACAATCCTCCCTGCTGACTTCACGCGTGAAGAGCTCAAAAGGACGAAGCATGTCTGTCAGGCTTGCAATTAGCTTCCATTCCTCCAACTCTAGCTTCATCTCTTTGTGAGTAGAACCCAGTTTATAGACATACTCATTTATTACCCCCCACTGCTCAGACAGACGCTCAAGCATGTAAAAGGTTGAGTTACAACGTGTTGCCACCTCCTGGATTAGTCCTTTGACTGGCAGTTTACATTCATGTTGAAGGCTCCTCAGCTGCTTCCGGGCCTTAAAAGAATGGCTGAAATGTGTGCAGATTCTTCGGCAGATGGTCAGTAATTTGATGACTGGCGCTTCTGTTTTCAAGAAGCCTTGCACCACGATGTTAATACTGTGCGCTAAACACGGCACTCTGAAATAGCCACCTTCCTCCATGGCCTTAACTATATTACTGCCATTATCTGTGGAAACATAACCAACTGTGCGATTTCTTGGATGCAGCCATTCATTGACCTTCCTGTTAAACTCCTCCAAAAGGTAAGGTGCAGTTTGAGATTTCTCCATGGCAAACATGCCTACTGTTGCATGTTTGCAAATAGCTTGAAAAACTTCCCCCGTGTCAACATCTTTGTGTTTTAACTGTTTTTCGACCCCTGCAAAAGAGACCCAGTGTGCAATGATGCACATGTAATCAAGGGCTTGGCAACTGGTCCACACGTCTGTTGTCATGTGGATAGTGTGAACAGCACTCTTCAGAATAGCTGCGCCAATCACCTCCAGCACATCTTGATGTAGTGCTGGAACAGCAACCCTGGCAAAATAGGACCAGCTAGGAACCTTCCATTTAGGGCAGACTGTTGCCACCAATTCACGAAAACCCACCCCTACCACGAAAGAGAAAGGGAGAAGGTCCAGCGCTAGCATTTTAGCCAGCTTTGCGTTATACAGACGTACCGTTGGGTGGTTGCGTTCAAATGGCGCATCCGACCAAAACATGCTGCTAATGGTGGGCTGGACCGTTTTACGTGATGATGATGATGATGCATACTTCAAACCAGTTAGGCTCATTGATTTAGTTTTTTGCATTGATGTCTGTACCAGACTCTTAGTGTGCCTCATACATGTTGCAGGGGTAGAGGGTGTGGGCGCTACCACTGCAGTGCTGCTGCCAGGGGTACTAGGTGTACAAGAAAAAATGTCGGTTGGTTCTTGACTTCCCTCCTGCACAATCAGCCCCTCGTCAGCATAAGATGCAATGTCAATGGATACATTTGGATCAGTTCTACTTTGGACTTCCTGGATCTTACTTAGGTGCTCATACCACTGGATAGGGTGGTGTTTTTTGAGAGGACCTCTCTGGCCTCCGGTACCATAGTTGGTACCAAGCTTACCCCGACTAACTGATACTTTACAAATCAAACAAACGACCATGTTTTCCACCTTTTTGCTAACAGTAAAGAAGTCCCAAACTGGGGACTGGAGATGTCTGCTGGTGGTGGAGGTGCTACTTTTATTTTCAATGCCAGTTGAAGTGGAGGATGGGCGTGGCTGAATTCATTTCTGTTGTTCACTTACTGCACCACCCCTTGAGGTAATGGAGGTCGAGCGGTATGGAGGTCCCTGCCGGCCCTTCTGACGAGAAAATATGGAAGCTGTAGGTCGTTTTGGTGTTGTAGTTAACTGCGTTGGTGGTGGTACCAGTGCCACACCGCCCATATCCCGCTCAGCATCCATTCGGGCTAGGGTCAAAATGTTTGTCTGCTGCATGCCCGCTGTGGCTGGAGTGACGTCTGTGATGACTGGGTCATCGTCAGACTGTTCATCAGCAGCAGAAGACACCACTTCTTGTTCATCGTCATCAACCATAAGTCGAAGCCTTGCGGGAACCTTCATTTTAGGCTTAGCCACCTTTGTCGGCTCATGGCGTGCCTCACTGTCAGACTGCATTGCTGGGTTCTAATCACGATCAAGGTCATCAGAATGAAGGGGGCTTGAAGATGAACTTGTAGTAGTAGAAGTAGCACCCCTCATTGACCTTTTTCTTGCTGGGGATCTGGATGGCAATGGATCATCCTCAGGAGGAGTGGCTTCCTCGGATGATACCTCCACTTGAATATCAATTTCCTGATGTGCCCCTACTTCTGGATGAACAATCGTTGTAGGCAGTTGTGCCGCTCCATGAACCTCTACTTGTGCCTCTCCTTGTGCATGTACTAGTGCCTCTCCTTGCCCATGTACTTGCGCCTCTCCTTGCCCATGTGCTCGCGCCTCTCCTTGCCCATGTACTTAGGCCTCTCCTTGCCGATGTACTTGCGCCTCTCCTTGCCCATGTACTTGCGCTTGTACTAGTTGCACTTGTGGTTGTCGTTGCGGCTGTGGTTGTTGAACACTCGTCAGCTGAGTTACACCCGGCGTTGATTGGATGGTACTTTCTTGTGATGAGCCAACATCACTGGTCGATGGTGATTGAACAAACAAAGTGGCTGCCTTTGCGGCACTCATAGGCTTGGGCCTAACTTGGCGTGGTGGAACTGAGCCCAATGAAGCGGCGGTGCTGCTTCCAGCTTGGTCCCCTGCGGACACCGCTGCTGCTGCAGGCGCAGTTTTTCTTTCCCAAAAAAGGTGTCGGCGGGCACACCAGTCTCCTTGGTAGGTGGTGCCACTTGCTTCTTCTGCTCCTTCTTACTGGCAGTGGCACTGGCAACTTTTTTCGCTGAGGCGCTACGGCCACCTTTCTTTGGGCCCATCTTCTTCAGATGTCAGAACAGCAGGCCGCAGTTGCACGAGTTGCAGAGTTGTCTTGTCTGTGGCCACACATGACGTCGCGTGACGTTGTGCTACACACACCACTGCAGGACTTCTTCCTGGCACTGGTGGTTCTCTTGTGCACCTAAAAGCAATGGAAGCCAGAGGAACATCAGTTAAACACCCCAAAAAGTCGAAAAACACAAAAAAATTACCACAATCCCATGCCATCCATGCCCTCAATGATGATTCAAGACACCCCACAGAAAGACTAGGCCCATGCAAAACTGAGTACCCCTGGGCATAATGGTTGAAAGCAAGGCACACTTGGTGCAGGCCGGAGCACACTGCCTGGCTTCCAAATGGGTTCTTGATCCCCAGTAACATGGCCAGGCCCTGCCTGCACCAGGCCTCAAAGTGCCCCCCACCCACATGGTCAGGCCACAACAACACCCCCAAAACTCGAAAAACACACAGAAATCACCACAATCCAATGCCATCCATGCCCTCAATGATGTTTAAATTCAGGACACCCCACAGAAAGACTTGGTCCATGCACCACTGAGTACCCCTGGGCATAATGGATGAAAGCAATGCAAAATGGGTGCAGGCCTGAGCACAGTGCCTGGCTTCAAAATGGGTCATTGACCCCCAGCCACATGGCCAGGACCTGCCTGGACCAGCCCTCACAATGGCCCCCACCCACATGGCCAGGCCCCAACAGCACCCAGCAATTCGAAAAACACACACAAATCACCACAATCCAATGCCATCCGTGCCCTCAATGATGTTTAAATTCAAGACACCCCAGAGAAAGACTTGGTCCATGCACCACTGAGTACCCCTGGGCATAATGGATGAAAGCAAGGCAAAATGGGTGCAGGCCTGAGCACAGTGCCTGGCTTCAAAATGCGCCCTTGACCCCCAGCCACATGGCCAGGCCCTGCCTGGACCAGCCCTCCAAATGGCCCCCACCCACATGGCCAGGCCCCAACAGCACCAAAAAAGTCGAAAAACACACAAAGAACACCACAATCCAATGCCATCCATGCCTTCAATGATGTTTAAATTCAAGACACCCCACAGAAAGACTAGACCCATGCACCACTGAGTACCCCTGGGCATAATGGTTGAAAGAAAGGCAAACTGGGTGCAGGCCTGAGCACACTGCCTGCCTTCAAAATTGCCCCTTGACCCGCTGAGTTGTTTTTCTCCCGGTTTTGCATGTGCAGCGCCATTTTCAATCTTGCTGCGTGATGGCGTGAGAGTTTTTCGAACGCAATTACGTTGGCTTGCCATATTGCACAGCAAGAGTTTGACAATGCGAGTACGTCATAAAGGCCCGCGATCACGCATCGCTGGAGTAAACAATGCCGAACACGTAGATGCGGCGCGCAGCTGACTTCCGGCGGGAGATTTGAACAGCTCAAGTTCCCGAAATTGCAAAAATTGCAATTCTGCACAAGAAATCCACCACAGGAAACATAAACCTTGTGAAAATGATGATTTTGATCAGAATAACTCCTCAGATTGACATTTGGCTGCACTTTTTGGTGCAGGAGTCCATTTTTTGGGGTGGGGTGGGAGGAAGGAAATGCCCCAGAGTCTCCAACTTCCTGTTCCTGTCCAGCAGACTCCTCCCAGTGCTTTGTCCATGTCCTGGTCATTTTTCATTTGGCTGTGGAGCTGGAAGGATTACTTTTTGTGGCTACTGCTAGATATTTGTATTTGAGGACTTTTTGGACTTTGGAGTTTGGATCACTTTTGGACTTGAGATTTTACAAGTAAGTTGGTGTTGTTTGTTTGGGGCATTGCAGTTGAGGCAACTCCAGTTCTAAAACTTTTTTCACAACTTTAACAAAATATATATTGTGGTGGGTAGCCACAGTATCCAGTAGGCCCAGGGTTAGTCATGGGTGCATGATACAACTGTTTCTGTGATTTTTTTTAACTTAATTCTCATTTATGTCATGGAATTTTAGCTCACTGTTATATGTTGATTTTTTTTGTTAATTTTGGGGTGCCTGTAAAGCCTCACTAGACTGTAGGCCCAGGGGTAGTGAGTGGTGCATGGAACAAGTCTTTCTGTGGGGTGTCTTGAATTTAAACATCATTGAGAGCATGGATGGCATGGGATTGTGGTGATTTTTGAGTGTTTTTCGACTTTGTGGGGTGTTGTTGGGGCCTGGCAATATGGGTGGGGGCCATTTTGAGGCCTGGTAGAGGCCGGGCCTGGCCATGTGGTGGGGTTCAAGGGGCCATTTTGAAGCCAGGCAGTGTGATCAGGCCTGCACCCAGTTTGCCTTGCTTTCATCCATTATGCCCAAGGGTACTCAGTGGTGCATGGACCAAGTCTTTCTGTGGGGTGTCTTGAATTTAAACATCATTTAGGCATGGATGGCATTGGATTCTGGTGATTTTTGTGTGTTTTCCGACTTTTTTGGGTGTTGTTGGGGCCTGGCCATGTGGGTGGGGGCCATTTTGAGCCCTGGTGCAGGCAGGGTCTGGCCATGTGGTGGGGACTCCGAGTCAACGCCGCACGCGCGATATTGTATTTTTCAAGCGCGACCAAGCAAAATAATTCGTAGCTTGCGAATTTGCGGATTATTGGGCAAATTCGCACGATTCGTGGATCGCGAAATCGCCAAAAATCCGCGAATTCGCCCGCAAAACGGATTTTACGCCCACGCTTAAACAAGACCTTCAATGTGCCTGAAATTAATTTATCCGGGTGGTTGGTTTGGCAAACAAATGCGAATGCATGCCAATTGTGCTTTTATAATGTAACACCTAGTTTCGCTTAGACTAGACCGTACCCTCTTTACCCAAATTGGCATCCGGTCACCACATACTCGGTGGATAAATTATGCCAACATTGGTTGGAACATTCCACCTTAGCAACAGTGAAACAACACGTCACACTCTTGTTGAATGATATCAATCTGGCTGATTTCATCTTAGGACCTAGAACGCCTAGGTATAAGAGATTTATTTATGCAGCTTACAATGAAATATGGAAACTTTCGCAGATAGTGGCAGCTCTTCGTCTGCGCCAAATTGATCAAGCCAATTTAGAAAAAGTTCTTGCTGTGGTCGACAATATCATCAATACACTTTCATCACACATTTTTATGTTAGATAATATTGTTTCATCTTTTATTGATATTGTTCAAAGTGATGTATCTGTATTATATTATGATCAAAATCAGTTAGGATATGTTATGCAGTTTGCATAGACGTTACAGACTCTCAAAATGCATAAGGCCCCTTGAGATTATTTGAATACTACTGATTGGTTTTTCTCACTTAATCTTACTGCTAAACAGAGGTTTATGTCCATGAAGGATGCTGCATACACACTGTTGCCTATTGAACAATTGGAGCCTTTGCCGTTCTCAGTAGCGGAAAAGGACTGTGCTGTTTGGTTAATTCATGGGTTTATCTCTCTCCCTTTTTCGCTGCTTCAATTTAAATCATGCATTGAACATTTTCCGATTGGCCATTTTGAACCATTGGGTAGTGCATTTCTACATGAATTGTGGTCACTACCTTTCATTTCCAGATGTCAGCGGGAGGGTAAGGACGTTTTTCTTACAGGGGAGGACTGACAATCCACAGTAGGACATTCCATGGCGCATGTAATGTATCAGCACCGAATCTGGCTTGATTTTTAAAAGGAGTACCAGTACTGTCAATAATTCCTGCTTTCACCTTGCTTACTTACTGCTGTTATCTTATTTTGAACAACCAAGACTGCTGTGGTTTACAGGCAGGAATCCTGTATTTAGTAACAGTGTCACAGCGAGTAACTTGTTGTAGCAATGTGCTTTTCCGCCCCCGCATGGGAGTCTATATAGTTCCATTTGGCCTTTCATTCCGACTTTGAAAACAAATTTCAGCAAATTGAGGAGGCTCAAGGTGCTATTATTCCAAAAAGAAGTGGCTCTCACTTACGCCCGAGAGACCTTCGAGTTACAGGTGGTTATAACATCTAGCTATATTCAGTCCCTTATGAACACTAACCTTCCATTTCACTTTGGGGAGCTTATACATCAAATATTTAATGTGTCTGACACTAAAAGCCTTGCACATGTTTTTAACCATGTGGGATCTGACCTTCGGTCTTGTAACTTGTTTTCAGCTGAGATTTGGAGTAATACCGGCTTTTATTAATTCTATGTTTTCCAGCGTCTTTGGAGTATTCCCCTTATTACTAGCGTTAGTTGGTGGAATCCTGCTTCTCTGTTCCTGCTGCGCAATGGCTGTTCATCTTGTAGTAATGCACAGACCAGGCCAACTGCAACTGTACAGTGATTGGATCCAACAGGTTTTTGGATGCTTCCCATTAGCAATGCTTGATGTGAGTTATGGATTAACTTTTCACTTTGCCTACTTTACTGGCATGCAACCAGTGTTCTACTGTCGACAATGCCCCTTCTATTGGGCTATGAATGTATGCCTCTCCAATACGTCACGTGTAGTCCCGTATTTTAACCAGTTGATGGGACCCTTAGAGACTCATAACCAGCCTTTTTCTGGGAATGCCCATATGGCGCGTGCAGCAGCATTTGGAGTATTGGCTGCATCGGATATCTGTACGGCTGCACAGAACTTAGTGCATCAGAGTTTCATCAAATATCATGCAAGTTGTGCAGTTATGCTTTTGGAGGCATCTGATTACGAGTAGCACGTCTGTTCCTTCGACTTACTAAATTGGATGGCATTCCTTTTTCTACCAACGTATAGGGATGATCTTTTGGAGAGAACTGCATTCTTAGGTCCACATACTTTGATTGATTCACTACCTCATTCTCAATAACTTTATTATCCCGGAGACAGCACTCTTTCGATAGCCGTAATAAGAAAATTAAATATTTATTTTTATTTTTTCTAATTTGGTTTTTTCAAAAACTTTTAACTCTGCTTGACTTTTGAACTCTGTTGTAGTCCTTTGTCTATGTCCTATGACCTTACCAAGGGGAGGGTGTTATATGGTTCTAAGGGACACTGTCGACATTGCTAAGTTAGCATGAGCTTTCCTGCCATGATGCTGCTTTTGCGCACGTTACTACAGGACTTTGTTTTACAAGACTTTGTTTGTGCCCTTCACATGAGAATGTTCTCCTTTTCGCGTTCTCTGCTAAGTTCTTGGAGTTTAGTCTGAACACGATGTGCAAGGTCGATAAACAATGCCCCTTGTTAATCTGTTCTGGTCAGTCCCTAGCACCTAGTTATAACATGCTAAACACAGCTGCAATGCTGGAGACTCATGCTTTGATATTACAAGGATGCATGTTGTTTTAGCACACACTTGGAGAAAGCCTTTCCAAGGAGCAGTGCTATGCTGTTCCTATGATGTAAACCTTACATCCAGGCTTTACGGTATGGGGTCTTCTGTCAAAGCCCAGAGATCTTCCTGTATATAAACTTCTTCCAGTCAAGGGAAGGGTTGGTAGGTCTTATTGTCCTTTTTCCACTGTCTTTTTATAATGACTTCCCCCTTTTACTCTATGGAATTGTAACAATGCTAACTGTTTTGAGTTTATGGATTTTGCTGCTTGCTGCGAGTAGTGGCTTGTGTACTGTATTGAAGAGCACAATAGTTAAAATAAACATTTTAAACTATTACAGTGACTCTGTCAAATTGTATTGGGACAAGTGTGAGTGAGTGAGCGAAAGGGTATGGCTTGCTACCGCGATTCCTGAGAGACTCGCGAGTGTTGTGTTCTGGGTTGTCTAATCATTTGTAGCTTCGCCAGAACGAATGAGACAATATAGCTAGTCGGTTTTGGGATTTTGTGTACCAAGGTGATAGGTACACCCATATAAACTAAGGTCCTGTTTTCCTGCGCATAGTTCTGTGTATGTGCAGAATCCCTGCAACAAGCCCAGCCCCTACACTTTAGAAAACTACTGAAAATGTATTTTGTAGTACAAATCTTTAATAAATGGCTTATACACATTCTCAGAACTACTGACATCCCAGAAAAACAAGGAGGTGCAATGCAAAAGAACACCATATACAAATAGCCATTGTCTTGTGCACTTTGTGGTACAAATGAGTATTTGGAGGAAGAAGATACAGGCAATTCTAGTGGCCAGAGAACCCTGGTTTCATGGCCCATGTCACTTTGGGGCCAACTCTAGCTACTTACTATTTAGATCACCAGAATCCATCTACATCTCACCCCTCCATCTTATTAAGTTTCCCAATTGTATTAGTGCCAAGAACCCCATGGTGTACGACAACGTTGTAAGTGTTATTAACATGAGATAACTAAACTGACCTGTACTCTAATAAAAGTATAACATTTGAAATGTGCTTACCTATACCACAAACATTTACATTACTAAAAATGTAATCTGTGGTCAAGGTACACTGTTTTTATTAAATGAGATCACCCCACCTCCTATAAAACTCCAACAATACATACACATATATTCTGATATGTGAATTTCATAGATATGTGTACCAGCATTAATTTGCAATCCGATCATATTCCCTCTTACTTTGACATGACTGCCAGACCTTCATAATTTACGTAATTTCATCATCCGAAGTGTATTGCATGTGTCTTTATAGCTCTACTTTTAAATCAACACAGGTTAAGTAAGGATAGGAACCAGGAGTGTGGGATGTTTCCAATTGATTGTCGCTGAGAAGGAGCATGTTCTTTTTTTCTTACATGTTTTCCTTTTATTTGTTGTTTTTGTGTTAGCAGGCCACTTCTGCTGCCTTTAAGCTTGATTGAGCATTATGTCGTCTGTCATGGATAAGTACCAGGCGCGCAACAAAAGATCCTGGCACTGCGTGCATCCTTCGCGGATGTGAGGAGTACTTTCATGGACCTGGGTAGAGAGAGATTGGAGAACCTGTATTCACAATATGCATCTGTGCGAGGCTGTGCAATTTCATAATGATCACATTCAGAATCCAAACCATTTATCTTCTTATTCCGACATTTCAGAATTCACAAAATAAATATTCAAAAATCTATACTCGGATTTGCTTGGTCCAAGTACCTACCTACTTTCTATTGTAGTTTCCGATGCTGTAAGAGTAAACCATTTACTCTGGGGATCCACTGATTGGTTGCACATGGGTGTCAGTAGAAATGGGGTGAAGACACTTAGGTGGTATCACAAGTAGATGCTCATATAAGAGCTGATCACTGACTGTCATCCTGTACATAATTTTTACAAAATCTAAGCACACAGACATTGACACCAGAAAAACGGTATGGGTAAGTTATTCTGTCACACTCAATTGTTTACAAATAGACTGAGGTCTATAGCTCAGGGTGTTAATGCGCCAGCTGCAGAAATCTATGCTGAATGGTAAAACTCAGGTGGTTAATACACTTATAGCAGAGATCTGTGTTTGTTGTAATGATCCCTATTTCCTTTACATGTTTCAAGCTAGTAAACTGGACCACTAAATTATGCAGTGACTGAATACATCTGCACGTTAACTGCTTTGTTTTGATCCGGTATCTCAATCTTTGTTATTTAAGGGTAATAAAATGGCTTGGTTAGATAGTACTAATTACCACTAACAGTAGAAAGTATTCACGTTTTATTGTGTGCTATATCAATGATTGTTAGTCTAACTACACACACATATGTGACTGACATTCCTACAAAGCCTACCAATGAAAAAAGCTTGAGTCAAAATCCCTTTCTTCCTTGGAAACCCACAATGTGACAGCTAAGTGTGCATTTGTTTGCTACTGAATCGGGAAGCACATGTCTAACTGATCTGGTCTGTGACCTCCAGCTGCTTGCAGCAAGACCCTGTACTCGGACAAAAGGAATCAGAGATTGTCCATGAAGTGAGTCATTTACTACCCTTATTCAGTCCTCAGCTCTGCATTATCCGCCATTTTGAGATGAATTTTTCCTCACAAGCTTACAAGTGATTTCTCCTTATGTACTTCCTCTGTGGCTAACGTTTTCCCTCCGGATAGAGCATATTCTTTCCTTTACCAGAGTGTGCAATACATCTTTTTATCACCAGTATTTGTGGTTATGACAAATTCCCTCTCCTGCAATAGACTAGTTGCCTCTCTCTTGAAAATTGGTTTTTAATACTCATTCTCCATTTAGTTTTTTTTATGGAATATTCAACTTCTGGAACTTATTGCATTTGCTTTTTATTTTTTGTTCTTTCAATGGCAATGTCATGCTATAATCGTTATTCCTCTCAGCAAGTCAATTCTTCTGCATTGTCCCTGGAGGATGCCAACCCCTTCAGTGTTCTGCAGGAGAATTTAGAAGATGCACCCAATGACTCGCATTCCACAAAATGCACCTCTCCTCAGACTTCTCGCTCAAACTCCAAATACTGCTAAATTATCCTCTTCATCTGCCTCCACAGGAAAACGAGTTAAAACGAATCCCCCATCGCCTACTAATACACCTTCTTCTGTCTCTATGGAGCTTATACTAGAAGAAATTCACTCACCTAAACCTTACATGGAGTATATACGTTCACTCAAACCCTACATGGCAGACACCAATGCTCGCCTTCAAAGTCTCGAAGACAACTGGTCTCATATGGAGCAAAAAGTTGATCTACTTGAGAAATCCATCACCTCAGTTCAAGTTTTTACTGACCAGTTCCCTATATGCAGAGAGAGATTCAATGTCTTAAAAACCAAGTGGAAAATTTGGAAAATTGAAACAGGCACAATAACCTTTGAATTTACGGTCTTGCAGGGGGTCTTGAATGATCAAACCCAATAACCTTTTTTCATTCTTTCCTACCTCAGCTTCTTGGCCTCCCAAATTCTCCAGTTTTGAACATCCAACGAGCTCTTCACCTGTGTCCACCTTCTCGCACCTCTACTTCTTCCTCTTCAACAGTAAAACATAGAGGTGTTATTTTGTACTTTCTGGAGTATACTGACTTGCTCAAAGTTCTTCAGGCTGCCAAGCTGAAAGGGAAAATCACTTGGAATGGTCCCAATCTCTTTTTTGCACAAGATTACGCCAAAAACACCGCAGATTGTCGTAAAACATTTTTGGACATGAGACCTGCTCTTCGCTCCTTGAATGCTCGCTATGGTTTATTCCACCCATGCCTATTTAAAGTGACTTGTAACAACAAGACAACGAATTATGAAGACACGGCCATACTTCAGCAATTTCTTGACTCTTGTACACATGAATCGATGGAAATTCCCTGTTCATAATTTTTGTGCTTACATTTCTTTTTGTTCTTGATTATGTCCCGTCATGGCATCCTGTCTACACTTCTTCACTTTTGTATTTTGCGTTTGGTGCTCTGTCTTCTATATTTTATATTGTACTCTGTTTCTGTTGTGATTTTCATTTGTTAACATTATTCTCTTGGCTTTTTCTAGTTGCGGTTTTGTGACCCCTTGAGTTATTCATTCTTCCTGTTCACTTGGAGGTCGTTCTCCTTGCACGCGTCATTGTGGTCTCTTCGGTCCAGTGTGCTCATTTCCTCATGTGGTTCTACTACCCCCAGTCTCACTGTTTTCTTGTGGTATGTCCCTTTGTTATTCTTCAATGTCATATGTCAATTTCGAATTACATTTTTGGTCTGTCTTTTCTTCTCTCTTTATTGCTTCTCTTCCTGTTTCTTCCCTTTTTCTTTTCTTCTGTCTGTATTTCTAGGCTACCCATTTCTCTTTTTCTTATAATATCTCTTCTCTTTATCTTTTTCCCGTATTTACTCCTGAATCTATTTTTCTTTTTTATCTTCTCTCTTCTCTTTTCCCTAGGGAATAATGATTTGCAATATTATATTGTTTGTTCAGTCGTTGATTGTATTCTCTTTCACAGTTATTTTTTACCTGTTTTTAGAAGAATTGTGCATGATCTTGTGAGCAACAGAACTCTGAATTATTTTCTTAACTGTTTTAAAATCATTTTTGTTCATGTTCAGTTTCAAAGTTGATATATTGTTGCTTTTGTACTAATTGTGCATGTTCATTTTAACTGTTTTCATTCAGAGTTTTAACTTGGAATGTAAAAGTAGTTAATAATCCTATAAAAAGATAACGCATGTTAACCCACCTAGCTAGATTAAATACTGATATTGCCTTTATTCAAGAAACCCATTTATCAGAGGTTGAAGCAGCTAAACTAAAAAGAGGTTGGGTGAGTCATGTTTTCTCTTCCCCCGCCTTAGGAAAGAAAAATGGCTTATCTATACTATGTCAGTAAAAAACATCAATTTTCAGAAGTTCATGAGGAGAATGATCTTGAGGGTCGTTGGGTACTTGTTAAATTACTTATTGATCTAATTCCCATAGTACTGTTTAATGTCTATGCTCCTGTTAATATTGAAAATATATTTTGGAATCAGATTTTGGATAAACTTGTCATGTTTGATGATGAATATATTATCTTTGGAGGTGACTGTAATCAGGTACTCGACCACATCCTAGATAGGCATTCCTCTGTAAAATTCTCTAACACCAAGATGCACTCATATTTCACTTCTGCCTTACGCCGTGAAGCTTTTACTGACATTTGGAGGCTTTGCAATCCGGCTTACAGGAATATACATGTTATTCTCCCCCTCACAACTCCCAATTTAGAATAGATTATTTTTTCTTCAGTAAACCTCTGTCCCAACTCATCTCTCATTCTGAGATTAGCTCTATCCTGATGTCAGACCATGCCCCAGTTTGTGTAGACTTTGATTTGTTGCCTTTTTCCCCTCATGCTGGTGGATGGCGTTTCAATAATTCACTGCTATCAGACCCTAACTTCACAGGCCAATTCACTTCTTTTACATCTGAATTCTTCTCTATTAATTCTACTTCAATCTTCTCCAGTAATGATTAAGGACTCCTTTAAAGCAGCAGCTAGGGGTTTTATTATAAATTTTGTTTCTCGGAAAAAGATGTTTTTTTAAAACAAACATACCCAGTTACTCGCCAAAATTAAACATCTTGAATATTCTTATTATCGCTCTAACTCTGTAGCCTCTTTAAAGAATCTCATTGAAGCAAAAATAGCTTTTAATAAATCTTCTACTGATGCTGCTTCTTCTTATCTTTTAAGAAGTAGTGCCCGTTACTATGGAGGTCAGAACAAAAAGGGCAAATTACTTGCAAATTATTTAAAGATTCATAGAGAGTGGACTAAAATTGAATCCTTCCTTAACACTGCTGGCGACTCACTATTCAAAGACGATGATGTTCTTAATGAATTTGTCTTCTTTTATAAAAATGTATACACACCGGAGCAACAACCTTCCTCTGATGCACTTTCTTCTTTCTTTCATTCGATTCTAACCCCTCGTGCTCATGATGCGGATTTTACCTCATTCGGATATTAATCTATCTAAAATTAACAATGCTGTGTCAAAATTGAAAAGGGGTAAAGCACCTGGCCCGGATGGTTTTACTATAGAATTCTATGCTCACTTCGCCTCCTTATTACTTCCCCATCTTTTATTACTCTATCAATTGTTTGTAAAGAACGGTTCTTCTTCAGGTTAGTTTCAAGAAGCCGTGATTTGCTTAATCCTCAAGGATAACAAAGATCCCTCTTTCTGAAAAAATTATTGCGCGATTTCTTTGGTTAATTTAGTCTATAAGATATTTGCAAAGATTCTTGCCCTACGCATGGATCCTATCCTACTTGATATTATAGGCCCGGAACAATACGGCTTTGTCAAAGGTTGTTTATCATCCGACAACTCCAGGGTTTTCTTTAATATTCTAAGTAAAGCCTCTTCTCTTAATTATCCTATTGCTGCTATAACATTAGATGCTGAAAAGGCATTCGATAGGATTGGATGGGATTTTATGTTCCAAGCTCTTAAGTGTATTGAGTTTCCTGCTAAATTGATTTCTCTCATTTCGTTATTATATTCAGGACCGCAAGCCTCCTTATTTGTAAATGGGAAATCCTCTGATTACTTTTCTCTTTTTAGAGAAGTTCGTCAAGGCTGCCCCCTATCCCCCATTTTAATTATAATTGCCTTAGAGCCTTTTTTAACAAAGATTCGGCTAGATGACAGAATCTCTGGTTTTAACCTTGATGCTTCACATGTTAAAATGTCAGTCTACGCTGATGACATCCTTCTTTATTGTTCCAACCCCTCCACTTCTCTTCCAGCCTTTCTCTCAAGTTGATACTTTCTCTCAACTATCTGGGTACCGACTTAGGGGCCTATTAGGACGGCGGACGGACTTGCGTCCGTCCGCCAACCCCGAGGTGGAGGGACAGTCCGCAAGGGCAGCGGCGTTCCCTCCATGCCAATTAGGATGTGACCGCCACCCTGGCGATCACTTCCTGTATCTTTAACATTGCGACGGGTGCTGCTTCAAGCAGCACCCGCCAATGTTAAAAATGCATGCATTGCATTTGCATGCACAAAGCGGCAGGCACCCCATGTGCACCCCCACCCCCTTCACCCTGGGGGCCCGCAAGGGCCCCCAGAAGCAAAGGTCCACATGCTTTTCCACGGCGGATAAATGTGAAGTTCTTCCTTTAGATGTTCTTTGCTTAAAACAAGATTTTGTCTCTTCTGGTTTCTCTTGGAAAACTTCTAAAATTAAATACTTAGGCTTATGGTTCTCTCCTACCATCCCAAAACTTTGAAAGAAAATTTTGATCATTTTTCAAAGACTGTGTCTGCATCTATTGATCATTGGCATCCACTGTTTCTCTCCTGGTTGGGTCGCCTAGACTCTATTAAGAAGATGATCTCTTCGCTAATTCTCTATCTTTTATCCGTGATTCCAGTCCATATTCCTGGTTTCTACTTTAATAAAATTGACTCTTTATTCAACAAATTCCTTTGGAAGAATAAATGTCCCCGAATAGCTCTTAATGCTCTCAAAGCCGATAAACTTTCTGGTGGTCTAAAATTTCCTGATTTCAAATCTTATCATTATGCTTTTTCTTTGAAGCAATCTTCTCGCTGGCTCTCTCATGATCAGGATCATAATGTTCATCCTCCAATTTGGTTGACTATTGAGAAATGCTTTATGGCTCTATTTCATTTTAATGAATCTCTTGCTTTCACTAACAATAGTTCTTCTTTTTGCCCTCAAGTGATCTCCCATATGCATAAAATAATAATACCTATCCTTCCACCCTCCTACCCTGCTTTTCCTTCATTAGATCAGCAACCTATTTGGCACAATCACTTATTGCGTATTAAGGGC
This sequence comes from Lissotriton helveticus, assembly GCF_964261635.1. Lineage (NCBI taxonomy): Eukaryota > Metazoa > Chordata > Amphibia > Caudata > Salamandridae > Lissotriton > Lissotriton helveticus. The sequence goes on from NC_136061.1 coordinate 524,780,625, forward strand.
CGTACCATTTATTGGAAATCTTGGAGATCTAAGAGTTTACTTTAGACTTCTCAACTATTATCTCATAATCTTCCTCTCTCTTTTTCAGATCTTCAATTTAAATTTTCTTTACCTTCTTCCTGTAAACCTCAATATGACTCTCTTCTCCCTCCTCTTTTGCACTATCTTCTTTCCCTGCCACCTAATCCCACTGTTCCCGCCAAATGTTCCAATCTCTTTTCTTTATTGGCTTCTACTACTTTGGCCTCTTCTCTGTATAGGAATTAATTTTTCTCTTCTGACAGACCCAAGAGTAAATGTGAGTTTGCCTTGGAAAAGGATCCTGTAGAATGTTGGTCTAATCCTTTTTGGGACAAATTATGGTTACAAATTCATTAAAAACGTCCAGAGCTGCTAATACCTCTCAGACCCTTTACTGCATCTATAAACGCCTTCTTTTTACTCCTATGAAAGTAGACTCTTTTTCTTCAGACCTCTCCTCAAACTGCTAGTCATGTAATGGTCCTTCAGCCGATTTAAAGCATATGCTTTATTATTGCCCCCCTCTTTCCCGTTTTTGGCGTTTAATTTGGTCCCAAATTAATAAGATTTTCAATATCCAAATTCCTTTTTCCATTTCCAACATCTTTTTGGGCTCCTTGTCATCCTCCTGGCCACACCCTACCCCCATACCCTCATTAACTGATTTGCTGTTAGTGATAGCTCTTCACCTAATTACTTGCAGCCAGGAGTGAGGATGCTCTGAGTGAGCATCACCACGCCTCTCTCATATGGCCTGGTAGTCCCTGAGTCCCCTTTAACCTTTTGGCCCCACAGCCTTTGTACGAATGGGGTCTCCTTCCCTCAAGGCAAGCATTAGGACCACACTGTTTTTGGATTAGGGGGTGTAACCTCAGGTCGTATTTCTTACAAAATTAAAAAACGTTAGTTGTTAACATTATGTACAATCATGCAGAAAGTCCAGATACATTTTTAGACAGATGATGTCACGTGGCTAACCTTAACAAACTCTAATACACACAACACTCCTACCGTAAATCTAACAATGCATATATTCACTTTCTGTGTGTCCCCTCTAGAGCCTACAGCAAGGTCAATGACTGACAGTCTCCAGATACCAGCAAACTACGAAATGACTCCGCCGGAGTAGGCTTGCGCAGGAGTTACAGCTTATCGGATGGATACTTTCCCCCTGACCCCCCACGCCCTGTGCCTTAGACTACATAACGGGGGCCGCAAAATTCAGCCTACTTGCGCCCTGATGCACATGAGCGTGTGAGAGTGGCCTCGGGCCCTCTGGAAAGAGTGACTCTCCCGGACCCCACACCCCGACAGCCTACCTACAGGCTGTCACTGCCCCTGGAGTTACATGGTTCTGACCACTAAGGACCGAAGACAATGCTTACCAATCATGACCTTACTGCCTGACCGGAGACACACACAACTAAATAAGACATTATTACCTGAAATCAAATACCATGCACTGACATTTATTAAACCTAACACATTTCAACTAAATACCTCTGCATTAAAAATCCTGTACTGACGAACTGACGAATATTGACACTTTATAACAAATTCACCAAATCATCATATTTACATTAATTCTATCTCCTGAGATACCTGCGGTGAAAAATACAAAAACAAATCAAAAACATTACTGACAAACACATTGAAAATGCACCAAATCATCAAATTTACATTAATGAAATGAACATTTAAAAGAACAAGCAAATACATTACTGACAAACACATTTAAAATGCCTGCCTTAGGGAATGGTGGGTGGGGAAAATAAATTACGGGCCGCTGGTGGCCCGGGTGCTGTGCCTGTGGGGAGCGAAGGAACAAGAGATTGCTCCACTCCCCACACCCCCTTTTAAGGGGGGGCGTGGGCCCGGCCGGTCTGCACCGGTCGGACCCCAATGCTGGATGCCGGTGTGAACCGGAAGCTTCCGGTTCTTGTCCCGCCGAACAACGCCTATTGGACGCGCAAGGGAGGTGGGAGTGCTCCCACCTCTTCCTTGCCCCCGGGGACCGGTCTGACCATCATAATGGCGGCACACGCTACTTAGCGCTCAGCCTTGCCCATGGGATCCTCCCTTCAGCACCTCCCATTCTGAAAAATGGATGCCCCACTGTGCCCGTAGTTGAAGCTGCCCCTGTGAAGTGCTGCAGCTGGGACAGCCAAACCGTGGACGCACATCGGTGAATAAAAGATAACATTGAAAAGTTGTTGAATGGATACATGTGGGGTGTGTTATACAATGCAATGTTTGCAAACCTTCCAATGTTTAAAAGGATAAATAAAAGCATTACTCTAACCAGCTGCAGCTGATACTTTAAGGGAGAACCTTCAAAAAATATCAACACGTTCACCAAGCAGGCAGATGTGTCCTGGTGCTGTTGATTTGTGCCCCATGAATGCCCTGCACCACAGAGATTGTCTCGGAGGACAGGCTGCAGAAGCAGGAGGTGGAGGAAGCTTTGGTCTCTAAGGGACCCAGTTAACACACCTAAGCAAGGCCAGTGTTGTATAGTGGTTTGGGACCCTAGTGTAATTGTCCCGATTTATGCCCTTATATAGGTATAAAGTATTGTATCTTTTTATAGGCATAGAAATCATAACCATATTAAGACATAGCTCAAGTAGTCCTAATACGGCTTGGCTACTTCCACTAGTTTCGAAAATCTACAACAATTTCTTGGAAAAACCCGCCTTCAGCAGTCAGGGAGTTCCCCCTGCATGAATATTAACTTATCCAAGAACTCAGAGTTTTCAGAGAATTAAGGGGGTCATTAGGATGACGGGCAGACTTAGTCCATCCGCCATCCTATCGGATTCGGGAATGCTCGCCATAAGGGCGGGGGTCCCCTGGGGGATATTAGGATGCACCCGCCACAGTGGCGGGCGCATCCTGCATTTTTAACATTGTGGCGGGTGGTGCTCTCAGCACCCCCGCCACAGTGCTAAAAATACATGTAATGCATTTGCATACACAAAGCGGCAGGCACCGCGCGGTCCCTGCCGCATTGTGTATGCAAATGCAGGGGGGTACCACAGGTGCCCCCCATGTACACCCCCACCTCGCCTTGACCATGGGGGCCCGCAGGGGGCCCCCAAAGTGAAAACCGCCTGCCACGGAAAGGCATCTCCCAAAACACATACGAATATGGATGGCGGTGTCTGATAGACACCGCCACCATATTAAACCTTTTCCGCCCCGGTCGCAAGGCGACCAGGGCGGAAAAGTGGCGATGGTCTTTCCGTCGGCTGCGGTCCTCCATAGTGATATGGCTAAGGGAAATGGGTGGCGGGCGGGTGGCGGGCGGGCAAGGATGTCGGGTGGATCGCCACCACCAGCATGACGGTGGCGATCCGCCCGACATCCTAATGGGCCCCTATGTCTCTAATGACATTATTATGTCCAATCTTACGGCAAACTCTGCACCTTCAAGGTATAAATATGCCCAAACAAACACACAGTGGTTTGGAGCAGTTCGACTATCTACTTGCCCAACGCGCCCTGCTGCAGCAAGTTCCGAAGGAAGCCGACCCTCCAGCTGACACACTGAGAGACGCTGTACTTTTTCCAGCCGAGAAATCCAGCTCTGGTGTTTCCAGGCTATCCTTGCAGGTTGCTGGGAAATCCAGTCCTGAGAGAGAGATACCAGACCTCCTACATTCTAAAACCAAGGTACGGAGCTGATTAGACCCTAAGATAATTCTTGGATTATATTCTTGGCAAAGAATACTGAAACTAAGCTACACCTCACTTACTTTTTCCCTTGTACTAGTCCTAGGTTAGGTACACCAGGGTAGGCGTATTTTAGAAGCACCAGTTGAGTACTTTTAGTCATTATTTATCAATGTATGTATTTTATGTACTATATGGCTTAGAAACCACATCATGCTTTTACAGTATTATTTTATAATACTCTTCGTACTGTACGCATTGTACTTTACAACAAGTATTACGATTGTAGCAGTTCATTTCTTATGCTTGAGAAAGAAGACTGTTCAATAAATACCTTTTATTGAAAACGCCCATCTCCCTATTTCTCTGCACTTCTGGTGAAAGGAAGCATGCACAACTGACTTAGTGAAATAACTATCTATTGTTTCAGCGACTCTAGAGATATATTTCTTATTCTTGGGGAACAAAGTTGTCCTGTTTTAAGCGGTTGTCAGAAACTAATCCCTTTTTTTCATTTGAGAAAGTTTCTAGTGACCTCCGAGCTAGCTGGCACATACACAATTAAGTCTAGTATATTCGGTAGAGACCTAGTCGAAATCAGGCCTATGTCTAAACTACAGGATATACTATTCCTTTTATTTTTTTTTATTTTTTTTATTCAAGATTTTTTCCCCATTTTCTTTATAACATGAGCAGGGCACAATAATTACAGTAAAATAGAACACAAAATCATACATACATATTCAAATATCCATCTAGACAAGTTCTTAGTCTTTTAACAATCAGTACCTAATTTCCATCGAATAAAAGGGCCCCAAATTTGCATGCCCAATTTCTTACCCTTTTTTCCCTTCCTAGCATATATGGCTATTTCCAGTTTTTGAATTGACAATAGTTTGCCTAACCATTGATGATATGATGGAGGGTTAGGATCAAGCCAAGCAGAAGCCACTAACAATCTCATGATCGCCATTGCTACAAATATAAAATTTCTACAACTCGACTGCCCATCGACATCTATCCCCAATAACATAATTGCTGGTGTTAACTCTATTGTTGTTGACAGTGCATTCCGAAACAAATTCTCAATATCCTGTTTCATCTTATCCAAATGGGGACAAACAGAAAAAATATGTAGCAGATCAGCATCTGTACTACCACATCTAAAACAAGTAGTACCAGATAAACCTCCCCACTGGGCAATCTTCGCGGGTGCATAATATAGATGATAACGTATCTTATAATGTTGGGCCTGAAGGGAGAATGAGCACAGCATTTTACCCCCCATTTCTAATGACTCTGTAAAAATATCCCTGCCTATATCTAAATCAATAGTCCACTTATCTATCCATTTCTCTAAATCATCCTTCTTTAATTTTGTCATTTCTAAATAAAACCTCTTAATAGTGCAATCACTGCCACCTTCTATAAGGTCCATAACCACATTTCTTTCGAATCCCGATGTACCCCCTTGTTTATTTAGTATGCAGCTTCTTATTTGAAGGTATTTAAAGAAATGTTTTGTATCCAAAGCATAACTGTTTTGTAGTTCCGTGAATTGTAATATACCATGAAGACCCAACATATCTCCAAACTTTCTTATCCCCCGCCTCTCCCACTCTTGAAAGACAGCTCCCGAAAAAACCTCACTAGGAAGGGAGGGGTTATCTTTTAGTCTAGTGTATGCATTGTACTTCCCTATTCCCAGCTTTTTAGAAAACCCTTTCCATATATTATGCGCGGCCATAACCGTCTTAAATCGTGTTCTTTTGAAGTAACTTCCCTCCGTGAATCTCAAAAATAAATTTTCTGCATTCGAACCCAATACCAAACCATAAATAGCAAGCGAACCAAACCTGTCCCAACCCTCCACTTCAGCGCCTCCAATCAAGCCAACCATACATTGCAGTGCTGCTGCCCAATGATAAAGTTTTAGGTCCGGTAGTGACCAGCCTCCTCTTTCCCGCGGGAGCAACATAAATCTCAATGCCCTCCGCGTCTTGCCTTTTGCCCAGATAAAACGGTTGACCATCTGTTCGCAGATTTTAAACCACTTATTATCAAATGAGAGTGGAATCGCTCTAAAAACATACAAAAATTTCGGAAGAACCAGCATCTTGATGATAGTAACACGCCCTACTAGTGACAAGTGAAGATTCTCGTATCGATCCAGATCTTTCTTAATTTGTCTATTATTGGGACAATGTTTTTTTCCACCAAAGCGTCAAGATCAGCTGAGATATTAATACCTAAATACAGCCCTGCCTGAACCACTCGGTTATCATCACAGAGAGTCATAGAGTTTTTGATGATCTGAGTCTTTGAAGTATTCAGGGCATAACCTGAAACTTGCCCAAATCTACGAGCCTCTGCCTCAATCAACTCAGTCCCCTCCGTGGGTTTTGGTGTTATCACTGCCACATCGTCAGCATAAGCAAGTATCTTACAGGGGCCCAAAAGTGTATTTAATGGGGTGATATCTACACATGACTCTATCCTGCGGATTAATGGATCCATGTACATGGCAAATAGCAACGGGGAGCAAGGACACCCCTGCCGTGTGCCTCTCTTAATCTGAAATTGTCCCGTAATGCCCCCGTTTACTCTTAAAGCCGCAACCAGTTCCCTATACAGAGTCTGTAGGGCTTTCACGAAACCCCCCTTAATCCCAGCTCTTATTAAGGTGTGCCATAGATAGTCCCAGGAGACCCGATCAAACGCCTTCTCAGCATCTAACAACAGTACAGCCATCGGGTCTCCTGTGACCTGGGTGGCGTCAAACATAGTTATAACTTTCCGGGTATGATGTGTCGTACCTCTTCCGGGAATGAAACCGTGCTGGTTGCTACTGACTAGGGCACCTATTATTCCTGCGAATCTCGTCACAAGGGCTTTCGAATATATTTTTGTGTCATTATTCATCAACGTGATTGGTCTGTAAGACCCCGGCTCAATCGCCGGCTTCCCTTTTTTTAATATTAGAACAATATCTGCACCCCCCCAAGATTTTGGGATAGATTCCCCCGTCTGAGCAGCTTGGATCGTTCCCCCAGAAGGTTTTTATAAAACTCTGAAGGCAGCTGATCCGGGCCAGCAGCCTTTCCTGAGGGGAGATTGCCCATAGCTTCTTTGATTTCAGTATAATCCAACAGCCTCTCTAGTCCTTCTGCATCTTCATTAGTTACCCTCTCCGCTGGAATATTCCGCAGATATTCACCTATCTCTTCAGCATTACTGGGGTATTGGTCATCATAGAGTGTCTGATAAAATTTCCTAAAAACTTCCCTAATTTCCTCAGAGTCTGAGTGTAGCCTTCCATTTTCATCTGGAATCTCCCTCACAGTCCCAGCTGCCGCTATCTACCTAGTACGCATGGCAAGAACATGTCCGACTTTTTCGCTAAACTCGTAGCAGCTCTCCCTTCTAATAGTATAGTACTGAGCTGCCTTGTTTGCCAAATCATCCTCAGCTTCACTTTTTGCTTTCATCAATTCTATATTTGGTTGTTCTATCGGTTCACCCATTATTACACACTGATGAAGCTGTTCCTACGCCTCTAAGATGGCCCTCTCTATGCCAGTATCCCTAAGTTGTTCCAGTTTCCGTTTATACGCGCTAAAACTGCATGTCTCTCCACGAGCACCGGCCTTAAAGGTGTCCCATATAACTCCCACCGGAGCACTTCCTCTGTTAATCTCAAAGAACTCATTAATCCATTTGGACATATGCTGAATATAATTATCATCCAGGAGAAGCCTTCTCTCAAAGGTCCAGACCCTACTTATTCTAGTTTTCCCTTCTAGCTTCATTGTTAAAACTAGGGGGTTGTGATCACTGAAGATGCATGGGAGCCTATCAATTTCTACTCTAGTCATTAGATCATTAGATATCAAGAAATAATCTAGTCGGACGCATATATGATGTGGTGCGGAGTAGTATGTAAAGCCTATTTGATCCGATCTAATTCTACCCCAAACATCTTGCAGAACATTATTCTCTAAAAGATCAAACAGTGCTTTATGTACTCTTTTCTTCCTACCTTTATAGTCACCACCTATAATAACCCGAGGAGGCCAGCCCACTAACTCTGCATCTAAAAACTGCAAAATTTCTGGATCATCCTGCGTTGAGCCATAAACTGCCACCAAGGTTGTCCATACTCCCTCTATTAAGATCTCAACCATAGCCCATCTACCCCATTGATCTTCTAGTTTTTTTCTGGTTACCACATTTTTACTTCTTGAAAGAATAGCTACCCCTCTATTTTTCGTCCCTTGCTTGGATCTTACTATTAAATGGAACCCCAGCTGATTAAGACAGAACTCCTGGGTACTCATTATGTGTGTTTCTTGCAGGAATACGTAGTCTACATTCATCTGCCGCAATCGAACTGCTATCTTTTGTCTTTTTTGAATGTCATTTAAACCACAGACGTTCCATGTTACGAATCTAAGGGACATATCTAGTTTTTAAAGGGCTGCAAACTAACCACTCCGTACTAATTACCAATCTTTCAAGCTTGTTCTTTACTACCTCTATTTCAGAAACTCCCATTTTAACTCTCTCAGCCCATTCCATTCGATTCTCAGACTCGTGCTTCCATTCTAGATCAAGTTCTTCATAATCCTGACAATTTCCAAAGCCCATGTGCCCTGCCCCGACTCCCCTCCTCCCCCACCCCAGACAGCCCTCCCACAGATACCCACCCCCCCTACAGGCAAATAGGTCCAAAGGACCTATGTCTGACCGACGATGCCTACAGGATGTCACACCCTCCCTCCCCTGATCCTCATAAACCATAAATTTCACTTATGGTGCTCTCCCCGAGATAATATTTATCCCCATCTGCCCCCAATATAACCTAGAACCACTGACACCCACCAATACACAGCTGCCCCTTTCCGTTTTTTTTCCCTTTCCTCCTTTTTCCTTTTTTCTCCCCCCCAATGATACACATCCTAAACATCCTATTTTAAACCAAAACTAAGCATCATAACCAACCTGAGCATCCTATACAAAAAAAAGAATAGAACCTCCTAGGAGTATACGATCTTAACTCATTCATCAGATATTTAAACCAAACCTTAGGCTTCTCCTACTTCATAAGGTTATTAATCTTTTCTTTTTACTACTTCTTCCGGGGAATGTCTCTAAGAGCAACTACATGGGCATCATGCTCCATATGCTCCTTATGTTGTGCCTTATGTTGTTCCTGATGCTGACCTCTGGTTTCACGCAAAAAACTAAGGTACTCTTGTGCCATAATTTCAGAATAAAAGATCTTAAAGCTTCCATTTAGTCCAACCTTCAATCGTGCTGGAAACATGAGGTAAGCCACACAGCCAATTTTCTGAAAGGAAGTGATCATCTGCCTCATATGCCATCGCCTTTCCACAGTGGCGTGGCAGAAGTCAGGACGGGCAAAGAAAACAACATCCTTATAGGTACGCTTGGCCTGCGGTTTTGCCTTAATGATTATCTCTTCACGCAGTAGAAAATTCCCAACATAGAGCAATATTGCGCGCGGCTTACCCTGCGACTCCCTCCGCGTCATTGGGAACCGATATGCCCGTTGTACCTCGTGTTCCCAATCCCATGAAGCCATCTCTGGAAAAGCACCCTTCAATAACTCAACAACAAATGCCCGTACATCCTCCTCCTCCTTTCCTTCCTGTACCCCAAGTAATCTGACATTATTGCACCTTTGTCTGTTTTCGAAATCTTCCAATTTCCAGAGCATATCCGCTGATGTCTTATCCTGATCTCTCTTAGTGTCCTGCAATTTCACGAAGTCATCCTCTAATTTTCCCGTTCTGTCCTCCACCTCCGATACTCTCCCAACCACTTCTTCATACATTTTATTGATTTTACGCAAAGAAGTTTGGATTTTTTTATTTGCGTGCCTGGCTCTTCTGCTTGCCCTTTGACTCTCAGCTCGAGCCTCACCCTGTATTTGCCTTAAAGTAGAAAGCAGTACTTCAAAGTTAGAGGCACTTCCCTCAGGCCCCTGAGAATTAACATCGTGCATACCAATAGTCGTATTATTGGCCCCCCCAGTAGACAGTGCATGGCTTTCCAGTGTATTGTCCCAATCCAATTTCTTTGCAACTGATTTCGCCGGGGCTCCTCGAGATGCTCTGGCCAAGTTCTTTCGTCTACACTTATTCTTACACTTGGTTCTGCTTTTCAGTACTGGCTTATTCATCTCTATGGCAGCGGCCTTTTGTCTTACCTTTGGGACTTTTTGAACTGTCTCTTGCTCCAAATCGATAGACTCCGTGTCACTGTCCAAAAAAATTGAAGCACTATCCGACTCTGTCTCAATATCTGAATCAGTGGCCACTTCAGAGCCAGCTGACGTTTCCAAATCTGACTCTGAGTCCGAACCACTGTTCTCGCTCTCACCCTCATCATCGTCGTCATCTGCTTCATCATTGCCAGTGTAAAAAACGTCCTCACTGGGGGAAGCCAAGTTGGGTCCAAAGGTGATTGGTACTTTCTTACCAGATTTATGGGTTACATTTGCAGATTTCATAGCCCCTGATTTCACCGAATCGAGGACTGCCTCTTTATCTGCGATTTCTTGGGTCGGTTCTGATGCCGCAATGATATGCCCGATCTTATCAGTCGCGTCCGCATTAGCATTAGCTTTTAGCTGACTCGTGGACTGTCTCTTTAAATGCAGTTTCTTGAATCCCTTTAGATGCCACAATAATACCCCCGATCTTGCTGCTCATTTGATTTAGCCAAGGGTTGTGTGTCATGATTTATGTCAGGTTTTGGCCCTGTACTTATCTCTTGAGGCTCTTGTGTATGCAATACCTGTGATTGCACAGCCCCGCCCCCTACCAAAGCCGTAGAAATCCCTCGCGATCTCGAGGGCTCTGTAACTTTACTGTAGCCGACGGGCTCCACCGGACAGATCGCTCCCTCAGTCGCTCCCGCGAGGCCACCAAGCTGTTTCTCCCCGACCAAGCCACACAGAGATGCCAGAGACGGAACCACGAACACCCGGTGCACAGCAGATTGGGAACTCGGTAAGGGCGAAAATGTTTCAACAATAGTAGATTGTCGGAGCGAAGTCTCTTTCACTATTGACTCGCCAGTGAGAGCCTGCCCCTTGTTGACTTTTTTAAATGGGGGCGTCATCTTTTTCTTCTCCATTTCGTTTTCTCGGATCTTCCGCATTTTACTCTCCTTTGCGGCCTCTCGTCTCTGCTGCGCCTTCGATCTCGCTTTTCCTCTTAAGTTAGAGGCTGGGGCTCCGGAGTCATCTGTGAATACTTCCTCTTCATCATCGCCCCATCTATCTCGAAAATCACGGTTTTTCTTGGGCGAACGCTGGAGTTTAGGAGCCATTACTCTCAGTAGTTTTTTCCAGTCAATCTGCCCAGACCACACAGTCCGCGTCGAAAAGAGGGAGATAACCTTGGACAGGGTCTTTTCCTTAAGCTGAGTTATGTACTCTGCTCGTACAGGCCAGAGAATAGACATTCCGAGCATCGCAACCAGCGCCTGACTGCTCCTCTATTTTCTTCTGTTTTTTTTTTTATATCAGTCCAGTGATAGTCAGGTATTCCATTTAAAGTTCCAACTGAGGGCAAAACCGATTCCAAACCGATTCAGAAAAGCCAGGGATAGAACACCAAATACACCACCATCAGGAGGAGAGTCAGGCGTGACTTTCCTCTACAGCGTCTCGGCGGCCATCTTGCCCCCACCATCAGAGGATATTATATTCCAATGCGCAGAGCCTATTGGGAATTTAGGAACTACACTACACCAGTTTCAGTGACTCACGCAGAACCCGCTTTTTGGCTAAGAAAAGGCTAAACCTCGCTGAAAGGAGAGCCTTATCAAGGAAACTTTAAAAGAAGTGCAATGAAACCTAAACAAATAAACAGAAAAGCAATAATAGAGGTACCAGGGCTCCAGGGACTGGAACCCTTCCCGGTCCCCGAAAGGCTGGACAAATGGGAAAATTATCCACAGAAAGGAAGACATTTTGAAAAAGCTCACATAGGAACCAATGGGAAGTAAGGGGCTTGGTCAATGTCCCTAGAGAAGATACAGCATGCCTCCCATTCGCGCTGCTATTCTCGACTTAAAAAATGGCTCCATTCTCTACTTCTTTGCAGTATGTAAGTAGGTTTCTACTGAAAAGGCTGAAGGAGTACTGCAGGTTAAGACAAAGCACCTGCTCATGCAGTGCACTCATGTTTTTAAGGAGAGTGTTAATAGACTTTAAGGGCCTGATGTACAAAGTGAAGAATAGCGATTTCCAAATAGCGATTTTATCCAAATTGCTATCCGGAAATCGCTATTCCTTATGTGTAAAAGTTTTTGTTTTATACTTGTGATTCCTATGGGGTCGCAAATCAACTTACCTCATGAATATCAATGAGGGAGGTCACAGTTTGTGACCCATTAGGAATGTAAACTGTTTTCCTTAAAGGAAAATAGGATACATTTCAACAATATAAAATAAAAGGGAAGATGTACATCCCTCGGTGTTTGCGACTAGTAATTTGCATTTTTATGCGACTCGCAATTTGCGAGTCGCAAACACTGATGTACAACAGTGTCTGAGATGTACAACAGTGTCTGAGACACTGTATGTGATTCTCAAATTGTCACAAATGACCTGCCTCATTAATATTCATTAGGCAGGTCATGTTTTGTGACCCTTTGGGTCACAAAACATTTCAGTTTTATTTCAATTCAGTTTTATTTTTTAAAAACAGACTATGGTCCATGGGACCACAGCCTGCTCTTAAAAAACATTCTTGCTGCCAATCACAAAGGGGAAAGGGTACCCTGAGTGCCTCTTCCCATTTGTGACTGGCTTACCAACAACTGGCTTATCACCAATTTGAAATTGGTGGGATTGCGATGGTTTTGCAACCGCATTTACGGTCGCAAAACATTTTACATACTCTTGCGACTTGCTCTTAGGATCGGATGCCCTTTTCCATTAGTGACTTGAAGAATCTTTAATCTACAAACCTTTTCAGAGGTCACAAATGGGTCAATTTCCTGTTCGCAATCACAAAAAATGGTCGTACATCTGGCCTGAAATGTTTTGTTTTCAAATTTTTAGAGCAGGCAGTTTTCCATGGGCCCACTGTCTGCTCTTAAAAAATGTTTTTCCAACATTCACATAGGAATTTGTGAATGCATGACCACCACATTTTGGTTGCAATATTACCTTGATACATAACACTGGAAATTGCTATTTGGAAGGGACGCTCTAAACATGCCCCTTCCAAATAGCGATTTGTACACCCACACTGCGGTTCTGGTAATCACATTTTGGGTGTTTTTTACTTTTAGAAAAGGATTTTTGCCATCGCAAACAGCCTGATTTTGTGAATTAGACCCTTTGTGACTACAACAATGCTTTGTACATATGGCCTATAGTTCCCTTACCTACAGAGCAATAATGGCTGTTAATTATTCCCCCTTGTTATGCATCTTCATCTGTAGCTCTGACTTATTACCAAGGGGAGAGTAATAAACAGACATTATTGCTCACAGAAGATGGCAATAATGTTTAAGTATTGGCCGTTTCCGACTCGATTTTCTTCAATGTAGTTTCCAAGATTCCAGTGTTCCATTACAGGTGAACTGTATGATTACTTCATAAACACATTGCATCTGGATCATTTTTAAACATATGTATATATCATAATTTTCCTTCATAAGCCCAATACCACAAGTGTTTGCAGTATGAAACAAAAACTAAAATAAATATACAGAACAAATATCTAACTATACATTGCTAGACTCTAGATGAATCACTAACAAAATATCGACTACCGCAATATTGAGGTACAGAAATATTGTGACAAAAATATCAAAGTCAAGAATATCGACATACTATCAACATCATGGTAAGTACAAAAATATCTTTAAAAAAAATATTGTTGTCAAAAATATCATTGTTAAAAATATCATTATATTTTAATGTAAAATAAAGTAAATAATACAAATAATTAAAAGAAACATAGGGGCCGATTACGATGGTGGGAATTCCACCACCGCTGGGCCGGCGGTGAGGACCGCCGGCCCGGTGGTGGCAGAATTCCTACCATCACCCTTAGAATTCCCACCACCAAATTCGGATGGCGTTGGGAAGGGGAAAGATACCTCGGCAGACGGAAAGCCCGTCCGCCGTGGTCTCGCAAGGCGGGCCTTTCCCGCCCGCCTTGCGGGACCAGGTACAAGGGGTCTATGGAGGCGGTGCCTTGCAGGCACCGCAGTGGGCATTATGATGCCTGTCTTTTGCGGCGGAGTTCCGGCCGCAAAAAAACAGGCATCATATGATACCCCCCTACATTTGCAGGTACAATGTAAGACATGTATTTTTACATTGTGGCGGGTGCTGCCACCCGCTACAATGTAAACATACAGGATGCACCTGCCAGTGTGGCAGGCGCATCCTAATTCATTTTGCGGGACCGCTGCACCTATGGCGGGCGGTCCCTTTTCCACCAGCGATGGCAGGTGGGCTTTGTCCGCCCGCCATCGTAATCGGCCCCATAGTTACAAATATTGTAAAATGTTTAAAAATAATAACTAATTCATATAATGCAAAAATTAATTAAACATATACATTTAATATATCAATATATACTTGCTTAATCATATACATACATGATTATTTTAATAACTTATAAATTGTTAAAAAACATGTTATGATTTATAAATACATATATACACATACAACAATAATATAAATACAAATATTAAAAATATATATAACAAATTAAAAATTACAATATTTTTAATCTTTTTAATATAAATTATACACTGCATTAACTAAAACAGTAGAGACAATATTGCAAAGCGGAGGGAATAAGATTACTATTCCAACTCTAGAGAGTGCAACAGTAGGGAAAGTGTTGGATAGCATAGGGGTTAAAATTATTATGCCATCTCCAGAGAGTGCAACAGTAGGGAAATTGTTGGATAGCATAGGGGTAAAAATTACTATCCCCACTCCACAGAGTGCAATAGTAGGGAAAGTGTTGGATAGTGAAAGGGTTAATTTTACTATTCCCACTCCAGAGAGTGCAACAGTAGGGAAAGTGTTGGATAGCAAAGGTGTAAAAATTATTATACCAACTCCATAAAGTGCAACAGAAAGGAAAGTGTTGTATGGGGTTTAGGTTGAACTTACTATTCCAAATCCAGAAAGTGCAACAGTAGGGAAAATGCTGGATAGCGAAGGGGTAAAAATTACTATTTCAACTCCAGGGAGTGCAACAGTAGGGAAAGCATTGGATAGCATAGGGGTAAACATTACTACTATTCCCACCCCAGAGAGTGCAACAGTAGGGAAAGTGTTGGATACCATAGGGGTAAAAATTACTATTCCCACACCAGAAAGTATAACTGTAGGGAGAGTATTGGATAGCAGAGGGTTAAAATTAACATGCTTATGAATTACATTTTGTTTAAATTAAATAACAAATTAATAATCAATTAACAATAAATTATTTATGAGTAACATTAAATTACCTCCCACCATATTTCCCTATCAACCAACAACCTGCTCCTAAAATTATTTAACAGAGTCAATATCATTATCAATTAATCAATTAATAAAAAATGATTATGGGTTAATATTAACTAACAATAAATTAATTATCAATACCAAAAAAAAATATTAATTAATGTATTATAATTAAATTACTTCCCACCCTCTTCCCCTATCAACCCACAACCCGCTCTGTAAAAAAAAGACACAATAAATGTAAATATCTATTAATGAATTAATAAAAATGAATTACCAATTACTTATTAATTAACAATAAATTAATTGCCAATACCAGTAAATGATCATTAATAATTACTTAATTATAATTAAATTACTTCCACCCTTTTCTCCTATAAACCGACAACCTGCTACAGAACTAAAACACAAAATGTAATTAAAAATATTTAATCATTTCTAAAAATTATTATTTAATTTGGTATAATTAAATTACTTCCCACTCTATTACCCAATAAACCCACAACCCGCCTCGGTACTAAAACATAAAGTTTACTGTGAAATAAATTACTAACGTCTTAACATTTAATACATATATTTAAAAAAAATACAAAACAACAAATAATGTGGAACACATACATATAAAATGCATACTAAAATACATAACCCTAATATAAACATCGATATTATTAACAACAATATTTTTGCAAACGATATTTCTAACTTCGATATTATCAAAAACTATATTTCCTACCTTCAGGTCGATATTCCGGTCACTGATATTCTTGATGTCGATATTCTGTCCCTCCGATATTTAATCTGTGAAGGTACAACAGAGTTCTAACAATCACAGTTAGAACTAAGTGCCATAGCAGCAAAATTACCACCCATTATCTAAGACTGACCCAATCCATAGAATTTATGCAAAATAAATTCCATTGCTCAAAGAGGCAATAACAGTGCCTATTCAAGAAATTGCTTGAGTCAGAATACCATAGCGGCATGGACACTGACTCCTTCATAATATCCACATTGTGCAAGTAAGCTGTAAACATACATCAAAGTTTTCACAATAACTTCTGCTACAAAATACATATGAACACCAGCTGGATCATTATATTGCAAAATTCAGAGTAAGCAGGATGGGGTCCCAGTACATCATAAAGGTCTATTGTCTAAGACTGACACATTGCATAGGATTTATGCCAGTAAACTCCATTGTGTAAACAAGCTATGATATTGACATTGTGCAAATAATCTGAGAAAAAACATCAGGGTTTTCACAATTGCATTTGGAACTAATTGCCATAACAGCAATTTTGACGCTGTGTCAACTTGGAGGGTACCATGGGTATACCCCAAGTGCAGCCCCCATCCCCCCAGGGACCCACAATGGGCCCCCAAAGCAATACCCGGATGGCTTTCCATGGCAGCGTCTCCGCCATGGAAAGGCATTACACCGCTCACATCATAATATGGATGGCCCACCACCATATTATAGGCTTTTTCTGCCCAGCAGGCAATTGTGATGATTGCCTACCAGAGGAAAAGCGTTGAACGGTCTTTCCGTTTGCCACGGTACCCCCGCCATGCTAATGTGGTGAGGGGGTAAAAGGACGTCTGGCAGGGTGTTTTGATGGGCAGATCGCCTCTGCCGGTCGTGCAATCCGCCCCCAATCCTAATGGGCCCCTAAGTACTATCACTTTAAGGCCATTATACTGTAGTAAAAGGCATTGCAACCAATCCATCTGCACATCAACCACTTCTACCAT
Source organism: Lissotriton helveticus (assembly GCF_964261635.1). NCBI lineage: Eukaryota > Metazoa > Chordata > Amphibia > Caudata > Salamandridae > Lissotriton > Lissotriton helveticus. The sequence continues at coordinate 524,797,591 of NC_136061.1, forward strand.
TAGGTTTAATCCGGCCGTGATATACCACAAGAGACCGTACTTTGTATGGTCTGATTTATTAGTGCGCGCTGCTGGGAGATTGAACTCATTAAACCCAAGCAGTAGAGTGTCTTGTTCTCTCCATGTTTCTTGGGACAATAAAGTTGTAAAAGAATTTCAAAATAACATAGTTTCTGGGTTGGTCAATAAATTAACCAGCCCATGCACATTCCAGGAAAAGATCCTCAGTTGTAGATCTCCTCCATCTACAACTGGCAAGATTTAGTTCTCATCATCAAGATGCATGTTTGCAAGGGTAGTTGGAAGCCAAGACCAGTCCTAATCTCATATTGTTTTTAGGTAGCAATTCACAGGTACAGACTCCATTTAGAGTGTTAGTAATGAATCCAACTGGATTGGATGCTGATTTTTGTGATGGACCAGTTACTCCTCTGAGTAGAGGATTCAACTTTTTTCCTTCAAACATTTTTCTTTCTTTTTCACTTTTGGGGCTAATGCGTCTGGAATTGAGGGATATTTTAAGGGGGTGCAATTAATAACCTCAATGACACATTCCTTAAAGTAGGAACTTACATTTAGAATTATATTTACAATGTCATGAGTAGACCAGGTTGTTATGGTAGACTCACGAGTTGAGTTAAATATATATTTGTTAAAAACTGGACTGAACGAAGATCAGTAGTCTTAACGAAAGATAAATCAGGGATGGTAGAAATAAGTTTTAGCATTAGGCTATGATTAAGTCTATCATGGATGTCCCTGGATTCATTCAAAGGATGAAAAACTAATCTCACAATAATTGATGCTTCTTTTTCCGACATAACCCTTAACAATGATGTTGGGCCTGTTTTACTATCTTCGCTAAATGGTGCAGGCTCAAAGTTACACAGGCCTTAATCATGTTGGCTCTGCAGTCTCCATGCATAAACTGGGTTACATGATCTTGAGGCTAGAACATAGCCTCATTATGAGCTATCAATTCAGCCTGGGCTGAGGGTTACGGACTATTTCACTACGAACATTTCCAAGGCTCGGCTTTCTCCCATTCCCACTCAGAAACCTACTAATTTGCTTTAACTCAACTCCATTGTTAAGCCAGCAATATTAGAAGCTGCCGTATCTGCCACATTCGAATAAACCTTTTTACTACCCCTTAAAGTGTAACGTTCCTCGCTACTCAGTTTAGGGATCTTAGATTTATGTTCATTAGAATCAGTGGGGGGTTCCGTACCCATATTGTAAATATCCTTGGCCTGAGTTTTCTGCCTAGCCAGTTTTAAATAGGAAAATCAATCCCTTGTTTTGTCAACTGAGACCGCTGGAGCAATGAGTTTTTTTGCTTTATTCTGAGCCTTGTGTAAACATTTCCTGGGCCTTTTTGTCAATGGGGGAGCACCACTGAGACAATCTCTAGAACCCGTAAATTTGGCAACCTGGTCAATCCTTATATTAACATTACCTGATGGAATGGTGCTTTCATGCCTTGCAGTAGCAACACCTAAACATACTTCAGAATCCCCCAACTCCCCTGCTGGTGTCCCAAATATAATTGGAGGCATAACTTGCAGAGTCTGTTGAAACTTTGTGCTCACATTTGCTACTCCTGATCCTAATTCGTTACGGTGAATTGGAGATTGATCTATGTTTCAATGCACAACTAATTTCTAATTTCTTAACTTCTTCAATGAGTGATCATACTATTGTCAGGAGGTCACATCTAAAATATGTGAACACGTGCACGTGCATTTGATTAATTAATTGTTAGCATTGGTGTGGGCTCTTGCCACCAAGTTGGGTAAATTGTGTAATTTTGTATCTATACCTGCCACATAGCAAAAGACACACAATTGATGGACGGAATGCAGAACAAATCAAAACATTCACCCCCAGTCAAGAGATCTGGGTTACATTCATCATTCTTTTGCTCACCATGCCTCCCCAGTTTAGACACAACCATATACAAATCAGTCTTGACCCTATGTCTCATGGGAACAGTCCTGCCCGAACTGCCAAGCCAGGGCCTCCGTGGACCGGAAACAAGCATCCTAGGACCGGCTTCGGGGTTTCACCCTTCATCAGCCAGGATAGCTTGACTCCAGTGGCACAGTGAGCCCAGGTCCCACGTCTGGGCATACCTGGTGCAATTAGGGCAAGAAAGCAAAAGACACACAATTGATGGACGGAATGCAGAACAAATCAAAACCTTCACCCCCAGTCAAGAGATCTGGGTTAAATCCATAATTCTTTTGCTCACCATGCCACCCCAGTTTAGACCTGGCCATATGCAAATCAGTCTTGACCCTGTGCCTCATGGGAACAGTCAAGCCCGAACTGCCAAGCCAGGGCCTCCCTGGACAGGAAACAAGCATCCTAGGACCAGTTTCTGGGATCACACCACTAATCGGTCCTGAACCCTATAAAACAATTTGTCCCATATGGACTACACACAATACCATAGGAGTTAGTTACTAAAAGGCAGGCCTACTGACTTTTGTCAGGATGTCACCACTTTAGTAAATGCAAAAATGTGACATAATTAAACAATGGAGCACCATTAAATAAAATGTAGCAAGGCTGGCCGTTCTAGAGAGAAACACTGGGATACACTATTAAATTTACTAATGCTATCTGTGGTTAGGAAACACTTAGAAATGTTATTCTTTGACTCTCAGTAACATTTATTAAAAGTCCAATACACAGGTGTTGTCGGAGTTTCATTAAACATTTAAGGAAAGGTACTTTAATTTGCAATGGCCTCCAGTGAAGGCCTCTGACTGCTCAAGCTCTAAATGGGGCATGAATACTGATTCCAGAGCAGAGCCAAAGGCCTGGATGTGGGGAGGTGTTTCTGTTTCTCTGGCAAATTAAGTGTCCAGGAAATGCAACTGCACAGGCCCTTCTTTGTTCCCTCAGTCAATTAGGTACCAATCATAATGGGGAGGGAGCTACCCCCAGAACAGGCTTGAAGTGGCCACAGAGAAGGGGGAGCCCATTCTCCTGGAAATACATCTTAGGTGGACACAAATGCTCCGAACAAGGGGAGAATGATGTCACTGTCTTTGATTTAATCAGAGAGGGGCATTGTGGGATTGTGTGCATTTGGGCACAGAGAAAACGCTGCAAAGGTGGGTAAGGTATTGGCATTTTTACCCATTGGTTAGGGAGGTGCCAGGAGTAACTATCACCCACAAGCTGCTGCCAAGCAAAAATGCTGCATCCACAGTGTCTCCTCAGAACACTACTGGACCTGAGGAAGATGAGAAGACAACTGAACCGGCTGTCTGAGACCTGACCTGAAAAGAGCCGAGAAGGACTGGACCTGCACTCTCTTGTACCCAGCACAAAGAAGTAGACTCCAAAGGTAATAGGACTGACCTCCTGTTCAAGCTGAAAGGACATACAAGTTACAGAGGCCTTCCCTGAAAATTTTCAGTATATCACTTCCAACCGGGCCTGCCCTTGGACCACGAAGGTGGCCTCTGCTAGAGTGAGCCCTGACCCCAAAGTATTGTTCCTGTGGTTTTGGAACCCTTGGCAGTGTGAAGATTTACCCCCCCCTGAGTACTTGGAACTTAGAAGCGTTTTAGCTCCAGAGACAACCGGACGACAGGGACCAACCCGCCAAGCTGATCTGACCAAGGTCCATTGTAGCTGTGCTGAAGATTCTTGTTTCTCTAACTATGAGCTTTTCTGCTTTTCTGCAGCAGCTTCGATTTAACTGGACCTCGTAGAGATATTATCAGGCTGTAGTGTAGTTCCTATGTCCCTGATAGGCTCTGCGCATTGGAATAATATACACTATAGTTTTGACATAGGACTGAGGTCAGTATGTCTCTATCGAGTACATTAAACTTAATTACTTGTGTGTGCCAGCTAACTCAGAGGTCACTAGAAACTTTCTCGAATGAACAAGAAGGGATTCGTTTCTGACAACCGCATAAACATGACAACTTTGTTTCCCTTAGAGTCGGAACAATATCTCCAGAGTCATGGAAACAATAGATAACCATTTCACTCAGTCAATCGTGCATGCTTCGTTTCTACAGAGTTGTTGCACAGTTCCTTTTTAGGAAACAATTGAAAACTTTTCTGTTCAGCCAAAATTAGCTGATACAAGTCTTTTTGTTTTAGCACCTAGTATCTGTCAGAGGGCTTTTATCTGTAATCCCAATGCTACTGTTTTTAAGTTTACTTGCCGGCTGTCTCAAGCGCGGAGATACTTCTGCGGAAGTCTATTCCTAGCGCTATACAAACTTGCAAATAAATAAATAGCGAGACAGGCTTTTCAATAAAAAGGGTTTATTGAACAGTCTTCTTTCTCATGCAAGAGATATGAACTGCTACAATCATAAGACAGAATGCTAAGTATAATGTGTACAACGTTAACAGTAATATAAAATAATACTTTGATAGCATGGTCTGTAGCTCTGACATATATAAAAATACATAAATAAATAACACAGGCTAAAATACTCAACTGGTGCTTCTAAAATAATCCTACCCCATTGTACCTAACCTAAGTCTAGTACAAGAGAAGAAGTAGGTGCTGTTTTAGCTATAGTTTAGTTGTGCCAAGAATTGCCAAAGGTTTCCCTGGTTTCTAATCAGCTCCATACCTTAGAATGAGAGAGGTTGGTATCTCTTTACCGGGACTCGATCTCCAAAACCCCGCAAGGGGAGTCAGAAAGATTGGAGCTGGATTCTTGGCGTGGAGGATTACAGTGTCTGGTCAGTGCGTCAGTTGGGGATTTGACATCCTTCTGGACTTGCTGTGGCAAGCTAAGTCGTGCAAGTAGGTAGCCGAACCGCACCGTGCCTTGCCATTGCAAGTGAAGGTATATTTATACCTTGAAGGTGTTTGGGAATGCCAGTATTGACATAAAAGTTGGGCATAAGAACATCATGAATGAACCCCTAAGGAATAGATGTTCATGCATAATAAATGAGTTCTTGGAGAAATCAATATTCAAGCAAGGGGAACTCCTAAAGGCTTAAAAGTCTGTTTTTTAGGGAACTCATTGTGAGAGTGTAGTTTTCCAGGAACTCGTTGTGATGTAGATGAATGGATGTAAGTAGCCATGCCTGTATTTGGGTAGCATGGACTATGCCTAAATAAGGACTGGATTTCTATGCCTTAATAAGGGCAATGTGAATTGTACCTCTATAAGGGCATGAATCAGGAAATTCATACGAAATCTAAATCAAAACACAACACCCACATTTGTATGTATGACGTTACTAAATTCTTAACATGGTAAACATATCTGAAAAATATCTACACATGAAGTGCTAAAAACATGTCCAAAATCCATTGAAAAATGCATAGGTGGTATATACATTAAAGTAATATTTCATTCTAAGCAAATGTTGATATTTGAAATGCAAATTGAATAAATCATAAAACTATACATTTATGAAATAGCTTGTAAATACAGAAGAAAAAGGGCCGAAGCCATTTCATGTCAGATTACATAAAACTGTTTGTTTGTGGACAAGGTCACATATTGTCTCTAAAAGTATTCAAGTCATTCTTGTTCTCTCTGAATCGTTCTACTATAAGCAGATTAGTTGTGCCAAAAAATGAAAATTACAAATTTTGAAAAAAAAATAATCATAAGAAAAGTTCCAAAGTTAGTACCTTGTTTTTGAAAAATGAAGGTCAAATTCAAAGTCTCTCAGAACACTGTGTGCCAAAATCACAAGTCAGTGTTAGGGCTGGGAGAAAACATGAAATCTTCTATGTCTGCAGACAAAAGTCGTCTACCATCGTAGGTGAAAGTTGGAATACTCCGTTTGGAAGATTAACTGCATATAGATGAGAAGTATCGCCTTCAGCATTGGTCACATTAGCAATGTTTGTACTGGATGTTACCTGCGTGCCTGTTATTTCCTCTCGTACCTCAGCATAAGCATTTTGCTTCTGTGAGATCTCAATAAATGCCGTCATCAGAATTGGTAGCCACTGGGGACAACACAAAGCATGGGCTGTTACTGGATCCAGCAGAGAATCGATATCCATAGGCATGACTGATGGGACTGTTAAGCAGATGTCTAGCACTCATTCTTCACCACAAAGCAGGAAGCGTAGAACAGGTAAGATGCAATCTTACCAGATTGGTCTGAATGACAGAAACCATGTGGTATTTAATTCTCGGAGATGAGGTAAACCCAGAATTTGAAATATGCGCTCACAACACTTCATCTCAAAGAGAGCTCTCTCTGTGGTGCTTGGAGTGGCGTTGGTGATTTGGCTTTCCATATCGTAGCAGTAGGAGCAAAAAAAGTATTCCTGCAAAGAGTCCCAAAAGAGGGGCGGTCCACCAAACACAGACTGCATGAAGTTTGGAATTACTCCCAGGACTGCTTGAAAAGGTGCTAAAAGTCCTGAACATACGTTGTTAAATAGATGTACAATACCGCTTGTATCAGACAAGTTTAAGATACAACCAAATATTTCGGAGAAATGTATAGCGCAGTTTATATTCAAAAGGGCACGTATCGTGGCAGAAGTCCTTGCGACTTGTAGATCATAGGTTTCTTTGGCCGAGGTCAGTGGCACAGTCTTTTGCAAAAGAATGGCTTTCATTCTGCTTAGAGTATCAATTTGTATAGAAGAGATGTTCAGTGAGGGCCATAAAGGCAACTCCCAGGCTGTGTTGGTTTGTGGAAACAATACTTGCATACAGCAAGTGACCCTGGATGACACAGTTACTAGATATGGAATACCTGGCAACATGCCGCAGCAGCTGTGATCATTCAACATGAGGTAACTTCCATTTAAAAGTTGTCCAAAAATTGGATCAATCACTGCAGCTGGTGAACCTTGCAGGTGATAGGATAAGTTGTTAGAAGAACCATCACAGGCCCCATGTAAATTAATACCTCAGCAAAGGAGAGAACTGCTTAGTGCGTTTTCACAGTTTGAACCGCTAAGAAACACTTCATGCCCTCCCACTCCAACATCTGTGTGTGTATGGTAGTCCCAGGAAGTCTTGATGTATTTCATATTTGCCTGCTGGTATGTGTTTTAGGCAATACTGAAAATGGAAAATTGTAACAGGCAGAGTGATTTTACCATGTATGATTCATTCAGTAGCTGGTTTTTCTGCTACCGTAAATGGTAATCTTTCCAGTTTTTCAATGCTCAGCACCGTAAAGTCTGCTCCCCTTTGTGCCAGTTTAATTTGCTTATCAGTGAAATTGAATTCTGAAAACAGTGACGTAGTATTGATTAAACGCCAAGGCACATAGCCTGAATGCAATGCAATGCTGTCTAATAAATATATCCTGGATGACAGAGTCGTTAACCCATTGTCTACTACAGAGAGAGATTTATCTAAATTAATACGATCAATTTCTCGTATTCGTTGTGCAGTCTCTGCTTGTGTAATCTTCCTTACTTCATTATATGTAGCATGTATACTGGCATATATGAAACGTTTTTGACGTGGTTTTCTTGGTCCTAGCAAGAGTTCCCTAAGGTCTGCACCATCTTTAAGTAAAGATAAGTGTTGTTTTATAACCTGTAGTGTAGCTGTCTGTAGCCAATCAAGGCATAGCTTCCCTACAATGTATGTTGTTATTACCCCAGGATGCTGTATTTGTGTCCGGCCTATTTACTTTGAAACCTTGTGTTTTGTTCAGGAATAGTTCTTAACAGTTATTTGTGTCTGTGGGCCAGAGCAACCATTTTTTTCATTCTGGACCTGATCTGTTGTGATGCAAAATATGATGTATGTCGACCTTCCCCCCTCATAGTGCTATTACTAGAAGGCACTGGTATGGTCGGTGTGTTCATGTCCTTGATCTTGGCTAAATCAAGTCAAGATATTTGTTGGACAGTGTCACTAAAAAACATAATTTGCTCAGGGATGATACAGGCTCTAAACATAGCTTTTATCCCTTGCACTTGCCAATCTTTTGAACCCCGTACAGTTTTTGTCTCAATGTTGGCTTTCCAAAAGTTGAAACCTTGTCTAGACAGTTGGGCATAAAAGGCTGCAGAATAAATCTGTTTTGAATCAGTTAACATAGTTTTCATTCATGTTCTGTTGACATTTCTAAAGAAAATATTTTTCTGCATTGGATACATTGAACCCTGACAAATATGGAAACCTATTCTCAAAAGTTTTTGAGCTACCCTTTGGAGGTGTAGGACAATGTTCCCATTGGTTATACATATATACATTTCTAGGCATTGTAGATTTGTGCAAGAAATGAGGACCATAATGGTTATAACAATACATTTGTTCATAGTCTGATGAACCTTCTAAATATTCAGGATTTGTGAATACTGCAGACATCTCTAGATCAGACATCATATTATTAACAGTCTTGAAGGGCCAATCATCTGAAAAGGTACTAGAGTTTATTTGCTTAATGAAATCTTGAATAAGTGTGGAATCTCCAACAGCTCTGACGGGCCAAAAATGTCATATTCAGTTCTGTCCAAACCTATACCATCTGGTATAGGTGCGGCTGTGATGTTCACTGCTGACAGGTGTCTTTGTTCCCAATGGGATGATTTGTGTGGCTGGAAAAGTCAGTTCACTCTTTTATTTGCTGTGTCCATTTGAATATATCTTCCATTTATCAGCATACATATAGTTATTATATGAGCTAACCAAAGTAGAAAGAAAAATATTCCCAAAACAATCCGAAGTTCAATCCATGGTGAAACCAGATTAGTCTTTTTCAGGAGATGGAAAAAGTCTGTTGCTTGTTCTTTGAAAGTTCTTTTTGCTGGCGTTGTTTCAGGTTCGCTGGGATCCTCAGAAAACGTTGCAAAGTTAATGAAATAGCCAGAGGCAGTTCTGTCAATGGTTGGAATTGCATCCAGATTTGTTGAAATCGCTGAAACCACTTGGTCACTTGTTACTTCATTGTAGACAGGTGCTTCAGGATGAACTGTTATTTGGGTCTCAAGGAGAACGAGTTCCATAGCTTTGTTGCCTAGTCCTTCTTTTCTCACTGCAGATTCTTCAAAGGTGATGAGTCTCTCAGTTTGAACCTCTTGGATTGTAGCTAGAGGAGTGTGTCGGCTACATTGTCGGAGTCCACTTGGCCTATTACTGCTTAGTATCGGCCACATAGTGTGGTTTGATCAGGTCAATAAACACAAACCTGTGTTTTGTACCTGGAGGCAGTATCACTGTTCTTGTTCCGTGGATTGCTAGGACAGGTACTGGTTGTCTATAAGAAGGCCCAA